>NC_088602.1:41224739-41863073 GCF_036013475.1 Columba livia | reverse complement strand
AAACTGTAAAATGGTCATAACAAGCAAGAACTGGGAGTAGTCTAGGAGTTAGCTATTTCTAAAATGCAATACTGAATCCCGAAAAGTAAATCCTGGTTTTGCATATATGAATGATGCATGCTTCTCAGGGGAAATCACAACAATGAAATTTAATGTTGGGCTGTCTTCATAAACTCTTTTCTAAGTCCCATGTACTTTGCCTCAGACAAGTTTGATATTAACACATGGTTGTTTTTTTGCTTTGGTTTGTTTTTCTATTTAATGTAAACCAGCTTCAGTTTCCTTTTAAATGTACTTAAAACCTATCACTTCCCCATGAGATAGTGAAAACTGCTGGAAATTTGTGCTTCTGAAGTACCAAAGCACACATGTTCTTAGTAAGATCATAAATGTGTTATTCAGTTTAGTGCTGTAACTGCTATAGGTTTGCCTCATCATGGTTAAGATCATGGCAGTGTTGTTACAACAGTTCAGTACGAATCACAGAAAATATAATAGCTCACCAAAACCTAAATATTTCATTTTGTTTTATATTTCACTGAAAATATATGTATTATTTAATATTTGGATGTAAGCATTTATTGTTGAAAGATTTTATTAATAGTCTCCATGTTTCTTCAGCTACCAGGAAACTCAGAGTATATTACATTTGAAAATTCTCATTACACTTTATTATAATTCATGAGAAAAATTACTGATTTTTCAACCACATATAGAAGTCACTAGAAATGTTGTATCAGAGATCAAGTAAATAAGAAAAAAGATCCATAATGGGAAATAGTCTGTTAAAAATTATTTCTCAATATGAATGAAAATCTCAGGAAAAAATCAATAGAATTCATAATATCTCTAATTTTTGTTTCTATCTTGATTAATGAAAACAATATTCGAGGTATGGCCTCACCAGCTCTGAGTACAGGGGGATGAGCAGTTCCCTGGTCTTGCTGGCCAGACTGTTCCTGATACAAGCCAGGATGCATTTGGCCTTCTTAGCCATTCAATCACGATGTAGATAATTTGAAATTTTGTGTACTCAGTCTCAGAAAGGTTTTTGGTTACATAATTTCTGAAAGAAAAATAATTATGTTTTCTTTTTGTATGTGCTGTTGTTATGAAAGATATTTATATATAATATCATTGTATTTGTCTAAGTAGTGGTTACCTTAACACATTCAGTAGAATTTTGTAAATAGCTGAAACATTTATGTGACATATTTTTAGTATGAAGGTGTGTGTTCTGGTATGAGAAGCCTGTCACCCTGTCATGACCAGAATAAAAAAACACAGTGGACTCTTTTTAACTTCATTAATTAACTAAATTCCAAACTACATCTGGGGTGCGATTAATGTTTATCAATGAATAATTGTTGCAGGATCACAACCTAAAGTGATAGACTGTACTAGTATTAGTCAGAATTAGGTATACTGCAGGAAACAATGAACAAGTGTCCCCACAGTCCTCTGTCAATTCGTCTCTGTCTTGACCTGCAAACCCCCAGATATTCCATTCCTGGCCTTCCCTTAAGCAAAGACTGACAACTGTGCAAATTAGGACAGATTGTGTTGTTGATACATAATATGGACATTTGTCCCTAAGGGACTATATAATTACAAATGTAAAATAGAAATAAGATAAATGAATCAGAAACTGAAGCTTAAAAAAGACAGAGATTTTAACTGGGACCTAAGAGAAAGCAACACGTCAAAAACATAAAATGTTTTTAACACTTATATCCTCATCTCAGTATATCTGCAGACATCAGTCCTTTAGCTAATTTTACATAAGGTTTATTTGGAATAAAATACAGTTTTGCTGTCTTATAAAATGTATGTTAATAATGTCTTATCAGTGTCTTAGCTGTTCATTTTGGTGTCTAATTTTGTATGTGCCTCTTCGCTAGTATTTGCTTTTTAATACTTTTTTCCCAATGACTGTTTTTGATGTCCACTAACAAAGGTTATCTCCATCTTTTCACATACTATTTCATTGTTGCTTCTATATTTGTTTCTTTTTGTTTCCTTTCTTCCAACATACAGTTATTTACTTTTTTCTCTTTGTTCTTTGCTAACTTCTGATCAATTCTCACTGACATCTGTCATTTTCCTCTTTACTTCTCTTTATTTTTGTTATTACTATGTATTGCTTCAGAATATGGCATTCTTTTTCCAGTGTGGATTGTATTTATTTGTGTTTTCTGCATGGGAAACAGTTAACTGCATTAAAAACATCTTGATGTTGAAGAGAAAAAAAATAAAAAATGTGTCTCCCTAAAATATTTTTGATCTTTTTCAGCTTTGCCAGGGCTGAAAGGAAAATTATTACTATAAAGACTATTCACCTATTCCAGTGTGAAAGGGGGGAAACTGCCATAGTCGCATACATTCATTTTTGTTTTAGGGGCACTGATACTTGAACATTAAATGTGATAGTAAAATCAAACCTGATGGTGGAGTTAAACACAAGGTTCGTCTGTTCAAGAGTTCTGCCTATACAAAGAAGCCTAACAACAAGACTAATGGTCATTCAGGAAAACCAGATGTCCTTTCCATCCTTTCAGCAGAGCCTTTTGACAATGAAGGATAAAATCTATGCACACCACCTCTTGAAGTGTACTGCAGCATAGCTGAATGTTCTGATCCTTTACATTAAGTGTCTTCTTCAAGTATCTTCAGTCACTCTAGCTCATCTGAGAGGAAGAGCATCCGGATTTACAAGCTGGGAAGTTTTTATGGGTCCCATCATATACATTTCACTTATTCAATGTGTTGTTCAGGGACAGGGAAGTGGAGAAAACTGAATATGAGTCTGGATCTGGCATGTGATTTGTAAAAGCCTGAGTAAGAATGGGTGAAGTGCTTCTGCAAAAAGATTGAAATAAATAGAGAAATAAATGAGGCAAGTACATTTGTCACAACAGGGAAAGACTTCCCAATTTGCCCCTATGTGCAGTTAACAATGCATCACAGTATGTATTAACCATAGGAATAGTACTTCAGACTGCCTTAATATGTTAGGATGAGTAAACAGAACATCCATGTAGATGTCTCCTTGCTAAAACAATTCTGAAAGTGAGATGGGGTTTAAAATTGTTCAGTTTTAACCTCTGTGGATGAAATTCATGCAGAAAACTAGAGAAGAATGTATAGCTGCAGAAATGCAAGAATGAATCAGCAGGTTTGGTTACGGGTTTAAATAACAAACCTACTATCAGCTAGACAGGAATTTTAGAATGATTCTTTCAACTAGTACAAAAGTTGAAAATATGTGTAATCAGTTAGTGCTACAAATTGTGCTGAGTGGTGGAAAGCTAAGGGAGTAAAGATTACGATATTAATTGTTCTGGTTCCTG
This sequence comes from Columba livia, assembly GCF_036013475.1. Taxonomy (NCBI): domain Eukaryota; kingdom Metazoa; phylum Chordata; class Aves; order Columbiformes; family Columbidae; genus Columba; species Columba livia. The sequence continues at coordinate 41,859,723 of NC_088602.1, read as the reverse complement.
GGCAACCAATTCTGGGACCATTTCAGTCTGATTAGACCCTTTACAACTCCCAGTGACAGTACTCTTACTTAGAGTTGTCTACAGGTAAATGTAAGGAGGAGAAGGAGGGACAGCGAACAAGGACAACAGGAAGCACTAGCAGGTTATGTGGAGAGAAGAAAACCATCAAGAGCAAGTATTGTGTTTATCCTTGGATGCAAAACAACTTTGGTCACTATGTTGTCAGAGGTTTGTTGTTTCTTAACAAAGCAGCTGGTGAAAAGCAGCCTTTATGTCTTCTGTAATATTGTTCAAGATCTTTTGAGATTACAAAGAAATAATATTTAGGAAAAAGTATTGTCCTTGTGGAACTTACAAATATTAAAAAAATTGACAATTTATTGCTTTCATTGAAAGTGCTGACATCAGTAGTGATTCATGAAGTTTATTGCTGCTTATTGAGGCTAGTGAGCACGAAACTAGATACCACTAAATAAGTCTTCTCAAGCAGGGAATAAGCCAAGCATATTGCAAGGCATATTGATATTGAATTGTTTGATTTCAGCCGAGGCAGAGCTGGTTCCTCACATGCTGTAGTTATGTATCTCATTCACATTTAGCCAATTGCTTTTAGATTTTCTCAGCCTGAAGAACATTCTGTTTCCTCCTTAATTATATTATTATATTTCTAAATAAAAGACATCTAGCAAAAATCATTCAGTAAAAATATTATACTACTGGTTTCAAACAACTTCTGTGGGCAACACAGACTGTTTCTTTCCTTTTTTTTTTTTTCCCCATCTTTTTCCTAGTTATACTTTGATGTAGGTTTCTAAACAGAGCAGATGAACAGAAAATAATAGAATACTTATCCAGCCAAAAACATCTACAGTTACGCAAACTAGACTCCTTTTTTGGAGGAGTAAATAAAATCACCACAAGATGGCTCCCCAGCTTCTCAAATTTTTTTCCTTTTTTTTTTTTTTTTTTTTTTTAATCAAACTACTCTCCAGTGAAGGCATTGATTATCTTATAGAAGTCTGGAGTACAGCTGAACAGACTGTGGATTAGAGCCTTGTCTAATAAAATAATAGCTATTTTTACATTAAAGCCCTGGAGATCTCTTTGAAAGGTAATTCTGTTACTTTAATTTCTGTACCCCATAAAAGGCTGTTATCTAGTTTGTGCCTCTGTTCTTTTTTTTTTTTTTTCTTTTTCTAACAGACAAAGATTGGCTCAGAGAATTCAAACTGATTTAGAGTTTAAGCCTCCTGCTTTTAAAGGCTAAGTCAGCTTATGCTCCTAAGATTTCAAAGTTTCTATAAGTACTAGGAATTTGAACACTACACATATGTTTTTAATCATTATTTTTCTTGGTCAATATTTTTTAAAAAGTAAAAATTAAAGGCTGAGAGATATGATGTAAAGCTTTTAGCAGGAGCTGTTCCCAAAACAATCTGAAATCACACTAGTATAAACTCTATTCTCAAGGAAAAAATAGGGTTTGGGGTATTGCAGTTTGTAAAAATCAAAAGAAAGTAATGGTACAACACCTGATTCAACTAGTCAGAACAGTATGCATATATTTTAGAATAACATTCCTGGGATAAATAGGTTTTGTTTTGGGTTTGCTGGAATGATTTTACTGATACTGTCTTCCTAATACAAAGAAGACACATGCAGAGGAAGAAAGAACAGAAAAATCTTGGGGGAGTAAAGAGTGGGAAATTTAACATCATAGAAGTAGGTGATAGTAACAGAATTCTTTTCAGTTTTTGTGCAACAGAAAGATAAGCTTGTATTTATGCAGAATAAGAATCTATTTTCTTTATAAGATCCACACTGTAGTCTGGAGAGCCTTCGTGGAGGAACCATGGTAGTGACAGAGATTACTGCAGTCTGAGCACTACGAACCAGAAAATTTTCACTTCTACAAGGTCAGAACTGCAAGTTATGTCTATTCCGTCTTTTAAGCTTATTTGTGAATCCTTGAGGTCAAAGTCACTGATCAATACAACATCTATAAATTTTCATTCAGTCATAGGGTGACATTTACTGGTAAAATTTGATCTTTGTACTTAATGCAGAGAAAACACAAGATGAGAATGAGTTCCTTGTTCAGCTGTGGAAAGATCATGAGCAAGACATACTTTTATTAAAACTAAACTGCTGTTCTTAAGAAAAAAAATGGGGTATAGCTAAGGCAGAACATGAAGGAAAATGGAATTAGGCATAAATTTAGAAAACCCAAAGAAGCTTTCTTGAAACTTAAAGGTGTGGAGTAGAATTAAAAACATGGCTGCTTCCAAGAAGGTTGGTCTTTTTTTTCTGGTCTGTCTTATGTTGTGAGACGATGTGGAGAATGCAAAATTGCCGGCAGGACCTCTTTGAGCATGACGGGCGGGCCGGCGAGAGTAATAAGTCTAATTCAATATGAATTTAACATCAGTACCCTTTAATGAACTCTTAACAACACTGAATATCAATGTCCGCGAGACCACGTTTTTCCAGCTCTTATATACTCTATACCCAAAAGGCCATGCGGCAAGCACAGGCTACGATTGGTTACACTTGCAGTCATTCTTCCCCCTCCACGATGGTGATTAGCTGCAGGGCACTGTCCACATGCTATTAATGCGCAGCGATGATGGCAGTGCCCCTCCTGCAGCCTGGGTCGAGGGCAGACCAGCTTCTGTTTACTTCCGTGCGGTCCTAGTGCACCACAGCCACCCCAAGCCCTGGCTTGTTCACAGCCTACGGCCCAAAAACTCTCCACAGTCTTACACAATGGCAAGTGTCCAAGGACAAAGGTCAATTTAGGTAAGGTAAGAAACAACCCCCGTCAGCTACAACCTCTGTCTACCCATTTTTTGACTGTGTCTACCTATACTACCAGGTCTTAAACAATCTTTCTTTTCATTTACTATGAGTCATGTGTATGCTAAAACACAGATGTATCCAATAAACAGACAAATTTGTCTATAAGTCAGACAAATTCTACCTGTCTCCATCTGGGAGAATGATAGAAAATATTTCCAGTTATTATTCATGCTTAAGGACTTAAAATTGCAGCACATTTGTTGACTGAAGGAACCAGCATCCCCAGTATGCCCATATAGTATGAGCAAGCTGGAATATGAGAGATGCAAGGCCTGGCAGAAACGGAAGTCTAAGTGTAGGGAGTCAGAAACTTAGGAATTCATACTGAATTCTGCACTGAATTTGCAATGTTCTGTTGTTCCATTTGTTCACATGACATGTTACACTCAGAAGTCATTGACTTACTGGCATGTTGAAACCCAGCTTGTGCATCATTTCACCCTTAGTGTGGTCTGTCAGGAAGAAATATTTCTTCACCTGTCTTGAGAGTGGAGCCTTTCCTTACAACATGACAGTATAAACTTCTGATTCAAGAGCAAAAATTTTTAATGTATTCTGGCCTTTATTTATTCACTTGCTTCCTTACTTACTCATTTTTGAAAGGGGATATTTTTAATTTGATGCTAACAAAGTCATGTTAGCTTCCTGTATCATTGATTTAGTGGTCTCCATTCATAAAATAGGTGTAATAAGACCAATTAAATAACAACAAATTAGCTAATTAAAGACTGCTTGTGAAAGGTGATGCGGACTGCCAGCTACTTTTCACTTAATCTATGTCATTACGGCAAAATGTCTTCCAGACTTTGTAGTGACATTAAGCTCAAAAGGAAAATTCTAGTCCAAATGAGTTGGTGCTATTCCCTTTTTTGTGAACACTGTCTTGCTGGTGTGGATTTTGCACATCTACTACATTATATAGAAAAAAAAAAAAAAAAAGAATACTTACCAAAACTTTATAAACACATAGTATCACAAGAAGTATTACTAACTTCCTGAAGTTACTCAGTAATCTCATTTATATAATATGTACTAGAATACCAATCTATGGACTAACCTTAGTTTCTCAGCAAGAAGATACGGAGCTACTGTTTTGTTATAAATAGTAACAGCCCTTGCTGAGAAAGAACATTTCTTTAAATTCCTTGAGTAAAATACTGTCCCTAAAGAAACAAAGGAAAGTTTTTTTTACCGACTTTATTAGCAACAATTTAACCTCTTGTATTTATTAATGTTTATACCATTGCATACAGTTTTTCCTTTACTGTTTTTGGACAATATACAAATATTTAAAGCCAATAATTTAATTTACTGAGCTCAAACAAATATTATGTATTTCCACAATTAAAATGTTAGCCAGTTACATAAAAAAAGAAGAAAAAAAATTACACCCTTGTCTAATCCATTCACAGGATCCACAGATGGGTTCTCAGTCACACACATCTGCTTTGGATTTCACCTGTCAATCAGTATGGATTTAAATGTTTTATATATAACGTATCTACATACATTTGTGTATATTATATACCATTACAGAGACAGTTGACAAATAGAACAGACTTTTGTGCAAAATGAAAGATCGAAAATTATAGCTTTTCCTAAGATTGAATGACAATATAAATGAAAAACAACAGCAAAAAAGTTTTTTGAATATTGTAGTGAAATGTATTTTAAAGCTGCTCTTTCTATATTATTTTTTTCTTTAAATTAAGTGAACATGTTGATCTTATACCATTAAATCATATATAAAAAGTGACAGCAACGAAACATGTAAAGTCCTTGTGGGTGATTTTGGTTCAGCATTTGAGAGTATCAAGTGTTTTAGAAGTTCATTCACAGCTCTTTGAAATCCAAGCAAGATTTTCTACTGATTTCAGTGAATCTGAGAACAGAAAGAAAGTGAAAGTAATCTTGAAAATAATTTTTAACTAAAAGACAAGTGCAGCCATATGTTTTGATTCAACCATCTTTAACCCATTAAATGTATTGTATTACAAATCAACTTAGAAAATTAAATAAACATATTATTCAAACAAATAAACTTTACCATTTTATATATATATATATATATATATATATATATAAACCCTAACCTGTTTCTCTTACACGTATCTATATACTTATATATTTAATTGAAACCAGATTTTCCCTTGTGAATGCTGGAAATGATAAACACTTCTGCCTAATTTGTGGGATGTTGAGATTACATGTAAAAATTTTTAGTGCACTGCGCTAGAAAAGGTGGTCACTAGCTCTTGTGTAACTAACCAATTGATTTGCTGAAGAAAGAAAATTAGGAGAGTCTTTGAAAGGTCAAGCTAGATGTTTTTTGTGTGTGTTTTTTTTTTCTTCTTACTTCTAAAAAGAAACATGACACAGGGTAATGTATTTTGGATGGTACTAGGTGAAAAGTAACGGATAATTAACTCTCCAGAACATCACAGTGAAAACTTTTCTTCATCCTCTTCAAATAATTCATGAGCAAAATCTTTTCAGCTTCTAGAGAGATTTTGGACTGGTCGTCTCTTGCTCCTCAAAGTGGAATTCTGTTAGATTTTGTCACCGAGTTGAACAAGAGTTCCTAGGACTCAGCTATTACTTTTTTCCTGTTTCCATAGAAACATGATGAATATGTAAAATGGTGCTTTAAAATAATCTCCATTTTGAACAGAAAAGGAAAGCAGGCTTGTCTAAAGTAGCAATTGTGTTAAAGCACCTTATCCCATTTTCAGTCTGTACAGCAGCAGTTTCCATGAAAATGGGAATACAAGTAGCAACCAGCAGCAAGGCAGCCAGACTTCTTCAATTGACCGATTCAAGTTCATAGCTGCAGACTTAGCTCCCCGGCTTTTCCTGAAGATAAAATCCAAAAATTTCCTGAAGTTTCTGACCTCTTGGTATTTTGTATTGTAGCATAGTTGCTGCAGTGAGGAGACTTGATGTTCTTTTGAACATCCAGAAATTTACTGGAACGCTGTCTCCTCTTTTTGTTGTATTCCATATGTGAGTAGCAGAGAAAGTTAGTGCATGTGAATCAGCTTTCTATGCTGCATTCAAATAGTTAATTTTTGAAAGTTAAGGGAAAAAAAAAAAAAACCAAACACATCATTTGACATCTGCACTGTAATTTTTTGCATATACGAAACTGTTTGGATCCATATAGTTAATTAGAATTTCATCATTCACTCTGAAGAGATAATTTGAATAATGAGATCTGATGGCCAAGAAGGCATTACACTATTGTAACAGATTAAGTAAAAACTAAGTCTTTTATTACAAGACTATTCAAATTACAGGTCTACATCTAAAGGAGTATATGCTCTTTTATGCTGTCTGCATATCATTACATTAATTATACTTTTTGAGCCACATGGAATGTACACCTTACATGTCTTTTATAGCATACCTTACATGTATTTAACAGCATACTGTCCAACGTTCATTACTATCCTCATGCAGCCAGTAAATCAAGTACCTTAACTTAGTCTACATGTTTGGTTGTTAATTTAATGAACTTTAGCCAATATAATGTTGAAATCACATCTTTTTGTTTATCCATAACAGCCTTGGTAGGGTCAAGCTTTCTATCTTTGCAAATATCTTGCTTCAGGAGCACTGCTTTTCAAAACAGTCTTTACAGTGGTTTGTATTGTAAATTAATGTATTACTCTGAGTTCTGTCACAGAAATTACATCAAAATCAGATCATGGCCTTGTCTCATTTACAATTTTATCAGTCTTAGGCAATCTTTCCTGAGAAAAATGGGAGGTTCAGTGAACTCCAAATTTATTCTTACATAGCTGAAAGCCATAGAAATCTATATTTTTGTCACATTTGTATTTCTTTAAATATCATATTTTTATCTTCTGTCTTTGAAACATTGTGTGTACATGACCTGCTCTGTAAAAGGTACAGTCTTAATATTTCAGTTTATTTTATTTTGATTATGAGCTCAGAGAGATGCTATTCTGTCTATTAGCAAATGAGAGACCATAAATGGCCTTTTTATGCAATTAAAGGCTGAGGTATTTGACAACCAGAAAGGACATTTATTGAAATATAATACACCTTGAACAATTTTCCTCCCACATGCATCTACAAGAGCTCAGGAACCCACAGCATTTTTAAAAATACATTAGTGCAGATTTTTCTTTGATGGTTTGAAATTTCAGTGTTATTTTACCATCGGACTGTTCATCAAGATCACTATTAAGTATGGTAAGAATAGTATCCTCACGAACAAAAGATCACTCTTAGGCAGTAAATAATTTTGTAGACTTAAAAAGCAGTAATTCCTAGCAGGCACAATTGATTTAAATGGAAACAAAGTAGACTCATTGTCCTCATGTCTAATGCAGTCAGTTTCAGTAATATGGTCAAACAACGATCTCAGATCAAAATTAATAAAAATCTAGGTAAAAGAATCCTAGGTTTTCGTTTAAAAGCATTGCATTGTATCCCAGATAATAACATGTAGATTCTTCAATAAATTGAACAAATAATATCACATTTAGCACTGAAATAGTTTGATTTTTAATTCTTTCAAATAAGAGTAACCTGCATATAAGAGGCATTCAGTTATAGTTTACCTAGAGAAAAGTCAGCGAAGCAGAGACTGTGACTAGGTAATATGAATGACTATTCATCAGTAACAGCAAAACAACACTGAACAAGCACAAATAAAACAAACAATCTATCAGGCACAGACACAGAAAAAATCTGCAAATGTATTCAGTAACCTGTTGGATTTATACAACCCTATCTAAACATTTCTCAGGAAGATAGGACAGTTCATGCTGTTTTGGTTATAAGCTCAGAAATATAGCATTGCTTGTTAGAGAAGCTCTTAAACTATCAGCATCCTTCCTGAGAAAAAGATTTATGTCTAATCTTTGCAAGGTCAGTGGCAATAAGACTAGGAAAGTGTTATTTTAGAGAAAAGGCAGTCAGGTGGTTCAACATGAAATTAGATATGTTTCTGGACTCAGCAGGTAACTCATACTATGACTAAAATTCAGGATACCTACAAATAGAAAATAGTCCCTAGCATGCAGTCTGGGTCACAAGGAAGATGCTTTATCCTGTGATATTTTCAGTGTCCTGCCTTTATTTGAAATATCATATCACACACATTACTTTTAACTCACTAAAGCGGAGACTGTTTCATTTTTCAGAATTTCTAGTCACAGTTTTTCAAGTGTCCTTTGTTGGACTAATTTATCTTGTTCGTTACATCAGTGTTGGGTAGTGTTAGTACACTCACTGTATTTCTATTAAAAGACAGATCTGATGATTCTGTGCAACCTGATCTAGTGAAAGATGTCACTGCCCACAAGAGGGGGTGGAACTAGATCATTTTTAATGTCCCTTCCAATCCAAACCTTTCAATGATATGATTCTGCAGATGGAATCTATAACTCAACACTACAATACCCCCAAAGTAAAAGAGAGCTTGACTGGATTAAGGTTAAGGTTGTGAAAACTTCTGAACTGTCCTTATAAATATGCAGGAAATTAGAAAGCAAGGTTTGAGAATGCAGTAATCCCTAAAACACCAGGAGATGGAGAGAGAAAAGGTATACCAAGTGAAAAATGTTTTCATGTTTTATACTTTTTTTTTCCCTAAGTGTTTACTCCTGGATACAAATGAATACTGATCTAAACGGAGATTTAAATAGAGCTCCAGAATTTTTATATTCCTGATGGTGACCATAGAATATGTGTCCCAAAATATTAGACTGCTAGCACTGATTATGGCAGCCAGAAAATAAAATATTTAGACTGAGATCAATATGGAGCATAATATATTTTCTATCTGAATAACTTGTTCAGAATTGTTTCCTGTAGCAACAGTGAGACCACAGCCATAGGGACTACATCCTGTAAATTAAACATGCCCATGACTACTATCTGGCACTGTAGTCAATCAGTACAAAATGATGCACATGCCCTGTGCTAAATTCTTTTACTCTCTGGAACAGTTAGTCCATATTAAATTACTTGTTAGAAATGATCCTTGACTTATACTTGCCACTCAACCATACCTGAGAAAATGCTGGCTGGCCAATGTTCAAACTAAGCCAGGAGCTATACTGAGAGTTTAAAATTTATCGGGGCTGAAGAGAACAGACTTCCTGACAGAAGCACCTGGGAAATGAGTTCACCTGATTAAATACAGGCATCTGCAGTGCAGATCTCTGCATCTGATTTAGATGTTTAGACTATCTTTATAATCAGTAGAGAGAAATGGGCACATCCAGGGGAATGATTCACTCCATCATGAAGCAGACACTTAACATTTTCAGATTAATTGTTCCTTGCAAGTGCTCATTTTTCTCTCTTCACTATAAAGAGAATCCAGGAAGACAAATATACAGGTCTCTATTGTAAATATTTAAAGATAAGAAAAATTAATCCCAGTCTAAGTACATGAAGATGTGCTGACTGAATCTGTGTCTTTGTGTCTCCATAGGTCTATCCATGATTTAAATTCAGATGTTGTAAAGCTCAGACTAATGGAGGACAATAATTCATTTCCATGCATTTATGAAAAAAGTTCTTTCATAGATCCCTCTTTGCTTATTATCCAGAATGTATTTATGAACTTCTGATTCCGCATTGGAAAACCAGAATTTGACTATATGTCTACTTTAAATAACCTATTTATTGCAATTTTAGAGTCTTATTTTCAGCTGTTGACCTTTGTTTATTCATAAATTATTAAGGAATGGAAAGCAGATGCAGTAAGAGTAATTTTCTATTCATGGAGAAAGAAGAAATGAATCAAATATTTTACAGTTTCTGTAACTTTATAATCAAAATACAAAGACAAAAAGATGTTTTTCAAGCAGGGAGATAAAGTCTTTTCAAACAGTCCAAGGTTATGTTTGTTTCAGGCATAAACCAGTCAAAAATATACACGCTAAAACCAAGGTCACCCATGAATCAAGATTTTTTTAGGTGAATAGTGGTTGCAGGGATGAATTGTGAATGAGCCAGACACCACAATGAGTCCATCAGAGTCTAAATCACTCCAAACTAATCAATAAACACTACAGCTCTGTTTATGAAAAAAAAAAAAAAAAAAAGAAAAAACACACACACAAATCTTTGATAATAATCTTGTGGTTAAAGCACTAAAATGAAACTGGCAAGTCATCAATTCCTGGTTCTTCCACAGGCTTCCAGTATAATACTTGATCAGTGGCTTTTAAGCAGAGTTGTTTAGTTCTCACTCTGTTCAAGATTAATATTTATTAATAACTTTATTTTTATTTGTCAATTGAAGTGATATTCTGACTTTTTATTGGGAATGCATAGATAAATTTGCACTAAAATACACTTTTTTAACTTACAAAAATGAAAAGATCTGAAAAATTTTAAATATTCCATATGTATTTAGTTCAACATTCTACAGTATCTGCTTATTTCTTATTTCCCTGAAAAAGTAAAATCAGATGAGGATGAAGCAGAGTCCAGGTTGAAGCCATGGCTAAGATAGCTGAAGACAACTTGCAGATTTATGTATTTATTTTTAATATTTTTGTATCTGTCCACATACGTAAGTACCTTTTCAAATATAAGAAGCTACAGAAATACAGTGTTCTTTGTTAATATAAAAATTCTCTTTCCTGAATAGGATACTTTCCGAAGACATGGTGACGTTGTAGATTAAAACCTCCATTTTTATTTACTGGCTATGAAGGCAAGTGGTTTTGGCTCAATGGCTTCTAAAGCACATTTCATTCATATCTTTGATATCATGTATCCTATATTTTAATCTTCTTCTAATTTCCCTTTTTCATGATACATGTATGTAAGATAAAGGTGTATAAATATATGATATGCATATTTAAATATGTGACATAGGAAGCAATCATTCACATTTCTCCCAAATTTTCACATTAAAGCTCAGAAGTAATTCTGCCTTCCTTCAGAGATTTTTTTTGGTACAGGTATTGTTGTAGTAGTTATAAACATGACAAAGTAAAGGAACTATTTTTTCTCATGGAATACAAAGAGTGACTCATCTGCTGAAAGCTCCTGTAAAGAGATCTGAGTTACTGAGACTTTATACATCAGTTCACTGAAGTTTGGCAGGATGAGCTGCACTTCTAATGAACTCATGGCGTACAATCAACTGACATACAAATTGTCCAGAAACTTCTCTCAATTTTCTTTAAGTTTTCACTGACTTTGGACTGACTTATGTGCTAAGCAATTCTCACTTCACTTACAGTTGTTTGGATAAGGATTCTACAATTCAATTTAAGGACCCAGGTTTTAAAATATTTATTTGCATATTCCCAAACCAGTTTTTACAAAAATGGTACAATCTGTGTTACTATGGAATTTAACTTCTTCCACTGTTCTCTGAGTTACTTAAAATATACTCAGTTCTGAATAGAGAAAGTTGTATGCCAAAGAATCACTACTTTTCCTTTCAAACTTCACTAATGTCTGTACAGTGCATTACAGCAATTCAGGTGCTTCACATATCCCAAGCATAGATTCCTACCTATTCCCTCTCATATGTGGGTTAAAAAAAATGAAGACAAGGGAACAAAACAGTCTCTCTCTTAGCAGAAGTTAAGCCACATTAAATAGCCTTAGCTAAATCTCATGAGCAAGCAATTACTTTATTTCTTGTGATAAAAAATACATTTGTTTTTATCATTTATGCAGTGGGTAAAACTTTAATTTTCATTGATATATTTGTATATATTATAATTTATCTGTTCTGTTTGGGTAAAAGGAGTTACTTACATTTGTGGTAATGAGATTCATTGTACTAGGATTCTTAATTTTAAAATATTTCACTTTGCCAACATAGAATTCTTAACTTATAGGTTTATAAATATATATTAGTATTTTATAAATATGTAAAAAAAACCTCTTCCACATGACCTGCTAGGCAAACAATTGCCATTTAACCAATCAGAAATTATGTTAGTAGAGACTGAGCAGAGCTGCATTGCTTTCTACACATTTTTGAACAACTAGCTAATCTCTTATTTCTGCAAAATTATGCAATACATGCATAATGTCAAAAATAATGATGTGCCATCTCACACCTTAATTGTCCTTATTTCACTAGCAAGACAAGAACTTTGCATATTGCAGTAGGAATACAAGATTCAGGTAAGGATGGAGGAGGGATGCAAGCATTTTGAAATTTCTAGGTTACATCAGATGTATTTTAAAGTTTTTATTTTAAAGTCACAGAGAATTAACAAAAACATATCTTCTAAGTCTTCCTGAAATTTCCTTTAGAAGATAGCTCATCAGACAATTCAGCAATTTTTTTCCATCTTCTCCCAGGTCTGTGGTAGCTATATTTTTTCTGTCTCTGGGAAAGTACTGTTTGAAGAACATGAAATCATACTTTAACAAGGACATCTGTCTTGGTACTTTATTTGCCATCATTCCGGTATCTGAAATTAGGAGTTTGATCTTATGTTGCTTTTTATCATAATCTACTTTAAAGAGGTATAATTCCTTTTTAGGAATATTACTGCTTTTCGAAATAAGTTATGTTTGTGTAATTGATATTTAAATCCTGACAAACTTCAAAATATTGTCCAGTATCATACTTCCAAACATTTTCAAACTTCTGAGAGTTTTAAAGCCATTTAGAGGTAAATCCAGATGCAGATGTTTGCTTGGTTTTGACTTTTTGATTGCTGATTTGTTTTCATCTAGCAGTTTTATCATATCTTAAGTAGGGAATGTTTATGTTCAGTTAATGTCATAAATCACTGGGGGCGAAAGTGAATGCACCGAGAATGATAGGACAACAAAATACAAGTTGGATTATTTAATTATGCCTGGTGTTTATAAAATATGAGTGGAGGTGTGCAGTGAAGCTACACCATTTTAAGCTAGTAGAGGAACTGTGAGTTAAAGAGCGATAAGCCATTTTAAATGAAAATTCAGTTATATAACTAAAGTTTGGCAGAATTCTAAACTCCAGGTTCCAGTATAGGTTGGGAAATTACATATTAGAGAGCAGTGTAGGGGAAAGGGACCTGGGGGTCCTGGTGGACAACAGGATGACCATGAGCCAGCACTGTGCCCTTGTGGCCAGGAAGGCCAATGGCATCCTGGGGTGTATTACAAGGGGGGTGGTTAGTAGATCGAGAGAGGTCCTCCTTCCCCTCTACTCTGCCCTGGTGAGACCCCATCTGGAATATTGTGTCCAGTTCTGGGCCCCGCAGTTCAAGAAGGACAGGGAACTGCTGGAGAGGGTCCAGCGTAGGACAACGAAGATGATTAAGGGAGTGGAGCATCTCCCTTATGAAGAAAGGCTGAGGGAGCTGGGTCTCTTTAGTTTGGAGAAGAGGAGACTAAGGGGGGACCTTATTAATGTTTATAAATATATAAAGGGTGAGTGCCATGAGGATGAAGCCAGGCTCTTCTCGGTGGCAAACAATGATAGGACAAGGGATAATGGGATCAAGCTGAAACACAAGAGGTTCCACTTAAATTTGAGAAAAAACTTCTTCTCAGTGAGGGTGACAGAGCACTGGAACAGGCTGCCCAGGGAGGTTGTGGAGTCTTCTTCTCTGGAGACATTCAAAACCTGCCTGGACATGTTCCTGTGCAACCTTACTTAGGCGTTCCTGCTCCAACAGGGGGATTGAACTAGATGATCTTTTGAGGTCCCTTCCAATCCAAAACATACTGTGATACTGTGATATTGTGATACTTCAGTGTTAATGTAGTTGATTTTTATTTTTAAAAGTAGCTTTCAGACATTAGTTCTACATTTGTTATCTTTTGAAAAAGCCTTTATTTTTCTTAAAACACTTTATATTGCTACTATTTCACTGTGTCCTATACTATAATAACAAATTTCTGATGTTCATCGTTGCTGTACCTGTTGCTGTACTTCATTTTGTTCTCTGGTTTTATCATGTAAAATTTTATTTTTGGTGAATGAGATTTATATGTTCCACTCCTCTGAGAAAAGAAATTACAAGATAACTACTGAGAGAAGATGCTCAGGTTATGTATAAGTTGTCAAGTAAAGGGACAGAAACTGAAGCAACCTGTTTTGCAACTGAACCAGATGTTTGTTAGGGCAAGTCTCTGCTAGAACCTAGACTGTTGAAAAGAAATCTAGGGGTTGGATAAGGAGTAATCCATAGTTTGAAAACTCATCACCCTTGCTTCCTTTTATTTAGCAACATAAATAAACTTGTCAATATAATGACATATATGAATAAAACTAATTCCAGTTTTGTAATTATTCTTACAAAAACTGAAATTAACTGAATTAAATTTACTAACGCATTATTACCATAGTACAAGGAATGTAATAAACTTATTTTAACAGAATTACAAGATCTTATTTAAGACTTACTTAGTAAGCTTTACTTCTATGTCTCATTTGACACAGAACATGTGAACCTGACCCTGTTTTCAACAAGAAAGTATGGTGAATCTAGTTAAGAAATTATATTAGCAGTAAAACAAAAAATAAGAGAATACAGGATATCCTGCATAACACTGTTAGAATAGTGTATACTGTTGTCTAATAAAATAATATGAGATTGAATCATGTTGAACCAATAAGAGTGTCATTTACCAGATAGAGTTGCTTTCTTAAGAACAGCCCCCAAATACTGCTGTTGAATAAAATAAAAATACTGCTGATGGGAAAGTTGCTTGACAGTTTTGAAAAGATAAGATATTTTAGTCTTATTCCTGACAGATAAGAAAGCAAGTACTTCAATATGCAAAGTAGGAAGTGAGATTTTACAGTGAAAAAAAGTTATTTTACTTTCTGTGTAATAAATATTAATTTTTAGAGACACTAAAAGTCAAGATTCTATACTTGACTGAAATACAGACAAGTTCTGAAGAGTCATATGAAAACTAGTAGGTAATTCCTGTCCTGTACTGTTTACAAGAATTTTAGTCAGAAGTATAAATGAAGTATAATTGTCCTACTTTCTTTCATCTTAACTGATGCCTTTTCTAGGTATAATTTTTGACATTTTTCTTAGTTGTAATATTGTTACACTTTTTAAGGAAAATGACCTAGTTTTGTACTGATGTTTGCAAAGTCTGAGTAGTGTGAAGTATAATGCTTAATGCAGGAATGAGGGTATTCTAATTTCATTGCTTTTTTAAGAGGAGTATATTTTATATTTCCTGCACCTTAGGCTCATTTTGCCATGGCCTTTCTCTAGAGTCTAGAAAAACTTAGTAAGTCACCAGAACAGAGGAAGAAGTGTTTAATTGTTTTCCTCCCTCCCTTGCCCCTTCTCTGTTTTATTTGATTATGATAATGTAACAATATTTTTATTCTTTCTTTCAGAAAGTTTTTTGTTTGTTTGTTGTTTTTGGTTGTTGTCATTAAGTTTGTTTATTTGTTGTGGGTTTCTTTTAGGTCAAATATTGCTTGATTTGCTCTACATAACTAAACTTTGGGGTTTTGAGAAGGGGTTGAGGATTTTCTTTTTAGCAACTAAAAGGTTTTAGAAGATGTGGTGATCAAAGACTGCGAGGAAACTGAAATCTAGTTTGTTTGGTTACGTTATGACTTCCACATCAGAAAGTCCATCTTCTTAGGAAACAGTTGTTTTTTTTTTTTCATTTCTCTTTTGTCTGAGTGGAAGATGTACATGTGAATAAAAATTACTCCCACCTTCCACAGAGACTCCTGCTGTTTTAGGTAGAGGTTTCATTAGAATGAGGCATAAAGTGATACATGGATCCCGCAGTTCAATTTGTAAGTATGGATATTTTAAGTTGCAAGTCTCAGATAATGCGATGGAATCTAGTGACAATGCTCATATGTGTATCTAAGGCACACATGTTTCATGCTGATTGGCTAATCACTTTAACAGACATTAAGCTAGCTAAGGCGGGAATCTTAGTCAGGCAGTGTTCGCATGGTAACAAGATCGTTATCTCGTAGTCACAAGCTGTCCCCCGCTCCAGGGCTCCAGGGCGCAGGCACCCCCACCGACCACAAGCTCCCCGCCTCCAAGTCGCCTCACAACTACCGCAACACTTAACTTTATTCACACAACAAACTAGCCTATTAACTCCAAATACAGAAAACTAACTCATCAACTCTAAATTCAGACAACCCACATCTCCCCCTTTTTGTTTTAATTAACTGACCCTCCCAAGGTCGGCAAATGACCAACTCGAGGACATCTTACTAACAGCTCCGTACTGGGGGTTTTCGTAATTTCTTTCTGATCTTGGTCCGCTCCTTGCTGCACGAGGAAAATCTTGTTCATTGAAGCAGTTATTGATTTTGGAAGCATTGTAACACACATGGGATTACTATTAATAATGCTCATTTGAATGTCTTTGGCGCATTCAATCTTAGAATATAAAATGTCCACAGACCTTTGTGCTACAATTTTCCCCCAATCGTCAGAATAATAATCATACCGGGGAGAATATTCTGTCTCTCTACCTGTTATCAATAACACCTGAACTGTATTCCACTCAATTGTTAGGCAGTTATCACACCAGCGTCCTACTGTATGGCGATTTAGCCACTGTGATTTTCCACAATTAGCACAAATTCTACAAATCCACGGATTACATTTTTCACATTGGGGACATTTAAGCTCCCATTCGTTAACCTCTGGAACAGAGTTCATTCAATTATTGATCGGTAGTGTCTTCTATGTCAGTCGCAGGATCAGGACCAGGAATGTCTTCAGGAGGCTGCTGCAGTGTCTCTCGAAAAGGTCTCACGTTTTTAGCTGGGATCCAGCGGGGACCTCTTTCTGTGGAAACACAAGCATAGCCTCTTCCCCACGTGACAAGGGGATAGGGTCCCATTATCTTACCTGTTTCGGGGTCCCGGATCAATACTGGCGGCTTAATCTTGGGTTCAAAAAAGGTGTTTGTGCTAAAATGACGAACTACTGGAGGATTGCTGTCTAATAGGGAACAATTAAAAAAATTAAAAACATACAAGGCTTTCTGTATTCGCTCCTCTGGTGTAGCAGCCCCTATTCCCCCTTTTTGTTTTAATAACAGGCGTTTTAAGGTTTGGTGAGATCGTTCTATCAAAGCTTGTCCCGTAGGAGAATGAGGGATACCTGTAATGTGTGATATACCCCAAGAGGCAAAAAAGGTAGTTAAGGTTTTAGATACATATGCGGGGCCATTGTCAGTTTTAATTTGAGAGGGTACCCCTAAAGTAGCAAAAGCGCGCATTAGATGTTTTTGCACATCACGTGCTTTTTCTCCTATATGACAGGAAGCAAATAACATTCCTGAAAATGTATCAATAGAGCAATGAACAAACTTTAAACGACCAAATTCAGCAAAATGAGTGACATCTGTTTGCCAGAGTTGAAGGCTCTGTAGCCCTCTGGGGTTGACTCCTTCTGCTATAGAAGGGAAAGAGTGCCTTTGACAATCAGGACACACCGCAATGATATTATGGGCTTGTTGTATAGTGAGGTCAAATTGACGCTTAAGGCCTGCAGCATTTTGATGAAAAAAGGAGTGGCTGAGTCTAGCTTGCGCTAATCGATCTGGTAACACCTGCACCGGTAGCGTAAGCAAATCCGCTTGTCGGTTCCCTTCTGCAATAAAACCAGGTAGAGAAGTGTGAGATCGAACATGCATAATAAAATAAGGGTGAAGACGGGAATTTAACAGAAAGATGAGTTCTTGTAACAAATTAAACAGTGCCGTATGAGAAACATCTCGTAGCACAGAAGCTTCTGCTCAGCTAACAATTCCTGCAACACAAGCAGAATCAGTGATTATATTGAGAGGAATAGACCATTTTCGAAACACTCGAACAACTGCAGACAATTCTACTATTTGAGGAGAACCCTGTACAGTCTCTACATCTGAGTTCCACTGTTCTTGATGATCATCCCACCAAAGGATAACAGACTTGTGAGATTTGCCAGACCCATCTGTGAATACAGTGAGGGCTTGTAAAGGCTGGTCACTCCGCTTTGGAATAGGTAAAAGGTGGAAATCGATGCTTAACAATTTGTGAGAAGGCGGATGAGAAGTGAGTTGGCCTGCATAGCCAGTTAGAGCTATGCCTAGTGCATCTGATTGTTGTTGTAACCATTGCAAGTAAACACTTGTTACTGGCATACATATGAGGGCGAAGTCCGTGCCTGCCAGGGTAAGTAATCGCTGTCGAGCCCTGATGATTAAAGATGCAAACATCTCATGTTGGGTAGAAATCGTCTTTGTGGCTTGGTTAGGTAAAAAAATCCATTCAATGATCAGTAAAGGGTCAGTTTTCTGGCAGTCCCATTGGAAAATAAGTGCATGAGGCTGTCTAGCAGGATTAAGGATGATTAATTGAAAAGGCAATTCTGGTTCCCATCGATGCGCTTGTCTGGAGGTAATCGCTGCCGCAGCTTTATGCAAGGAAGTTATGGCTTCAGGACTGAGAGTTCGCGGAGCGTTTAAGTCCGAGCTTCCTTTAAGCATTTCGAATAGGGGACGAAGGTCCGCATTAGTGATTCCTAACAATGGTCTGACCCAATTGATTGTTCCCAGCAGTTTTTGCACGTCATGTAAATTCTTTACATTCGCCTGTATTTGTAAAGGTTGCGGAGCAATAGTCTGAGCCCTTATACGCCATCCTAAGTATTTCCAAGGTGGTATTTTTTGAATTTTTTCTGGTGCAATACAGAGGTCTGCTGATTTTACAGCAGCCACGACAAGGGCTACAGCTTCCTCCATGACTTCATGGTGCTGTGCTGCCACTAGAATGTCATCCATATAATGATATAACAATGCAGCAGGTACTACAGTTCTGACAGGACTAAGTATTTTTGCTACATACCATTGGCATATTGTAGGGCTATTTTTCATTCCCTGCGGTAGCACAACCCACTGGTATCTTTGCAAAGGAGCTTGCATGTTGACGCTAGGAACCGAAAAGGCAAATTTAGGAGCATCGTCTGGATGCAATGGAATGTTGAAAAAACAATCTTTGAGGTCTATGATGGTTAAATGCCAATCTCTAGGGATCATGGCGGGTGACGGAAGCCCAGGTTGCAGGGCCCCCATGTCTTCCATAGCGTCATTAATTTTTCTGAGGTCATGGAGCAAGCGCCACTTGCCAGTCAGTTTTTTAATAACAAAAATAGGCGAGTTCCAAGGACTCGTAGAGGGTACAATATGTCCCATAGATAGTTGTTCATTAACTATTTCTTGGAGGGCGTGAAGTTTTTCCAGCGGCAGGGACCATTGATCAATCCAAATAGGAGTATCTGTTTTCCAAGTTAACTTTAGGGTTTCACGCCCCTCAATGGCCCCACCTAAAAATGTGTCTGGATAGACATCCCCCACTGGGATAACACATCACGCCCCCACAAGACCATAGGTACTGGTAAGATAAACGGTTTGACTGAGGCAACTTGTCCTTCTGAATTTTGAACTTGTATTATTTCTGCGCTTTGGCGGCTAGCTCCACACCCCCCAATTCCTGCTAATGTCTGAGAGATATCAGCTAAAGGCCACCTAGAAGGCCACTTTGCTTGAGAAATAACGGTAACATCTGCACCTGTATCAATAATTCCACTTAACACGACTTGCTGACCTCTGCAAATGAGGGTGCATTGACATATAGGACGTTTTTGTGAGATGGCTTGAACCCATAAAATTAGTGGTTCTCCCGTAGATCCAAAACTTCCCTGTCTCTGTGGGAGCAATTGGTCAGGGATTGGGACATAGTCCTCCTTAGGGATCAGTATCAATTGAGCGATACGACTTCCCTCTGGCACTGTACAAGGAGGAAACGGGGTCCAGGCCATAATTTTGATTTCTGAATTACTGTCAGGATCAATTACTCCGGGCAATACAAAAAGTCCTGACAGGGTGGTGGATGATCTTCCTAATAATAAAGCTTGCGTTCGGGGGGGCAAAGGACCTGCAATTTTGGTAGGCAGTAAGTGAACAGAGGAGTCAAGTAGTGTTACTGTGTGAGCGGTTGCCAGGTCCAGGCCGGTGCTCCCTGCTGTTGCTGGGCGGAGACTGGAAACACTCCTGTTTCCCCCCCCGGCGTTTGTGGGGGCGCCGGTCGCGGAACTTGTGTCTGTGCGCGCCGCGGTCCCGCGCTCTGCGATCGGTTTCCCTGTATGGGGCGCCCTTGAGAGTCGTATTTAGATCGACACTGGTTAGCATAGTGGCGCCCTTTTTGGCACTTAGGACAAACTCCAGGTATTTGGGGTCGTTTCTCAGCATTGGCACTAAAGCAATCTTTTTTAAGGTGTCCCGGTTTTCCACACCCATAGCAGTTTCGCTGTGGGTCGGCGCCCATCAGGCTGTGCATGGCCGCAAAAGCAGCAGCCATGGCCTCATATTTATGATCCATAGTGCCAATTCTATTACAGGCTTCCACCATTTCAATTAAGGTAGGGTTTTGATTTGGGAGAGACTTCAAGAGCTTTTTACAATCGGCGTTAGCGTTTTCCACAGCCAGTTTAAGGAGTAAAATCTCCCGAGCCTGTACGTTATCAACTTGCCGCTCTAAGGCTTGTTTTAATCTATCCATAAACTGCATATATGGCTCACGGGGTTCCTGAGTGATACTAGTGAATGCTTTTTGGGGTCTGCCAGAGTCAGGAACTCTCAACAAGGCCCTTTTCGCTTCTTCTCTGCCTGCTTCCAAAGCCTCCCGAGGAATGTCCCTAGCTTGGGCCGCGGGATCCGAAAACTGCCCTGTTCCTGTGAGGTGCTCTATAGTCAATGCAGCTAAGGCGGCATTAGCATGTCCTGCATAACCCAGCAAAACTGTCTGCAATCCCGTTCTCCATTGAGACTCCCACATTGTATATTGTGTTGGGGTTAATAACAATCGCGCGAGAGATTTTAAATCATGTGGGGTCATGACATATGTATCGAATACAGAAGATAAAAGGCTTGCAAAATAAGGGGAAGACAACCCATGCTCGGTAACTGTACGGCGCAACTCCTTAATTACCGAAAAAGAAAGAGCTTCCCACTGAGCTTGAGCCCTCCCCCGTCCTTGGTATATAACGGGGGCTACTATAGTTCTGGCTATTTCCAACTCCCCCTCGTTTATCGCTTGGCGCTTAATCTTTCCCCAAACCTCATGAGGATCAGGGGGAAAAAGATCAGGTTCCTTTTCAGGGTAAATCGGACCCGGGTCAAAGGGATCACCCTCCGGGGGATATCCAGCAGCACAAGCTAACGGTGGCGCAGAGGGTTCCGCCCCACCAGCGATTTTAGAAGGGCAGGGGGGAGGTGACTGAGCTCCCTCCTCGGAGCCTCGCTGATTTTGCTCTTGTGCCTTTATGGTTTCAAAGATTTTTCTCCAACTGGGGAGCATATACTGCGCTTCCTCATCTCCTGAGGTGGCTGCGTCCCATAACTTTACCCCCACATCGTCCCAAAGTTCACGCGTAAAAATAGAAGAAGCAGTCACCGCGGGGATCTTAACCTGCACCCATTTAAGGATTAACTTAAGATCTTGTTCCGAAAGAGTCTTTTTCCCATGCTTCTTAAGTAGAGCTTTCATAGGCTCATAAACGTCTCTCTCAGGGGAAGACTCCTGATTCCCCATTTTGCTAGTTTCCCGCAGCTCACCTCTCGTTCCAGACGGAGGGATTGTTTGGCCGGCCGGCTTATCCTGCTTCCTTTCAGCAGCTCATTCCACGTTCTGCGGGACTCGCGACATGCCACCAGGTAGGCGGTTTTTCAATCCTCGGCGGTTTCGT
This sequence comes from Columba livia, assembly GCF_036013475.1. Classification (NCBI taxonomy): domain Eukaryota; kingdom Metazoa; phylum Chordata; class Aves; order Columbiformes; family Columbidae; genus Columba; species Columba livia. The sequence continues at coordinate 41,838,160 of NC_088602.1, read as the reverse complement.
CGCTGACGATCACGTCGGAGGTCACCAATTTGCCGCGACTGAGAGACGGGGACGCAACTTGATGCAAGCAAGGTGTCCGCTTTATTGTATGGCAAACATACGTTTATATAGTCTAAGGCACACATGTTTCATGCTGATTGGCTAATCACTTTAACAGACATTAAGCTAGCTAAGGCGGGAATCTTAGTCAGGCAGTGTTCGCATGGTAACAAGATCGTTATCTCGTAGTCACAAGCTGTCCCCCGCTCCAGGGCTCCAGGGCGCAGGCACCCCCACCGACCACAAGCTCCCCGCCTCCAAGTCGCCTCACAACTACCGCAACACTTAACTTTATTCACACAACAAACTAGCCTATTAACTCCAAATACAGAAAACTAACTCATCAACTCTAAATTCAGACAACCCACAGTGTATCAACACTCTGAAGTTACTAAGCGGAAGTTAGAAGTTTCCAGGTGTTCAAACTATAGTTTTCTGGGATGACTGTTCATGCATCTGTTAAATTCCAAGTAACAGCCAGTTTCAACAGATTTTCCAATTCAAATATATTTTGAAACAATCTAACCTTCTTTATAATTTAAAAATGAAAAATTACTATTTCTCTATTCTAAAAAATAGTGAGAGTGGAATTCAGCTCCATGTTTTAGCCACTTAGTGTAGGACTTTTTTGTCTGAAGATGAATGTCTGTCCTTGGGCTTCTAATGCTTCTTCATGTGTTGGCAAATAAAACAGACTCTAGGAAGCATCTCTGTCCTTCTGAAACAGCAGCTGGAAGCCAGGTGAATTCTACTAAGAAACCTCAAATACTACCAGACACCATCTGTACTCAACTTAATTGAGGCCCTGAATAGAATGTATGCATAAAAATAACTAAATTCATCTAAGTTAATATGCTGATTAGTGGAGTTCTAGGAATTAATTTGTCCAAACATAATCGTAATGGAATTTGACATGTCAGATGCTATTGAAGACATCTGTGCAGAGCTGGTGTATATGACACAGAAGGAGTAGTAATGTCCTCTGTAACAGTGTCTGAAACTACACAAGGTAATCCAGGACATCTCAATCCCACTAGATATCCTTGTGTGAGCAAATAAATCACACCACAAGTCAGTAAAATCAGTGGAAACTGAAGAGAGGGACAACTAACCAGTTGTGTCTGCATCAGGATAAACTGATCCTTATCAGCATGATTAGAGACTAGAACTCACATCATTGGCAAAGCATCTGACAGAGCCAAGGGAGAGTTTTTTCTCTCAGGATTAGCAGCTAGAACATTGTAAATGCATCTAGTTTCTTATGTTTTGGAAAATGAACAAAGGCTCACATGAGACATTAAGAGAAATTAATTTGGGCTACAGTGAATAATATAAGCTGATACTGAAAAACAGTTTTATTAATTGTTAAAATGGAAATATTTTATAATAATACATGGAACATCAGATGTTAGAGAAGTGTTTTATAGTGAAGTAAAGAAGGAACTCCATGAACAGAAATAGGAATAAGGAAATTTAGATGTCATCTTGGGTAACTCAATACTTCCTGCTCATAAGCTAGATGGTTTAAATACTTTTGCCTGTTGTTACTTCATAATATTAAATCTGATTGTACAGAGTATATATATATGTGACTGACTTTGAACCATAACATGTAATGTAGAAAGTTACTATTCAAATCAACTGCAACTATATTTTCATGCAAGGTTTTCTTAGTGATGGAGTAATTCACTGGAGATTTTAGGTACAACATGTATTATGATTAGTTTCTTGAACAGACAAAAAATTAAGGAGATTAAGACTATATTGCAGGAAAAAGGTGTTAATTAAGTAGTTGAGAGAGCTAAAAATAATGAGAGAAGAGTTATTCCCCATTGCATCCGAAAATACTGTTGAAAGTTTCCTCCAAACTAACACACAAACTATTATTGTACAGATCAAAAGAATAAATTAATTCATAAATACAGTAGTCAGAATATTCTATGGAAGGAATTAAGAGTAACCAAGTGGGAAATACATTGCTACCAGGACATCAGCAAGATTATAAGTGCATAAGTGTTGCATTGGGAAAGAAAAAAAAGATGCAGCATTGAATTGACATGATGGTTTTCGACCTGTGTGAGTAACATGACCCTAGACTTACAGATTTACAAACTTGATAGTACTTTCTTTTTCCTTTTACATAGGAAAAAGAATCAGCAACTTTTCTTATGAGGAAAAAAGCAAGATCAGCATTTTAAAAAATTAAATGTTACTTCTGGACAGTGGACAATCATCTTTATGGATTAAATCGTATGTCTGAATGTTCTAGGGAAGTATTTTCTGAAAAAAAATGTGCTTTGGTATTTGTGAAGAATGCTAAAGAACAAAGAAAAAATGAGTCTAACTGGGGAAATCTCAGCCATATTTGTAAGCTAGCAATCTTCTCTAAATTCCCATAACAGCAACCGTCACCAAAATATATGAGTGAATTGCAAGAGATAACAACTAGTTACAGAAGGTGTAGTGGAAGTAGTATATTCAGCTGCCATTAAATGTTTCTTTAGGCTTCAGTGTCATAAATACTCTAAGAAGAAATGAGGAACTATAGACCAGAAGCCCAGATAATCAATGTCTAAACCCCATTGAATTTAGGAGGTCAATATAAGTCTCTAGAGTAGAGGGCTTAGAGCAGCAGTGATGAAGCAATTTAGTTTGAGTTCTCTCTAATGCCAGTGAGAAGCTAAATCATGAAGAACTTATTTGCATTCTCTTCCGTGGTGAACTACAAGCATTTGTGATAAGTGATAAAAATAAATCTGAGTCCAAACTCACACTCTGATTTCATTTTTCACCCTGAAGTGCCTTCTCATCTGTCACTTGCTATGGATCAAGGAATGCTGAGACTGTAATTTTATGCAGTTCCTCTCTGCGTTTGCAATAAGGAAATTTTCAGGTTTTCCTACCTTTTGTTTTTCTCCTTGTTCTGTGAACTCTGCAAGACCCATATTTGCATTTAAAGGCAATTTTGGGAGACAAAAAAATCAAATGAAAGTCATAGTTTAGGCTCTTAAATACTTTACTATCTTTAGTAATAGCCAAAAACTTTTGAAAATGCAAATTTTCTTGATGAACTGAAGTCACTTCGTAGAAGAGAAACCATACTAAGAAATCAATGACATATACTAGACTTAAACTTCATTAAATAATCACAGATTAATCCCTATCTAAATTTCAACAAGAAAAAATGATGTAAGAATACTTAAATATGGCAGTGAAGATGGTGACAGTCAACAGTCACTGAGTGAAATATGGATAAAGATGTATTAAAATATAAATAATGGAAATGGAGCAACTCTAAACAGTGTTTGAAAATATAGAAGCATCTTTCTGACCCTTGCTGTTCACATTTGGCTATGTTTGTCCAAGCATTCATTTTAGTAAATTCTCCCCACCTTCCTATTTCTATTTCTTATTACTCCCCTCCTCCTCCCCGTCTCCACTCTTCCCCTCCCCCCCTCCCGCCCCGATTTTCTGTTCATCTGCCAGGCTCTTTTTTTTTTTTTCTCAGAAATAACTACATATGTTACTAAACAGAAGGGATGGATTGGGATTCTCCCAATAAGGCTAGGAAGAAATAGATGGAAATGTTACATTTCTTGTGAGGACAAGAACCTTGTTGATATGCTTGCACAAGATAAAGATTAGCATGGGGAGGGGTAGTGGGGAGGGGTATGTTTATGGAAATAGGAATAATCCAGTGAATCAACTTCTTTAATACAGTCTTCCTTTCAACTGCTTGACAGCTCCATTTTCTTTGATTTTTGGAATATTTTATTCTATCCTTTCACATAAATTTTAGAGTTTTTCTACATCAGTTGGAGAGAAAGAGAAGCTGAGACTGCATCTTTGTTGCTGGTAAACAGCTTAAACAGGCTGAATGATTGAGAAATAACTGTACAGTGATTATGCAAATCAGATAAACTCAACCAACCAGTGTGCAGAAAAATGCATGGCTAAGGAAAAATCTATACAGGTATGCATCAATAGCTGTTCAATTATTCTGTGCTGTGATTGGCTACAGCAAGTCTATTTCCATGTGCTATTCTTGCATTAGTGAAAAGCCAAGAGACACACAGGACTGATTCTCAAAATGTTTTCAAAATTATCTTGATTGCCTAAAGAATTTGGCTCTTTAAAGGCACAAGAGATAAATTTAGCCATCAAATTCAATCTTTTTCATGGTCTAAAATAATGATTTTCATTTATTATCACTGCCATCTGCAGATCAGTTGAGTAGGTGCAAAATTAATAGCATAAAAAGTATTTGGAAAAGTTACTCGAATTCAACAAGAATATATTGTCCATGACTACACTAAACGGTTTACAAATTTCTTATTTAAATTACTTAAATATTCTGCAAGTTTATATTTTTATCTATGGACTTCTGTTGGATATGAGTTGTACTTCATTTTAATATCTTACATCGTTCATTTTATATTCTAACTGGTCTGGAGCAAGACTGAGGTTATCCAAAGTACTTGTGTACCAAATGTTTCTGAAATCCAGTACTTTCAAAAAGAATCTTTGCAATATTTGTCAAATACAAGGAGTTCCAAAATCCTTCAGCAGCACAGCAAAATTTAATTCTTGTTAGAAGTAGCAATAAACTTGTGGTAGTTGTAGAGCAGCATTCCTGTGCTGTATTCCCCTATATCACCTATTTGTAGGCCTAGGACTTCCAGTTTTGGATTCTAGGTCTTCAGTTAACAAAATGATGTTCAATGAATTTTCCAGCCACAAACTTTTTTCTCATTTGATAAAACTAAAAAAAAAAAAAAAAAAAAAAAAAACAAACAAACAAAAAAAAAAAACACCTAAGATTTTTATCATAAAATAAGTATATACTTTGGTTGGGTCAGCTGCTTTGGTGGAAGAAGGAAGTTCTACCACTGATATCAATAGCCTTAGGAATATCTTTTGCATCTCATTATTTTTCATTATTATTTCATTATTAATCTTGTTACTCATCATACTGTCAATTACTTAATGTGGAATGAAGGCTCCTTTTCCTGTGACTGCATGCAGAGGAGTTTTATATGTAGTGAGGGAATGAAAGAGTAGATGAGCAGAACAAATCACTCAATGATATTCAAAGTTCTGTGATTTATTTCTGCTAGGAAAATATTTCTCTCTGACTGTTAACTGACTCAGTCAGTACGCTTTTTATTGATATGATTCAACAGCAAGGCAATTACTAAGGAAGGAATATGTCTCCATTTTAGATACAAAGTCTGAGTCATACCACAGTTAAGTGACTTAGTTTAAAAGAACATCAGAAAACTTTACTTTTATATATATACACAGACAAAATAAAACATTTGCCAAGCCACTCTCTATGATATTTGAGAAGTCATGGCAGTCAGGTGAAGTCCTTCGTGACTGGAAAAAGGGAAACATCACATGCATTTTTTAAAAGAGTAGAAAGGAGAACTCTAGGAACTACTGACCTGTCAGCTTCACCCCCGTGCCTGGGAAGATCATGGAACAGATCCTCCTAGAAGGTATGCCAGGGCACATGGAGGACATGAGGGTGGTAAAATACTAGCATAAGTTGGCCATAGAGGTGGTAGATGCCCCATCCCTGGAGACATTCAAGGCCAGGCTGGACAAGGCTCTGAGCAACCTGATCTAGTTGAAGATGTCCCTGCTCATTGCAGGGGGTTGGACTAGGTGACCTTCGAAGGTCCCTTCCAACAGAAACTGTTATATGATTCTATGATACTATGATTTTATAATAAAAGTATTAGTAAAAATAGCAGAAACCCCTTCTGACTTCTGAAAAGGTACAAAAAATGTGGTTTTCTCTACTAATTGTGTGAGAATGAAACATATTTGCAGCTTTAGTATTTAGCTCTTGATATATATTCAGTCAAAAAATAGTTTTAAAACAGTGGGCCATTTTAGCTGCTACTAATGAGTAAGACTGTGTCACATGTCATCTTCTTCAAACTGTTCTGAACTGAAGACTTGATTATTTTCATACCACACAGAAATTGTATTTTACCAATGAGTTCAGTGGAAACAGAAGTGGGTCTGAACAGAACTAGAGGCATGACGTTGTTTTCTCTATTGTATGTCCCTAAGAACACTGAAGATATATACTTATTAATACTAGCAAACAGCACAAAGACAACATTGTAGTTGACTTCTTATGGATGACAGGAGCTGAGAATGAAAACAAAAAAGTACAAGCTAGTGAGGAATGAGGTTTCCCTTTTATTGAAACCAAACAGCATTCATCTTATGACTGGAATATGGAAACAAAAAAAAAGTAGATATTGGCATCTGTTTGTTGTGGTTACATCCGTACTGGTAAATAAAATACACTAAAGCTATTCTCTGAGTTTGAGGAAAAATGTTTACATTCATATAAAAGGGTGGTCTCCCTCCACAAAATAACTTGTTCTCTTCCACACTGTCTACTGTCAACATATCTTAGACTTTTCTTTCTTTCAGACTGGGCTGAGAGACATGAGCAGGAGATAAAATCACAGACATTTTACAATATTGATACATGTAAGTAAAAAGAACACATATTTGGTCTTAAAATTATGCCCCCATACTAATCCATTGTATGTCAACATCTTAAATATATTTTTCTATTTTTAGCCTTTCTCTAAAAAGCAGTCAGTATTCACAAAAGGCACAAAGATGAGTAACTGATCAGAGATCATGGGAAATTATCAGAGAATGAAATAACTTGTGCAAACAGAACAGTTATACAGGACAAAACTTAGGAAACAGATGATTACATGTAAGTGTGATATTATTGATGTCTATAAAATGATAAATGGCATGGAAAAGGTTAATAAAAATAATGATTCATTTTCTCGTAAGAGAAGACGATGGAAAAATAAATTAGCACACACACAAAAAAAAGTACTTTTTCACTTGGAGCATAATTAAATGGTGGCACCCGCTGGTTTGGGATATTTTAGATGCCAAAAGCATAGCTGTGTTATAAATAGATTAGACAAATTAGTAGGAAAAAGCATTTTTTCAGAAGCTATTAGGCAAAATGGTCTGAATGTAATCTACAGTACAAGAAATGCCAAAGCTACAAAATAATAGAACATGAGCTCTGTTCCTCAACATAGGAATATTTTATTATTCAAAAGAATGTTGTTTCTTATGTGTTTTCTGTTATGTAACAGCTAATGTCCACTGTCAAAGACAGGATACTGATATATGATCCTATGAGCTCAGTGATTCTATGGCTTCTGCTATATTACTGTTAGTTACAGAATCAAAAAAACACAGAATGTTAGGGATTGGAAGGGACCTCGAAAGATCATCTAGTCCAATCCCCTTGCCAGAGCAGGAACACCTAGATGAGGTTACACAGGAATGCGTCCAGGTGGGTTTTGAATGTCTCCAGAGAAGGAGACTCCTCAACCTCCGTGGACAGCCTCCTCTGACACCCTCACTGAGAAGAAGTTTCTTCTCAAATTCAAGTGGAACCTCCTGTGTTTCAGTTTGCACCATTTGCCCCTTGTCTTGTCATTGGTTGTCACCGAGAAGAGCCAGGCTCCATCCTCGTGACACGCACCCTTTACACATATACAAACATTAATGAAGTCAACCCTCAGTCTCCTCTTCTCCAAACCAAAGAGATGCAGCTCCCTCAGCCTTTCCTCATAAGGGAGATGTTCCATTCCCTTAATCATCTTTGTGGCTCTGCACTGGACTCTCTCCAGCAGTTCCCTGTCCTTCTTGAACTGAGGGGTCCAGAATTGGACACAGTATTCCAGATGTGGTCTCACCAGGACAGAGTAGAGGGGAAAGAGAACCTCTCTCAGCCTACTAACCATCCCCCTTCTAATACACCCCAGGATGCCATTGGCCTTCCTGGCTACAAGGACACAATGCTGGCTCGCGGTCATCCTGCTGTCCATCAAGACCCCCAGGTCCCTTTTCCCTACACTGCTCTTCAACAGGCTGTTCCCCAACTTCTACTGGAACCTGGGGTTGTTCTTGCCCAGATGAAAGACTCTATACTTTCCCTTGTTATATTTCATTAATTTTTTCCCTGCCCAACTCTCCAGCCTGTCCAGGTCTCACTGGATGGCAGCACAGCCTTCTGGCATGTCATCCACTCCTACCAGCTTGGTGTCATCAGCAAACTTGCTGACAGTGCGCTCTATTCCCTCATCCAAGTCGTTGATGAATATATTGAATAGTAGTGGTCCCAGTACTGACCCTTGAGGGACTCCACTAGACACAGGCCTCCAATTAGACTCTGTTCCACTGACCACAGCTCTCTTCCCTTCAGCCCTAACAGTCTTGTTTTCTTTTCTTCTGTTTAGGGTATTTCTGACTGGTCAAGACAACTGTGTTGTCATTGTATATTTTGACTTTTTTGACATTTAAGACTGTGTGTGTACCATTTAATTTAACAACGGTCAGTATTATAAAATAACATGCCTTAAGAGTTTTGTAAATATTAGATGTGGGATAGACAGGGGATGCTGGGACCCAGGGGCATCTGCTTCCTGGCCCACCACAGCAGAGTCTGTGTGGGCTCTCAGCACCAAGGGAGCCCTCTCACCCCAGTTGCATCAAAGAGAGACTGCTGTGATTCCCTGTCCCCAGGTACATCCAGTATCAAGGCTGAACATGTTTTTCCACAGGCACACACATGCTACAAGTAAGGCCAGATACACACACCAGCACAGAGAGCAGTGCCTATCTTGGCACCCACAAGAACATCAACAACTCAGCCCAATTGTTTCTCCCCTCACCACCTGATCAGGATGGGAGTTTGATAAAGGATTATATACACATCCCTGGAAAAACATGGTCTTTCTAGTAGCTGATTTCACATCCTCATGTTTACCCAGTATTTGGGCCTTGGACACTAGACTCATGAGTCCTCCAAACCTATGGTGTCTCCCTCCAGCAGCTGGCCCTCAGACCTGTTATTGTTCTTGCAAGCTAGTCTAAAATGAACTGGCCTAGCACTCGCATGTACAGTATTATGATCTAGAGTTCACACACAGAGAATACAGTTGATAACAATATAGGATAAAATGCAATGGTCATGCACAGGGCTCAGTAAGGTAATCATATCAACTAGCACTTACTCAACTATGACCAACACTTTTGTATGCCTTTTACCCTCTACTTTTCCACATTTGTTAATCTTAATTCACCTTGACATCTCCTCTTCCCCTGCTTTGGTCTTTCCACTAAAAACCCCATAATAAGTTTTACACAGTCCTAGAATGCTCTCTGCTCTGTTTCCAAATTCCCTTCTTCCTCCATCCCATGGTTAGTCCTGTACCGCTTTAGTTTGCATGATATTCTGGGGAGAATTTTTTTCATTGGTGTAGCTTAATGGGTTCTTCTGTGATAATCTTAGGAGTAGCCAATTCAGTACACTGTTTTCATAGTCGAGGTTACTAGGATTCCTCCAACGGTCCTTTTACGTCTGATTCTCTTGATGGATTTTTGTGATTTGCTTAGCCTATAGTCAAACTATCTAAGAATAAATAGCGAAAAGAAAAAAAAAAAAAAGGCATGTCAAATCATAAGTAATGTGATAATGAAGAAATGAAATAACAATGTGAATGGCTAAATTACACTGGGAAAAAAGACAAAAACCTGAATTTCTGGAAACAAGGGAATGTGCTTTGTAACAGTCATATGTTCTCCAAATCTTGCATTCCTTTAATTACTGTTTAAAGCTGACCATAGCAACTCTCACAAGAGAGATTACTTTCTTGAAATCAGCAAACCAAAATAAACTGGTATAATTATTAACTTCTGTGGGTTGCCAGCAACAAAACAGAGTTTTGTGAACCCCACAAATAGCCTTCTTCCTACAGCACAAGACTCATTTTGGGATGCGGTAGAAAGAAAATATTTTCATGAATAAACATCATCAAGTGACTTTCAAGAAAACGAAGCTATTGGACAGACAACCCACAGCTGCAGGAAGTCTTTCACTAGTCCACTTAAGAACAGTCTAGATAATGTCTAGCCTATGACATATTTGTAGGAAATAAAGGAAATAGTGCCTCCTTCCATCAAAGCAAACCAGACATTTTATCCTATTTTCATGTTGAGATTTCAAAGAGAGAAGAAATACCATACTAAAAATACAACTGTTTTAAAAGTTTAATTAAAAATCATATTAGGTTTACTGAAGAAATTGTGAGGAGATGTGAATATCTAAACTGTGAAAAATAGTTCATACTGGAAGAGTTTTTTACCTTGAGGGCCTAGAAGCTGCAATTAGGGAACCAGAGTGATAGTTTTGTGACTGAAGCTGATTACATTCTGTATTGGTCGTCTAGGAGATATTATTGACTTGTTCTTGATAAAGACTTCAAGTCAAATTTGATAATGTACTTAGCAACATGCTCCATGCTTTCATTTTGACCAGGTTTTTGACTTGTGTATCTGTAAACTATGGTACTTCCTTACAGTACAATCTGTGGACTCTTAGGTACTCCAAAATGCATTTTTGTCAAAGTGACCTTCCAAAATATAACAAATTGGCTCTTCTAATAAACTTCCACGTTAACAATTTGAGAAATTAACCTGAAATAACCAGGAAATACTCTTTCTGGTTATTTAAGTAAAGATTTTGTGTGGGTGTGTGGAGTGTGATTTGGTTTTACCTTTCTCTGAAAAGACAAATGATCACAGCTGTGGACAATTCAGGATGAATCAGTGACGCCTTGCTGCCTTATGACTTCCTCTGAGTGACCAAGGATTACAAAATACAGAGTCAGGAATGAGTCAGTTCCTCAGGAAGGTCAGTGAAATTTTTCAAGACAGCATTTCTCTGTGACATGTGGCTGTGTTTCACATCTAGAATAGTCAATGTGTGTTTGGTTTATGTGTATTATATAACATATGCAATTTAATCAGTTCTGTCAGTGCAGGTCTCCAAGGTTCAGTGGCACTCCAACTTCCTTTGTTTTCTATTTGTTTAGCATTCTCAAAACTAATCAAATAGCTTCAATATATAATTAGTCTGACTATGAGCTCTCATAGTCTCTCTACATGTAATTTCTGTGAAATTTGTGCCTTTAAATGAGTGACAGAAGCCTGTTATTATCCAACCCAATGAAATTGGGTCAGTAATGACAAAAAAAATCTACTGCAGGTAATATTTTTTCCTGTATCAGCCTTTTTTAAAATAAAACTGTTTTAGAATAGCAATATTTAGGACTACACACCTGAGGCTAGAGTTATAAAACCAAAATAGCCCTTATACCCCCAAAGTATTCCTCTTAAATACCAGCTTTTACTGTTACAAGATGAGAAGAATCAGAAAAAAATGAATGTGAGTGAAAGCTTAAACTATGCTTGACTAAATATTCAGACATTTCTTGTCTCACTTGCAAGGAAGCATACATGTGTGCTGCCTTGTGATAAGGTTACTGTAGAAGCTGTTGAGGATCTACAGCACAAACTCACTGAGCTCAATGCCAGGGGTTACCCCACCCAGAACTGTGAGATTACTGTTGCTGAGTTGCCAGTATCTGCTGGGTCAGCCCTCGGGTAGATGGCAAAGATTAATCAAATCTGACTTAGAAAGCTCTACACCCTCACTTGTTTGTGATTGAAGGGATCATCCTAAGTTCAGGGTGTGCTACAGTGCCTCCTACAGCCTCCTACAGGATTTGGAGTTGCAGGTAACAGACCATGGTGCTCAGCTTGGAGGGGTTTGGGCCAGCATGGTGTGAGGGCCAAGATCCATCATGCTCACTCAGGGATCAGGAAGATCAGAGCTAATTGTCCAGGAGCATCAACAGTAGGTATGTTCTGCAGTGAAAAGCAAGCTGGCAGTCAATGGTGGCCACAGCATGGGTAGGGATAGTGCCTTCAGTTGTCCCATGGAAGCTGAACAAGGTGAGCAGGCTGGGGTTTCATCAACAGTCTGGTGATCATCAAATGTAACATAGCAAGTCAGGTCTGAGGTGAAGCTAGGAAGTCCATTCTGCCTGTTGGTGTTCTCAGGGCCTTGACAGCTAATAACTTTTTGGCACAGAGTGTTAGCTCCTTCTGTCTTTCTCCGTTTTTGGCCTTGGTCTTCAGAGTAGCATATTGATTACAGCAAAGTTCTCTTTTGCAGCTATGGTGCTTGAACACTGCTTCATAGATTTTTATTTTTACCTCTGAGAGACGGATGTATTTTCTTGCTGAGTTGCAGGAATGTAACAGCATGATGCACGAAGTACCACAGCAAAGTACAAAATATGCATACCTGGTTGTTGTTGGATTCTGTGAGCTTTTAACACGACTCTGGGAGGGTGCATTATCAGAATGTAGAAAGTTGCAATCACAGCTGCTTTTCCATGGAGTAATAACATAAGTTAACATATTCTGAAGGGCTGCAAATCAGCAGATAGAGCATTTAATTGATTATGAATTGGAAATGATTCTACATTTGCCTTTTGGTTTTCTACTAAAATTGTTTGAAAATGTCTGGTTATTGTGTTATTTAGTGTAACCACTTTATTATAGTCCACTGACACATAATAAACGTTGATTTTTTTTTGGCCAGCTTAAAAAACCTGGCTTTTAACTCTTCACACTGAAGCATATTCTCACAGCTTCTCATAGGAAGCTTTGCTTCCTTTGTGGCAGTAAAATTTGGTGATGAAGCATCATCTCAAGAAGTATTAAACTGTTTTTACTTAAATTTTAGATCACCTGCAGTTCAGTAATACAGCAAATATTTCTCTTGTGCTAGACACTTAGTACCAGAAATAATTACAAGTAAAAATTACATGTAAACAAGATTAATTGCTTAGGTGTCTACAGAGGATTTTAGTTAAGTACCAACCTTGTCTGAATTTGTAACCTTATGATGGTGACATCGTGGCTAGATTCTCTCAGGATGATCTTGGTGACCTATATGAAACTTAAAAGAAAACCTCCTAAAGCATGTAAAGCTGTCTGGTTTATAGTAGAGTGTTCACAATAGAATTTCCTATTAGTACCTGTGCTGGAAACATGTAGAAATAACATGCATGGATCACTGCCAGGTGGCAGTTGCCTTTCTTCACAGACAACTAAAATGGAAATTGGAGGATAGTGCATGTTAATTGATCATAAAACAGAACTGGGAATGGCTGGGACAAATGGATGAAGCACTAGAACCACTTCTAGTTTAACAGGATTCATACTCTCTTTCCTGTCTTTTGATTGTATAATCTTCACGACTGTTCTCTGGTCCATGGAGAAAGTTAGTCATCTAAGAAAAGGCTCCATGGAAATGAGCAAGTTGATGAAGAAAGACAATTTTATAACTTTATGGATAAGATAAATACATACATTTCTATATTTAATGGAGAACTAAGCAATATAGTTATGAGTCTTGCAGGATATTTCTCATATCTTAAATATCTATTCAGCTGGATAGCAATCTAGATTTTACTGATAGTTGAGGGCAAGTCAGTTCCTGAATATAGTCATCTATTGCCATTTGACACACCCTAAAGATGACTTCCCTTGGTCCTGCATACCTTCTAGCCTTAGGTTAAAATGTTATCCTGAGAGAGGCTACCAGCAAGAATATTCAAGGACTGCGCTGTGTTGCAGAGACATCCATTCTCTTCCAGTGACTGTAAAGAGGTGGTAAGTATGTCAGCTCAGGTAAAGACAAATATATTTGGTTAGAAATATTCCATTTGTTACATCTACAGTACCTGCAATATAGAATAGAGAGGGTCAAATGATGTTCTAGGATATGAAACATTAATTTGAACTCCTCCTTTTTTGCTTGACTAGATACTCTTACATGCTCTCTGGGTTGAAAGATACTAAGTATTAGGTCTTTCAGAAACTTTTTTGTTCAACTGTGTCCAAGTTGTATAAAATAAATGCACACAAAAAAGAAAATAGAAGGACTTCATAACCTTGTGGCAACCTGCTGGAATAGAGTCTGTCTGCCTAAACTAGTAAATTAAACAGACTTATAACCTTCTTCTGGGAGTAAAATTATAGAACGGTTACAGAACTGTCCAAATCCATAACGTTAAATTCTCTACTTTTTTCTGTAACTGGGTAGTCATATCCAAACTATGTATTAGGAAAGATGGTTTGTAGTAACTGCCAAGGTATCAGGACATAATTGAGGAGTGCTGACTGGCTAAGGAAAAAACAAGGCCAGGACCCTTTTTACAATTTAATAGCTATGTGTGTCCAAGTTGGGGTATCTAGGAAGCTATTTCTATTTCCTGACAACTGTTTAATGTACTAATAGTGACAGAGTCTCATGTTCCAGTCTGTATTTCAGTGAGGAATTAAGTATATTCATGGCATATTCCACCACTACCCACATTTTATGCCTAATTTTTACCTGCCTACTTTGAAATTAATTCACTTCTATCCTTGTTTCAGGGAAATCAGTTAATAAGATTGCTATATTGTAGGTTGGGATTTGAATTTTTGAACTTAAGAAAGAGAAAAAAACAAACAAAGATAAATAGTCCACAAGGAAAGAGGCTCTCTTAGGGAAGATCTTGCTTTTGTATTGTGCACAGACAAGACCAACCAAGCCTGAGTGGCACAATGCTTGCACATGTTCAAGAAGACCTTGGTCCAGACGTTAGGTAGCATCATACTTCTCAACGAAAAAGAAAGCAGCAATGTATGAGTGGTTGTAGAAAGAGTGGGAGCTCCCAGAAGAGCAGCCTTGGGGTGGAGAAGCCTGTCACAGTTACCTACAAGCTCCTGGGAGCTGCGACTGAAGCGAGGTCTGAACACATGATAAATGCAGACCAGCAGTGTCAGTGTTATGTTGTTGGTCCAGACTCCTTGCTGTGTTTTCAGCTCAAGTGCAATGTGTAATCAGCTTGTACCATGAAACTGTAAATGAAATTCAGCAGGACAAGGTGAAATGGTTTTAAACTAAAGGAGGGGAGATTCAGACTAGACATGAGGAAGAAATTTTTTTACAATCAGGATAGCAAAATATTGGAACATGTTGCCCAGAGAGGTGGTAGATGCCCCCTCCCTGGAAACATTCAAGGCCAGGCTGGACAAAGCTCTGAGCAACCTGATCTAGTTGAAGATGTCCCTGCTGATTGCAGGGGGTTTGGACTAGTTGATCTTTGGAGGTCCCTTCCAACCCAAACTATTTTAGGTTTCTATGATTTTACCAAGGCTCTCATTACTCAAACATTTCTCCTATAGAGGTTTTCAGCATAGTACCCCCTGTTGTCACACGTGAGTAGCCTTGGCTATTCACAGTAAAAAAAAAGCAGCTGCTGGCTTTCCTTATAATACTCTTGTCTACACAGTTACTGAACACTAGACAGTTTCATTAAGTGACAACAGAGAAGAAAAAAACATTGATGTAGATGTGTAAAGTTTGGTTAACATGTAAAGCTATTCCACTGAGAACCTGACAAAGACTGTCTTTCTTGTAAAGACTCATGCTGAAAATCATTAGATGAGTTAATCACTGGTTTGAGAATGAAAGAAAAGGACAAGATAAAACACATCAAAGCTGACATTTTGCAGAGGGCAGACGTGATATATGGTACAGGTAAAGAGTTAACAGAGATGCTTTTTTCTTCATGCACTGAATTAATTTTAAATTTGTGCTAATGGAACAGTGAGCCCGCCTCACTGACACTGCTTTTCATTCATGGCAACTCGTCTTCTACAACCAGCAGAATCTTTCTAAATCACAGAAGCTTTTAAAGAGAGTCACTTCTGCATTGCATTATACTTGATTACGTAACTTCTGTGTGTTTCATCATGTGTTTATAACAGTAGTAGTTTTTCCTATTGTCCTTGTAACATTGGACTGCATTCACGTGGCATGAACTCCCATGATGAATTAAATATACAGTGATTATGCAGATCAGCCACCTGCGAGTGGATGAAGTTCAGGGAGTTGCATTAATGTGAATACACTGTGCAAACATGGGTCACGAAGTTGTGCAGAATTCTTACCCACTAGAAGGCCAAAACAATCTAATTTCTAGATAAATTTACTCACACTCATAATATTATCACTACCAGTAACTATTTGTATGTGCTGTAATGGAAAACTGTCCAGAAAATATAAAAATTTTGAAAAATTGGAGGAAACAAACAGCTGATATACAATGAAAATCCTCATAAGATCAAACAAGATCTGAGTGAATAATTTACAAAATGAAAATTATGTGAACATGTTAAATGTGAGTCTGAAAGCATTCATGTTGGAACAACTGGAACAACTTATACTGAAACAAAATACACAACTAGTATTTTTAAGTTTTAAAAACAATGAAGTATATATATGTATATATAATTGTTATAAGGAAATATACCAATGATAACTAGATGTATCCCTTTTGATATAGGAATAAAGGCACATACTTTGCATTAGTTCTGCATTGTTATATAATGTTTACTTGCAGCATCAGCAAACACAGCAGCAACCCATAAACCATGCAGTAGAATTAAAACATCAGCTGCCTGACATTCATATCTTAACTTCTTTGCTTTCACAGTATTTTAATTTCAAATGGGATGATCAGGAGAAAGTAAGGTTAAAGCAGATGATTGTAAGAAATATGCTTACCACCATAATGCAATTGAGAGTTAGTGGGCAATAATTTGCAACTTGGTACAATATAAAACATTCCCACACTCAAGTGCCAAAAGAAATCAGAGTTGGAGAATGTTTTGTAACTGTTATTCACTCTTTACTGTTCACATTTTAGAAATATCAAGTGCAGAAAAACACATACAAAGGACTATGCCAAATCCTGTAACTAAAATAGACACTAAGATGAAATAGACATGAAAGATTTAGATCATACATGAACTTTCCAATTAACTTTCTAAACAACCTGGAACAATTGATTCTGCTGAATCAAAAGCAGTAAGATTAATTAGATTAAAAATAACAGAAGAATATTAAGCCAAACAACCAGCAAATTGGCATTTGATTTGTAAGTGCTTTCTGCCAACACACTGCAGTCTTTTCCTGTGACATTCCCAGTGTTATTGTTATTGAGTGATTCAATTATCAAGCAAACAAACCTGAATTTATGTGCATAATTAGCATGTTTTGAACTCAGCTGAAGTAGTCATGCACATTTGTAGAACTTCAAGGAGGAGAAACAAAAACACTAAGAAAATAATAAGAATCTATCATTATTTCAAAAGGATTTGTGTCCAAACCCAATTAAATAAGACTGAGAGCTATATTCCAAAGCCCTCATAGTAGATCCCCAGCAGAGAAGGAGATGACTGCTTCTTGTTTCTTAAAAAGTGGAAAGGGTGACTAAGTAAATGATGAATGTATAGTAGATAGGTATTTGTGCATGCTATACGTTAGACAAAAAAGTGTAGTTGACTTGTTACCTAAAAATCCCTGCTCTAAATTGTTCTTGTTTGGTGGATCTAGTCACAAGTATTGCTTATATGTAGAAGATCTTTTCTATCCATTATGCTGTTTGCAGAGTTGCTCAGTGTTTCTCAGTATTGCTGACTAGGCTGGATTTTACAGATGGGACAGATGAGGGGGAACGACCCTAACATAAAATTGAGGACCTGACTTTGAGTAGGAAAAAAAATCTTTGTAAGAATAATGACATTTCAAGACTATTCTAATATGACAGTGTGCTAATATATTGTTTTGGATGCTTTTGGATGTTCATGGGAATGAAGGCTGTCAGTGACTATGAGCATTTCTTTTCCAAAAATTCTTGCCAGACCTTCTGCAGAGATTTCTTTTCCTCTTCATCCTACTCCTCATAAAGAATTTTTTTTTTTTTTTTTTTTTAATGCCAGAAACAGACCCTGTATATTTTTGGAATTATCATGGAGGAGAATACAAGAAAAAAAAGGAAACCAGAAGATAGGGGCTGAAGGACTTTTGGGTTTTCTGGTTTGCTTTCTGCAAGTGAAGGTGAGATGGAGAAAGAGAAATGGAGAACACAAACACAAGATCCTTTCCTCCTCTTTCAGCAGAAAGAACAATGGCCTGTGCAAATAGAAGGTGGAGGAGGAAAAGGGTGTAGTCTAAGCAGTCCCAATCCAACCAAAGACAAAGTAAGAAGTGGATTGTGTAAACAATGGGCTACTTTGGTCCTGACTTGAGTCAGATATACAGATATAGTTATTTCTCATGTATCATGACTACCTTCTCAATATTGCCATTTATTTCCAAAGCAAGTAAGTCACTGTTACTCACGTATTTCTAAAAGTAGTCACCACCCAGAAAATAGCCACTACACAAGCCTCAGCTAGAATATTAACTATGCTTGTTACCCCTTGTTTCTTTTCTCTGGTGACAGCTTCATTGAATGACATTTCAGTTGTCAGCTTTAGGATACCACCACTGCTTTTTCAGCCTTAATTTTAGTCACTAATGTGGGCAAAAGGAAGGTTCTTGTTTTTGGTTTTGTTGCCCTGTGTGTGTGAAGAAATAGTCTATGGAAGGGCTTTTTTGCTTTAAAGCTGTGGAAAGATGGAGTGACTGTGGTTTGGAGGTGTGAGAAAGAACAAACCTACACAGAGCAGAAGTGTTAATCCTAGAATTAGGTTTGCTGAAGGTAGAAGATATGCTTGTAATGGACTGTGTAGAAGTTTAACATTAATAGATTCAGCCTGATAGAACTATATGAAAATCTTTTGAGTGGCTCTGCTGTTGGCATAATGGAGAGTGTTTTGCAATTAATGAATTAACTGTTATGTGTAATATCCACGTCTTATTGTAATAGTATTATAATTATAATATTGTAATACTTATAATATTATCAGACCGTGCATACCATTGCTCTCTCAGAGGTGAGTACAAAGTACTCCTCCCTCTTAAGATTAAACTAGGAAGATGTATGTCATTACCATTAATCATCTAAGGGTTCAGCTCAATTTTTTATCCTTCTTGTATTTGTCAGCTATAAAGAGTTCTGAATACTATTTCTGTTTTAGCATACTAAAAACTCCACATCTGAGCATAGTCCCATTGTCCTACATGCTTTCCTAAGAAAAAGATGATGCCTTATTCCTAGGTCTTTGTAGACTGATGGACAGATTCCATCTATAAATGACCCTAGTAATAAGTATTCAAAATTAGTAGTGGTAGAAAAATTTGGATCAGAATTGTATAAGGAGTGTGGATATTTTCATTTCTTCTCCCACCAAGAGGAGTTTATTTCTGTGGATGGTTACCTAGGAAATGGTTGTAGGATGGAATGTTTTTAACTCTATTGTCAGATTGATTATCAGGGTGTTGAACAGGCTTATAAGTGGTAGATACAGTCCTGATGCTAGAAAAAGTAAGATAATCTGTCTATTTATTAACAATATCAAAAAAGCTAAAGTAGAATTTAGTAATTTTATTTTTTAAAATCTTTCTTAGAAATAAATTATATACTCATGAATTAATTTAGCTTGAGTGAGTGAAAAAATATTTTCCATTGATAAAATAATACTTCAGCATGAAAGAATACCTTGTCTCTCATCTAAGTCTGTTGACCATTTGCACCCTGTAGTTTCTTTCTCTTGCAAATACTTGACTAAAGGCTTTGTGTATATGCTCACAGTTGGAAGTTCTGTGTCAGTGTTTGCAGTCCATTTTGCCCATTAATTACCTCTTGACTAAATAATCTGTCCCAAATTCCTCTATGCATAGTCTTTTATTTTCCAGAGATATTATAAGATCCAACTTTTTAACATATGGCCCTCTAGAGTACTTATGTAACATCTTTCTTATTCTGTAGTCTGTAAATCTCATGGAATAGAATCAATCTTTGTTACTTTTTCTCGGGATATCCTTCCAGGCTTGTTGGTCATTTGTATGAATGACCATAAATACTACTAAACATTTTGAATATTGAAGGTCAGATTTTCACCAGTTTCCTGCTATTTGGTAGTCATTAATACCTGTATGATGTGAGTATAAGCTACCAAGATAAATTGGAATCATTTTATAACCATCTAACACAGGGATAATTGGCAGTAAATACTGCAAGGTAATGGAAATTTAGGCAGTATACACACAATGATGTTAAAAAAAAAAATCAATAAAGACCTCTTTCAAATTATAACCATGGCATAAACAAAATAAAATCGATAAACTTAAAACTACCCTTCATTGTCCTCAAAATACTAAGTAAAAAGAGAAGCCTAAATCATAGCTTCAATGCCAGAAAGCCTGAGCTATATTACACAGCTGAGATTATACTGATTTCCAGAACAAAAGGTACAATATTGTCCAATATTGTCAACTTTTAAAAACCATTTAGTTATGACCTCAAAATTGAGGTTGTTTAGATCAGAGTTCCCACTAGATTTTAATTGTTGCTTTTTATTTCAACAACAAAAACAACAACAACAACAAAGATTTCCCATATTTCCCATTCTTGCATGAGAGAAATGCAACAGTTTCTATTAGTATTACGATTTTCCCCTTTAACATATTGTTATGTAATGTAAATGTCTTCACTAAGAACATTACAGAAATGTGGAAAACTGCAAATATGAAACTCAAAATAAAAATAATTAATACGTAAATAAATAAAAACAGCGATAGACACATTGTACAAGTTCCTGTTGTTCATTTAGTAAGAAACTGTTTTGAAACACTGCTGAGCCTACCAGAGCATATTCTGCATACACATTGGAGTGCTGCAGAATCTCAAGGATTTGACTCAGAATTCAGATTGCCACATAGTGCACCCAAGTAGAAACTGTGGAGAATTTCAACTTTTGTTTCCTGCAGTTTGAACAGAGTTTTTATGGTAGTGATCTAGAGGTTTTTCATTGGTCAAGGGCCCTGTCGGTCTGACAAAGAGGTGTATACCACCACAGTGATCCATCAGCCTGGAAGCTTCTGGTCCTTTTGAGGATGGGGGGAGGGAAGGATTGCACCTGCCACAATCTCTGATTTCCACTAGTAAGCAAGAAACTGTTTGTACATGAACTTTCAAATTAATGAAGTGGCATGAAATCGATGGGTGAAAGACTATCAGAATGAACCAGAAAGAAAACAATGTCTTCTGAGATGGAGGATGAAGATTTTAGGGAAAACTTTACATTTTGCAAATGACATGTTTGACACTGAATGGAATTTACAGAGCACCATATATGAGAACAGTTTCTGCAAGAAGCAAAAAGAAAGATATGGCAAGCAGCCAGCAAGCTGAAAAGATAGAACAGCATGAAGGCAAGATTACTAAAACATCAGCTATGAAGAAACCAAAAGAGAGGGAGTATTAAAATTATTAAGAGAAGAGCAAGGCTAGAAGGCAGATAGCAGGGGGCTGGCATAACAGTAAGACCAGGCAGGATGTTGTCCCTGTCATGGAGTTCCACCTGAAGAATCACATAAGGAAGCTGCTTTTGCTACTTAAACTGTAAAGTTGGTGGGTTTATGTGAATTTGAAGAACATGGACGCTGAGAAGAGAAATAGGATGAAAGAAACCTCAGTATTACAGGACTAAATGGAGGCATGAAGAAACCTGCTGCTGCAGCTGAGAACACAGATAAGTGGCATGTGAGATTATGACAGTTAAAGCTGTAAATTAAAGGTGTGTTAGAAGAAACACACAAACACAAAAAAAGAAAGAAAATATACAAAAAGTTCCAGCCATGTCCCCACTGATATTCTGACATCATCTGTATCCTAATGTTAATTGATGAAATTACCCTCTTTTTTTTTTTTTTTTTTCTTTAAGCAGGTGAATGAATTAATGTACATAAAATGAAATTTCTGAGGTATGAGTATGTAAGATATGCAAAGTGAGGAGAGGATAATGGGAAGCCAACAGGACACAGTAGTGGATCTCAAGGCAATACTTATTTTTGCATGGTAAACTACCTAAGGTCTCTGCCAAAAACTATTCTGAGGAAATGCTTAAAATATTTTACCCATCTTTGAACGAAAACTCATGCTTCTGTTCTTTAATCAACAGACAGTTCCTGCCTGTCTTGTCACATTAAGAAACAAACAAACAAGCAAAAACAAATAAGGAAAACCACCAAACCCCCCAAAACACCACACCCCAAAACAAACAAACAAACAAACCAAACCTTTTATCCAAATTAATTCAGTTTTCACTGTGTGTCTACATAGGAAATTTTTATCCGTGTAAGTGTTCAAAGTGTGTACGTGTTCAAGCAGAAACAGGGGAGGAATTTAATGTCTGTGAACTAGAGAATGGGAAGTTTGAATGATCATACCAGTGTATGCAAACTCTGAGTGGAGGGGATAGAATATTTGAGAGAGCTGTGAACTGAAGTGGAAGGACCAGGAGAGAAGCAAAAGAACAACTGAAAGGGAGTATTGATGTGGAAGAAGCACATGACATAACACTAAACTATCAAAGCAAGTAAATTGTTGGATACCAAGATGCTAAATGTAAAATAGATGTTGCTAAACAGAATGAGTGGGACAAAGATATAGAAAGATGATGAAAAATTTCATTCTTCAAAAACAACTTACAAGGAAAACAGGGAGTAAGAAAGGACTCAATAGAAGACCCTGTTATCAGAAAAAACAGGCAAAAGAAAAAAATAGGGCAAAAAAGCTTCCAAGAGCACACATTAAATTTAATTGGTTGGAAAGAAATCAGAAATAAAGTCAAAATATAAAATTAATTGAGACAGCTAAAAATGTAGGATGCTGAAGATTGCCTAAAGCAGCAGGTTGCCCAGAGCCAGCTTTGCCTACAAACTTTCAATATCATTTCAAACTGATGTTTGCAAATGATTAAAGTACAGTAATTTTGCAGCACTTGTTACTTCCAATTTCTCTGACATAGCATGTCTCTTACAGACAGCAGGTTAATCCTTTGCTTGTTTGTCAGAAGTTACATTTTCTTCAGCAGACTTTTAAGAAAGTATATTTTGAGAACCTCTGTTTTTCTTCAGTGTACACAATTTCTGACTACAAAATGTATACAATGTCATTTTCTACTTGCAGTAGTTAAAGAGTGTTTCAGAATACTTACGACTGTAGATCTCTGTATTCCATTATCCTGAGGGATGTAGAATTTGTTCCCAAATGATCTGGTTACATAAAGTGAAAGAAGTGAAGACTTAAGCTACACCTTTTTTTCATAGAAAACAAAAAATAGGTGAACATTAAAATGAATCTGTAACTCTTTTGAAAATGTACATCTCAGGGGTTAATTATGTTTGCCTAATGACAGATACAAGTTGAGAAGTCAACATCTGAGTTAGCCTCTTGGTGCAGAGAAACAGGCTGCCCTAGGACACATTTCATGTCATCATAAAGCAGCTGGACAAAAAAATCGATGGTATATTTATTTTATACAATTCTTATTTTATTTTCACAGGGCCTGAGGTGAAGAATTCAGATGCTTGTTTGAACTAAATCCCACTCAGCCTGCTAGTATAGGACGTTCCTATTAGATGTCTGATAAAATAGTAGGAAATAACAAATACCTCTTTCCTTCTCAAATAAAGGACAAATACTGGTAAGACTCCCTTTTCACATGTTGCCTCTTGACAGGAGATATTTGCAAGACATAGCCACTCACTCTAAACCAAAGCATCTTTTTCTCATCAAGGGAAAGGATAAGACTAGGTGAAAATGAAAACAGATGCCACAACTTTTAGCTTTCTCCAGATTCTGCCCTTCCACCTGACACATCCATTAATTGATTAATTATTTTATCAACTCCAGTTGAATCACATGTGTGATTCATAGCCTTGCCATGTAACTTGGAAGGCTGTATCTGGACGGTTCCTAGTACATGTGTTCTCATGTTAGCTTAATGACTCCTCAGAATCTGTTTCAGTTTCTCAAGTTTACCCTTTACTCTGCTCTCAAGTTTATCCTTTACTCTGTACTGACCAGTTAAAAACATGTACAACTTGATTCCTTTTCCAGCTAGTGTGTCAGCTCATAGTCAGCTATGAATTCCATCACTGTTAGATCACAGCTGATATAGATTAGCAGGTAGTTAATATACCACTTTTACTGACAGTCTTGCTTTCTATGTTTTTTCTTTATATTTCCTCTAGATTTGAGGCAAAAGTATTATCTTCAGTAAAATAAAACATGCCTGAAAATTTGATGTACGGTGTGATTTTTTTTTTTTTTCAGTTCTGTAAGACAGTTTAAAGTCAAGTAGATCCTCAAGAATAATCATGGCACTATCAATATTTTTCCTCACTGCCAGGAAGTGTATAAGTTTGCTTGCATTTTCACAAATACATTACGGGAGAAAGAGAAGCAAATGAAGGGCTTACAACCCAGTTGTATTTCTGTGAGTCCAGAGATTGTTACCTAATTAAAATTCTGCTATAGTTCTTCAAAAAGTCTGAAGAGACCAATGAAGCTAAAACAGCCATTCTGTAAGGAATGCCTCTTATTTTGCACACTGTCACTACAGGGGACAAGTTTAGGTTTTTGTGGTTTTGTTTTGTTTTGTGGTTTTTGTTTGTCTTGTTTTTGTTTGCGTTTTTGTTTGGTTAGTTGGTTGGTTGATTTGGGTTGGTTGGGTTGTTTGTTTGGTGCTGTTTCCTTGTTTTTATTGTTTTTCTGGGCTGCCAGAAAGACATTCTTCTTCTGATGTAGAAGCTTCACTAAACTCCGTTGAGTATTTAGTCTTTTTTCTTCCCAGAGTCTTTCATTATTCCTTGACAGATATGTTTCTTTATGCTCCTTGGAACATACTGCATTACACATTTATGTTGGAAGAGATTACAATACCTGCCTCCAAGTTCTTGTCACACAGCGTAAACTAGAATATCTCTTGCAGCCTATGTGTGTGTTCGATTAATCCTTACCAACTCTGAAGGAAATAGTACTATATGTTACATTTATACCGCAATAGACAATGTTGTTCTACTTCCTGTGATATATCCTATTATGCTTTCACTCCTCCACTAAAAGGTCCATTTACAAATTCTCATGTTGCCAAACAGAATCTAATGTATTAGCCTACTAATTAATTTCAAAATTATTTCCAAAATTTTCAAATAGTCTCCCAAAGACTAAAAATATCCTATAAATTTAAGGGAATTTCTCCCTTTGTGGTAAATTAATTTGAGATGTAAAGGTAGTCAAAATGTTTTTGATCATATACTCCATTTTCTTTCGTTAAGAAACTAATCTAGATGAGACCATACTTTAAGTTTACCTCTGCATTCATGATGAAGTTCTTCTAGTGTGACAAATCACGTTCTACTTTATATGTGGATCTCATTCTACAAGGTAATTACTATCTATGGTATGTTGGTGCTACATGCATGTATTTGATTTATTAATATGGCCCACATAATGGGAAACTTTTCAAGCCATTCTATGATTGTAGTTCTGTTCTGAAATTTTGTTTAGTGCTGTTTCATATTCATTATTCTACAGAACATTTCCTACCTCATTTATTTCATAAAGTGCTTTCTTACTGAGCTACAATGTTTGTCACAATTCATAGCTGTCTTCGCTTTACCTATATGCTTGTCAGTTGGTCTGTGACTTAGTATAGTAGGACAGATTGTTAATGAACCTTTATCCATTTGATGTTGTTATGAGACCCTTTTGAATTTTTATACTGCTGCAATCATACTCTTGGTGGAGCTTTTGTTTTATTTATCAGATTTTGGTATGTATATGCACAGTATCTATTACCTGTATTTTAAACACTTATAAGCTATAGTCAGCAGAGGAAAAATGATCTAATAAATCTTATTGTTTTTTCAAAGAGCAGTAATATGTGGTATACAATGTCGTAAATATAAACCCATTTGTTTCTACAGCCAAAAATGCATTTTTATTTATGTCAGTCTTGGATTATGACTATCACATCCACTTTTAATAACCAAAAAGCAAAAGATGTTTAGAAAAATAAAAATTAGACTTGTAAAATATGTGTCTGAAATCACAGAAATCACTCAGTCCAGAAAAAGGAATTTTGCTTTTTATTGTCCACCTGTCTTCTGAAACTTATGATATTAGAAGAAAATATTGAAAGTGCTTGACGAAGATTAGATATCTAAATCTATGAGCTATAATGTATTAATCATATACACAGATACTAGAAATATGACTTGATATCTTAAAAATTTAAGTTATCAAATATAAATTTTTAAACCTGGCCTTTAATGCCTCTGCATTGAGTTTTGGTGTTTTTCATTTGAAGAGTTCACTGAAGCATGTAGGTGAGTACCACAACCACCAGGTTGAGCAATTATGATCCATTTCTTTCTCACAGCGTAACCCAGTGAATGTTTAATACATTAAAAAAGTGGAACAACTTCAACAGAAAGCAAGGAAATCACAACCACCCTTGCAAAATTCTTTCTCTATCTTAGTGCTCTTAGCATACACCTGAGAAAGAAAGGAAACAGCTTTAAATCTCCTGCCAAGGACAGGCCAGTTGTATGTTTCTTTGCACAGCAATAAGTAGGTGTTCTAGACAACACCTAGGTATGAATAATTGAATTGATCTTAAAATGAGACATTTCAAATTAAAAAAAAATAAATAATAGAATAATAAATCATAGAATGGTTTGGGTTGGAGGAACCTTAAAGATCATCATGTTCTAACCCCCCTGCCACGGACAGGCACGCCTTCCACTAGACCAGGTTGCTCAAAGCCCCATTCAACCTGACCTTGAACAATTCCAGGGATGGGGCATCCACAATTTCTCTGGACAGCTTGTTCCAGTGCCTCACCACCCTCACAGTGAAGAATTAATTCTTTATTTCTCATCTAAATCTATCCTCTTTCAGTTTAAAGCCACTACCTTGTCCTACCACTATAGGTCCATGTAAAAAGTCCCTCTCCGGCTTTCCTGTAGTTATCCTTTTGGTCCTGGAAGGCTGCTATAAGGTCTCCCCAGAGCCTTCTCTTCTTCAGCCTGAATAACCCCAACTTTCTCAGCCTGTCTTCACAGGAGAGGTGTTGCAGGTCTCTGACAATCTTTATGTCCCTCTTTTGGACTTACTCCAACAGGTCCATGTTCCTCTTATGTTGGGGCTCCCAGAGCTGAATGCAGTACTCCAGGTGGCATCTCATAAAAGGGAAGTAGAGGGAGACAATCACCCCCCTCAACCTGTTGGCCATGCTTCTTTTGTTACAGTCCAGGATACTGTTGGCTTTCAAGAAAAGAAATGCCAGAAAATAATCACCTTGATTCAGCTTGGTTTATTTTTTTTTGTATATTTTTTTCTTCTTATTATTAAAAAACTAAACAAATGATAAATTTTACCAGGATTTAAAAAATATTTACATTAAATTATGCAGGATCT
Organism: Columba livia; assembly: GCF_036013475.1. Taxonomy (NCBI): domain Eukaryota; kingdom Metazoa; phylum Chordata; class Aves; order Columbiformes; family Columbidae; genus Columba; species Columba livia. The sequence goes on along the minus strand of NC_088602.1, from coordinate 41,810,927 downwards.
CTTTGGGACCAGTTTTGACTTTTGCAAACTGCTTGAGAACAATAGAAATTGATACAAATTCATTGAAGTGTGAGTGTACTGAAGTGTGAGTAAAAAAGAATCTACATAAATATTCATTTTTATTTTTTACCTCATGACCTACTACACAAAGTAGTTAAATATAAATCAGTTGAAGGGGAACTTTACATGCTGGCTTCTAAAACTGACGCATTATTTTATCACAGAAACAAGTAAATAAGAATGATATTTTTATAAAAAAAAAAGTCATATCAGTGGAAACTTTGTGTGGCATTATGACACAAAGAAAAAAAAAAAAAAAAAGTATGAAGAAAAGGGAGAGGAAAAGGACTCCAGAACAACATCTACAACATTTCAGTTGAAAACTGTGGTTTTATGAAATGAAGAAATCCTCTACTCTGAAGAATATGAACACAGACAAAGCCAAGTATAACCAAAAAAAACCCCAGAAAATCTTAAATGAGGAACTGAGTCCATGATGTTTCTGCTCATGTGTCGGCTACTGGACAGTTCCAATCTTCAGAGTAAACAAAATTATTTATACTTTCCTGCATTTAGAAGATTGTTCAATATTCTTTTCTTCCCAAGAGATGAAAGGCCTCTTTTCTTCAGCTAGAAGTAAACACTAGATTAAGACATTGAAGGTGAACAGGATATAATGCTGGGTCACCAGCTTAAAAACCAAGAGGAAAATCAAAAACATTCAAGAGAAGTATTGTAAAGAATCCACTAACTGACTTAGAAATGTGAATATGAAGGCAGCTCTTAGAGACCTAATCCACAGCAGTTCCTCCTCTGCCTGATGTAACTCTGCACTGCTTACTTTCTTCAGTATCTTGAAAAAACATTGAAATAGAGTAAAAATTTCATTTTAAAACAACCAAACCAACCAAACAAGCAAATAAAAAAATGTCAAAACCAAAATATGCTGACAACCAAAGAATAAGCTGGAGGTGCTCTACTATTTATTTATTTATGCACAGTTGATTCTTCTTTCTTCAGCTCTTCTAAACTCTATAGATAATTCTCTTTGTTGTTCTGCTCATTGAACAGTTATTTCCAATGGATAAAAGCTATTGTACATTTTTATTTAGCTAATTTGGTAGCAGGTACTGTCCACTTACTACTACTGCACTGAAGAAACTGGCTAACAAAATAAAAGTTCTTGTGATCAAGGGTATTGTCTGAAGTTCTCAGAAAATTCAATAACATTTTATGAATGCTCATAGGTGTCAAAACACTAAGAAGGCAAAGTCATGGATCTTCATGTGTGATTTATTACCACTTAACACCACAAAATGTTAATTCCAAAGTTTTCTGAGAGATAGTAACTGGTATTTTAAAACTCCACTGCAGGTTGGCATTTCATAACAAGCAGTGATATAATGTGATGAACTCTACATGTGATCATTACAGTGGTATGAAAACAATTAAAACCTTGTTTCCCCTCATGTTTTTAAATGCACCTCTCAGACAGAAAAAGCAAATTGCCCTTTTTTTGTTTGTTTGTTTGTTTTGGTTTTGGTTTTGTTTTTTCCTAAAAGGCAAGGAGTTAGTGAAGGAAATACATTACTTCCTTGACTACTAAAAAAAATGGTATTTTTATTAAATAACTTCTAATTTAAAGAAACATAAAAAATATTTGCTGACATTATAAGGCACATTCTTGTGTAGCTAATAGAAGGGAAAGTGTCAGCTGAGAAAACTAATATTAATTAAAGTGGATACACTACATGTTATAAAAATTATTAATTTTAAAATAAACATAATCTTATTTTTTCCTGTAATTGCTCAAATTATTTGCTGTGTTAATATAACACAGAGCATTTATCTTGATAACATTAATCTTGTCAGTCCAATTTGTTTTGCTTATATTTCACTGGAAAGATATATGGTAAAGTAGGGAGCAATTACTTCATATTTCTGATTCACCTGCATTGTCCTGTTGAAATCAATGAAACTTTCAATTACTCAAGTAATGTGCTAAGGAAAAAAAAAAAAAAAAAGGCAAATTAAGACAATTTAATAATTAAATATATGCATTAGCATAAGTGCATAACATCATTTTGGACTTAAATTCAGAAGTCAAATTTTTCTTAACCCAGTGTAATGCCAAAAATTGAGCTTTGGACTGGGGAATATCAAAACCACTAAGAGAGTAGTCCCTGCAGATTCTTCAAGACTATTCTACCCAGTGTGGTCAATAACAGCTAGAACTCACTGGTAAATCATCTTCCTCTCCACAGTATTCATACTCTTGCTCTCCATTACTGCACTTCCAAATACAATATTTATCAGGGCAAGTGTAAAGGGCTCTATATTCAGCAGTAGATGGAGGATAAGAACTTTGAAAGTAGGATTAACAATACATTTAATGTAGTGGGTGCCAGTTAATAGCTTACAGGAAATATACAGATAAAGGAAATAGTTTACATCATTTCCTGTGTATGAATGGGAGATAAAGAAGCGTTTCTACAAAAGAAAATGTGTGATAGTCAGTCCCAGCTTCAGTCAAGACAAAATGAAGAGTGAAGTAAATCTGTTATAAGTCAGATATCCAAAGATCAGGTTACTAAAACTGATCTAAACATTGAAGGCTGCTACAGTTAAGAAAGACACCTTTAAAGAACAACTTAATCTATTCGGAAGTGGAAGTCTCAAATGAAAAAAGTCATACCACTAAATTCCCTTTTGCTTTTTATTGAGGCTATATGGAGCCACATATTCAGACACACAACTTTACACAAATGTTACCTACATTTGCTTTTGATAATTGACTTGGTACCTCAAATACATCTGAAAGACAGAAATAAGCAAGCAAATAGTCTCTTCAAACAACTTCTGAAATATACTCTAAATTTAGACATACTTTTCACATATATTAGCCAAGAAATTTAGCCTGTTTGATAAAGAATTCACTGGCTTGTATTCCATATCTTCAAATGTGAAACTGGTGAGACTGAGCACAATAGCCAATGCTGAGAACAATAACGTCAAGCTAGCCAAAGCATTCACTCAGAACTCATCTAATTGCAATATTCTTTTAATGAGAGCAATTTTATTACTAGCTGCTTTGATACACTGTTGCCATTTTCCCTTGCACCATAGTGCTGCTGCAAAAGAAACTTTCAGTTGCACCTTCTCAATCACTGATTAAGGCAAATATGAATATAAAGTCCTACCACATCTGCAGTGTATTAGATTGAACAGATTACAAAGAAAAAGAAAACGCATATACATAATTGGATGTTGCGTGAGTCAAAAAAGGCATATCACAAGAAGAAAGAAGCCATAAATGCAATTACAAAGAGCAAATTTTATTTTAGTTACGTCACTACTGGGGGATCTCCAAAGCAGCACCTAAGCTCCCAGGCAGAGGTGACACAAGCTGGGGCGCAGGCACTGCAGAATTCAGCCCTGGTAGAAGATCACTGGGCCTGCTGTATTTGCCTGTATTTCAAGGCTTCAAGTAGGCGCTGCCTTCCTCTCTTTCTCACAACAAAGCAGGAATCTCAAGCACAATAAGGTGCTTTAAAGTTTCTCACAGGCCTATGTTATCTAATACAGAGGTTCTACTTGTCAAACACACAAGGTCTGCAAAACAATTAGTGTGATGTATGTGCTTCTGCACAGCTGCAGTTGCTTGAGTGTATTTACAATTAGCCCCCTAGCCATTCTTGCACAATTCCCATACAGATGTGTGGCAGTTGCACATTCTCCCTGAGATCTGGAGCTTTCAATGGGGCAGTTAATGGCTCTTTTAGCACCTTAAAGGGACGCTGAATCACTTGACAGGGTTGTTAGCAGATGTGTCCAGAGTAGCTGAGAAGCTTCTGGACCATGTTGTAATGCCAGATCTGACCAGACTATAAATGGGGCTCCCACTGAGGGCCCGCTTTTGTAGTGGTCTTCTCGGAGCAGCAGGTCTGTGAACTGGAGCCCTCCCCTTAGACTGGAACGCTGTCTAAGGAGAATTCCCAGGATTGAGAGCGTCTCACCTCCGTGTTTTGGTGACTGGTAATTTACTGGATGTATCCTTGAATAAGTCCTTGCCTAACCAGGCTAGTGTGAGTCCTTGCCTACCCCAGGTGAATGATTATTTCTTGTGAGTACCCTAGAGTCAGAGGGCTCTGGTTTGTTTCTTGTGAGTCTGAGCATGCACGTTGTGGATCCCCATTATCTTTGTTTTGCTGCACCTCAGTAATCTCCTCAACCGATATCCAAACCTGTATTTTATGTTGTTGGAGGGCTAACTAATTGTATAAAGCCTGTTTTGGTCAGTTTATTGGCTGCACTTTTCTGGCCAAAATAAAGTCTGTTTTGGAACTTGTTATCCACGTAAAACTGACTTTGGGTGTTTCCATGACAAGATGTCTCTTATTTCCTCTGATTTTCTACAGTGAAGAAGTTGTCATGAAAAGTATTCATATTGAGTTATCTTACTATTTGATGCAAAGGAATAGGTGTGTTAGGGTTAATTTTATCCTCTTTTTTGGTAAACTAAGCTGCATTTAGGTGAGCCTGCATCTCTTCATTAACTCTGAGTTATTAACTCAAATGTGGGTTTCTAGGTGTGAGCTATATACATTCATCTGAATTGCAGAATGGTTGAGGTTGGAAGGGACTTCTGGAGGTCACCTGGTCCAACTCAAGCAGTACCACCTACTACCAGTTGCCCAGGATCTTGTCTAGACAGTTTTAAATATCCCCAAGTAGGGAGACTCCACTACCTTTCTGGGCAACCTCTGCCAGTGCTCATTCATCTTCACAGTAAAAAAGTCTTTCCTGATGTTCAAATGGAACTTCTTGTGTTTCAGTTTATGCCCACTGGTACTTTTCCTGTCACTGAGCACTACTGAGAAAAGCCTGGCTCCATCTTCTTTACACACTCCCTTCACACACGTTGATGAGATATCCCCTGAGCCTCATTTTCTCCAGGCTGAGCAGTCCCAACTCTCCTAACCTTTCCTCATATAGTGGTGCTCCCGTCCCTCCATCATCTTTGGGGTCCTGTGCTAGACTGTCTCCAGAAAAAGAATCTCATGTGAGTTCAATAAACAGAAGGGCATATTTTCAGATGTGCTAAGAGTCTGTTGATTCAAATATGACTTTTTTGATCACTCTGTCACCAAAGAGGTTCCGTATGGCAGTTACAAATAGCTCCAAAGGTTGTGGCTTTCTGGATCTAAGCACTCTTGTTTTCTTTTTCTCCTTCCCTCTGTCTTCTCAACAGATTTTACCTCTTTTATACATCCTTTTGAATCAGGTGCAGTTTTAAATTTATCTTTCACATTTGATTCATTGACTTACCTTGCAATTTTGACTTACCTTGCAATTTTACCTTGAATAAATAAATGCTATTATAGTATGTTCCTAGACTTACTGAACATTTCTCTCTTTGTGCTCATTTCTGGCTTTATATTTTTTAAAAGATGCAAGTCTTTAGTCCTGAAAGCACTATAGTGTTGATACAGAGTATAAAACATCCTAATTATACCTTTCAAATTTTTACTAGATTTACCTGAAAAGACTTATTCTCTATGGCTTAGTTCTTTCATATTTATGTACGGTGATGAGAGCGGGAAATAACAGTAATTACATCACTTATGGTAGAAATGAGGAACACTGAGCTGTTACAACATCTCCTTCCTCATTATCTTTGGAGTTAAGTGGTATAAAACCGGAGTTGATATATTGAATCCAGCTGGAGTGGAGTTAATTTTCATTGTAGCAGTTTGTATATTTCTGTATTTTGGATTTGTGACTAAAATAGCATTGATAACACAGCAGCATGTTAGCTGTTGCTGAGCAGTGCTTGCACAGCATAGAGGTTTTCTTTCTACCACTCCACAGTATCACGGAGGCAGCACAAAATGTCTCCAAGCAAATAATAAGTTTAAACCAAATTTAATTCAAAACTGAAACCAAATGATAGACCAAAACCAAACTACAGAAATTAATGCAAGCTGGGGCGTGACCCATAATTGGTCAGCACTCTGGTAACATTTAACGAACTGCAGGTTCAATATACCAGTTGAGGATGTTATTATCATACGACCACACAAGAATAATGACCCACAGCCTGCAAAAACTCACTCACAGAAGAGGCCTCTTTCACTCAAAGGTACCCAGAAAAAATTATCACTTGCCCAGGCTCAGGGCAAGGGGTCACTCAAGGATATATCCAGAGGATCTTTAGCAGGAGCCTTGTTTTATAGTCTGGTTGGATCTGGCTGTGGTAATTACGAGCATGGTCCAGAAGCTTCTCAACTACTCTGTGCACCTACGTGGTTGAGGACTCTGTCTATTGACCCAGGGTCCCAGCCCTCCTACTCCCCTAGCCAGGGGAGGTGAACATGAGGACTCACCGTGCCCAGAGGTAGGGAAATGTGACTGTCAACACTAATCAAGGTGTGTACCTGAGGACGAGCACGGTGGGGCACAAAAGGTGCTAAAGAGCCATCAACTCCCCTATTTAAAGCTCTGGATCTGATCAGGGTCTGTGCAACTGCCACAGGCAGTGAAAGCTCAGGGAAAGGAGAAAGAAGCAAGGATATTCCTGGTTATAGCTTTTGTCTTTCCAAGCAATCATTACACAAGCTTTCAGGGCTAAAGGGGCTAAATATTTGCCTACCAATGGAAAGCAGTGTATGATTACTTTATTTTGCCTTGTTTGTGCAGGCATATTTGTTTAACTTATTAAACTGTCTTTATTTTGAATCACTAGTTTTTGGCTCTTGCTCTTCCAATTCTCCCCCTCATCCCATTGAGTAAGCAAGAAACAGTGCTTAGCTGCTGGAGGGAGTCAACCCACCACAGGTGTGAAGGCAAAGTTCCCACACACATAGCTCCACTACCTTTCTAGATGCCTCATATATTTTATAAATATCTCAAAAGACAATTTCTGAAGGTATATCTGAAGGAAACAACTGATAGTGAAAAAACAGAAAAAAAAAAAAATATATATATATATATATATATATAATAATATTCCAGATATGTTATTAAATAAAACTTCCTGGAATTTAATCACTACCATAAATATGTGGTGAGAAAGCTATCCCTGGTAGAAGTTGTAGCAAAAACCTCATTTATAATTACAAATTACAAATAACAAATATAAACTTAACATCTTTCATTTCACATAGTAGGATTTTATTGAACCAGTTACAGTGGTACAATAACAATTAAAACAAACAAACAAACAAACAAACAAAAATTCCAGTGCTGATAAAAGAAACAAACAAACATAAATATGACATGCAAACTTTCATTTGTTGTGTCATTCTATATATTTGTGTGGTAAACCTTACACAAACATTTCAAGATCTTTTGGTTGACTTGTGAATAAAACAGCAGACTTTTCTCATGAGTAGTTTTAACACTATTGCTTCACTGTCTTAGAAACCCTTAAATATAAAACTTTATGTTCTGACATTATTTCTAACTATCTTTTTTTGTGAACAAAGCAGATTTTAAAACCCCACAAAATTATCAACTTGTAATAGTTTTTAATTATCAATGATTTTATTTTTATTGAAAGCCTTTTTTCATGTTCTCTGATGGAATTGTTTTCCTGAAAGGAAATATTCTCAGTGTCAAATGTTTACATCTCATGAGTCAGACATCAAAAGATACAGGATTGGATTTAGAATTGCGATAATAAGCAGAGGAGGTGTCATGGAAACTTTGCTTTAGTCTCAACCTTGATAGTAAGTGTCATGGATTTTTCTAAGCCTAGAGGTTTGCAGCAATCAATTTGGAAATTATTGGTTTCTCTGAAGCCTTGATAAGACTGGGGAAGTAGATTTAAGTCGGAGGTGAAACTCTAGCCTACCATGCTAAATTAACCATAGTAGATTCTTACAGCATTGAAGCTAGGAACAACAGATAAAAAAATGTGTCTCAATGTCTGTATAACTTGTGTTAAAAAGTAATTTTTTGTTCTAAGTTTTAAAATAGTTTCTGCCTGGCTAAGTCTTCTTCAGCACACATCACTGATAAATGCCCTTAGGAGGATTGTTCTGTGTGTTAAGTGATATGCTACCAAAAATAGTACGCCATCTACTCTGTGGTATGGGATTTAGCTGGCCTATATTTAGGTGTCTGTATGTGACCTGGATACCAACACAATGACTTTTGTCACTGGAGAACTAGTCAATATGTTCACTGGAATGTGAAGAACTGTTCAGTTTACCCTGAAGTAGACACCCCAGCACGGTCTAGACTCTGTATCTCTAGACTCTGTCAATTGTATTGACTAGGTCTGTACTGGACACAGAAGCATAGAAGGTGCTTATAGATTTAGCTTACATGTAGACACTTTCACTGTAAACATCTGAAGTCAGAGCTACCTGAATTTCACATAAATTAGGGTTGTTAGTAATACCTTATTCTTTTTAGTTCTTCCTTTGTGAACATAGCATGTTGTTACATGTTTTGAACATGTTATTTTGAATGCAAGAAGGGGATTGGGGGAAGCAAGGTAGAACTAAACTGCTGCTAGTTTGATCATTCAAAAGGAGTGATATCTCTAACACCATGGCACAGCTGCAAACCACTGGAATAAGAACAAACCATTATATAAATATTTAAACTGTACATATTAAACATAGAAATACCTGCTAGTTTCTGGGTGTTAATATATATTCGGATGCCAAAAGAGTTCAGCAAGCAAGTTCTATAACTATCTGCTAGGTATCTAAAATAAAGCTAGGATTCTTGGCTTCAGGTCCACACAGAATAGATAGGACCTTTTTCCTCTTCAGCCTGTCCTGTCCCTTTTACCTTCAATGTCTCTGTTACCTTATCTAGGCACTCTATAATTTGTATATTTCCAGTTCTGCTCTTACCTTTCTCATCTTCCTTTTTATTTTACTCCTACCCTTGCATGATCCATCCTGCACTCTGTGTATTTATGGTACTCCGCTTCTTCCCTAAACATATTTTTATTAACCTTCTTCTGTTTTTACCTTGTTCTAGTCAATCAATGTGTCTTCCTGCTTATCCAATATGTTGGTGCAGTAAAAATGGACACTGTGCTTAAATATTAAGTAACATAGGCCAATGGCATCCTGAGGTGTATTAGAAGTGGTGTGGTTAATATGTTGAGAGAGGTTCTTCTCCTCCTCTACTCTGCCCTGGTGAGACTGCATCTGGAATACTGTGTCCAGTTCTGGGCCTCTCAGTTCAAGAAGGACAGGGAACTGCTGGAGACAGCCCAGCACAGAGCCATGAAGATGATTAAGGGAGTGGAGCATCTCCCTTTTGAGGAAAGGCTGAAGGAACTGGGTCTCTTTAGCTTGAAGGAGACAGAGGGGTGACTTCATTAATGTTTATAAATATGTAAAAGGTGAGTGTCATGAGGATGGAGCCAGGCTCTTCTCAGCGAAAACCAATGATTGGACAAGGGGCAATGGGCTCAGACTGGAACACAGGAGGTCCCACTTAAATATGAGAAGAAACTTCTTCACAGTGAAGGTGAGAGAACACTGGAATAGGCTGCCCAGGGAGGTTGTGGAGTCTTCTTCTCTGGAGACATTCAAAACCCACTTGGACACATTCCTGTGTAACCTCATCTAGGTGCTTCTGCTCCGGTAGGGGGATTAGACTAGATGATCTTTCAAGGTCCCTTCCAATTCTTAATATTCTGTGATTCTGTGATATATTTTCTTTTCAGTAAACACTTTGCAGAAAGAATAGTGCACAGGATGAAGGAAAGAAGGACCAATAATGCACCAATAATGCACAAATAATGCACTGTCTGCCATTCATTGTTCTCACAAATATAATACTTGCTGCCTGCATATTAGCAGAATTCAGAGCTCAAAAGCTGTAGCTGGTATTCTCATTTCCAGTTTTCAGTGTCAAAACAATTTCCAGCAGCTGCAAATTTCAAGGCAAAACTCCAGGTTCACTTTCTAACAGAATCTTGAGAAAATTTCAGGAAAATATTAAAGGTTCTAATCATAATATATACATGCTGAGCAAAAAAAAAAAAAAAAAAAATCATAGAATTGGTAGAGAGATTTATCCTCATACTAAAGAAAACCTGTTGGTTCTCAGTGACTGTCAAGAGAGTTAAATGATGTAATGAGACACCAGGTTCAAATTTCTTCACCAGGCTGAGCATACATAGCCCCTGTTTTCACCAACTCAGCTGCTTAGTTCATATTGTCATGAAGCTTCACCTGGCTGATTAACTGGATCTGGTGCACAGAGTTATGGAGAATCAAGAACACCAGAATGAATTCCAGACAAGAGCTGTGCAACTTAGCTGAATCCAATGTACAAATGAATATTTCCAGAAGACACATTTGGATTTGTAGATAAACATTATACTCTCTTTCTACCAGGGAAACTTTTAAGTGCCTTTCCCCATGACAAAGATGAGGAAAGGGTGCCTCATCACAGTCTTGAGATGCTTATTCTGGTGACCAAAACCTCAACAACAGAGGTCATGTGATGCTGCAAGATTCTGAGTTTTCTTTCTTTGTAAGTAAAATTCTGACACCTGATTTCAACAAATAGTTGACAGTGAAATGCAAGTATATCTTTTAGTCTCCAAAGCAACGGACTAAGTAAAAAAAAAATATAAATAAATAAAAAACACAAATTTCATTTAATTATTTTTAAGTCAAAGGTCCTTAAAAATATTTTCCTTATGTATGATGTCAGAAACTTTCAATTTATGAATCTTGTATCAACAAACATGAGGACAAAATGAATGTGTCTTCTAATCCTTTTAAAACAACTACAACTATTTTAGCTGTGACTCTTCAAAAACCATATGAGCCAAACTTGAAAACAGCTTGTGAACACATATATCGTATTTTTTGCCAAATTATGAACAACTGAAAATTTTTTTTCACTGTGGAAAGTTAAGATCTAAGTAATTTGCTCCTGTGATTAGTACTTGCTGTGGAAATTTGGATGAAGAAGAAACACAGTGAATCCCTCAATAGGTGAGAGATTCTGCCATGAAGCCTTGCTCTTCACAGATGGAATTGGCATCATTAATATTCCATTAGAGTGGATAGCTCTTTGGCTATAACTGCATTTACCATTAGAGAACCAGAATATGAGGATAGACCTTAGATGTTTCAGGATCAAGGATGTGTTTATGCACATCTGTCTGTTTATATCAGCTTTTGCCATATAACCTTGATGATACCAAGGTTGAGAATAAAACTTATATCATTTATATAGACAGAATGCTGGCAATGTCAAATAAAATATGAAGTCCTGGCATTATCGTTGATATGAACACAGCCTTTTTATGGACAGTGGGACAGAGCATTGGAGAAGAGTCCAGAGCTCTGTTTGTTACAGATGTTGCCATGGAAGCCAGAAATGTAAGAAATGGTGATGAAGCCCTGATAATGTCAAAGATGGAGACAGATCTTTGGCTGTGTCAAATGGTTGCTATGGAACACTGGTTCTATCAGAGATGAGGCTAGAGCTCTGGCTGTGTCAGAAATGAGGATGGCACTCGGAGTATATCAGTGTTTGTGTCTGATATTTGACTATATTAAAGATAGCCGGGAAGGGACACCTGGCTTTTTTAAAGCTGAGCATAGATCTCTGACTATGTCAGTATTTGCCATAAAGTTATTATTTTATCATATAGCAGGATGAAATTTGCCATGTATCAGTGATTTACAATGTTTTGTCAGACAAAAGGATAGATTTTTTTTAATATATTTTAGCTAGAAATTTATCTCTGACCCTAACAGAGGTTGACAATCACCTCTGCCTATGATCAGTTCTGTTATGTGTCTTTGCATGTCAGAAACATGAATAAAGTTATAACCATATATGAACCCTTGATAGGAGCCACTCCTCTATTTCTCTGACTCTTTCTCTAATATATTCATAGAAATAAGATAGACATAGGAGGAAAATATATGTTTTCTTTTGTCTGTTCTTAAAATGAAGTATTGATCAGAGGAGACATAAGAATTAATCTTTATAATTTTTAATTTATTTGTCTAAGTCATACACATATATCAAGTGATGTTAACTAACACAAAAAAATCATTATATTGGTGATCATTTAGTGCTTTTTTTTCTGGTAAAATATGGTAATGGTTAAATATGAGAAAATGGATATGCACTCTTATTTCTGTCAGATATGCATCTGAAAATCTCTTCTCTGCTGGAATATTTGTTCTCAGAGAACAGCAGGATACTCTTAAAGTGCATTGATATTGATCTGGTATTGCACTAAAAATGCATTTATTGAGAAATTCTTAATAGTGTTTCAGATTTTGTTCTGAAAATCTCTCAGTGCTTTTATAGGTAATTGAGGTTTACATATGCCAAAAAATCAGAACAGTTTTATTAAAATTCTCCAAGGTTCTGATCTGGTCAAGATGGCAAACTTGTTCTAAGCATTTTGCATATAAAATAAGATCTGTGTCAAACTGCTGTTAAGGCAACCAGATTATGAAATCTTACACTACAGAATAGCAAAATAGACATTTTTGTGAGTAAACAGAAGTTTGCAAATAGGTGAGGAAGTAAGATATCAAAATAAACTCAAAAAAAATCTCAATATCTTTGCATGGAAGGTGAATGGGTCTTTCTATGTTAAAAAAAAAAAAAATAGAGTGGATTAGTTCTGTTACTTTCTGTCATAGAATACGATCAAACAACTCTACATAGTCAACTTATATCCAAGTGGCTTTTCCAAAAGTTACAGTGATTGTTTTTTCAGTTGCAAATAAACACAGTCATAGTTAAGAGTTACAGCAGTAGGTCTTCGTCAGTTGAGGATAGTCAGTAATTTTGGCTGAGAATCTGTGTAAGAGATAACTGTGGGCATCATCTCTGTTAAACCTTGTTCTGCTATATCTGTAAGGAGACCTCATCACTACTTGTATAAGTCAGTGTTGGACCGGTCAGAGCCCAAAGGCAGACAGTACTGGGAAGCAAATTGTCTAGATGAAGCTGGAGAAAAAGTAACTTTCCCTGATAGAGAGGCAGGGGAGGAAGATCAAATTAAAGCTTTTGTAATACTGGGTAATATCTGTTTCTCCTTCTAGTTGTTATTGAATAAATTGACATCATGTGTGTAATTAACTGTATCTTGAATAGTTATGGTCTGATCTGTGTCAGGTGACATTGTATTGTATGACATATCCTCAACCACAACATTTTAAATTGTAAAGAAAACTGGATCTGATGCACACAATGTACCCTTTCAATAGGTGTTCTTTGTACTTCATTAATTAATACCCTGAGGTTGTTTACATTTAGCTATCAGCTCCATCTGTGCCAGCAGCCAAATACCTCATGAAGGTGCAGATAATGAGCTGTTATACTTTCATATAAATGCCTTGTGTTTTCTTATCAAAGTCTGTTTGTAAGTCTGTTCAGACTTTCAGATGGAGATAAAGTGTGATACAGATGAGTAAATAAGGAAACAAGTGAATTTTTTCCTTCCTTTGATAATGAAGCAAGGGGTGAACCTGAAGGGCAAAGAGGAATTCTCCAGTTCATTGTTACCCTAAAATCTCTGCCAAATTTCTTCCTCAGCAGTTCTGCATTTCTGTGTACAAAAAGCTTCAGCATTCTGCAGCACACATCTCAAAGGCTTGTTAAAGGACTTTGTTAGTTACAGACTTCTCCTGCCTTAGATGCAAACCCTCCATCTGTTTTTGGTCCTGAGGTCTGCACTCTGATTCTCTATCCGTTATGGAAACTGTGGATAGAGTATTTTCAAATGTCTGGAAAAAAATATTTCTTAAGACTTTTGCATGATCCTTAGAAATCTGACTGTAGTTTACCTTTAACATGGATTCATGACTAAGAAGCATGATTTGGGCTAGTTTTTCAGGATACATAGATTTTATCCTCAGAGCTCAATACCCTAAGAAATTGAAGATTACGATTTTCCATTCTGATTGATAGGATGTTTAAAATATGTAAACAAAGTATTTTTACACTGAGCCATGATGACCTCTGTATTCTTTACTTTACAAAATTATCTGAAATGAAACTGCACATTCAAATGTATATTCCATTAAGAAGATACTCAAGTGTTTGCGATGACAATTTCCATTTATCAATCAGACTGTGTTTTCTTACTATGGCTCCAATGAAAATTTGGAGGGGAATAGCAGAATAGTTGGAGAGGAAGTTATAGTTCTGATACTAGTTGATAAGAATTTATTCTGTAAGCATCAGAAATTAAAGAGCACACACACACAGAAGTATGGCTTGCCTGTTCAGCTGGCAAGAGAAGAGAAAACTGATTGTCAGAATTTCTTTAATCCATTAAAATGAATTATTTGCTGCTGTGACCTCCTTAAGTAAAACTTAGTCAAAAGAAGACAAAATAATTTCTAGCAGGAAATAATCAGCATAGATATTAATTTAATAGTCAGAGGCTACAATAAGACAGATTGATTTATTCACCATATATATATCCAGGTTAGGCATCTGAGCTCACATTGTAGTTTAAAAACATCTCTGTCCTTATGTCCCTGTAAAGCATAATGTTTTAAAGGGTATTTTGTATCCAAGGTGATTTCTTTTTTTTGATCCCTCCCTCTGTCTGTTTACGTATATATTTGTATATATATATATATACACACAAAGAAACTGCTTTATTTTTTTCAACAGTTTTTCAAACTGGAAGAAATAAACACATTGATCTGACATTCTGTATGTCAGTACAGTCTGAATATCACAAAGAAAGAGAAATTTCTGATGGTTAATTATACTCAGTTCTAATCTAAGCTTTTTTTTTTCACAATTAACTAACTGGAAAAAAAAGGAGGACAGTTTATAAAAAGTTTACAAAAAAGTACCTTTCTAAGCAGTTTATTAGAAGTTAAATATTGCCTAAAGATTTTATTTAAGAATCTGTCCCAGTCTATCTTCTGGCATCTCTGTTCTCTGACTATTTTGCTATGTTGCACAAAGCTTTGGTTTCTGCAGCCATTGCGTAACATACAGACAACTGAATCTGCCTTTTTCTGACTGTTTCTTTGCCTGAGCTCTATGAGACTCTGTAATTCTTTTTCTTCAGGCCTTGGAACCTAGTGCCACAAACTTCTGTTCCAGAGCCTTATCCTCTGGCATTACTTATATGAATTCTTTGATAATCATATCTACCTGGAAAACAAGTTAGAAAAACAAATTTTTAACCTTCATTTGTATGTGGTCAGATCTAAAAAAAAAAAAAAGAAAAAAAAAGAAAAGAAAAAAAATTATCACTAAGCTGTTGTCATTAAGCTGCAGAGCTTCTTAAATTTCCTGATATCTCTTTTGTCACTATGGGTTTCTTTTTTTCCCCCCCTTCCTTAATTATTCCCTAACTTCTTCCATATGCTTAGTCCCTGTACTTTTTCACAATAACATGACCAACAAAGACTTGCAGAAGTAGTCAGGTTACTGTGATGTCACAAAGAATTTTCTTTTTTATTTTTTATTTTTTTCTTAATCCAAGATGATGAGTTCAGGCACAAAGTAAAAACAGCCTGGGAAATGACATAGAGTTGGGCTGAGGGTTCAATAGGATTGTCTCTTCTGGTGTCACTGATCACTTATCCTATCTCAGTATGGTTGAATGATGGTGTGAACATTGCCAAAGTCAATGAGTTATCCTGTAGCCAGATTATTGTTTTGTCTGATTTTCATCAGTTCAGACTAACACCTGCTCAGTATAGTGAACGCCCATGCACCCTGAGATCAGGGTAGTACTTGAACTCCAGTTCATTAGTGATCAGTTATAGGTGATTAAAAACAAACACGCAAAGAATGTGTACCACAGGTATGCTGAAATATTACCTCCTTTTAATAAATTTCACTACTTTTCTCATACCAAACCAGCATACCCTACTAAGCAGAATCTTCTGGCTTTTTTTCTAGTTAGCTATTCTTAATGCCCTATGACAGGGCGTGACTTATCTCCTTGAGAAGCAGCTACTTTAAATATGTCAGCATCAATTTTGCTGTGTTCTAAATTGACTTTTCTTCCTTTTCTAGTCCTTAGGCATAGTGTCCATTGTTCTGTGGGACTGCTTGAATTGCTATCAGAATTGATAACTTTTGACTATTGTCTTAACTAAGGCTGATCAGAAGCTGAGAGGATCATTCATACTTTAATCTTTTAATTCTTCAAAGAAGCAAAATGAAAGCCTTTCAACTGATTTGGTGAACACAGAATCTCATTTCTCATTTAGAAAAAGATATCAAAGTATCAAAGTGACAGAGACAAACTGTATGTAGTCAGGGATGCGGACAGACTTTGGCTTGGGCAGTAGGAAGCTAAGGTTTTCTGCTTTGTGTAACATAACCTCAAAAAATATTGCTCCCTTCAGAACTGACACTAAGTATAACATGTAGCTTTGATCAAATTCAATACCATTGAAAATTCCCAGGTTCTACTTTGAAGGAGCTTTAGAGATTGTTTCACATTGAAGATGTAAGAACATTTTATGGGACAGATACTTGAAATGCAGTTTTGGAGCTTTGCCTAGGACATCATGTTTTACAAAATGTAAGGAATTGCAATCTAAAAATCAGTTCACTAGATGACTCAGGTACACCATATTATATTTCTATTTATGTTATATTATTAGTAATATTATCAACAATATTATTATTTGTTTATGCCTTTGCATTCTTTAAATTCTGTTAGCAGGTGCAATTGATATGCTAATTATCCTGTGATTCAAGTTAAAAAAAAAAAAAAAAAGCTTTAGAATTTGTACCCCCAAAAACATATGGGAAAAAAATAACATATAGTAACATAAAACAGAAACAAAGTGCCTCTAATATACATTAAATAAAATAATACATGAAATAAATAGCAATATTTAATAGTGAAAAAATACAGTTGAAGAATTTAGCTTTTTCAGATGATGAAAAACAGAAGTGAGAATTCTAGGGATACAGGTTGGAGTTCTTTTCATTTTGTCACTTAAAACAGAAGTCTGAGATATCCTAATATACTGTAATTAGTGTTTTCCTTTCAAGCTAAATGCCATGTGTGAAAGTTTTTGCTACATGTAATTATGGCTGGTTTTGAAACTTCATAAATACAGAAAGAACACTTGTTAAAGCGCTTTTGGGAAATGAACCTCTTATCAATGCAGGCTATATTTGATTTTTACTTCCACTGATTTGCTTTTATGTCTTTTTTAAAAGGCATGTGCCATCCCACTAGAATACAAGTAACAATTCATTTTTGGGATCAGTTAGAAATTAGAGTTTATTAGATCATAATAGGAATTTGAAAATTGTCTGTATTTAAAACTAAAACAAGCACCACCAGTCTGTTCTTGAACAACAGTGATCCATTCCTGTGATCATCCCAGTAAACTTCTCTTCACATGTTCTGATTAGTTTAATTTTTATTTGCGCATGGGAGACCAGAATTCTGCACTGTAATCCACATCAAGACAGGAGACCATTTTATACAGGAATAGTTCCTTATCTCTGATAGAAATTCTTCAACCAAGAGAATCTAGGACTCATATCTTTCATAATTACTTTGGAGTATTAGCCACAAGGATTTTTACTTCGCAACCAAATAGGGAAGAGTGGAGTTTTTCTCTCTTCACCTACTATCCCACTTGAGTTTTGGGGACATTTCTATTGAGTCTCTTTAATAACCTGACTGTAGTGGGACAAATAGTGACAGCAAGTGTATCTCTTCATGTAACTGAAGAATCACAGAATCGTTTCAGTTGGAAGGAACTTCTTGAAATCATCTGGTCCAAGCCCCTCTCTTTCTTCACCTCAGGAGTGTGCTGCTAGCTCATAGTCAGCTTGTTGTCCATTGGAACCCCAATGTCCTTCTCTGCAGAGCTGCTTTCCAGCTGCTCAGCCTCCAAAGTGTACTGGTGAAGAACTTTGCATCTTCCTTTATTGAATTGTATAAGGTTCCTGTTGGACCATTTCTCTAGCCTTTTGAGGTCCCTCACAACCACAGCTACCACAACCATCTGATGCATCAGTCATTCCTCCTGGCTTTGTATCAGCTGCAAACTTACTGAGGGTGCACATATTTTCACCATCCAACTCATTATTGAAGGTGTTGAATAACACTGGATCCTGTAATAAGCCCTGGGGTACAGCACCAGTCACTTACTTCCAACTGGACATTGTGCTATTTTTTACACCCTCTGGGCATAAACCTTACATCAGGTTCCAGTTGACCTCACTGTCCACTTATCTAACATGGAACTGCTTTCAGCTTGTCTATGAGGATGTCATTGGAGATGGCATCAAAGGCTTTACTAAATTTGAGGTAATCAACATCCACTGCTGACTCTTCATCCATCAAACTAGTCACCTTTTTGTAGAAATCTAACAGGCTGGTCCAATATGATTTTCTCTTCATAAACCAATACTGGCTACTCCTGATCCAACTTATCTTACTTATCATACAACTTCCTGCTCAAGGTCTTCAGTGTGTGTGTATCCTCTAATACTCTGACATATAATTACTGTAAACACGCAGAACAGATTGGGTTCCCCAAGGAATTTAAGTGTTATGATGCCTCAAACTTTTATAAACTGTCTAGGGAATCTAACTTAGCTGGAATGAAGCAGAAATGCAAATACTACTTTTGCTGTCACCCTTCTGTAACAACAGAGGATATGAGCACTTGCTATTACATCCCATTCTGTTTGGCTTTATATTTTTGGCTGAGTATCTGATATTTTTTCAGGTATGTAGGGTGTGGGGAAGGGGGCGTTGATTTTTTTTTCTGTTTTATTCCTAGAAATATATTGTAGTTTGTCATGTAGTCAGAACATAGAGTATCTTCTCTCACCAACAAACTCAACAGGGAATCTGCTTTGCAGCTTCTCCCTTGCATACTCATTGGCTGATAGAATAAACCCATTCTAAAGCAATCTCCTCACCAATATTTTCTGTATTCACATACAGTATTTCTATGAAAAAAAAAAAATTGGAAGCTGTATTTTGTTTGCAATAATTATCAGTATCCAAAAATGAATTGTATAACTTTTTGTATGGCATATTAAAGATTTTAATCTTTCTGTCACTGATTTTTTTTCGCAGCAAATACTATGTCTAAGTTCTTCAATGGAGGACATTTCAATGACATCTGACATCTTGAGGAATCTTTTGAATGTATTCCCTGGCTGATACAGTCATGAAAATACCGTTTGTAGAAGCACTTCTATGAAAATGTTTAATCCACCACAACCTGTCCATACGTTCTCATATCCCATATAGACTCAATCAATTAATGATTTTAAAGTAGAAATACCTCGGGAAAATTGGGTGACTGAAGCAAGAAGATTCCTATGAGGAACAAGGTCTGAGAACAGAAAAATCTCCAAACAGAATGAAAATAGAAAAGCTATGGGAGTCTACAAAAAACCCTAGACGTTCCCCTGAGCAGAACTAATGCTCAAAATCCATGCAGAAGAGATAGGCATGTAGAGATTGCTAAAACTATTTACATGTCAATATCTGTGCTGTTAAATGGAGATTTTGTTTAATTGTGCTTCTTGATCTGTTTACTTTCTGTCTCCCCTTTAAGACACTGTTGCTTCAGAGCACTCATGTCTTCAGTCCTATTGTAAAACAATAAATATAAATAACTTGAAATTTTGACATTATTCCTGTGATTTAGAACCTATCCAGATATGGGGTCTAAAACTCAGAGGACTTGTCTAAATCTCTCAAGATAAGTTTGGGGTCTATGCAAACTTCAAAGTGAAGTCCAGTGAGCGTGGCCTCCAGGGCAACAGCCTTAGTATGCTCATGAACAAACAGCTCTTTCAAGGCTAAACAGTAGCAAGTGCCTCTTGCAATTCAAAGCTGCTTAAAAGAGTCATCTAAGGTCCTCTGTGATAGTTCACTAATCTTCCCTGTGCTGGCATCATAGTTTATGCTGTGGCTGAATCAAAAGTAGGCAATCCAATTACTGGAGTCTTTGGTAACCTCTTTTGAAAGTCAATACAAAATGGCAGCAGCTAGAGAAAGGTCTGAGCTGAATTAATTATTAGAAGCTCCTATGATCAGGACAGAGAAATGTAAAAGTTTTGTTCCAACACTTGTTAAGACTGATCCTTTTTTTTTATTATTACACTTGTGACAAACAAGGTTCAAGTGAAATACAATGAAATCAGGTTAATACTTAATATTACTAAACCTTTCTATGACCTTTTTCAGTTTTCATTCCAAACTGTTTCAAGTTTTAGATAAATAACTTCTAGGGAAGAATATCAACCTCATGTAGCTATCTACATCTCAGCGTTTCAAAGGCCATATGTTGTTGGTTATTCATCCAATAAAAGAGCATCCATACTATCTTGGGCACAAGGTCAGTTCAACCAGTGTCCTGATTCCATCATGGCTAATTGCAGAACACGAGTAAAGGAAAAGGGCAAGCATAAGAAGGCTGTTGTGAACACATGGTTAGATGATAACTATTTCCTTTCATGGCATAAGGAGCTTCACCTCTCAGCTTACTGTTGTACGTGGTATTTCAGACTATAAGCTCAGCAGCACCTTTGTATGCCTGACATTAAAAGTTTTTGCAGATCTGGTCTTTCAGCTTTTTTCAGTGCCATTTAAGTCCCTTCACATAATTTTTGCTGAGGTTATATGTATACACATAAATACGTGTCCATTGACAGCACTTCAAGTAAAAGGGAAAATGTGGAACTATTTGTTAATGTAGAATAAATACTTTTAAGTGTTTCAGGTTTTGAAAAATGTAAGAAAAGTTAGCTACACATATAGTACCTATTTTCAAAGATGGCTGTTAATATACATATATCCACCCACATATATTTACGTACACAAATATTAAACAATTCTGTTTTCTTTATTTCCCAGTGAAGAAGCCATTCAGAAAACTGGACCACACAACTTGTATGTTTATCCATCAAGTATGGAATCAACTTGTTTTCAACAAAGCAAAAATGAGGCTTAAATTTTGATTATATACGGTCATTAATAAGCATTTTTTGAAACAAATAATAAAAGGATTTTTGCTAGCTGAAAAAATAATTCCCATTTAGGATAATACTTATATTATGATCAAAATTTAAATCCTGATAATGTTAAATTACCAGAAAATTCTTATAGTAGCATTAAAATAACTTAATGAGAATAAATTAGACCTGAATTTGTTACTGATAATATACAATTATCGATCAAAACTAGGTTAAGGAAATGCTTTTATAATCAAATTCTAATGCTGAGAAGCCTTTCATGTAAGTTCATTTTTAAAAGACTCTTCAATGCATATATTGTCTTTAAATAAACTTTTGTATAAACACATAGCACTCAGTGGTGTTTCTAAGTAGTCATAGTCTTATAGTTTGTTTCTAAGTAGTAGTCTTATTTATAAATCACAATAGTACTAAAATGAATAACATTATTCTTTCAGAAACACGTAAGATACAACACAGATAAAATAGGATACAAAATTATTAGAGAGAGAGGTTAGCAGAACATTACATTTTATGGCTTGCTTTAGAAGGACATATCAGAAATGTTATTATGTATCATTGTTACATGGCATAATTCAATAAATATTTACAAAATGTTTTATTTTGACATGGTAACAGCAGCAGCATTCAACAAAGGCAACAGATAGTTCCATAATATTATCTTTTATTATTTATTATACATACATATATATATAGCCATATATATTTATATATGCAGACTCATGCAGTTTAGTTCAGTGTAGTGGAAGAAACTTGGATTAGATTCAGAATATTAAGTCAGGATGTGTTTAGATTCTTTCACTATTCACAACAAATTTTAACCATGCAGCTGTTTTTCATGCAATACCCTTAATTACTGTATTTTCCTTCAAAGGAAAAAAATCTGGAATTCACTGTATTCATCTAACAGTGGTATGAAGAAATTGAATTGAATAATTGGTTCAAAATTAAAAAGAAATATAAAACTGGAAAGTTTAACACTATTTTGGAAAAGCATAATCCCATCTCCATGAAATCTATAAGGATTTTGCTATATTTATTTGTGTTTGTGTGTAAATACTACTATTTAATTATTTAATAATTATGAGTAATTTTTGTATGTAATAATCATAATCTGTACTGCATGAATTGATACTTTGGATATCCAAGTTCTCAATATTCATCCTGCATGATTGAATACTATATACTTACGGTTATACATTATACATTAACTGTATTTGTAAATAGGCACACCTGATTATAGGCACTAGAAGATGTATATTAGTTAACACTTTATTCCCTGAAATGCAGCAATCTACAATCAGTGATGAATGTAGCTGTCTTCATTAGGACAAGACAATGGGTATCACCATTTTGTTACCAACCAGTCTCTGACAGAAGACATAATTCTTGGCTCTTTGCAAATAAAACAAATGAAGTTTAATTATAGCGCTACAAATTAATTTTCTTTGACAGAAAGGTTTACATCTGTCGTGGTTTAACCCCAGCTAGCAATACAACCACGATAGCCGCTCACTCATCCCTTCCCCCGCCTCCCCCATAGAGGACAGAATCAAAAGGGAAGGGAGGAACTTGGATTGAGATAAACAGTTTAACAATCTAACAAAATACTAATATGCTACTAGTAAACATATATATATATATATATATATATATATATAATATAGAAATAAAACATACTCAAGGCAATTCCAACAAACTCTGTCCGCACCGAGTAGCCAGTCCCAGGAAGCGACACCTGGTCCCCACAGTTGATCCCGAAGAGAGAAGAAAGAAGAAAAAGGGCAGAAAGGCCAGAGGCCTCTGCAAAATGGGAAAAGGCCAAATGAAATGTCCCAACTGAAACTCCTCCTGCTGTACCCCAGAGAGACAGTGAGAGAAAGCAGAAGAGCAAAAATGAAAGGTCTCAACTCCCACCTCTCCTTAAATACAAAGCATGACACTAATGTGATGGAATACTCTTATTGATCAGTCTGGATGTCAGTCAAGCTCTGCCCCATCCATGCCCCCCTTCATTGATAGCTCACACTTGTGGTCAGAGCACTCAGAGCATCCTTGGCTCTTGGACCAGAGCAAATAAAAACATTAACTCTGTGCTAGGGTGTTACCTTCTTGTTCTCAAACTAAGTCCAAATAATGAGCATGCTAATTATGAAAAAGAAAGGTTTCTAACTGCATGAATAAAATTAACCCATTTTCAGTCAAACCAGCACAACATCTAATAAACAGATCTATACCATGTTACTCTGCACTATTTGCTTAATTTTTTCCCATAAAGATACAATATCAATAAATTGTTTTATAGTTAAAACATGAAAACACAGAGCTTAAGCATTAAAACTGCATTTAGTGTAAAGTAATATAAAACTAACTCAGCAGAAGACTTACGTTTCCGGTGCAGATTTGCTATATATTCACATTAATAGTTACTGAAGAAAGATGTGTAATGTTTTAAAATTACTGAAATTATAAAAGACCTAGCCCTGCTGGTTATCTTGCAATTCTGGCAAATACATGAGTTTCTAAAAAGTTCCGTTATTTGAATATTCCATGAGTATGAAACATTTTAAAATGTGAACATACTCTGTAACCTTGGATTTAACTGAAGGGAATGTTGCCTATTTTTTTAATTGATATTATATATATCATATTAACACAAGTGTTCATAATGTAACCATTTTAATTGATGCAGATCTCAATTGTTTAAAAGATCTTCATTTTAGTTTTCTGGAAAATTTGGGTATTTTTCATAAATATGACTGAATTGTATGAACTTCTTTTAACCCAATAAAAGATTAAATTACTTTATAATTCACTTTTAATCTTCAATAAACTTTTCTGTCAGTAGAACTGTCACCTGATTTATCAGATTCTTGCTGCAATCTTTTCTCTATCAGAATTAAAGTAAACTCTTCTAGCCTTGTCTTCCTTTTGCTATTCAGTTAATGTTTTCATTTGAAACTAGGAGAGTTAGAAGAACATCTCGAATAAAAAGCATGATATTTTAGACTCCTTGTTGTAAAATGTAGTGATACTGGAGTTAAGTCCCTTCATTCTGGGTGCGAAAAAACAGATTTAAGTTATTTCCACTGCCCAAAGAGAGCTAGTGTCACATTATCCTCACACAAGAAGATATCCCAATCACACATTATAGGTTTTTTGAGGAAAGAGGTAGAGGCAACACTATCTAGCCACCCTGATTAAGACTTTCCAGAGACAAAAAATATGCGATTCATCTGATTTGGTGTAGGTATTTGTAATACAGATACCCAGAGATGAGCTACTCATGTTAAGCATATTAATAGCTAATAGATAGAGACAAGAACCAATCTTGGTCGTTATTCACCTCATCCCAAAGAACTGTGTGATAAAAAATCCTTTTTGTCTCTAATGATTTTACAGAGAGCTTGGGGTACCAGCTTCTTTCCAGACAGGTATATTACAGATGCCTACATTTTGTTAGATGAAACCCAGGGAAATAATTAAATATGATTTTGTCCAGATATAGAAAAAAAGAGTGAACATGATCCTTATGTAACAGTTCATCATTATCAGATGTTAATGATGTAGACTTCAGTTCCTACATCACTGAAAATAAAATAGATTTGTGGTTTCCAAATCTGTTTTTAAATATAGTCTTTGTGTGATGCATGGATGCTGTTGAAGTAGCTAGTCATCATTATCATTATCATAATCTTCAAACCTAACATTTTTTACAACTGGATTTTTAAAAGAATTTTGAAAACAGTTCTATTTAACCAATTTGAAATAAATATATCCTTCTTTCCAAAGTGAGAATAAAAGAAGATAATGTCACTGTAGAAACTGATCTACTGTTTTCCTTGTCCATCTGAAACTAGTGTGCAGCTGAAAGAATAGTAATAAAAAATAATAAAAAAAAATAAAGTAGACAGATGGCATTCATCTAAATGCAAAAGGAGTACTCATATACTCATATTCTATCAGTACTGAAAAGACCTGTGCACTAAACACAAATCATGTCTTCTTAAAATAAAAAACATTAATTTGGCTCATTAGGAGCAGAAAACATACCAGAGTTTTTCTAGGCCTTTGTCAAAAATCAGGATTTGAAGAAACACAGACTACATTGTAAGTAGTTCCTTAAAATCTGTATTTGCAAAATATTTTTAATATTTATTTTATTATTTTTTGTATTCTTTTATTTTATAGGGATAAATGATGCCTTGCCATATTTCTTTCAGAAAAGCAGATTGTCTAAGACACGTGAGATGACAGAGAAAAGTTAAGTTTAGTAAGGACAACATATAGTAAATTGAAAACTTTCTGCAAAAATATTATGATAGTGGTGGCCTTTTGTCATGATAAATTAGAGAACCTTGACCCTATTTTGAGATGCAATAATACTAACCTGTTTGCTGTCCCAGGAGGAAAGAGAGCTGAATATTATATTGAAAAGCTCTTAAAACACTTTTCACTGAATTAAAACCAAGTAAGTCTTTCTGAGTTTGTTTTTTTGTTTTGTTTTGGTTTTTTTGTTTGTTTGTTTGTTTTGGGTTTTTTTGTGTTTTGTTTTGTTGTTTTTTTTTTTTTTTTTAAGTTGCTGAGCATTTACCAGATATCATGGGGTTTTCCCCACTACTGGAAGGGAGAGGAAAATGTCACCAGAGTATCTGAAAACTTATTAACTATTAATCCAGTGTTATAATGAGTACCATGGCTCATATACTATCTGAATTTTCAAGAAACACAGCATTCCCCATTCCACTTCTCTGAAGCCATCTGACCAGCACTGCACAGATTTTTGCTCCACTCATTCTGAGAGATGAAGTACTTCAGAGATTGCCTAATGAATCCTGTTGAGACTAGCATTGAATGAAAACTATCAAAGCATAGAAAAGCTAAACCTTTCTAGATTACTGGCCACGGCATAGCATGAAATAAGACATTTCATAAAGATTTAAAAAAATGTCAATGATACAACTCTTAGTATGTTATGTCCATTCTTTCAAAACAGATCTTGACATTCAAAGAGAATTTGCAGAAGTTGTTACATCAAGAGTAAGTTTTCATTCCGTAGTGTTGCTCATTCTGATACATGAGGAATGAAAAACTTGTCTTTGGGGGAAAAACAAAGTGCAACAGTATGTGAAAATACAGCTGTTTATCCCAGAGAAAAGATGAGAACATATATTTTGAAGTGGTGATTTGGTGAAGTTAATTTGATTTAAAGAGTATTCTGGATTCACTAAATCCTTATTTAGAAATAAAATGAGATATAAGTAATTTTACATTATTACCTCTGATTCCCATCTGTTTTATATTGTCTTATCTGAGGGTAGCTGTAGATAACACAACCGAGCCAATGTAATAACTCACCAGAAAGGTCACCTTTTCTTCCTACTTTTCCCATGCTCTTACTTTCCTTCTTATTTGTGTTGACTTTTGTGCTTTGCTAACTTCATGGTGAGCTGATTCAGTTCATTAATCTGGTAGAAAATTAACCAAAGAAATTTTTGTTGCTGTTTTTGTTTTTAAATATCACAAACCCTGAGTGACCTTAGGTCAGCTCCTGTTCTGTGAAAAGAACTGAAGCTTTGCCTTCATGCTAAAGACACAAATGGCTCATCTGAAGTGTGTAGGCTTTTCAATATAATGAAGTTGCTTTCATATCGAAGTGTTTGTGCTTTGTTCATAAAGGGAGAAAATGTATATTTATTTATGAAGTCATTATTTATAGAAAGCAAAGCAAAGAAACTCTCAAAAATAAGCTAATTATGTGGGCTTTATCTTTGTGAAGATAAAACATTTATATATCTGTTTTGAAATGTTTCTTTTACTGCCAGTGTTCATGTGTGCAGGAGAGTGAGAAATTCACAGTAACAAATGTGGCAGTTTATCTAAGTCCTTTTTGCATCAACAGTGGGAAAAAATGCCTAAGGGTAAAAAAGAAAACTGTGAATTAGGCCTTTGTCAAGTGGAGTTAGCTACAGACCTCACAAGGAAAGTAGGATTTGACAGAAGTGTAAAATGATGAAAATCTTAAATCTATAATCTTAAAGCTTATTGACAGCATTTAGAAGCACAGATCCAGAATGGAAATCTCTAAATTTTGCTAGCAAGTAATGGTTCCTACTGATGGTTCTAGTCCAGTTAACTAGATTTCACTGTGAACAATTACAGATCATGGAAACACAGGATTTGCAAATTTCTCCTTATTTCCCACCTTTATCTTTCATCCTGGTAGGGTGAGTATATCACTTTTCATCCAAAATTAGAGATCCTTTCAAAAAGACTATTTGCTTACTTGCTTGTTTTGGAGCAAGGCTTTCAAGACTAGAAGGAAATCCTTGCAGAAGTACTGCTTACCTTGGAGTGTACACACCTCTTCACTGTGGTTGGAGGATGTAAGAAAAGAGTTTCTTCATTGCAAAAGGCAAAATAGACAGCACTGATATTTATAGGATAAACAGTCCTTTATCTTTCCTATAAATAGAAACTTTCTTCGTCTCACCGGTGACCAGCACAGCTGTTGTGTAAAGTGTGTCATCAGAGCTGTGCCTAGTTATTATGCATATGATCATTATTAAAGGAACAAGTGGAGTATATATTTATTTAATTACTTATCCAGTAAAGAATGAATGTAGCAGATAGATTTACAGCTTTAAAGGTACAGTTTCTATTGTCATTTTTCCCTTAGCCATTCATTTGTATACAAGTAGGTCCTGACACTCAGTGCTCTACTGTAATGGCTTTTAAATTCTGTTTATCATTGTGAAACAGCTACATTTCAGAAAGCCCTGGCTTTATATTTATCACAAAAATGTGGAATTCTTTGTAAAGAGCCAAGAAATACATTCTAGTCTAAAAATACATTAACAAAAAGTAATAATATACAGTTAAGCACTCCAAAGCCAGGAAATGGCAAACCACTCTCCACAATATTTGAGAAGTCATGGCAGTCAGGTGAAGTCCCTGAAGTCCCCCACCTATTTTTAAAGAGGGTAGAAAGGAGGACTCTGTGAACTACTGAACCATCAGCTTCACCTCTGTGCCTGGGATGATCATGAAGAGATCCTCCTAGAGGCTATGCTAAGGCACTTGAATGACAGTGAGGTGATTCAGAACAGCCATCATAGTTTCACCAAGGGCAAGTCCTGCCTGACCAACCTAGTAGCCTCCTGTGATGGAGTAACTACATCAGTGGCCATAGCAAGGGCTACGTATGTCATCTATCTGGAATTCTGTAAAGCCTTTGACATAGTCTCCCACAATGAACTTCTCTTTAAATTAGGGAGACAGGGGTTTGATGTGTGAACGGTTCAATGGATGAGGAATTGGCTGGATGATTGCATCCACAGGGTAGTGGTCAACAGCTCAGTTTCTGGATGGATGCTGGTGACAAGTGGTATCCTTCAGGGATGCATACTTGGACCAGTACTATTTAATATCTTAATCAATGATAGGAACAGTAGGATCAAGTACACCCTCAGAAGTTTGTGGATGACACCAAGCTGAGTTGTGCAGTTGACACACCTGAGGGGTAGGATGCCATCCAGAGTGACCTGGACAAGCTCAAGAAGTGGGATCATATGAACCTCATGAGGGTCAACAAGGCCAAACACAAGGTCCTGCATCTGGGTTGGGGCAACCCCTGGTATCAATACAGGCTGGGGAAAAAGGGGATTGAGAAAAGTCCTGAGGAGAACGGCTTTGGGATACTGGTGGATGAAAGATTGGATGTGAGCCAACAAAGTGCACTTGCAGTCCAGAAGGTCAACTGTATCCTGGGCTGCACCAAAAGAAGGGCCACCAGCACGTTGAGGGAGGTGATTCTGCCCCTCTTCTTTGTTCTAGTGAGACCCCATCTGGAGCACTATGTTCATCTCTGGAGCCTTCAGTACAGGAAAAACATGGACTTGTTGGAGAGGGTCCAGAGCGGGGCCACAAAAATGATCAGAGGGATGGAACACCTCTCCCAAGAGGACAAGCTGAGAAAGTTGAGGTTGCTCAGCCTGGAGAAGAGAAGGCTCCAGGGAGACTTTATTGCAGCCTTTCAGTACTTAAAAGGAGCCTATAAGAAAGATGGGGACAGACTTTTTAGCAGGGCCTGTTGTGATAGGACAAGAGACAATGGCTTCAAACTAAGAATGTAGATTCAGGCTAGACACAAGGAAGAAATTTTTTACGATGAGAGTGGTGAAGCACTGGAACAGGTTGCCCAGAGAGGTGGTAGATGCCTCACCCCTGAAAACATTCAAGGCCAGGCTGGATGGGGCTCTGAGCAACCTGATCTAGTTGAAGATGTCCGAACTCACTGCAGGGGAGTAGGACTAGATGTCCCTTCCAACCCAAACTCTTCTATGATTCTGTGTTTAAGGCAGTAGGTGTAACCTTGTCTCTTTGTTTTTATACATACACATTCTGAAACTCTCTTCAAGGTTATGATCATATCCTATTGGTTTAAAAAGACTGTTATCTCACAACCTGCACAGTTTGGCTACGCAGACTGAAACAAACTGGGATTCTACCTTTATGTTTCATTAGTTTGTTAAAAGAGGAAAGATATTCCTTCTAACCTAAGTAAAATAGTACCTTTCTCAAAAAATCCCTTTTTTTTTTTCTTTTAATTTTTACAAACTGCTTTTATTTATCTATATGATTTTGTGTATGAATGGATATATCTATGAATGTGCCTTTCAATGACTAAGTAACATTGAAATTGTGTCATTATTTCGAGAACAAAGATTCAGTCTTAGAAACTGCAAAAATAAAATTCTATTTTAGTGCAACACTTTACCTAGTTCTGCTGCTGTCTTAGAGAACTCTGAGATTCCACTACAGCAGGCTGAATTAGAGGATTACCTTCAGGTTCATGATCCACATGGACTAGCTGACAATTTTCTAGTTGCATTCTGAACTGTAACATCAGTATTTACTGGGAAGGCTTGTTCTGGCAATGTCAAAGTTTCCTTAAACTAAAGGCTTTTCTGGTACCACTTTGATGTATACACATTCTGTGTAATAAGGCAAAGAAGTATCCTATGAATCACAAGGATCATCCTGATAAAGTATGATAATAATACTGCCTTACAGTAACACTATATTTCTCATAGAAGTCTATATAAAGAAATACTCTTTATGGAATAGTGTCCTAGGATCAACATTTTCATTGGGTAAATTCTCATTAA
This sequence comes from Columba livia, assembly GCF_036013475.1. Lineage (NCBI taxonomy): Eukaryota > Metazoa > Chordata > Aves > Columbiformes > Columbidae > Columba > Columba livia. Next base: position 41,780,784 of record NC_088602.1, on the reverse strand, counting down.
ATTCAGTAGGGCTGTGGTAAGAATTATGTTAAATATTCCCACATGGGCTGACCAGCAACATAATTTGTGTTGTGAATATACTAGCAGTTTATATTCTTGAGTATAAATTTCTAAGACCTCATCTAGGATTTTTATTCTTCCATATAAAGCACTTCAAAATTTAGTACATGTTCAGCAAGAATAAATATTGATTTCTCTCTATGAAGAAACATTTGAATGTGATAAAGCATCACAGTACTATATTTATTTTTACGAAAATATGATGAGGAATGAAAAAGCACTAGTTCAACTACTAAAGCTTTCCCAGAGCTGGTAAATCAGAAGTGCAGTATTTATCATTTCCTTTTTTCTTTTTACCTTTTTTTTTTTTTTTTCAGGTCACTTGTAACTACAGTGCTGTTTTTCTCTGTGATTTCTTCATAAATTGGCTGAATGCTTTTATGCCTTTGTGCATCCCTCAGGGATCTTACCCTTTAATTCTAAGCAATGAGACACTTAAACCCAGAACTTTCTGTTAAATAATGCCTAAATAGTGGCTATACAATAACATAATTTCCAAAAGGTGGTGAAATGACAGTTCCATGAGGGTGTTAAATATTTCACAGAGGTAAATTTAGAAAGAAAAAACACAGTTTAAATTGAACCATTTAAACTCAAGCACATGATTTCAGCTTCACTGCTTTTTCTTGTATTCCTGTGCCACATCTTTCATTTCCAGTTGTTTATGCAGATTGTCAGGTATTTGGGTCAGGAGCCCTGGCTCTGTGTCTGATCTGGCTCCTTTTCTTCAGAGTTGTCTTTTGTAACAGAAAGCTGCTCATGTGAATCTGAGGCCAGATGTGGACCTATATCTGCATTTTTATAAAATCCTCAGGAGGGGTTTGAATGGTGTGCAGAGAAAACACATTCAAGCTAATGAAGCATGACAATACAGATTTTGTTTTAAAAGGAGATATAAAACATTTAGATGTCATGACTTTAGTAAAGTTGCCCGTGTGTTTCGTTTTGAACAATACAAAATACCTAACTACTCTTTGAAAACTAATGATTTAAGAATGACTATCAGAATTTTAAAAGAATTAATATGATGTATGGATCATTTTATTCCTAAGAGAAGAACATCACAATTGTGTTCCTACCATTAAAATAAATAAAATAAATAAATAAATAAATAAATTTTATATTTAACAAAACATTTTCCAAAATCTTTGTCACTGCATGCATTTATAATCTAAAAACATTCCCTAATTTGAGATATACAGCAGGTACCAAGGCCATTCTGACTTTAATTGTCCTAGAGCAACAGTTACCAACCTATTACATTGAGTTAGCTGTCTGGAAAGCTAAAAAGACAGTTACAAGCAAGAAACACTAATGGCTGAGTCTTTGGGATAAGAAATTTGAAAATACTCATGGGAAAGTATATGAAACAGAGAATAAGCACAATAGCTGATATTGTAAAGGATGTAGGTGCAGATAGAGCATGAGCATTGGCTAACTTCACCTGTAAAGGAAAGCTTGAAAAGAATTTTCTTCATTTTTACTCTCCAGAAATATTAAATGAGCTTGACAATAGCACAGAAAATGTACTAACTGTATTTGTGAATTATTTAATGTAATGAGATCAAGCTTTCCTAAAGATCTTAAAAGACTCTATGCCAGGATAGTTACTACATAGGAGCAAGAACAATAACAGGTGTAGTCTACAGATGTTATTCTACTAAATACCAGCACTCACAAAGGAATAATAAAGTAGCCCTATGTAGGAAAATTCTTTCAAATAAAAACTTAATTTAAAATCAGATTCAGATCAAGACCTACAAGTTAGGAGGACTGTACTGTGTCAAAAATAAACAAAAACCCCCCACCAATGAACAACAATAACAATGAAAAACAAACAAAAAAGGAAATTATTTCAGTGCTTGGTAATAACAGCAGCCACCAGCCTTGTCCTCTGCTCCTAGCTGATGTACACACTTGAAATATGTTCTATGTGATTAAAAATTAATTGTGACTTCTGATATAAAATTGATTGCTCATTGACAGGTTTGAAGAACCGTGAAGAAATTCCTTGAGAAACTAAAAGTCATTCAGATTATTCAGAATCTTCTAAATACAGAACCCTGTAAAAAATGTTCTTGGTAGAGTTGCAAATGTTACAACCACAGCCTGTGTTATCCCCTTCTTACAGGTAGTAATTTTTTAAAACTTCTCTGCAGGGAAAAAAAAAATCATAGCACAGAAATGGTAGCTGAAAATAGGCAAAGGTGATAACTTATTTATTCTTTTCTCAGCTTGTTTCAGACATTCCTATGTATTCTGGGGAACTGATCAACTAGAAAAATGGTAGAATTTCACATTGTGTTGAAATGTTTTTCAACACTTTTGTCCTCAAGAATGTTTTATGCATTCCTATTAAGAGCACTACATTCCTGGACAGGCCTATTCAAGATAAGTTATGAACAATTATAGAACCTTGTTAAATCATTTTAAAGTGCTAAATTCCTAAGTTTATTTCCGTATGTGTGAGAAAAGTACTGAAAGTAAACCTGTCATTGTAAGCTGTTCTCTTGTAATGAGTTTATTTTTACATTAACCATGGATTTTTTTTATAACATGTAAGCTTTAATAAATGAAAATCACTCCTACCTTTAATCACTCACTATTTAAATGTTAAATAGAGCCACTTTTAATTTTACTATATGCAGAAAAAACAATCCTTTGTTATGAAGAATCTCTATTGGAATTATTTATAAGTATATATGCGCATATACATTTATTTTAAAACAATGTAATGAGTTTGTCCACAATATATACAATACTCAAAGAAAAAATAAATTAATTAAATTAATACCAAATTTTGAGACTACAAATAACCATCCCAATGTATTATTTGATTATCTTGTTATATAGAGAGATGATATAGACAACTACCATTAAAATTCTGAGAATGGTTTCATTCTTGTGTTTACAATGGAAAACCAGTATCAAAAGAACACAGATATTTATTTCCTGATTCAACATTACTGTTGTAAAGAAATTTTTTTTTTTTTTTTTTTTTTAATTTACAGTACATATCCTTCTATACTTATTACAAGTACAGGCAATGTTGCTTATTTGGGTTAGATGGTTACATTCAGTTCAGCTATTACTGAGCATTTTTTTCAATAAGTATGTCAATCTATCTACAGCTTTCACATTTCTGTTATTAGTTAATTTTCATGGCAATAGTGAGGGGAAACTTTCCCTTTTTAGTAATGCAACTATTGATGATCAATTACTGCTGACTAAGCAACAACAGCATTTCCTCCTTTTTAAAAAATGTTATCTTTGTGAAGCAGTAATTCATCTAGCTACAGACCATCAGTTTCAGTACAACACATTTCATCAAATAAACAACACAAGCATTCACAACGACTTTTCCTGTGATTCAACTTTATTTTTTAAGCCAAGTGGACCAGTTTCCCTTAAATTTGCTGTATAGTCAAAGGTTAGAGGAGAAAGGAGGCCTTTGAAGTCTCCAGTTAAAAATTCTGTCTGTTAACCTGCTATAGAAATCTACTGCTTCTTCCTAAGTAACCAATCTTTCTACTCTGTGAGGAAGAAGCAGCTCACTGTAATTTTGCAAATTTGCTTCATATTTCTAATGTAGTCTCAAATCTCACAAGTTTGAATTCTGTATAACAAGGTTACAAGTAGCATTTTTCACTTGTATGAGAACTAAGTGTGAAATAAGCTTTGGCAAAGTAAGTGCTTCATGCACCGGAAAAAATCTGTATTGATGAACAATTATCGATTCACGATCAAGACAGCAAATAGAAGTCTCCCTTAAGACAGAAAGACAAGTATTTCTGTCAGAAAAAAAAAAAAAAAAAGAAAAAGATTCTATTCACCCTGAAAGCTAACATCATAGATGAAAGATTCTCTATAATCTTTCGTATAGCATGAACTGTAGATTTCTGTCTTTGTAGTGGCTAAAACTTTTGCTGCAGCATGGCAAACTGTGAGTCTCCTTCCATTTTTTTTTTTTTTTTTTGCAACTGCTCACAATGTGTAAAAATACATGCTATGAAGAAAAATGTAAGGCAATGATAGATGCATCCTAGGGAGCTATCTATTCCTGGGTACAAGGGTACTTGAATCTGTAGATGTATTTTATCAGGTGAGTTTTTCATCATATGTGACTAGTACTATTCAGAGAATCTTCTGATGTGACCTCAGTGATACACTCTTTTGCTCTGGGTTTACTCTGACACATAATTACTTTCTAATATTTTACCATGGTGAGGATAGAGTAAGATCAGTCAACATAAGTTACAGAAGTCAGGGATGAGAATGTGGTGCACATGATATAGGAAGGGGGAAAATGCCTACAGAATATATAAAGACAAAGTCAATGTTTGCCACTCCAGTGAAGCTAACATTAATTGACAGTCTGTATGTCAGAATTTCAGGAGTCTGTTCTTCAGAAAATTGTCTGAATGAAACCTAGATTTGCATGCATGAATGAGCAGGTACATGAAAAGGACACTCCATGCCCCTTTTGTATAGAGGTAGATCTTGTACTTATGGACTTATTGGACTTCTGTGGGAAGGTATAGGACTCAGGTAAGGTGTATGCATGTCTAACAGTAAAAGAGTGAATGTTACAAGAAGAACCTGGACAGAAGTGTATTTCTAACCATATTTATAATCTAACTGCAGAACCACAGAACAGATGATGTTGGGACGCATCTCTGGAGAGCAGCTGGGAAAGGCAGAATAATAGAAAACACTAGTTACTGAGACTCTGGAGCAGTAGAGGGCTATAAAGCAAACAAACAAACAAGCAAAAAAACAGACATAAAATTTGGTGCATAGAAGAGAAAAGAGTTAAAAAAAAAGAAATCTCAAGAATATGTCAAATCATCAAGTGGAGTATGAGGAAAAATCCTAAGTCTCAGTACTGTAGGCTCTGAGAGGTCACAAGTACTCCAGAAATGAATATGTAATATATGAACTCTGAGCATCATAGGACACAGACATTTTAAAGAGAGTAGGCAAAGAACTCGGAATCTTTCTGTTTGCTAGATTCATTCCCTCATTCCATGTTCTCAAAATGTCGCAGTTAAGATTCCTTGAGATCAATATTGTGAGCAGGTGGGTCCAAATTTATTAATGAATAATTTGTTTTAGAACATCTTCAGACTGTGCAGAGATTTACCATTGTGCCTTATGTTACTGAGACTTACTTATGAAAGAAAGAACCAGATGTTCTATGCAGGTAAATTATATCTTCCATCAGTAAAATATTACATTTTTTTCAAGTATTCCAAGTGGAATTTGTCTCAACTATATGCAGATATCTGGAAGCTGGATGTCTACACCTAGCAAGCCAAGTTTATAGTGATGGTAAAAGAAATAGGACTGCCAAGTACTGCCAACTGATTTGACTTGGGTGCCTGTTTCAGGGTGAGGTGAATTGTCCTCACGTTACGCCTGACTCTTTCTTTTGACTCTGGCAGAAGGCAACCAGGCTAGAAAAGTTAGATAACAGATGGGTTAAATTTGTTTAACTACGGATGACAGACAGGGAGAAGAAGAACTATAGCCTGTATAAATTGCCTATATTGAAGCAGAACTTTATCAGATCAGAAAATGTGATGTTTGTTCAAAATTTTATACTCACAGTTAGAGGATATGCTGTGTTAAAATTCCTTTTCTATATCTAATTTCTTCAAGAAAACTTGGAAGAATCTGAATAAACAGAAAGAGAAAGTCTTCCTACAAGGTACCAGTTTAGTTACCTATATTGGTTAAATTACCAGGGCAACTTTGAAAAATGAAAGTGATACTAATTATTCTAGATCGCAGTACCCTTTGTCAGGCTTCAAAGGAACAATCTAATTTCCAAAATTCAGACCAGCTCCAGGAGAAATAAGGGACTTAAATTGCTGAAAAAAAGGAGTATATCTTTAGGTTTGAAATTTGGTGGCAATGTGTCATTCTCTTGTTTTCATAGCCTCATGTGTCAGGAATACAGAAGATCTGTAAAACAAGAATTGTGTCTTTTAGTGTGGATAATCAAAATGCTATAATTCTTTATGCAATATATAAAGGTGCAGCAATAAAGAAAAATAGGTCTTTTGCTATTCTATTCTTCTGCCGTTACTCTCATACCAATTAACTTCCAGTTTTTCACAAATCTGTGTGTCATCAGAGTGTCTCTTTTTATCAAATCAAATTTCTGCCCAATCGTTATCTTTTTTGAGTCTGTTACTCTGTGTTTTCAAACAAAACAAAATAAATAATGTGATTAATGTAGTGTAGTTGGGAAGGATATTAGAGGAAAATCATGCTTTAAAGGAAGGCAAATGCACTACCGAGCCTTCTAAAACAATATGGAGTGTAATTATCCTAGTTCTTGGGAGTTTCAGATTTTCTTTCAGCAGTGAATTAATGGTACACCAAATACATGTTTGTCAGTTTAGAGAAGAGCTGACCTCAGTTCATTTTTCATTTTGCTTATATATAAATGTTTATGCAAGTTACAAGAAGGAGAATCATGGTCAAGGAGGCTTAAAATCTTGGTTTTATACACTATCATTGTCAATTTGCTGTATGTCTTTATCTACTTACACCCCGAAAATTACTATCTCTTTATACCTCACCCTTGAAAAGGAAAAACAAAACAAAACAAAACCAAACAAACAGATACAAACAAGTATCACTGAATGGGGAAAACCAAGACAACGACTGATTCATGAAGCATTGAAAAAATGAATCTTGCATAAAAGTTAGTAAGACCACAAATAAAGGCAAGGTATCCTTAGAATATCTGAGAAATTGTAAATTTGTTTGACTAGAGGAAGAAAGTAAGATTCAATGGAATTGAAGAAACAGCAGAAAACTTTGAAAGATTATTATGAAAAATATGTAATGCAAGAGAAAACTGGATAGTAAACTGTGATGAAAGAAGTTATAGAAAAATAAAATCATAAAGAAGATTGTGTGACATAACCAAGAAACTGGACAATCAACAGCAAGAAGCAATATCTGTAGCTGAGAACAAAAATGAGTAGCTATAACTAGAAGATAAATGAATTTCAAATAGTTGTGGGAGCAGGCATAGGTTACAAGGCCCATACAGCTGCACAAATACAACTGTATATGACTTTGTCAGGCATCCTCATTTATTCTTAGGATAACTATGAAGACCTGCACAACACATACCCATTGACTTCCTAAGGTAAATTACAGACCAAGAAGCAAAAAGAGCAGAAGAAAATTTGTCACAGAGGAAGTTGTTAAAGAATGTGAAGTCCTACAGGTAGTATTTTGTCACTAACAGATTTACACATTAATATATACATGATCTTGTGACCAGAAAGACTGCCTATAAACAAAATCAGTATTGACTCCAAGACAAAGAGTTCTATTCCAATAACAACCCACTCTGCAAGAAGGACACATCCACACAAGTTCCTTAGCATCTTAGCAAAGTATTAAGGGCTCACATTGAAATAGGGTCACAAAATGAGGTTATTTTTGCAGAAAAAAACCCAGCTGATTTCAAGCAAATATGTGGTATAAACAAAGATTAAGAAAGAACATGTAGATTAAAAAAAAAAAAGGAAAATAAAATAATAAAATAAAATAAAATAAAATAAAATAAAATAAAATAAAATAAAATAAAATACAAACAAAAAAAATCACAAAAACAAAAACAAACAAAAAAAACCCATTATAACTACACGAACTACACAGACACCCATGAAGTATTTGATTAGCTTTTTCAGGGAGCACTCTAAGTGGTGATGAATAAGCAAGCAAGAGAATAAATGTGATCTTGAGATCTTGAATATGTTCCAAGGAGAGAAGGGACACATGAATATTGAGCAACTGATTTTTCTACCAAATGTAAACATCTAGAATGTCATTTTCCTAAATTCCCTTTACAGCTCAAGGAAGGAAAGGTGTATTTTTCAGATTTAACTTATCTCACATTTCTGTTGACTCCCAAATAGATTTGACATGCCACTCCCTGCAAATACCATTTTCCCCTCCTAAGATTTGAATAGATTCAAGTATGCATGCTTCAGTTTCAGAAACCTGTAGTGTAGGTGCCCAAACCTAAGTGAGAGGCACCTAGTAACACTAAATTAGTACAAAATAAAAATGAAGTGGCTTAGCCATTACACAGAAAAGGCCTAGTTGCTAACGTTGTTAAGATTACAAGGGATTACAGCCAATCTTTTAAAATTGAGTCCATATGACTCAACCCATTCCATAATACAGAAGGGAAAATTCGCTTTCATCTGGATAATAAAGGCTTTGCAGAACTATTTACCAGTTCTTCAGAATAAACATAATCTATTATTAAAGTTTCAACACAAAAATAAGTAAAAAATCTTTTCAAAGTCAATAACATTATAAGGCACATTCTTATTGTGTATAAATAAGCAGAGTGTAACAGTCCATCACATAGGAAAACCTGCCAAAATCAATTGTGCTGCATGAGCAGAGAAGGTCAGAGACAATCATTTGTCAGCAATTTACAGACTAGGAATATTTTACTCCAAATAAAGCATACATAGATAGAGAAACATATATACACTGATTTATACACCTGAAACTATAGAAGTGGTACAGTTGACTCCACAGCACATAAAACTGAGAAGAGAACTTGTCATTTATGTAATGGTCTCAGTTCAAACCAAAAGGAATAAAGTCATCTAAAATAAATTGACATTTCTGTACTGAAGTAAATTAAACACTTCTAATTTACACCACAGTAAGAAGTGGCCTGAAATATCCAAATATACTTTACCTTTCTGGAAGTTTTCTTATGTTGATATAATAATTCTAGGTCCTTTCAAAGATCTGGAATTTTTGTTGGGATTATCCTTCCTGAAAAAAAAAGTTCAACTAATTTCACATTAATTTCTCGTATCACGATGTTGTGGTTTAGTCCTGGCGGGCAGCTCAGCACCACAAAGAAACTCATTCCCTCACAGCGGGACGGGAAAGATAATCAGAAGGGTAACAGTGAGAAAACTTGTGTGTTGAGCTAAAGACAGTTTAACAGGTGAAGCAAAAGCTGCCTGTGAAAACAGAGAAAAATAAATAATTCATTCACTACTTCCCATCGGCCAGCAGATTTTCAGCTGTTTCAGGTGAAGAGGGCTTTGTCACACATAACAGTTACTTGGGACGACAAACTCTGCAAACATAACTCTAAATTGTCTAAATTTTCCCATCTTCCTCCTTCTTTCGCCAAGCTTGCAATGTTGAGCATGATGTCATATGGTATGGAATATCTTTTTGGTCTGTTGAGGTCAGCTGTCCCAGTTGTGTCCCCTCCAAATTTCTTGTGCACCCCCAGCCTACTCACTAGTGGAGCAGGATGAGAAACAAAAAAGGTCTTGACACTCTGCAAAGCACTATTCAGCAATAACTAAAGCATGATTGTGTTATCAACACAGTTCTGGTCACAAATACAAAACATTACACATTCAAGCTAGTATTTGAGAAAACTGACTCCATACCAGCCAATATATTATTACTGTTTGTATATACTCTTTTATACAATATATTTAATCCTAAATTTATTTTATGCACATGATGGTTGCAGAAATGTAGACCTGACACATAAATATAGGCCATAGTAAAAGAAACAAGCCATTATCTTAAAAAAATATAAGTGATAATGTCCTTCATATTCAGAAAAAGATAGTCATCCATACCCTTACAATCCAGTAATTGTGTCACTCCAGACCAGAATTCATCTCCAGCCTTACTTGTGTCTCTTTGAAAACACACTCCTCAAGGACTACCTACCAGTTAAAGTAAGTAACTCATGAAAGAATAAAGAGGGGGAATTTGAGATTCTTTGTCCTCCAGCTGTCAATCCAGAATGACATTGGTTTCCCTTGTATCGTATTTCCAGCTGTATGTGGATAACTCAGTCACTAGACATCTACAAGTTATTTCAGATATAAATATTCACTGTAGGGATATATGAATGAGGTAAGTTTCTAAATTCCCAGAGGAGATTTAAGCCTAGGTTTAGTTGTCAAAAGAAATGCTTGAAGTGCCATTTGACACATCCTGAAATACTCTGCTTGGCCTACGGTTTTCCCTCTTGAAGGCCAAATGATCTCCTGTATTTTTCAAGTAAACACCATTATTATGTCCTTTAAGAATTAACATTGCTAACTATAGATGCTTTGTATTATACTTAGTGTTATTGTTACATATATATATATAAATATATATATGTATATACACACATGCAAATTATTTTGAGCTATTGATGATACCTCAAGTTAATGTTCAAGTAATGTAGAGCTTGCTTAAAAGTTAACATTTCTTGTTCACTCTCTATTATACTAAAACTATATATGTCTAATATATATTTAATTGTATGTATATATAATTAAGTTAGATAATTCTGTAGTTCTTGATAAATTTACATTGAATAGAAAATGGAAAACTGTCTTGAATCAACAGCTGGTTAAAAAGTAAAATGATGCCCCATGGATGATCCATAAAAATTGCCTTACTTTAATTATAACAACAAAAAAAGAAAATTGATCTAGGATTTGAATGCACAACACTGCATTCATGAATTACTCTTGAGTGAGTGAGAGAACACAGGTGTTATAAACATTAGAGAAATTATACATATATATATTCTCACACATGTCTTGTGACTTGTATTCATCATCATACTTACTGACTCAGACTTGCAGTTCTGTATAGCTTCAGAAAGAAGCATTACAAGTCTTATGGTATAATATTTTAGCCTTTCACAAATCCTGTAGGACATTGTTATATGTGATTGAGTCTTATAGGATTACCTCACAGTCATCTAGAAATCCCTTTAATCCATCAGAAAATCCTATAGGATTGTTTTGTAAAGGCACAAAGGGACATAGCTCTCACCAAACCTGCTTTGCTCACAAAGCAGTTCCCTCAGGATGTAAGAATCACATCCACATTTTCATGCAATGTTGGTGGCATTTTCCATTTCAGATTAATAAAGTCTTTTGTTTTTTATGGTTTGGATTCAAGCACAGACCATATATAAAGGCTTACATAAGCTCAGTTTATCGAGTAAATTGAGTTGGTCTGTTGTGTGTAAGATTCTAAAAAATATAATTAATTTGCCAAGTAATTGTAACTTCCATAAGATTAAAAGTTGAATAGAAGTGATCCCTCTAAGATCCAGGAACATCGACAGTTTGAACCCCAGCCTAGCTTTATAAACAAATACCTTTCCTGAATATGCTTAATAAATTCATCTAGCCTGAGTCTTTAATATAGAAAAAATATGTGCAACATGTGTTTGAGACAGTATGGCAACTATATACGGGAATATTATAGTCAAATATGTACACAATAAGAGAGAGAGGATTGGTTAAAAGGGAGACTCATTCATATAAGTGTTCTGTTGTATTTTTTAATTTGCCACTGTAGAAGTTTGGAAAAGTTTGAGAATATATATATGTATATATATGCATACATATGTACATATATTTTCATCCTTGGGCAATGTCCAAGTATGCAGGTATGTGGTTTGGAAAACCTATCTGGAGTTTCACCTGTTGAAGGATATGAAAGACAAAAAGAAGGGTTTCTGTAGGTATAGCAGCAGCAAAAAGAAAAATGTGGGCCTGCTGCTGAACTAGACAGACAAGCTAGGGACAGAGACCACACAAAAGACTGAAGTGCTTAATGTCTTCTTCAAATCAGTTTTTATTGGTAGACCTGCCTTCAGCAATTCTAGATCCCTGAGACCCATGGGAAATTCTGGAGCAAGGAAGACTTACTTCTTCTTGAAGTAAGTTAAGGAGGAGTTACTTTAAGGTGGAGGAAGATTAAAGTAAGGTAAGTTTACCCAAACTGGATGTATGTAAGTTCATGAATCTTCATAAGATACAGCAAGTGCAGAAGAAGCTGGCCAGTGTCTTTGTGGGGCCACTCTTGATTATGTATGAAAGGTCATAGAGACTGAGGTTGATACCTGAAAACTGGAAGAAAGGAAATGAAATATCTCCAGGGCAGATGAGGAAGAGAATCTGGGGAACTGCAGGACACTCAACTTCGCCTCAGCTATGGGAAATCAATGACACAAGTATTCCTGAAAACCATTTCCAGACACATGAAGGACAAGAAGGAAATTGGGAGCAGTCAGCATGGATTTATCAAAGAGAAATCATATGTGACCAACTAGATAGCCTTTTATGATGAGCTAAATGTCTTGGTGGGTGATGGAAGAGTAGTGGATGTTGTTTATTTAGACTTCGGGGAAGTTTTTGACACTGTCTTCCATACAATACTCATTGACAAACTGAAGAAATATTAGTTAGACGAGTGAACTCTGAGATGAATCAAAAAACTGGCTGAACTGCCAGGCTCAAAGGGTTGTGATCAGCAGCAATCAGTCCAATTGTAGCCCAATCACTAGTGGTATACCTCAGGGACTGATACAAGACACAGTACTTTTTCATATTTTTATTAAACACCTTGATGAAACCTCAGCAAATTTACAGATGCTACAAAACTGTGAGAAGTGGGTGATATACTGGATGGTTGTATTGCTATCAGAGGGACCTCAGCAGGACGAAGAAATAGGAATCTCATGAAGTCCATAGAAAGAAAATGCAAAATCTGTCCCTGGGAGGAATAATTTCATACACCCTTATAGGCTTGGGTCCCAACTGGCTGGAAAACAGGTTTTCAGAAAATATCCTGGTGGTCCTGGTGGACAAGTTGAACATACTTCAGCAATGTGTCCTCACTGCAAAGAGGCCAAGAGCCTCTTGGGCTGCATTAGGAAGAATATCGCCAGCAGGTCAAGGGAGGCAACCCTTCCTTTCTTACTAGCCCTGGTAGGACATGTTGCAGTTCTGTGCAGCTCTGGGCTCTCCAATAAAAGAGAAAAACAGACATACTGGAGCAAGTCCAACAAAGGGACATGGAGATATTTAAGTCACTGGAGTGTTTTTTTGATATGAGGAAATGCAGAAGGAGATGGAACTGTTCAACGTGAAACAGAGAAGGCTCAGGAGGTTCCTATCAATGTTTGCAAGTACCCTATGAATGGAATTAAAGATCAACACAGATTCTTTTCAGTGGTATTCAGTGACAGGACAAGAGACAATGGTCACAGGTTGAAACACAGGAAATTCCGTAAGAATGTTTTTGGTTTTTTTTCAGACACCAGAATCGGTTGCCCAGGAAGTCTGTGGAGTATCTGCCATAGGAGATACCCAACACCCAGCATTGTGCAGCTCTTTATTATTATCAGGAGAAAAACTTAGTATGATTTGAGTACCAATATATATATATTTTTTTTGTAGTCTTCAAATTTTTGAGTATGAAATTATTTACTGTTCAATAACCAGAAATATATACCTCAGTTCTAAAAAACCCAGAGAATTTAATTTTTATATACTGGGTTTTTTATAATTGCTAACAGTGGATATCAGCACAGTATTCATTTTTAGGAATGAGATTGGATAATTAAGCAGCAAATGTAGGTTGTCATGAGAAAGAACCCACTGAATTAATACAGCTTGAAATTTGATGCTGATGTTGTTTATTTATTAGGAAAACAAACTTTTAAAAGTTATAAATGATAAACTAAAAATTAATTATTATTATGGTTATAATACTGTGTATCTGGTCTAGTTGTATCTAGCAAAAATATTACATCAGTGAATCCCTATAAAGCCCTACTTGGTTGTTAACATCCATGGCCTATATTCATAAATGCAGCAACAAACTTCAAAACTGTGTACAGCTAGAATTGTCATTTACCTTATTATAAGATTAAAGAGACAACAGTGCCTCAGAGACTATAAAATCAGAATTGAGGGGGGTGTGTTATTCTCAAGTGCTAAGTTTAATTAAATAAATGCAACTGTAACACTAGAAACTAGATGAGTTTGACACGGTTTATAATTTTCATTCTTCTTCTGAGATTGGCTGCTGACTCAATATTTAAACTTTATTGAATTACCTCAACTGTCTGAACATTTGATTTCAAATATTTGAAATAAAAAAATGTGTACTTACCTTCTCTGATGGAACTCTTTAAAATTCTCTGTAGGAACGAGAAGTTCAATGTATGTTCTGCATGTTATACATGAACTACATGACATCGTTTTGTGAACATGCTATGTAAGGTATTGCAATATTTTTATGATAATAGAAGACATTACATGGTGTCACAGGAATATTAGTAATACATTTCTTATAATACTGTAATTGAAGAACACTTGTACACTTTACCATGTTAATATGTCAGTTGAGATTTTAGTTCACTCTAGAGCTGAATGGTGTTTTACCAATAAAGACAAAAGCACAGTTTTCTAGCAGATAAATAAAATTTAAAATAAAATTCACTCAAAAATTGTTCAAACAAATGAAAATAATTAATTCATTACCGTGAAGAAACTGACCTAGATTTCAGGTTGAAATCCAGCAGATAGCATGCAATTCTCTTTTAAGGCTGCCAGTTTTGGTGCTGTATTCTGGGAAGTCTGGTATTATAGCAGGAGTCACTGAGTAGAAGTCACTCATACTAGAAATCACATTGGAGTTGCAGAGTTCGTAAGTAACTAAGTATCTGAGTGCGTAATTCTTGCCTCATATGCTTACATTTTGTAAATGTGCTTCAAGTTCATTGTTATGAATATAATTGTTTTAGAATTCATTTTGTTTAATTTACTTTTAATAGTTAACAAAGTCACTAGGTACTCATAATTTAAAAATCAGACTCTAAAAAGGAATTTGTTATACAGTCAGTTAGGAGCTTATTGACTTAAGTCCAAAGCTCACTGTACTCTCTGAAATTTAGAGGAAGTCCAATACCAAAGCTTGTTACAGGAGTGAAATCCTGACCCTTTTAAATCACTGGTAACACTTCTTTTGTCCTTTGTAGGGTGGGATCCATTTATATTTAGAATATTGTGTGAAGTCCACATCAAAGATAATATTTTAATGTGTAATAATTTCTGTGTTTTTCCAGTTGCTTCTGTAGAAAATCTATCAGATGCTGTGTAATCATATTCGGGATAAAACCTACAGCCATCTTATGTCAGAATTCTTTAGACTTTAGCATTCTGCTTTCAGTTATCAGAATTTGAAAACCATACCAGAGAAAGAAGCATAAGTTGTTCAATTTTCACCTTGCCATTTAGTATTTTTATTATGCTGACAACAACATGGTGTGCCCATAAGATACACAAGTGAAACACAAGATATCCACATCAGAAGATTAATTCAGCAAATCTTGAAGCCTGCAGGTCCTTCACTCCAAGCAGCCATGGCCTAAGGCCCCAACAGCAGGCAATTTATTTCTGTCACAAGGAAAAACTATTCAGGTCATGGGACATCAGGTCTCATTTTTTTGGGCCTATTTTTTCTCACCTATCACACAGAGCCATTTAAGTGTAGACATTTAGAGTGAAATTTTCATCCAACTGAAGGTGATAGGGAACACCTCAAAAATTACTCAGGCATTTGATCTTATTGTTGGCTATTTTTATTCACTGTGATGTGATTTATTTTGAGGAAAATGCTATAATTTAAAACTTCAGTCAACTTGTTGAATATAAATCACATTTCTATCAATGGCTTTCATAAGAATCGAGATAGCCTACAATCTGAGTCTTCCACTAATAAAGGGTACTTCCACTAGTACAGTCAGAAGAATACAAAAAGTTAAATTAAGCATCCTAAACATCTGAAATAGGTAAAGAAATGTCAGTCATGTTTAGTGAGTTGGGTAAATAAAAGGACTAAAAATAACTTTAATGGTGCTACCCTCCACAAGATGGAACATGCGAATATGCAACGTTCCACCATATACTTCTGTGTTTCTCAGTTGGAAATTTGAATCTTTACTGAGTTCACCAACCTATGAAAGTAAACACAGGGGAGTTCTGCTTTCAAAATCAAGAAGATGTAATTAATAACTCTCGTGGCTCCCAGTTTCTTGGAAAAAAGCATTACTTGAATTAGGAAAATTAATTACATTTCCACTCCTTTAGATCTATTTTTTTTAATCCTTTTACTGATGTCTCTATCCCTAGTTTTACCCTAAACATAAATTTGGCTGTATTTTATATGACTTTCCACATTATAAAATGAAACATACAGTTCTAGAACAGTAATTACTTTAAGGTCTTCAGAAAGTGCGAACAGATTAACTTTATGAATTTGAATTACTCCATTCACATATTTCACGTACAATAAACCCAGACTGGTGGGAATAAAACCAGCAGTCTGTTGTTTCCTCTATATGACTCAGAGACTTATTCTCTTTCACTTCAGACAACAGTTATGCAAAATATACCCTGAAATCGTGACCTGAAGGAAGACTGAAGAACTCTTCCTCTTTTCCTCAGAGTGAGAAAGCTTTGGCAGCTCATTGAACTTCCACCAGAACTGTGCCAAAAACATCATTGCAAACCTCAAGATTTACCCATCCCCTCAAATGGTCTTGTCCTTTTCCTTTACTTCCTTAAGACAAAACCTTTTTTAAAGAGATTCCATTTGACCACATGAGAGCCATCCAAGCTTCCTACGCATTTGTACCAAAGCTTCTTCCTTTCCCCAACAAATCTCTCAAATAACATCTCTATGTTCTGATATTGTTGATCTGTCTCAACACTTACCACTTTGACTTCTTTACTTCTCATCACTAACCTCACTAGTCTTTTTCCCTCCTGACTTGACACCTTCCAACATACCAGGACCAGGCCTAGTTGTTTCAACTTCAGTCTTTTGCTGACTGCACAGAAATCACATCTTATTCTCCAGGTGCCTGGAAATGTTTCAAGATACGTCTTCTATCCAGAAAGCTATCTGCAAGAATGGGAGTGCATTATCTTTCAGCTTGTCTCTCTGCTGAATCCTTATGTTTTAGGTACATACACCATCTTCTCGAAACTTAAAATAGAAAGTGTGAATCTTCTGTTTTGATTTTTTTTTTTCTCCAAAGTAACTACTTTTTTCTCCAAAGTAACTACTTTGAACTACTTAGAGACTTATTCAATTGCCTAAGTATAGATATCAAATACTACCACTGAAGGTATTTGGCCTGGCCTCCAAATACTGTTTCCAGGAGATCATGGGATTTCTCAGTTTGATGTCATGCTGTCAACTCCATGAAGATATTCCTGGTATCCTAAAAGATTCCAATGGCATTAAACTTCTGAATTTTGTTATATAAATCTGACAGAGGGGATTTGGCGTGTTATCATGAATGAAAACAATACTCAGAGTTCAGCTACATTTAAACACAGGTATATCCTATCTACATGTCCGTAAAACATGCATAGTTTTTATTTCTTGCTTTACATTTGAAAATAGTTTTGGTTTTGGATTTAAAAAGATTTCTACAACTTTTAATAAAGGCTTCTTCTGAAACCATTTAAAGTCAATCAAAAGAGTCCAAAATTACTTTTACTTTGAAACAGGTCATAAATTGCACTGCCAATATATCTTTGACCATTATATCCTACTGTCTGTCAGCTTTACAATCTGTAAGGGAGCAATTTTTCATTGTTCTTAACAGTGTTAATTCCAATCAATATTTTGTTATACACCATACATGCAAGTTTTTCCTGAAGAGATGCAAAGAAGTAACAAGACTTCACGGCAGTTGACACTATCTCTGAAAACCATATTGATTATTAGGAGACACAAATACGGATTTATTAAATTTATTTTTTTTTATAAAAACCTCTTGAAGTCTAACATAGTATTTCATACAGACATTTAATATAAGCAAAAATGACTTTTCTTTCATGGAAAATTAAGGTTTTTTTTTTCTTCCTATTAGCATTTCAATTGAAAGCATTTCCACTCATTTCCTTCTTAATGGAAGTACATAAATAGCAATAGCCTTTAAGTACTGGGTTGGGTTTTTTTAAGCAAAAAAAATCCTTTTACATTAAGAACCTTAATACAGTCTCTAAATAGGAGTGGTTCAAACAGTAAACCAATCAAATAACTTATTTACATTCAGTAAATATATATTGATTTTTGTACTGCTTCATTTTTACGCCTAGAATAGTCCTTAGCACTTTTTACTGATGGTCACTTTTAGTAGAAAACTCATGTATATGGTGTAACAGAATGAGGCACCATTATTTTTAGGCTAACAGTATCATATTACTTAATACTAACTATCCAGAAAATCCTAATAGAGATTAAGTGACATATGTAGATAACTGATCACAGTACAGCTGAAGTAATGCTTTTGTTCACACGAGTGCACAGAATCACTAATGCAATGTAGTTTGTTATGGGGGCACAAATTAGTGAATTTGCTTAAATCCTGCTGATTTCAGTGGGATTTTATCAAGCAGCACATGAACAGTTTTCAGAATGAATAGTCAAACATATATGTGAATGACATATTCCAATTTCTCTCCTTTTTATTTTCCCAAATGATCAGGATTTTAAACTTAAGTAAATTCTCAATATACTTAACTATTGATACACTAAAAATACTTCAGATATTTATATAATTTCTAATACAGTGGTATTGGAAGGACTCACTTTATAGTACATCTTTATTTGGTTCTTAAAATCCTTTCTTCTAAGGCAAAATGCTTTATTTAGGAAACTGCTCTTCTGTCTGCTGTCAATTACTTCAGTTTTATTTCAATATTATGATTTTGGCATTTAAAATAGATAAAACAAGTAGTCCTTACCTCAAATTTTGCTTTAACAAGAATCCTTTGATGTTGTGGTTGTGGTTTTAAACATGATGTAAAAAGTTATTGCAGTAGTTGTTATAAGTTTACTATTACCTGAAAAGATCTTTGTCTGTCATGGCATTCAAAATCAAAAAAGCCTAATAATAGTCTTCAAATGATGAAAGAAGTGTTTCTTATTTTTAGGTTTAAACCAACAGAGAAATTTACATAGATGCACAGAGTGATGGTGTTTTAAGAGGACAGAAATAGAGATTTGACAGGGGGGACGTGTTTGGGAGGGACACTGGAGAACTGGAGATATTTTGAATATATGAATTGAATTATTTTGTGCAGAAGGAACCTGTTGATCTGTCTAAAGGTTCACCCTCTTCTGTTGCCTTTTTTTGTTTTTTTTTTTTTTATTCTGAGTCAAAGGTGTCTAGAGCTTGGAAAAGTTTGAAGGGGGGGGTGGGGACTTTTTTCCTCTTATGTTAAATGTAAAAATAAATTAATCTTGACCTGTAAGAAACAAACCAAGTAAAAGATTATTAGCATTAAAAATTGAAGTTTATGTTTATTTGAACTAATTTACACACATATGTTTCCATTCAATACTGAACTGTGTTAATGTTAGGCAGAAAGCCAGGAAAGGAATAAAATGCTGCCCCTATTTAAAAAGCCTCTAAAGCAGTCTTAACAGTGACTATAGTTTAGTTGTAAGCATCTGTTCATCTTTCTTTAGAAGAATTAATATAGACGCCCCTCGCAGGCAACAGGGAAATAAAAGAAAAGGTCTACTCACCCTGGCTTAATCCTAGCCTATTTGACTTAGAGAATCAACACTACATTTAGACAGAATCGCTAATGAAAATCTCATACTAAGCTATACCTTTAAAATGAATACTATACTCAGGAAGTATTTAATACTCTTTATTAACAATAAATGGACTCTAGGGTGAGTAGCTTCAGTGTAGACATTTAGAGTAACGTAAGATGAATTCCAGTTTGGTTTCCTTTAGTGATAATTTCTGTAAGCATTTGTGGAATGTGAAGGATGTGTAGACTCCTGGAATGTAAAGACATCTGATTTTCTAGAATGTCTGGTCAATGACTGGTCAAGATAAATATATATATATACATTTATGTAATATAAGGTAGGGAAAGTAAAAAACAAGCAAATAAACAAAATGAAACAACAAAAACCAACCCAAAACACAGCAAAACTACTCCCAAACCCAAGGAACACCTGGATGCTTGAATCCTAATGAATAGGAGACAATAGGGACAATAAAAAGAACTGTAAGTTTTCACTGACTGTTGAACAGCTAAAGGAAATGGTCAAGTATAACCTTTAAGAAGTTCACCAAGAACTTTGCAAATGGTAAGAAGGGGGAAACAGACTGTCATGGGTCTCATGAAAAGTAGCAAATGTGAGTACACAATCAGCTGGTGTGAAGTTCTTGTGCTTACTGTGTCTCTGCTATTGGTACCTGAACTAGAATTAAGTTCTAGTGCTATTATACCTGTCAGCAGCATAGTATTATATGTTACTGTCACACTTTTTATTCCCAACAGTACAAAGAGGAGAGTAAGTGAACCTTTGCAGGTAGGACTTGCAGCATTTTAGTCAGGACGTCAATATTTACTCTGGAAAGAATGTCTTTTTGTCATTCTGCTTCATTTCTGCATTATATTAAATATAGCTAGCATAACTGTCCTGGAATTATCTGGTCTAACTCACTCTGTGTTTTCTATGTTTTTCAAAACCTGTCTTCTCAGCTTTGTATTTTTTTTTTTTTTTTTTTTCAGTAATCTTTCTATTACCTCTTTTATGGGCAAGAGGAAAGAGTGGAGGGAAGAGCTGCTGTCCCTCGGATATTTCAGTCAAAAATAGATCTAACAAAATTGAATAAGGGGTTAACTTTGGAATACATGCCTCCATTCTTAAATTATAGAATCATAGAACAAATTGTTCCATAAGATCTTTAACTATTTAAAGATTTGAATGGATTTACATTCAGCATTCACCCAAATACAAAAAGAAGCCAGCTCCTTGAAGGGACCTTAGGCCTCTGCCTATAACCAGTATCATTTCTGCAATAGCAGGAAGCAGAAGAGCAGGAGGAAGGTTTTACTTCAGCTTCTGCCTCCTCTCAGCTCCTCAGTTGTCAGAGCTCCTCATTGTCCTTGAAAAGTTTCAGGAATAAATCCAAGTCGCAATATGTATAAGACACTAGGCTCTATGACTAGTGGCACGATTACTGAATGAAATCAGAGGTTTGCTGGATAGCATGCTACAAGGTAGCAGAGAAGGAATAGATATTGCCTTTTTCCCTGCCAGATTTTACAATAGCTTTTACAATAGAATAAAGATCCTAGGAATAGATTTTAGTCTTCTTTCTTCCTTGCATACCCCTAACCTCCTCAGCAAGAGAGGAGGTGGTGTGAACAAGTTTATACCTATACTGCTTCAGGATCAGAGAACCAAACCTTGACCAAGGGGCCAAGTAGCAACAACCCCTGGAATTCTTCCACAAAGATTTTAACTCCTTGAAAAGAATGACTTCATCTGTATGGCACAATACCTAACTCTGGATCTCCATTGGACTCCGTGTAGTGCCCCCGTAGCTGTATAATATGATATTGTTTTGTGTACTTTTGTAACTTCAATGTTAAGCATAACGATGTCATGGTGTGACAACCCACCAGAGCATGTGTTTTTATTTTTTTAACCTGAACCAGAAGGTATGCACTGCTTGCATCTTTTTATGACATGAGAGCATGTGAGAGATTGTTTGATGGTGAAAAATCTTGTTACAGGGGAGTAATTTAGGGTTCTGCTTACTGCAGAACAATGTTTTGATTTTTCAAAGAAAAGTGTGACCTAAATGAGTTAGGTGGTGGGTTCACTGTATTATTTACTGCATGGGGGAAATATGCCAAGCTGAATGCTGCTTACCTTCTCTACAGGAGCCTGTACCCATTCACGAAGCAAACTTTCAGGCATCTTCGCTCCCTGATAACCTTTTGCTCTGGAGTCTGTATTTTAGAGCTCCAAAAGCAAACTTTCATGGGAGGTCTGTACCCAAACTTTCAGGTGTTCCTTCCCTGATAATGGTTTGCACTGGAATCTGTATTTTAGAACTCCAGAGGCAAACTTTCAGGCGAGGCCTGAAAACTATATGCAGAGCAGACTTTCAAGAAACAAAATTCTCAGAAATAAATAAATAAATAAAAATGCAGTAGAATAGCAGGAGTGTTGGCTCAAGCTGGGTACCTGCACAGAGGTCCAACTTCAGCACAGAAACACATAGACTTTTATATCTCTACATACCATTCATACCATGATTCAGTCCAAACACTTTGGGCTCTTCTTGCATCTCATTGGATCACTGATCTCATATGTGCCTCTATTTTGTTTAGCTGCAGACATTGTTTATGGTCCATGACCTTGCAGGTGCTGTTTTATCTGAGTAAATCCTTTTCTTCACAGTAAAGTGCAAAACAGGCCTCGTTTTGCAGATGTCTGTAATGTCTCTGCATTAGCCTTGACATTATTATTTTTTCCCCAGTCAGTTCCATTCTTTCCAGCAAAATGCAAACTAGGCCTTATCTTAAAAGTGTTCAGTATAGTTTGTAGTTGCTTTTGGTAAATATAAACAGAACTTCACAGCTTAAGATTTCAGCAAATCCAGTTTACTAAGTAACATGAAGCAGACAGTATATTACAAATCATACAACCTTATATTCTAAATGATTCATTATATTTAGTGTGCATTTATTGAAGCTAAATGATTGATATTAAACTTAAATTGGGCTCATCCACAGACCTGTGAGTAGTAAAACCATTGTCATACAGCCAGCTTATTTAGCAAAGAGAGCTAGGATCACCCAGGCTGTCATATTTATAGAATAAAGTGGTTGACTTGTAGTCAAATTGCATACAGTAGGAAAAGTATGCACCCACAAATTATCAGTGTTCAGTGTGCTGTTCTGCTTCTTCTTAGGTTTCCCAAAGGGAGTTCTTGGCCTGGCTATGGTTCAGGCCCTTACCTCCTCTGGAGCCTGAATCAAACTGGTGCTGGTTTGGCTTGGAGGAGGTAGAGTGCATCCACCACACTCCACTCCCCGACTACAGTCAACTCACTTTATTCTCTCATAGATTGGTAGTGCAGTTATGTCTTGCCTCTATGTCATAAATGCGTGGCATATCATAGATCAGCGGTAAGAGTCTAATGATTTGATAAATTCCTTGGTTTAGATGTTAATATTATCTATATACAGTGTGAACTTGTGTTAAGCAAATAGCTTTCTATTGTACTATTGAGAGAGAACTCATGATGAACAGGGAGTATTTGCTTAGCTGTGTACCAGAATCTTATATGTAAAATGGTTGCAAGTAACAAATGCAATATTGTCAGAGCTAACAAAATCACAACTGGATGAAATATTAGAATCAAAGTTCTCGTTGTCAGTGACCATCTGAATAAGGTCTCCCACTGATAATACTTTCCACTTCCTTTCAGTCCCACCAGGACATGATGTACCTTCAGCAGCAATAGGATGATATGCTCTACTTTCATCTTAGAGGAAACTGCAAAACAAAAAGATTAAATAGATTAGTCTTGGCAGGGTCTGCCTGACAGGTTATCTCATAGGAATAAGGAAAAATCCATTGTGCACAAGTTCTGCATTTTGCACCACTGTTTTGATCTTGTCTGTAGGAATCTCAAGGATGTATGACAAAGTGCCTTTACAATTATTCACAAGCTCATTACAAAGGAAAAAAGGAAGGAAGGAAGGAAGGAAGGAAGGAAGGAAGGAAGGAAGGAAGGAAGGAAGGAAGGAAGGAAGGAAGGAAGGAAGGAAGGAAGGAAGGAAGCTTTTATTTTCTTCTAGGACTTTATTTTATGGCATTTAAGTATATTTGGGGTTATATTTTGGCATGTTTAAGTGCAGTGCTTCATTATACACAAGTTTCTAAAAAGGAG
Source organism: Columba livia (assembly GCF_036013475.1). Classification (NCBI taxonomy): domain Eukaryota; kingdom Metazoa; phylum Chordata; class Aves; order Columbiformes; family Columbidae; genus Columba; species Columba livia. The sequence continues at coordinate 41,757,092 of NC_088602.1, read as the reverse complement.
ATCATGATTCTTTTTTACTTTTCAGTCAAAAATATTTATAAAGTAGTTTCTAGATATTGTAGAAGTGTTTAGAAGTTGGTGCTGAATAAGCAATAATTTTATTCCCTGGATCCAGTTTTGAGAGGACAAGAATTTTCATAAACAGACATATACCATGAAGGAGAGCAATCAAACATTTGAGTCGGACTGGATTCTAGAATGGTGATGTTATTCTTGACCTGCAAACATTGAGAGTTACAACAATCCTTGTGTCATCATCTCTCTTCTCTCTCAGCTCACAGGTATAAAACAAATCCTTCACAGTTTTGTTTTGGTTTGTTTGTTTGTTGGTTTCCCTTCTCCTGCTCCTCTTTTCCATTTTTTTCTATTTTCTATTCTTCCCTTCTTTCCATATCACCAACTTTATTCTCACTTAATTTTTATTTCATGACTCATTCCTACTCTCATTCCTCCAGCCTTAAGTCCTTGTTCTGCAATGTGTGCAATGTATGTACTTTCACTTAATATCCCCACAAGGAACAGGAGCACTAAGAAAGGAAAGACTAATCAGAGGAAAAAAAATCAACCAAAAAAGAGACACTAATATTAATGAAAACAGTAACAAGGCAGGCATATCTGACATTACTTTCTTTGCTATTGATCTTCTCCACTACTTCTTCATTTGCTGAGCATTTATCATAGCTTTGCTTGGGCAAATGTTTCGCTTCTGCATCATCTTTTCATTGTTTGTTTGTTTCTTTCTTTTTGTTTGTTTGAGTTTTTTGTTGTTGTTGTTGTTTTGGTTTTGGTTTTTGTTTTTATACTGAAGAGATTAGCATCTTTGGACTCTAATGAGGAATTGACCTTCATTTCCAACACCCTGAGCTCCTTGTAGTAATTTACTTTACTTGATTTAGCTGTCTTTCTTTTGAGGTCAAGTTATCTGCATTAAACTGCAGTTGGCACAACTCCAGAGTGAGAACATTTAACTGGGCAAGGAATGGAACAGGATTTCAACTGGGGAGATGCATGTTCTTCAGCTGCTACATGGTAGCACAGCTACTTCATTATCTTACCACTGTTCCTGAACATGATTTGTGCGATTAAGGAACTGGAAAAAGGCTACAGCATTTGCAGTGGAGTTGCTCATCCTGTGAGTGGAGGATGGAAGACATGCAGTTCTATGCACCCTGAGTTTCCCTAGTAAATCCATGTATGTCTACTTACACTGTTTTCTTATTTTTAACTCGGTCTTTTACCTATGCATATAACATGAGTGCTAGCAAGCCTATGCAACACACTTTTTTGTAGAGTACATAAACTAGATCTGTATGAGCTAGGGAGAATGTCAGAAACAGCCTAAAGAAAAGGGCATGGAGTTCTGCATGGGTTGATCTAGTCTACTTCACATCTGGGATATGTAGTCATATTCACATCTATTGAAGTTGCAGAACCATGGGTCACCAGACATGGATCATACTGCAGTTTATATCAAACAGCATATCTTCTTCTAATGCCAAGATATGAAATCTCTTAAAACTGACATCACACTTCACTGATTTCCACTCACAAGTCAATCCATGGACCCAAAGAACAGAAAACTACAAAGATGTGGGTAATTTGTGGGGAGGTAAAAGGTGTCAAGAAAATCAATACACTTGTTCTGTGGTGTCCAACAAAGCCAACCTGACTCATTTCACATAAAAATCCTTCAGTTACCCAACTCCAGAATAATTCATTTTTGGCAGACTGAGTTTTTGTGTTTCAATTTATAGCCTTTATCCTGTCGCTATAGCATCAATATGAAGAGTGCCATACACAACTGGTACAGAGTGATCAGCACAACGCAAATTTGTGATAGTACAGAATTTTTTAGGGATTTATATATATTGATAAAATATATTAATTTAAATATGATTCGTATGTTTTTCTGTTTCCTATATCTCTATATATTGGTCAATTAATTCCTACTTTTTTTCTGGTTAATGAAATTTCTTTCTGTATTTTTTTTCCCCTGTAGTTCCCATTTAAGCCCAAGTTCCTTTATCTCAGTTTTCTCTATTTTTATTTTTTCCTTTTTTTTTTTTTTTTCTTAATTGTCTGCTTTCTTCGATGCTCTTACCATTATCATGTATAGCATAGCAAGTTACAGTTGTGAGGATAGAAAATAGACATCTGATATACTTGTAGTCATACTTTGATGTGATTCCCCATAGGATGGTAGTGTTCTATGAAAGAAGGAGAATTTTAAAATAAAAGAGGAAAGTACCAAAGGAGGAACATGGGGACCTGAAGAGAGGAGGAAAGAGAACTACTTCAAAGACAGAATTTTCTTATTTTCTTTAACTGATTTATCATTATCATATTTGTACATTAAATGCTTATAAAATGAATGTATCACATGTTCAATTTTATTATTTATTTATTTATTGGCCAACTAACTAATGCCAACACTTCAAAGAATCTGCATATTTGATTCAGTGTTTTCTGTCACACAGCTATTTGACATGTCTATAATCGCATACCATTTTGATTTGAAGGAGTGGGAATTATATGGATCTGTGATGCTCATCCATAATGCTATAGAGAAAAAATTATTATAGCAGTTTTTTCGTTTGGTTAAGACTTACTTTCATTGTTTTGGTTTTTATGTTGTTTCATATTTGAACTTACTTTTGGAGAAGCAGTTAAAATTTGCATAAATTTGGTCAAGCAGTAGCAGTCATTCTGTGATTCACATCAAAAAAGTCCTTGTTCTCTGTACATTTTTAAGGAAAGGATATATGCCAAAAGCACAACTTATTGTCTGACTCTTTACTAGGGGACAGGACTTATCTGTGATATAATCCACACTCGTGATTCCTTGAGACCATATCTAGATTCCATGAGAGATGAAGACTTCCACTGACACCATTTCTAGTCGCTACCTACCTTTCCAAAATAAACCAAAGTGTATCAGCAGAGGGGGAGTGGTAGTCCACTTCAGTAATCTGAGGATGACCAAAGGATGATAAGTGAGAGGACCTCCAGGAACCATACTTCTTCTGAGGTCAGGAGATGCTCAGAATGCTCCTCTTAGAACCCAGTTCTCATGGTACTCTAACTAAACATCCCACTCACAGTGTAAATTTAAATGTTGTGGAAAAGGGTGACAGAATTTGGGTTTTGGTTTAGGTGTTTTGTTTGTGTGTTTGTTTGTGGTTTTTTGTTTTGGTTTGGTTTGTTTTTTTAAAAATTTTAAAGTCTTAAAATGCTCTGAAATTTGTTCATTTTGTTACAAAGATTCAGAAGAAAATAGACTGTTCAATGAACCAGAAAGGAAATAATTTAGACAGTTATATCTCTTGATTGATTTATTTTTCAACTGAGTTAAACTAAGGGGGTTTGTGGTTTTCTGTTTTTTTTTTTTTTTGTTTATTTAGCTGGGGTTTTTCTGTCTCTACATATAAATATGAGCATGTCTTTAGATGTTTACAAGGTGGTTGTCTAGAAGTGAGTCAGTGAAGAGTAGGGAGAACAATTCAGTTACCTAAATGAATAGGTGTCAAATGCCACCTGAGACCCTAAGACATCTGAATTGCACATATGGAAACAAAATCAAGTTCTTCTGTTTGTTGGATAGCAGGATTAAAAAAAAAAAAAAAGAAAAAAATCTCATTTGCATTGACATCTATAGTGTTTCTTCACTACCAGCTGAATTAAATTGAAAGAGAAGTGAACCCAATACAAGACTGAAGATAAAAATATCACTGGAAAAATGAGTTTTCATGGAAAGTCAGAGTGAAGGCTAATGTACTCATAGGGGAGATAGTCTACAAATTAATTCAAATGTAGTCAAATTGAAAAGAACAGCATACACATTTTGAAATGTTATATTACTATCAAAGTACACTTTCCTATTCCTTCTGGACTGTCAAAGCTATCTCTGCTACTGCCTTCACAATATGATGGTAAGTGCAAAGAAAGAATAAAGAAGTAGTTTCCATCGATCTTTACAGTTTGCCCCCTAGTACAATCCTCCATACCAGCTGATTTATTGATAATGAATCTGGTTAGAATTAGAACAGAAATAATAATTAAAAAAAAAAAAAAGCAAAACAAAACCAATTCCTTAGTACAGGAGTGCTAAAAACCAGTACATTAATAACAGTACAAACTTTTGGATAAGCTTCTGCCTGATTAAAATAGGAAGATAAAAGCATGATATTTAATATTGCTTCTACCTTTCATGTAGATTTTTATTTAAACTGCGTTATAGAAAATAGTTCAATAGCATGTAAAAAAAAAAAGTGTGTAAATGAAATTTTCACTTTCACGATACAGTGTGTGAAGTGAAAATTTTCTGTGAGTTTAGGATCTGTATTAGAGTAGTGCAGATGATGAATGATGCTGAAGAGACAACTTAATGAAGTTACAGCTGGCTTATCAAAATTAAAAACTATAAAAATGAAAATATAATGTGTAGGAAAAAAAAAATCCATTTAACCTAGTAGGGTTTTTTTACAGTATCTGCTGAAGATTTTTTGGAGAAGTATACAAGAAGCAGGTAGTCTACAAGTGACACATGTCTTGATATTGCATCCCAGCCTCTAGCAGCCCGAGCACTTGGGATTTCCCTACCTGGAGGATCCATATTTCAACTTTATTTGCTTAAAAATATTGAAATGAACTTGGCCCTACAGTACTGACTAATTCACTAAAGATTGAAGAATTATAAAGAAATAAAAAATTATTTTGAATTTGGGCTGTGAGAATTAGGAGTGACTGATAGAGAAGTATTAAAAAAAAATTATAAGATCATATCTATTCTTGCAAACAATTTTTTTAATTTGTATCTTTAGACTGTCACACTGTCATTCTCAAGTAGGTCACTTCTATTGAGAGTCTTTTAAAGATCTCGGAGACCTGAAATCAGGAACATGTTCCTTACAAGCACACAGAAATTACCTAATACATGCTTTATTAAGTTAAACATTAATATGGTTGCCATCTCTGATGCAATTACCAGGAAATCTCAGCTGACTGGACTAAGATGTCGCTATTTAGTATGAATTCAATAATCTCACTTCTGAATTTCTTTCTAATTCCTTGTCTTATTTCATTTGATACCTTTATGCTGCCTTGCTTAGAGAATAAAATAATAGGAGTGGTTAGAGCTTATTAACTTCTTGCATTAAAAAAGGGCCTGATGGCACAATGACTACCACTACCACTGTGTTATGGACAGTATTTATTTCTCTGTTCAAAAAATGATTACAGAAGCACAACATTTTAGAGTATCACCTAAAGAGAGAAGAAAAAAAAAAAAAAGAAAATGTAGAAGCTGAGTAGTAGAAGCTTCTTTCATGACTTCTACCCAACAGATAAGGTTGTTGCAACTGACAAGACTCTTTTGCAATGTAAAGAAAAAGGAGGTAACAGATTCACTGCGGATGTGGCTAACTTTTTTTTTTTTTTTTTTTTTTGGTGAAGTGTTTAGAGCTGGTTTGTATTCTAAAGAAGTTTGGGAGTGGAACTGACAGAGCTTTGCGCAACTGTACAAGCACAGTGGATAACTCTAGATCAGGGGTGTCAAACTCATTTTCAGCGGGGGCCACATCAGCCTCACGATTGCTTTCAAAGGGCTGAATGTAAATTTAGTATTGTATAAATGTAACTACTCCTACATTTATACAGTCCTAAAGTAACTACTCCTACATTTACACAGTCCAGTGAAAATGAGTTTGACTCCCCTGCTCTAGAGTACTAGTGCATTGTATTAGGTATGCCATTGTAAGTGTATCATCCCTCCTGAAAACTTAAAACCAGGGAGGGCTGACTGTCAGAAATTAGCCAGTCAACCACAGCTTTTAGCATAAAGTATAGAAATTTGAACTTTCACACCTAAATGCATAAAAACTAAAAGAAAAATTAGTTAATAATTCTAGAAAAGCCAGTAGTTGTTCCACAGTACAGTCCATGTGGATTCCTGCATTTCAGGGAGCATTTTCTGACTGGATACAGCTGACCTATGATCCTGAAGCCTTGCAGTTCAGAGGACAGTTTACCAAAACCAAGTTTCAGTAAAGCAGGAATTACATCTTCTTATAATTTTTTAGTGTCAGAAATGTCCTGTGTTCCAGGAGCTCTACATGGTCTACCCTAATTCAGTGTGACATGAAAATGTTAAATAACCATTTTAAGGACAAATCCCCAAGATCTGGATCAGTGGTGCAAACAGTGTAGAAGTTAAACTGTTAGCCTGAAGAATGTAAACTATTCTTACAATAAGGCTATGGAAATAATAAGAAATCTGTTGATTCCTATGGAAATTTATCTGAGATACAGGAAAAGCTAGTCAAAGCGAATAATTTCCAGGTGAAAAATTTGCAGCTTGCTAAGCCAGAATCTTCAAGAAAAACAAAGATTTTGTGTAAATGTTCCAGTGAGCTCATTTTAGGAGAAATTATAGGTAGGAATACTGTGCCTTTCTCTGGTACAAAGAAAACTTTTTATGTTTAACCATCTAGCTGCAAAGCTTGCTCAAATAATCCTGAATAATTTGTATAAATTTAAATGAGTTTTGAATCAGGTCCAAGTGGAAGAATAACGTTCAAACAAAGGTGAGTGTGAAAAGAGAGCTGGACACATAAATTTATAAGACAAGGTCAGGAGACATGGAGTCTGAAGTTGGACATAGTGAGTTAATCAAACTGAAGAACAAAAATGTGGACTACATCAGCCATAATGTGGGCATTGATGATTTAGATGTCTACATTTGACCAAATAACTGTGATCCCCATTTATAATACTGATGTTTTGGATACTTCTCAGAGAGCAATTTGTATTATTCAAAGTCAAGCAATTCCATTAAAAAACAAAACAAAACAAAACAAAACAAAACAAAACAAAACAAACAAAAAAAAACCAACCAACCAAAAAAAAACAACCAAACAGACAAACCTACCACACCACAACCAGCAAGAAACAGACAAAAAACAAACAAAACAAACAAATAAATAAAAAAACTCACAAAAAAAAACCCAAACCAAACCAAACCCCAAACCACTCAAAACTAATCACATTGAGAATAGCATTTGTTTGTACTGTTTTATTTATGTTTTGTTTAATAGAGTATTTCTCTATTCTCTATTCTCTATTCTGATTCTATTAAATCTCTATTGAGCATGTATCTTCATGTTAATTTTGATCCCATTTCTATTGGACACCTCTGTTCACATGGCAAAAGCCTAATTATTCTTATTACCATCCCATGAAAACTGCCACAAGTTATAAGTCAAAAGACTGTTGAATATGACATATGGTTCTATAGAAAAATGTAATGGAAAGAGGAATACAACTGCAGGGATGTGCCAAAAAACAAAAATAAGTTGGAAGGCATACTACCTTCTTTTTAGCTTATCTTAAAAGCTGATTAACCCTACAGTTGTGAATGGAAGCCCACCAGAAACTAAGTTTGAATTTATCGACTATTCAAGTTTTTATTTATATATATGTTAAAATTATACGCAGACATGAGTCATTTGAAGTTCAAAAAATATCTCTAGGGATTTCTCTTCAGTTGTGACCACATGGCATCAGAACTAAAGTCCTTACATTATTAATATTATACTTAGATGATACATTTACAGACATATAATTTAAAAAGTATGTTTCTAATATTATTGTTTTGCTCTTTAATATTCCTTCAAAATGCTTCTAGCAAAGATCCTGCCTATTCAATATTTAATAGCAATGGACAAAGCAGAGTACTTGACAACAAATCTATAAACACAAAAAATAACTCTAAATTAACCTTAATTTTTATAGTTCTGCCATATATCATTCATTGCAAATCTGCTGATTGGTCTATTCAGACTTTAGAAATTTCAGTCCAAATATTGCTTTTCTGTGAACTTCTTATCGCATCATGAAAACACAATAAAAAGTTTTCTTCAATACTGGCGTTTGCTTGCTGAGAATAAGATAAAAGATTTTTCACTACTGAGCAAAAATGTTTTTTTGTTTTAAATTTTGTTTTTGATGGTACAAAAAGTATTAGATGTGACAAAGAGTAATTTAGAGATTAAGACCACTATGACAGGTGGCCTTGAACTAATTAACTTGCTAATTCACAGGAGACGATTATCATTCCTGATGTTAAAATGCAGCTATCTCTTGTATTATTCCTGCTTTTCCAGGAGACAGTTTTTAATGTTTTTCCCCCTCTAGGATTTTTACATGAGGAGACTGCTGTTTCTTCTGTTCACTGTTATCAGGGTGGTCTTATGATAATCTCTACATATTTCTAATTCTTCTTATAAAAATAGTTATATTATGTTCATCAAGCATCAGCTCTTCTCCTCTTCATGTATTTGTTTATTTCTTCAAGGCTATAACATCTTATATTTCTCAGCTGCATGAATTCAGAGAGAAAGCAAAAGATGAAATTCTGATATCATTGAAAACTATTCAGAGCAGACATCCCTTGTCTTGTCTAACAGGGCAACCTAAGTTAATATAAATTATTATTTTCAAGTAAATAAAATTGGTAAGTGCAAACATATAATGTAGGATGTTCCCGTTGTTGAATATCCTCCCTAGTAACTTGGCAAAGGTGAAGAACGAAGTGGTTTAATTAGCAACAAAAACAGCTAAGCCTATTTGCATTAATCAGGACTCAAGGATGTTGTGAAGAACTTCAAAAGAACTTTGGTGAATAGGTGGCATAATTCTGTATGAAATAATTTTCATTGAAGTCAAAGTGTTGCATATCGGAAGGAACAGTATGACCTACATGTGTATGTCTGGATTCTAAATGAACTGCATTACAAATGAGAAAAAAACAGCACACCAATAGTAACTGATCAATAAAAACTTCTGAAGTGCAGGACATAAAGAAAACAAAATGCTTACTTGAAATAGACTGCATACAACAAGGTGGTAAAAACTAATACATCAGTTGTTGCAATGTTATTACGTAAACCAGAATTATGTCACCAGCTGAAATACTGTGTTTGTTTCTGGTCACATCAATGAACAGATGAAGGGAAAGAAGAAAGACATTTCTAATCAAGCCTTGCTAGAAAAATAATATTTGGTTTCTTCCTATTTTTCTTAAACCACATTTACTGTTATCAATAATGTCTTTTGTGATTCAGAGACATATCCAGTGATCAACAGGGCTCTGAAAAGGGGACGTGTTTCACCGGGAAGCTGACAGTAAGACAAATGATTGCCAAAGCTCAAACACAGATACAAAAAACATAAGAGCAATTTTCATACATTACAAAAGTATGGCTCCATGGCTAACCTATCCAGGATCCATCATATAGTATGAGTTCTGTATCACAAGCATCAGGATTACAGCTGTAATCCCATTATCTGAATGATTTTAATGGATGCAAACTCTGTCACGGAATTCCACTCAAAGGGAATATGCCTCCTTCTTTCTGTAGAGAGGTTACATTTTCTTTCTTAAAGTTCATGTTATCCCCATCTTCAATGACAGTGGAATGATGACTTCCAACAAGTGAAACCTTCACAAAATTGTCACACAACTCTAAATTATCTCCTAAAAAAAAGTGGTGTTAGTTATTGTGCACCGCCAAAAATGTATTTCAAGAGCTGCTCTAAAGTTTTCTAATTGTATGTATTATTTCAATATGCAGCCATTAAAGATTCTTGATAAGTCTGACACTGATGGCTTGTATTAACTGCCTGTAGTTAGTTTATTTTAATGTTATTGTTGACAGAGATTTATATAATTACAGTGTTCTCTTTCATAACAGGAAGACAATATTTTCACAAATCCCAAGCTATTTGGACATGTTCAGTAATTACTGTGAACATTGTATTTCACAACCTTTTAGCACCTGTTATTTTGCAAGTCATTTAATTTTATCGTTGAAGTAATGGTTACAAGTATTACAGTTGATAATATTCTATGCTCACAATTAAGTAATTTTTAAAAAATATACCCAATAGAAGACATTTATGAAGTAAGTTCTTCAATTTGACCAGTTAAGAATTACTTTTAAGCATTGAATATTTCAAGAGAATCAAATAATACTTATACATTTTTTAAAATTCTCTGCTATTTTCTAAATAATTTGAAAATTGCATAGGGTTAATATTTTTGGAAATATGTGATATAGGTGCTTCCCTCTACTTTTTTTCTGTCTCAAAGCAAACAAGCTAGTTTGAGACTGGTTGTCTCTGTGCCTTTTTCTAATTTAAAGCATCTGTGGTAACTTCTTTATTATGGATTAGATGAAACTGGCTACTAATCAAAACAAGTTAGGAAAAGCTTACATCATCTCCCCTCCAAAATTATTTGGGTGAAAAGAAAAAAAATAAAGATGTACGTTGTTTTGCCTGTCCCTTCTTACATAAAGTATGTCCTGTCTAGGCAAGGGATAATCTTTGTGGGGAAGCTGAATACAGTCAAGAGTAAGTATGAAAAAAACATTAATGTGTGAAACCCTTCCTGGGTCAACCACATCCAGTTTGCTAATGAGAAGAAAAGGCTTAGTTACCAAAGTAAAAGTAGAACTGCTGGAATACAGTGTTATCATTGTTTTCAAATTTATTGTTAAAACTTCATATATGTCATATATTCTGTATTAAGCTCTCCTGAAGTTTAAAATCATAAATAGTTGATGAAATGCAGTTTAATTTTTTTAGTTAGGATCCACCACCAAAATTAAGTAGTATGCTTATAATCCTACTCAGGATGTATAAGGATTTTTCTTATCTAAATTCCTTATTTAAATACATTTTAATATGGAGTGTAACTTGTTGATTTGTATACTTTTTATTTATACACATACTAATTTTCATTTAATTTAATGCAGTATCATCAATACTCACTTTTGTCATACACTTTATTATTCATTCAAATATTTTTATCAGTATTTGAAGCTACCACCATACCAAACATGTCTTATTAAGCAATGTAAATCCAGAAATTCTAAGGTAGTAGGCTTTTCAGCAATCGTTAACTTTCATTTTTCAGAAACTTAGTAAAGGTGATAGGAATTTTTGAAATTTTTTTTTTACTAAAAATTAAATTCTATTCATTCACTAGTTCACTAATATTAATGTCAAGAATTTGTTGTAATGTTTTGAATTAGTTTCAATAATAAGTATACAATTTTAATGCACTTTCCATATCAAAATAGAAGAATTTGACCTTATCAAAACAGGATTTTTGATTGTTAAAAAGGCAATTTTCTTTTTTAATTTGTAGTTCTCTCATTTTATCTGTATTTGCTGCTTAACTGGAGAAGTTCTTATTGACAGGAAGCAATAATGGTTTCTCAAAAACATAAATTACTTTAATTCGAATTACATTAGTTGACAAATTCAGAGTTAAGATAGTTAGCAATTTGCAGTGAAAGCATTTAACCAACATTATTTTTTTTCCCCCAAAAAAATGGTAGTGCTTTTATCCTATAAATGTATACGAGGATACTGAGGCTAGAAGTAACAGTATTTGAAAATGAGAGAGATTGTGGCATCACGGCATATTTCCCTAACATGTGACTTGGACCATACTCTATTCTAGATGGTGATAGCAGAAAAGTAATTACAGTTTCATAGTCCTATGCATAACTTGTTCTTGCATGACACGTGAACTGCTGAACTCTTTTATATCCCATTGATAGTGTATAGGAATACAAGGGCTCAAAATTTTGTTTTCTGGATGCTGTGTAAGAGAAGTGGGAGAAGATTTCTAGTTCATCTTTAGTATGTCATTTCACAAAATGATTCAGGATGAAACCTTCAGGTAGTAGGAAAAAACAGTTGTAAAATGAGTCAAAGAACTACAGAATTATGTAGAATTTGGAAATTTCAGGTTCCACCAGATCTGAGAAAAGCTGAAGGTAAATAGCATCTACTAGAAAAATCTCTTAAATAACAATTCTCTGTGAAAATAGAGGTCAGTGGGTATAATTTCATCTCTATGTATCAGACTTAGGCTCTGATGCTGAAAACCAGTATGTACATGTCACCCTTTACGCAGAATAAACTTTCACTCAATTTTTCCCATGCCTCAATTTAAGAGATTTTATTATTTAAACCTTAGTATGGAAGTCAAATTTTTGTTCTATATCCAGAGAAGATCAAACAAATAACCAATTAAAATTTGTCTCTGTTTTTGCAAGTTTTTAAATGATGTTCCTTCAGATTTACAGTCCTGAGAAAGTACAAAATAGAATTTCTAAAACTGTAAAAAAAAGTTTTAAATCTCTAAACTTCTGTGCTGTCTTAAGGCCAAGATCAATCAAGACTGGATTAAGGCCAATAAAACAACACTGTGAACTTCCTGGTTTATCCTGAAAATACAGGAAGACTGAGCCCTTGGGCTTTTTCAGCCCCAAACACTATCAAAAAATACCTGCCCAGAAACTATTTTCAACAATATAGACATATAAGTACGATAAGCTTTCATCTGACTGATCAGCCTGCATTTTGAAAGTTGTGTTCACTGAAAATCTAAAGCAAGTAATAAACTAATTACTTAATCAATAACTTTCACAGCTAGAAAATCATGTCACTAATTTCTGTTTCAAAGGTGGCTCTGAACCGGCTTAAATATTTTGTTCTGTATATTTGTAGCCTATTCTTTGCTTATCCCATAATACCATACAATCCCTGGCTTTCACACAAATGTCTGTATGTTGAGAACATTTTTCATCTTTGTGAGATGGCAAAACTGAGGAACAGAAAGGGAGTGTAAGATACATTGCCTCTACTCGTTCCCATCAGCAATTAATGTGTTTGCTGTTAATATTGTTTAGGATATCCTCTTAGCAAGGAGTCAATATGAGACTGCTGAGCTATATTAGTTAATTTTGTTTAAAGAAAATAAGATAAATCAAAAATGTTCTTTTGCTGAACGTAAGTTTTAGAAGAAGGCTTTATGTGATATTTTGCTTTGTCATTTAGTGCATCAAAACTTGCTTTTGCTAATATTCAGAAAATTGATATTTCTGCAGACAGTCCAGATCGTAAACTTATTTTCTCTGAGACTTGGGAAAAGGAAATACAAAAAGAATGGAATGAATAAAGTCTGAGTAAATTAATTTAAAATTTATAATGTGATATTTGCAGATTGTTTTTCTCCCATACTTGCTCAAATGTCTAGTGGAAGTTCAAAACCAAGACAGAATAGGTTGTGAGCTTAACATTTGTATCTTAAATGTACCAATAAGTGGTAGCTAACAGGCCCCAGAAGTCATCCCTTTATGCAGATAGGCATATGGTTTGTTCCTGCTCAAAATCAAATACATATCCTTGTTTAACAAGTGCACCAAATGTACCAAGGTAATAACATTGTGTTTATTACTATGTCTGTCTCTTTTTGGGCAGTGAGACCAATGTTCTTACATGGTTTTTCTTCAGTGGAAACTCGTTTTTTAGTCCTTGGATTGCAAAATTGCTGAAAATCTGACAGGAAACAGAGATTCTCTAGTACTTTTCTAATGGTATAATGTTATTTCCTTTCAGGAAATTTCAAATGACTGATTGACTTAATTTTTACCTTACGGTGCATCAGAATAGCTGTTGGTAGTTTTGGTCACCAGCTGCAGTCTGCGTTTCTCTTATGAGCGTCGAATAGCATTTCATGTCACTTCATACAAGTTGTGGACCTCACCATCACAATTCTGATTGCAATAAAATATCTTAAAATGCAATCATACAACTATTTCAGGTGTTAAACTCTCTTGTGCTAGCACTTATTTTCTGAATAAATACTTTTCAGCATGGAAGTGTTTATCTGTCACTATTCATCATGATAATTTTAATAGTGTCTCCTGTTGACCTGGTCATCTGGACTGCCTACTACAACCCTTTCCTGTTTTGCAGCCCATTAATTTTACAGATTTTGATTGTATATAGTTTCGACAGCTTTAATTTTCTTGATATCCTAGAGAGATCTTATCAAAAGGTGGCTAGTTATTTATACTAATGTTGCATTTGCAGCAATATGTAGGACTGCAGAAATGCAGAGAAAGAGAAAAAAAAAAAAAGGTTAGGAAGTTATTACCTGGATCTAAATGTAAGCTCAGGGTTAAATGGTGACATTAAGCACAGCCTGTAGAAAGAGATAGCCAGTCATTACTATCAGCCTCCATGACACTATGTTGCAAACATATCTTTTCAGATACAGTGGCAATTTGTCTCCCTCCTGATGTGTTGTGGATGAAGTAATTTATTATACCTGCAGCATAAGGTTAGTTCAACAGAAAAAATTAGCAAAGTTTGGTTCCTGCATTTTTCTCTTGTTCTCAATCTTTGTCTTGTTTCATTCTTGTTTCATTAACAACAACCACGAGGTTCAACAGAGCTTTTCACTTCAAATAGTTACAGTCCAAGTCATCACCCCTTCTGTGAGCAGTTAAGAAATCTAAAATAAGGCAATGTACCAACATTTTTTTTCAAAATAAACAGCTTTCAAACTGAAAGGAACAATAAATTAACTTTATTGCGGAAAGGAAGTGGGCACTGTTAAAATCAGATTAAATGTATGTGGTTTTGGCATTAATTGTTTAAGAACCAGTCTGGTTTACATCCAGCTACTTCCATACCGTTTTGTACAGGTGACATCTTAGTTCTCCCACACCACAGAAGTAAATCAAAGCCAGAACAATGCTTACTGACGACTTTTGGTTTTGCCTTGTCATGTTATTTCAGTCCCTTTGTCGTTGGAAAGCTTTGTCTTAATCTTTCTTGAGGGCCTATAACCTTCCAGTTCCTTTTTTGACATCATAGCTATTTTTCTGCCTGTATGGTTTAATGTCCGTATCTACTGGAGCTTCAAAGTCATCAGCCGACAAGCTGGTGTTTGAGATATGTGTGTGAACTGCAAGGAAGAAGAAGAAAAGCTCTTAGTTCAAAGGAAATAAAAAATAAATACACTGTTAATCAAGAATGATTTAAAAAGCAACCTCTGTGTATTCAAAATAATAGAATCATCCTGTTATTGAGGCAACCATGTAAATCCAAAGTGCTTTGATTTATTTTTTTATTAAACAAATGCACTTTTTCTTCTTGATTAATGATTATAAAGTTAAAAATAAAGTACAAAAAAACCAAACCAACCAAACAAAAATCATTACTATCACACCCTCTTATTTGAAATTAAAGACAGTTTTTAACTGACTGTTTAGAAATGTGCGTTAAAAACACAGGTGAGGGATTCCACTTGTATTGATGCATACTGACAATAAAGAATTGAAAGGTATGAAAATGGTGGAACCAATACACTCAAAAGGAAGTCCACAAGCATTGTCTAAAAATGGTGATGGCTGTTTGCTTGTGTAAAACACAAGAAACATTTTTCATCGAACAAGCTGGCAATACCCCATGATGGACTATTTGATGCTGAAAGCTCCCTAGCGAATTATACCCTCCCATTTCACTTGCACTGCTTGTGTTCCTGATGCACATGTTTTCAAACCACAATGCTGGCCTTAACAACATGGCAGCAGTTTTCTGCTGGGGGATAGCAGATTTTCTTTAGGGACATAAAATCCCTTAAAACAGGGTATACAGTCACTTGGTCTTCCTGCTAGTAGTGTAGAATTAATGGTGTTTGATCTATACTTCCTCACACACACAAAAAAAAAAAAAAAAGGAAGAATGTCAAGTGACTATAAAAAGGTCAGTTATTTGATTAACAGTACTTGATTAATAGATCCTTTGGAGGACTGGGGTACTCCATACAAACCTAAAATTCATAGAATAATAAATCATCTTGGTTGGAAAAGACCTTCAAGATAGTTGAGTCCAGCCATTAACATAGCACTGTCACTACACCATGTCCCTAAGAGCCTCATCTACGTGTCCTTTAAACACCTCCAGGGATGGTGGCTCAACTACTGCCCTGGGCAGCTTGTTCTAATGACTGACAACACTTCCCGTGAAGAAATTTATCCTAATATCCAATCTAAACTTGAAGCTATTGGTGCAATTTCAGGCCATTTCCTCTTGTCCCATCACTTTTCACTCAGGAGAAGAGACCAACCCCTCCATGCTACCACCTCCTTTCAGGTATTTGTAGACAGTAGTAAAGTCTCTCCTCAGTTTCCTTTTCTCAAGACTAAGCAGCCCTCAGCTGCTTCTCATAACACTTGTGCTCCAGATCCTGAAGGGACTTTGTTGCACTTCTCTGAAGCCAGCCCAGCACCTTCATGCCTTTCTTGTAGTGAGGGGCCCAAAACTGACCACAGTACTTGAGATGTGGCCTCACTAGTGCTGAGTGCAGGTGGACGATCAGTTCCCTAGTTCTGCTGGACACACTGTTTCTGATACAAGCCAGGATGCTATTTGCATTCTTGGCTAGCTGGGCACACTACTGGCTCATATTCAGATGGCTGTTGACTAACACCTCCAAATCCTTTTCCATTGGGCAGCTTTTCAGCCACTCTTCTCTAAGCCTGTAAAGCTGCCTGGGGTTGTTGTGATACAAGTGCAGGACCTGGAACTTGGTCTCATTGAACCTCATCCAACTGGCCTCAGACCATCAATCCAGCCTGTCCAGATCCCTCTGTAGAGCCTTCCTACCCTCCAGCAGATAAACACTCCTACCTAACTTAGTGTCATGTGCAAGCTTACTGAGGATGCTCTCAAGCCCCTCATCCAGATCATTGATAAAAGTATTAAAGAGAACTAGCCCAAATACTGAGCCATGGAGAGCAACACTTGTGACCAGCTACCAACTGGATTTAATTCCATTCACCACAACTCTTTGGGTCTGGCTATCCAGCCACTTTTTACTCACTGAACAGTACACTCATCCAAGCCATGTGTAGCCAGCTTCTCCAGGAGAGTGGTGAAAAGGGTCAAAGTCTTTACTAAAGTCTATGTACACAACATCCACAGCCTTTACATCATCCACTACGTGGGTCACCTAGTCGTGGGAGATTAGGTTGGTCAAGGAGGACCTGCCCTTCTTAAACCCATGCTGATGGGTCTGAATGCTTGGTTGTCCTGTATGTACCATGTGATGGCACTCAGCATGATCTGTTCCATCATCTTCCCTGGCACCAAGGTCAGATTGACAGTCCTTTAATTTCCTGCATCCTCCTTCCAGCTCGTCTTGTAGACGGGCATCACATTTGTCAGATTCCAGTCAACTGGGACCTTCCCAGTTAGTCAGGACTACTTCACCAGCTCCCTCAGCACCCTTGGATGGATCCAATCTGGCCCCATAGACTTATGTGTGTCTAAACGGTGAAGCAGGTTGTTAACCATTTCCTCTTGGATTATTTGGGCTTTATTCTGCTCCCCATTCCTGTCAGCTGGCTCAGGGGATTATGCACAACTGGACTTACTGTAAAGACTGAGGCAAAGAAGGCATTTAGTACTTCAGACTTTCCCTTGTCCTCTGTCACTATGTATCCCTGGAGTCGCCACATTCCATCACACAGAGAGAGGGTAGTGAGTTCTCTGTACATTGTGCCATGTGTACCTGCTGAGCCAGCCTCAGGGAAGGTAGGGTGTGACTCCAGTTGCCTGTCTCCCTCTCTCACTCCCTGATATTCTTCAACCAGAGCTCTGCCACTAAGCGGAGGAGCTCCTCTACCTGGGCACACCTCCCAAAGCTGTGATCACTGCTACTGTCTGGTACTGGTGTAAGAGCAGGTCACATCCTGCAGCCTGACACTGGGGTGGCAATGCCTTCTGACTAGATCTTGGTGTATGTAGCTGCATCACTTGTCATGAGTGCTGAGCTTACAGAGGCCACTTTTTTTTGCCAGCTGGACACCATTGTTCCCTGATCAACCTGGAGAACTTCTCCAGCCTTCCTGTGCATCTGCCACACAAACAGCCACACAAACTGTCATGTCATGCTCTGTTTGCCTGGTCTGGTCACAGCACTCTTGGTTCCTGGTGTTCCCCTGTCTGCTTTTTATAGGCGTGGTCACTATTGCCCTGGCAATAGCCATGTCTCATCAGGATCTCCCACAAGAGAGTTGCTGGTTCCTGGCAGTTCTTGTGGCTGCCCTGGTAGGTTTACTCCTCCTTGATAGACCTGTAAAACTTCAACATTATGGTCTCCTTTTTTTTTTTTTTAATTTTGGTTTTTATTTCTTTGTACCTTTTTTAACTTTTTTTAAAAAAAAACAACTTTTTTTTTTTTTTCACATTTTTAATTTTAGTTTTGTTTTTGAATAGGATTGAGTAGGTTTAAACTCCTGTGTCTCCTACAAAGTAGATAAGCATCCTGATTCTGGAAGTGAACGAGAAAAAAGGGGACCATTAATTCTTTTCTGGAGGATCTGAAAATTTCATGGAAGGTTAATAGGTTATTTTCAATCACAATCACTACATGGATTTCCCCTATATTCATAAACGTTTTGTGACAATAAGGCTTACATTTTTCCTTAACAAATATTTCACTAGAAGTAGAAAAACCCAATAATTTAATTAATAACTTTCCAGATGGCTGCATTTATGAGAAAGGGGAAAGGGGATTGTCAATCTGAAATGATGCTACCATAATTCATAAACAAAACTAGATGGATAAATGTCATAAGGCCACTGATCAAATTTTCCAGTGCATATTGTGTATAGATTAAGCAAGGATACCAGATACAGTTCCAACTGATATAGATTCTTTGATACTTTAAATTTCTGCTAAGGAAATCAGTGTGTTGTTAATATTTCTACTGCCATTAAGACTAATATCTTTGAATTAAATTGTTTTAATCTACTTTATCTTATTTATTTAAAAGTTAGTAGGATGTGCTCTGGATGTGGTTTTCTGTGCAGGATTTATTTGTTTGGGTTTTTTTGGTGGTGTGTTTTTTTTCTGTGTTTTTTGTTTGTTTGTTTTTGTTTTTCTTTTTTTTTTCTCTTTTTTTTTTTTTTAATATATATTTTTATTTTTTTTCATTTTAAATGCACTGGAGTTCTGGAAACTCAAAGAAAGTTCCAGAAAATGAACAGAACTGGAAAAAGTTCTCATTTTGTGGTCATAGTTTTCTCCTATTACATTAAATTTTCTTGTTCAGTGATAGATAGAAATAGTTTGTCTCTATTTCTTTACTGTTTCTAGATAATAGAAATAGGTTAAAAGTGTAAAAATATCAGTGTCAACGAAATAGTTTTTGAAACTACATGGCTAATTGTGGTCTAAGTAATAATATTAAGGGACTTCATTCATGCTTTCATCCAAATTGGTCTTTATTTGAGTAACCCTTATAAATATCAATCAAATATAAAAAGCAGAGTATAAACTGTCACCTTAGTAATTCAAACATCACAGCAACATTTTAGTTAGGTGAATATATAGACCAACTCTACTGTATATTCCTATCTCAAATATATCACTAACTAGATACACACATGGACCTGCTAACACAGGTTTCTTTCCCGTGGAAAATTCTAGTAATTCCAGAATTACAGCTTTCTATACTACAAAAGCTCTCTCTATTTAACAGCATAAATTCACTTTGTCTCAGATGTATTTATTCCTCTTGTTTAACTTTGATCAGAACCTGGTTGTGCTCACTTGTGAATCTTCAACACTTCTTAGATATCTTCACTTCATCTTTCTTCCCTTTCACCCTGTGATAATCTTTCTCATCACCTGCCATTTCCCTTTTGCTCCTATTGGGCATCCTTGACTTTTTTCGCTTTTGACTCACATATTTCATAGGCATCTGAACACCAAACATTCTTTTGCCATGATTTTCTTTTTAGCCAATGATTTTTGTCTCCTGTTCCTTTCTTTTCTACTTTGTCTCCCACAATATCTTCTCTAGACTCCAGTGCTATTGCTATCATGCCCTGCAATATATTCAAAATGTAGCTGCAAAGAATAACTCTGTTTGTTCCTTTCATCTCACTTGTATGTGAGATCAGTCTCTTCACTGAGAATGTCCTATTCATGGACGTATATTCAAGAAGCTTCTTCAGATCTCCAATATTTTTCAAAATTTCACTGTCTTAGCTTTCTAAGTTCTTGTCTTGTACCACACCACTGCTGTGCCAAGGATGACAAGTTTCATCAATATCATTATATTTGTCCCACAAAAGTTACTGTGCTTCTTGCCATGTTGCATTTAATTTATTCCAGTTCACTCAGACTTTATTACTTCTAGAATTTCCTTCTTTCAGTACCCCTTCTCTTCTGTGACACCTAAAACAAATCAGTTGACGAAAAGTATTAGTTTGTAACAGAAAAAGCAGAAATAGTAGCACAGTTAAACAAGAAGCTGCACTAAGCTAGACCAGTAATTAACTTGTATATTCATAGGCTCTTATTAGCATTTGTGCTCTGTACATGATCTTGGGAATGGAGAACCACACTGGAAATCAGAAAACATGAGTTCTGGGTATGATAGAATATGTTCCATGAGCTGCATTTTTCATTTAAACTAGGTATATATTGTTCAGTGGAATCACCTTTTGTATTATAACTAGCCTTCATCATCTACAGGTAATCCTGGTATTACGTAATTACTTGCGAAGAAGTTAGAGGACTATTTGCCTCACATGTTATTTATTGCACACCAAGGACCATATAGTGTTTTCATATGGGAATCAAACTTGTTATTAAGATTAATAAAAATCTACCAGAAGAAGAAAGAGACAACACCATCAGCACCAGCAGACTTTTTAAAATAGTGTACATGTAAAGTTTACAGGTAATCATAGGAATTGGAACAGTTCACATTAGACTAAACTAAAAATTTGATGTGAAATTTAAATTCCTTCTTGATTCAAAATAGGATGACAAGTCAAACCCTGAGATTAGGAGCGTGATAGTGTAAGTGTTGAATTTCTACAGAGAAAGAATAGTATAGATAATACGACTTTCAGCTTTCTAGTTGCTTACAACATCTCACTGACAACTAATATCACTGATACAACTGTAACTTTTGTTTGCTTATACTGTGTCTAAATCAATAACGCTGTGATTAAAATATATCAGAATATATAGTAATCATTTATCTCAATAAAACCTTGTGATTTTTGAATTTGCTGTGAAGCTCGCTAAAATGGGAATGAACACAAAACCTTAAAAAATATAGTAAATGTTAAATAAAAGAAACAGAAAGCTCAAACATTCTAGATAATTTAAAAAAAAAATAAAAAGAAAAAGAAAATAAATCTACAACAACAAAACCAGGAAAATATATATTACTGAACATAATCACTGAAAATTCCAATAGCTAAAATTGTTCATAATATAAAGATATAACTCTGAAGAATAAGAAAGTCTGCTAGCACATTCTAACAATGAAACGTGTTAGAATTATTCCAAATAAGTGAAAAATCTAAAGGAACAAAAAGTGTTACGATATATTCATCACTGTGACCTTCAAATTAGTTGAATAGACTATTCAGTTGCAGAAAAACAATGCTTCTCTTTTTCAATGAGTAAAGTATCTAATGTCACTCTGGATCAATGTTTGTCCTTGTAAACAGTTACTGACAGACAACACATATATTTGGTTTCATATAAGGCAAAGGGGATTATTTTTTGTTGGTAAACAAGAAAATAGTGATACCATTTTCAAAATAAGAGTGGAAATATAATTCATAATGATACTACTTCTGCAGAAAAATAACTTGCTTGAGGGAAGTATTAGAGTGTGGTAAAAACTCTGTGATCCTCAGACTTTGCTAAGACAGTTAAGCTTAACATTCTTGCTGGGAAGCCAGTATATGTGCTGTTGAAAAGTCATCCTTAACAGACTGGAGGTGGTAACTTTATTCATGCATCAAAGCTTTATATAACACATATTCCCTCTGTTCATATTCTGCCTAAACAGAAGTGGCATAGCTGTGGCTTGATCCTTTTAGCCACTTGAAGACTTTACACTGTGGTTCACTATCAGCCATTGTTTTGGTTGTCCAGAATACTCAGAAGTCACTCTGCGTAACACTGGGAGATAGGGAAAAAATGTGTATACACTGAAAGATAGGGAAAAAATGTCAACGACAGTGAAAACAATCCCAGCACCAACATAGGACAGTTATCAGCAGCTCTATGCTTACAAAATATATAGAGATAAAAGACTAGAAGCTTTTTTCTTAACCAGTGATAAAGCAGGTTTTCTTACCCTAATTTAAATAGATATTTCTTATTTTAAATCAAAATATTTTGCTTGAATTCTCTCTGTGTTGTTCAGAATGTCAAATCAAATGGCACAAAATGGACACATATTATTAAAATATTCACTTCACTGTTCTTTAGGACAGTTTTAAAATTTATAATAATCAAGGTTTTTTTAATATTTGAATGGCAGATGTCATTATATCAAAACCATTAAAAAAGTCATTAATGCCAGTATATGTGTTGTTGCTGTTCTTTGACAGATGGAGTTAAATGTTATATTTAAAAATACTAGAATTCTGCTTAAATCTTGAGAAAAAAAAATAGAAGTGATTAGTGTTAGTATAAAAATCTCATAAATCTGTAGCGGCATGTGTCATCTGTTAAACTACATTATGTTACATCATCTGTAATCAACTACATTAGATGTTTTTTCTCTCTCATTACCTGCCTACATAAAATATTCAATGCAAGAATAGCTGAAATCAGTCATTATGTTTCATACTAAAATGTAAAAATGGCGACTATACATTTAAAGACACAGCTTTTTTAATGAAACCTTATTGCTAATTAATCGCTGATCAAAATTTGCCACTTAACATTACTTCTATTATTGTAGTGCCAGGGCAGGAGGGGAGCTTTTTTGTTATTTCAAGCTAAATGGTCAGTAGTATTAAAATATTATTGCCTAGGAAAAGTAAACTACAGGGAAGGTTGCACTCCAGGATTCTACAACTCTTTCTCCTAAAACCAAACTATTTCTTAAAGCATTTTTTCTGTTTTCTTTTGTTGTTCTTTTTTTTTTGTTTTACTGTAGTAATTATTTTTTTCCAGTTTTATGATGGCAACTGTTTAATGTTGGTAACTAGTCTACATCTGGTTATGGGCCTAGATCCCATTGCATTAAATTCTGCATGAAAACAGAAGAAAAAATATCCATATCTCAGCCGACTTACAATTTAATGGTGCGATTAATTACAGATGTCTTTGGTTGTCTAAAGCTAGACTTCTAGGTCAAGTTTTGCTCTGTATGCCAAGCATGGTTTCCTCTGTGAGCTCTGGAATATTATTCAACATCACTACCTTTGTTACTCATCTCTCTACTCCCACTGGAAGGGGAGCAGAGATGACTTACTTAGAATAGGAGATTATCTAATTTTTAGACAGGTAATGTTAGATAACTCTTTCCCTAAGTACAATATAAGACAGAGCTAATAGACACAGGCAGAATTCTGTCAGACTACAAAGAAACAGCGATACAATGTCAGCCATAAAAATCAGCAGTGATCTCAAAACATCATCTGATTGCCAATTTGTCCTAAGCATCATAGCAAATGAGAGGTATCAGCAAGAACAATGAGTAAGTGTTTTGTGCATGCTTCTATGAAATAGCAACGATGAAGAGGAGTGGCAAGGGAGCCATCATAAAGAATCACTTATCCACTTGTTAAATTTCTAGTACAGGACTGGGCCTATGAGCATAATCAGGAGACAGCCTCTCAATACTGAATAAAGGAAGAAAGCAAGAGTCCATGAGACCTTGAAAGAGAAAACTTATCATGTAGACTCAATGTAGAAGATATCATTGATGAAATGTAGGAGAGTGCTGTAGTGAGAGGTCAAGATGAGAATTTTTTTTGCAGCCACACTCTTAATGAATAAAAATAAATCAAGATGTATTTGTGAAGCCAAAGATAATGAGGGTTGATAATCAAAGATACTGCTGTACTAGACCTTAAGCATATGGATTCTCCTCTAACATGTTAGACAATAAGAATCTGTAACACTAAAATGTAACCTTGGTATAATGGCCTAGAGAGCATGCATTTAATAGAAAATTATAGATTTCAGTGACATTCAGGGTGGAATTCAATTTACCTGACTGCAAACTTTATAAATACTTGCATATGGATGGGTTTCCTATTTTTTGGCAACAGACAGTAACAGGCATTTCTAGAATATAACTCATCTCACCTTAAAAAAGGAAATAACTGAGGCAGCTAAAGGAGAAGACTAAGAACTCTGAGTGTGAGCTGACTGCTAATTACTGGTATGAAATGTCAAGACACAGGCTAAAAATTTTAAAAGTCAACATCTTTGGGCTAGAAAGACAAGCCAGAATAAACAAATTAGAGGCACATTTCAGAAAATTGCCTTCAATTTTATTATGAGGCAAAGCAAACTTTCTTGCACATGCCAGTTTTGTTCCACCAGTCTAACCATAAGCCATGCAGCTCTTGGCTCTACCATCACCTCCACCTCCTATTGTTATACTACGTGCCTACATATATAACAGTTCTAGAGAGCTTTTATTGCAAACAGCAAAGCAAGATGACTATCATTGCTATGCAAAGATTGTGGATGACCTTTCCTATTCTTTGCAAAGCACTAGACAGAAACTAGGCCACCGTGTTCAACTGTTTTTCTCATATGGTAAGAGAAAAGTCTGAGCTATCAGCAGTTTCAAGACCATGGTATCCTGAAATTAATTTCCTGCCTGAAGTCTTTTGGTAATAGAAGAAAATATCATGTTTAAATATACACAAATGATTGCTAGGAATGTTTATTGGAAAGCTAAACTCGCATCTTTTGAATATATATGCAATATATTTTGGGTATGTAAAGTCAGATACACAGATGATGTTCAAATACACAGATGATTTAAATCAACACAATACCAGAAAAATAAACAGCATTAGTTTATTTTAAAACAGCTACAGATTTGCCTCTTAGTTAAATTATCCTGTGAATTTGACATTTTTGAGCAATCTGCATTAGTTTTTACTTAGCAAAATTGTGCTTTATAATGTAAAGATACTATGCATATAGTAAGAGTAAATCAAAACAGGTTTTGAAACAAAGTTCAGTGGCTAACTATACAAGAAACTGATTTTCAAAAGAAACAAGACATATAACATGACTGTGTGGCAGTCAACAGAAAATGTCAACACTACAGAAGTGTAATGATGTCTCATCCAAAAGGGAAGAAAGGTAAAAAGGTACTGGAGGCTTGCTGTGATAAATACAAGCAGAACTAAGTCTCCTCTGTAGTTGTTCCAGCTGGGCTCAAGGTGCAGGAGAGGAATCTTGCATTCCTCTACACTTAAAAACATTTTTATTTTCTCTCTAGATTTTTTCACAATAAAAAATAATATTTTTTTCTATTATAATTTAGATTTACTTCCTGATAGTCTGACTAAGCATTTAACTATGATTAGTCTCAGATTTGTGCAAATAAAGACTTGTTAGGAGAAAGTTATTTCAGTACAATGGATTTAATTTTTCCTCCTTTTCCTCTAATCACTAAAATAAAAACTACTAATCTTTAAATCAATATAAATTATTTATTTCTGACTACTTAAAATCAATATAGTAGTTTTGATTTCTTTCTCTCTATCTTTTGGAAGACACATAAATCAGTAAACACATTTAAAAGTTTAATGTGCCCCTAAAATCGTTTCATGTCGCTTCTAAATTTGTAGCCGGTTAGTTGGAATCCAACATTTTCCAATTTATAACATTTCACCAGAAAAATTCTGAACATACCACAACTTCATTGTGACTAGGAGTGAGCAAAAGACAAGAAGCAATGTGGATGAAAGCTGGGAGAAGATAACAGAACAGGGACAATGAAGAACAGAAGAGTGGGTGGAGTGTGATGGAACAAAGAGAAAGAGGGCACTGCTCTTGGCTGCAATGGGAGATATATAGATCATTATTTTTAAAAAAGGGAGAAAAAGAGGGCAAAAGACAGACCTAGAGAGGAGACAAAATGAAAGAAAAGAATAAATAAGTACAAAGTATGGGAGAAACTGGAAGCAAGAAAAGCTATTAAAGGCCAAATTTTCCCTTTGTAATTAATAAAGAGTGCTGAACTTATCATCACAATTTAGAACTCACATATATATCTGTGTTAGTAAATTAAGTATACCTGGGATTGTTCACTAACACTGAGTCTGTGTGATATGGATTGGCTCATATCCAGACTGTAATGTTCCCTTGCCTTCCAAAACAGAATAGCAACATACAAGTAGTCTATTAAAAATGTTTCCTTACTCGCGCTTACTCCTCAATGGTGCTTGAAAACAAGCAGGAATTTTTGTAAGAGCTAAAATGATTCTACAGAACTTTAGCAGTACCAAAGATGGCATCCCCATGCCAATTAATGTTCCTTGGTGACGTTTAATTTACCAGCACATATTCAACTAAAAAATCTATGAGATTCTATCCATGATGAATCTATCATGAGGTAGACAAAGACTTTCAGCCATGATACAGTGACCATTTACACATATGTGGTTTTCCTGTAGAAATAGTGGCATTGCTAATCTCAGAAATGTTACGAACAGGCTTATAAGATGAAGTTTTAAAAACTTTAATAAAATATGTGACAAAATAAAACCACTGTTTCCATCCCTCTGTTAGATTAAATTCATCTAAGGTTCATAGAAATATACAATGACATAAGTGAAAATAGCTACCAATCCATTAACTCCCTACATTACATAACTCTACAGGAGTTCTAAGCAGCAATTTCTAGTGTCTGGGCAGACACTTCATTGATTTCCCTGGAGTTCTGTGCCAGTGCACCTTGAAAATGTTTTCCCTATCACAGGATTAAGACCTATCTTAACGTTACTTGTCATCAGGTTCTAAAGACACTAGTCACTTCTCCATTTTAAAAATTATTTCCTCCAGTGTTTTCCTCCAGCAGCATAAGACTTCAGCCAGACTGAACTGTAGTTAATTTAGGGGTATAAATCAGCAGATATTTTGGAAGAAGAAACTGAATGGATTTTCTCTTTCAGGGACTATGAAATAACCAAGTTATTTGAATAGGTAGTAATTAATTAAATTGATTACCAATATAGCTTCTAATTTAAAAACTATAACAGGTAATAACCAACAAAATTATGCAAAATTTAAGAATCCTTTCTGTGAAAGAAAAAGAAGCATTCCAAATGACAGAAACAAAGCAAATAAGACTAAATTCCTAGTTTTATAATTTCCATTTCAGACACCTTTTCATGTTAGATAATTTACAATTGCTTACATTCTGGAATTTACTCTTATGTACCTAGAAACTGGATGTATATTTTTATTTGAGTCTGATTTCTGCACTTCTGGGCCACTGCACATTTGTATTTTTCATGCCTTTCTACAGCCATCATAAGATACATGAGATATGATTAACTAAAGTCAAGTTGAAGACTTGGATTAAAATTTTCCAAAGGGTTAAAAATGTGTTCTCATCACCCAGGTTTAGACAGATAGCTCTGACAGCATGAAATCCTACATAAGGGAACTCAGCTGTCACTACCTGTTCAGCCACTTCCATGCCGTTGTAAACTTTAACTTTCTATAAGATATCTAAACTGACAGATGAAAAAAAAAAAAGTCTTTGATTCAGTTTTTGCAATAAAATAATGAAAATTAGAAGCACAGCACAACCAGCTTAGTTTCGGATGACAGACTCTACCATGAGAGCTATGTGCAGGAAGATGTACACAGAGTGAAAACGGAGACGATAAATCTCTTGTAAATTCTAATTTGTCCATTACCCACTTATCTCTTCCTCGTAAGACTGCTTTCTGCTAAGCACAACTTAAGGAGATTGATATGCACATTGCAGCCTGATGGGATAGAGAGGATGTAACCATTTCCATAGAAGTAGTCCACATCAAAACCAAAGAGCAGTCAAAAGTTTTTGACATATGTAGCTCATTATGGCAAAACCCAAACGATTCTACAGCTGGTGTAAGTAGCCAATTGCATTAACAAGCTGAAGACAGAGGCCTAGTTTCAAAAAATCTCACTACTGATGTGGGAAATCAACTCTACAGAGATATGTTAAGGATATATGTACAATTAAGCTGCTGTAATGATCACATTGCATTGTAGTGTGGTGCTAATACTAACACGAGTTAATATGGATACCCATGACAATTCACCACCACAGCACACAACTTTGGGTGACAACATGGGATGGAATAGAAAAATTCAGTCCACAAATGATTGACCACAAGACTGGTGCTACAGGCAGGGCTTTGGATTCTTTGATAACAGCTAGTTTTATAAGACACCAGTCTGGACAAGGATATGTGGGAAAGGTTTATCTTGCCGGGGCAAAAAGATGCTGGGACAGGAATTAGCAGGGCTCATTTGGAGAGCTTTAAACTAGATTCGAAGGGGGGTGGGGTTGTAGCAGGGTTTGCACCAGTGGGGAGCACTCTAGAGTTGAAGACCAGGAGGCATCCCATACCCCTAGATTGAAATCAGTGTGCTCTGCTCGCTCCCTGAAATGCCTGTACACCAATGCGGGCAGCATGGGGAATAAGCAGGAGGAGTTAGAAACCTGTGTTCGGGCAGGAGATTATGATCGGGTAGCAATTACAGAGACATAGTGGGACAGCTCACATGACTGGAATGTGGTCATGGATGGCTATGTTCTTCTCAGGAAAGACAAGCCAGCCAGGCGAGGTGGTGCAGTTACTCTTTATGTGAGAGAACAACTACAATGTGCTGAGTACTGTCCAGGCATGGATATGGAGCAAGATGAGAGTCTATGGGTGAGAATTAAGGGGCAGGCTGGCAGGGGTGATACTGTTGTGGGTGTCTATTACAGGCCACCAGATCAGGGTAAGGAGGTTGATGAGGCCTTCTACAGGCAGCTGAGAGCAGCCTCACAGTCACAGGCCCTGGTTGTCGTAGGGGATTTTAACTTCCCTGATGTTTGCTGGAAGGACCATTCAGCCAGCCAGCCACAGTCTAGGAGGTTCCTCCAGTGCCTTGATGATAACTTTCTGATGCAAATGGTGGAGGAGTTGACTAGGAGAGGTGCACTGCCAGATCTCATCCTCACTAACAAGGAGGGTCTGCTTGAAGCAGTAAAGTTTGAGGGCTGCCTTGGTTGCAGCAAACATGAAATTGTGGAGTTCAGAATCTCATGTGGCAGGAACAGAAAAGCAAGCAGAACTGCAATCCTGGACTTCAGCAGGGCTAACTTTGGCCTTTTCAAGCAATTGCTAGGGGAAATCCCATGGGCAAGGCTGCTTGAAGGTAAAGGAGCCCAAGATAGTTGGTAAGCATTCAGAAACTGCTTCTACGAAGCTCAAGATCAGAGCATCCCGACATGTGGGAAGTCAAGGAAAGGAGCCAGGAGACCTGCGTGGTTAAACAGGGAGCTGCTGGGTAAGCTCAAGTAGAAGAGGAGAGTTTACAGATCATGGAAGGAGGGGCTGGCCACTTGGGAAGAATATAAGTCTGTTGTCAGAGGATGTAGGGAGGCAATTAGGAAAGCTAAGGCCTCCTTAAAATTAAACCTGGCAAGAGGGATCAAGGACAACAGAAAGAGCTTTTTCAAATACATGGCAGATAAAACTAACACCAGAGGCAACGTAGGCCCACTGATGAATGAGATGGGTGCCCTGGTGACAGAAGATACAGAGAAGGCAGAGCTACTGAACGCCTTCTTTGTCTCTGTCCACTCTGCCAGAAGCTGTCCTGAGGACCCCCGTATTGCTGAGGTCCCAGAGGAAGTCAGGACAATGGAGGAGTTTGCCTTGGTTGATGAAGACTGAGTTAGGAAGCAGTTAGGCAATCTGGGCATCCATAAATCCATGGGTCCAGATGGGATGCACCCACAGGTGCTGAGGAAGCTGTCTGTGGTCATTGTGGTCACTGCTCTCCATCATCTTTGCCAAGTCTTGAGAAACAGGAGAGGTACCTGAGGATGGGAGGAAAGCAAATGTCACTCCAGTCTTCAAAAAGGGCAAGAAGGAGGAGTTGCATAACTACAGAGAGGTCAGCTTCACCTCCGTCTCTGGGAAAGTGATGGAACAACTTATCCTTGGTGCCATCTCAAGGCATATCAAGGATAAGAGGGTCATTAGGGGCAGTCAACATGCCTTTACCAAGGGAAAGTCATGCTTGACCAAACTCATAGCCTTTTATGAGGACATAACCAGGTGGACAGATGATGGCAGAGTGTTGGATGTGGTATAGCTTGACTTCAGTAAGGCATTTAACACAGTCTCCGACAGCATCCTTACAGCTAAACTGAGGCAGTGTGGTCTGGATGACTGGGTAGTTAGGTGGACTGTGAACTGTCTGAAGGAAAGAAGCCAGAGAGTCGTGGTCAGTGGGGCAGAGTCTAGTTGGAGGCCTGTATCTAGTGGAGTGCCTCAAGAGTCAGTACTGAGACCAGTATTATTCAATATATTCATCAATTACTTGGATGAGGGAATCATGTACTGTCAGCAAGTTTGCTGATGACATCAAGCTGGGAGGAGTTGCTGACATGCCATAAGGCTGTGCTGCCATCCAGCGAGACCTGGACAGGCTGGAGAGCTGGGTGGGGAATAAATTAATGAAATATAACAAGGGAAAGTGTAGAGTCTTACATCTGGGTAGGAACAACACCAGGTTCCAGTATAAGTTGAGGAATGACCTATTAGAGAGCAGCATAGGGGAAAGGGACCTGGGGGTCCTGGTGAACAGCAGCCAACCATGAGCCAACACTATACCCTTGTGACCAAGAAGGCCAATGGCATCCTGGGGTGTATTAGAAGAGGTGTGTTTAGTAGGTCGAGAGAGGTTCTCCTTCCCATCTACTCTGCCCTGGTGAGACCACATCTGGAATATTGTGTCCAATTCTGGGCCCCTCAGTCCAAGAAGGACAGGGAACTGCTGGAGAGAGTCCAGCACAGGGCAACAAAAATGATTAAGGGAGTGGAGCATCTCCCTTTCAAGGAAGGGCTGAGGGAGCTGGGTCTCTTTAGTTTGGAGAAGAAGAAACTGAGGGGTGACCTCATTAATGTTTATAAATATGTAAAGAGTGAGTGTCAGGAGGATGGGGCCAGGCTCTTCTCAGTGACAACCAGTGGTAAGACAAGGGGTAAGGGGTTCAAACTGGAACACAAGGGTTTCCACTTAAATTTGAGAAAAAACTCCTTCTCAGTGAGGGTAACAGAACAGTGGAACAGGCTGTCCAGGGATGTTGTGGAGTCTCCTTCTCTGGAGACATTCAAAACCCGCCTGGACACATTCCTGTGTAACCTCATCTAGGTGTTCCTGCTCTGGTGGGGGGATTGGACTAGATGAACTTTTGAGGTCCCTTCCAATCCCTAACATTCTGTGATTCTGTGATTCTCTGACTGCTTTTAGAAACCATGTGGACCTCTATACAAATGTAGAAAAGGGAAGAGGCTTGCACAATATTTGTCTATACAAGTAAACTAATAATTAATGGACTGTATCTTTCCACACCTTTCCAGTCAGCACTTCAAGGAAAGATCAGATCATCAAAATTATAGATATATATGTGTTTGAAATCAGGACACAAAAGGATATCTCTAGGAGAAAACTGGTGTAAACCACAAGTAGTTGCATCTTTGATGCATCTAAAATTATTCTAATGATACTAACAATTACTTCATTTTATTATTGTTTTATAACTGAACAAATAACTGTAGACTAGCAAAAACCTCACTAAGAGGTGAGGACCTTTAGAAATATCTGCATATTTGATTTAAGTTTATTAAGTGGCATTATGTAGGTGAAGACAGTGATGAAGTCCGCAGAACTATTTCAATTACTGTTAGCTCTTAGGATTTGCAAAGCCACCTCCAAAGTTCAATAACAATTCAAAAGGCACATATGCACTTTCCTGCAGCAACCAGTCAACATTTTAATCTGGCACAAAACTGCTTTAACTTATCGTGGTAATAATCTCATGAAACAAATATGAATGCTAATGTATTTCTTAGTAAATCTTTACATAGGTGTTTGCAACATTATATAACAAACATAGTAACACCAACATTGCTCTGAAAACTAAAACAAAAAAGAAAAAAATAAAAAATGTTTAAAAAGTTGAACATAAGACTACAATCAAAAGAGATAAGTAAAAAAATAAGGTAATTGGTACCTGAAAAAAGGCAGAAAACATTTCATGGCAATATTGTGGAATACATTTTGTACATGTGACAGCCTTCCCCATGTACAAACAGAAGAGTTTGTTAATTTGAAACTGACCATTGCCAAACGTAATTTAATGCAGTAAGAAATATTAAAAGGCACCCTCCCAAACAACAATCAAGTACAAAAACCCAGCATTATCCTTTCCTACTGTTTAAGAATATTGAAGATCTTTTACCCCTTATAAATTAAATAGTTGTCTTTCATATTAAACTTCAATTCAGAAAATCAGTTTAAACTACTTTTACAAGGACATAACTTCACTATCCACAATTAGGCCAGCTCATGCATTTTCTATTTCTTTCTGTGAATGTAAATTTGAGTTCTGCACACAGCTGATAAATCTCACAGTACCCTACCTTTCCTAGTAATGATGCCTTAGGCAAGGCCTGTGTGGACAAGAAGAAAGGTTTAAAATACTTAATACAGTTTCCTAAGTTTTCTTATCTCTTCCCTTAATAAGCTACAATGCCTTGAGACTTCCAAAGCCCACAGGATTTTCAGTCTTCGTTGGGAACATGTGGGTAATAGCTAACCAGACAATATTGAAAGGTATATCTAAGACAAACAAAACTTTGATTTGCAGTATCAGGTTTCAAATACTGAAGGTTATCTACCCAGAATATAAAACAAACAAAAAAAATCCCCCCATTACTAAAATACTTTTCTGGTATATTTTAATTATAAAAAACTTCTGAAGATATTACACTGTTGTCAGGCTTTAAATTTATTTTTTATCAAAACCAGGGGCAATATCCTTTGCATATATATTCTTTTAGTTTGGATTTTAAATTGGATTGTACAACATGATCTATCAGATCTTTAGATCAACACATTCATCATATTTTTGTTTATGTTTATAATCCCATTGTACTTATAAAAAGAGCAAGGAGAAAAACAAAGATCAAGAACAAAGGTAATTACCCAGTAGTTCCAGTGTTATATATACCAAAAGCCAACCTTATTTCCTCCTCCCTGCCTTTTTCTGTCTCTCACTGAAGCAGAAATATCTCTGTTCTATACTGTTCTATACTGTTCCTTTAAGTTAACATATATTGCAACATTTGAGTATATGTTTCAATTTTTCTTAGTTAATAGTCCAACTATAGTCAAACATCCATCACCACAGCAATTTAGTGTGAATTCCCACAACAACCACACATTTTAAGGGCACATACAGTTCACAGTTCTCTGAATACCTCTTGAGTACATTTTTATCTTATTTAAAGGGAAGTAGGAGTTGGGCTGACATTTGATCGGCAGATGATGTATGCAGAAGCCTGCAATATTTGTTTAAGAAATACAAAGATTCTTGGAATCCACACTGTAGCTTTTATTTTTAAACATTCTCATATTTTCCAGTTGGAAACAGAATTCCATTAGAGGAGATTCAGGACAGCAATGTTATTACCAGTGGAACTATAGACTTCAACTGAAAGGTTAATTCATTGTGGGAATATCTTCAGGAGTCCGTGGGGATGGCGAGATACTGCAAAATCTCTGTGGACCTATTGTTGTTTTATTCCACATGTTCAGTCTCTTTTCCTCTGCAGAGCAGTTAGCATATACTCTACAGCCATAAGCAGTATTTTTCAGAGATGACTGCAAATGTCTGCACTTTCAGGAGTAAAAGGTTCTTCATTTGTGGTCATAAGAACAGAAAAGGTGCTTTCAGGAATTTCCTAACATTAGGAACACATTTTTTGTGAAGAGATCTTGAGGCACCAGAGTTCAACAAGAATATTGCTATTTTCTTGAATGAAGGCTTTCTGGTATGGTTGTATAGAAAGACGCCTGCATTTTGGGGAGAAGACAGACAATAGTGTCTAGCAGCTATTTGAGGGTTGAACAGGGCACAAAACTTTATCATTTTGGAAAAACAAAGAGAAAAAAATGAAAAAAAAAAAAAGGATGGCAGATGTCTTGCACAGGGAAAGATTCAGGTTAGAGAGATGATAAAATAACAGTTTAACCTAGGGCCTTGTGTCGTATGCCTTGGTGTTTACTAGAAAGATTTCCCAGCAACTGGCATTAGCAAAATCTAGGTAAAGAATGTGCTAAAGCCTATAATGTCTTGAATGCAGTTAGATGCCTATATTTACAAATGTAGTGAATGATTCTTTAATGCAGAAAACAAACTTTAACCAGTTTAGCAGGTCCTCTGCCTGCTAAATTATCCAGTTATCATCTTACTAAAAGATTAAATGAATGCTATAGACTGAACTAAAGCATACTTTAAAATATGAGCTAGTTGAGAGTCATGTTGTACAAGGTTCTCCTCAGCTTACAGCAAAACTGAAAAAAATGAGATGAGGAGCAGTGATGCATAAGCTCAATATATTCTTACAAACTAGGGGTATGTTAGCTTTGGCTTGTTAAATATTTCTTAAGCAATTTTTAATTGACAACATATGTTGAACATCACATAGCAATGTGTGCAAAGCACTTTACATCTGTCATAGCCTCCCAAAGCTAATCCCTCTTTAATGTGCTAGCTTTCTTTGTATTGCTGCAGGCTTGGTTTCTGTTTACTGTCTTCCAAAAGAAAGGGGGAAAAAAAAAAAAAAGTTAGCTGTCAGTGAGAGCAGGCTTATTTTACAAAGATTTTAATTCTATTAATCTTTGACTGGCTATCTGCTAAGAAATCATTATTATGAGCGGCAATGACTTATGCAGACAGAAAAAGTCAAATTCCATTTCTTTCAAGGTGAAGTGTATATTTTGACTGAGCTTCCACAAATGTTATTCCAAATCTCACAGAAATTTCATTTTTCTTTTGAATTTGCTTCACTGGAGAAAAAATAAAAAAAAAAAAAAAGAAAAAAAAAGAACCATTTTGTCTGATCTTTCTTCGGTAGTACTTAACTTTTTTGTTGAATATGAAATTTAGCTACCTACTATGCTCTACATGCTTGGGGCTGGCCAGCTGGGAGGCCACTTTGCAGAAAAGGACCTGGAAGTCATGGTGGACAGCAAGTTAAACATGAGCCAGGACAGGACTATGCCCTTGCAACAAAAAAATTGCTCATGGTATTGTCAGCAGCATTAGACAAAGTACTGCCAACAGGTTGAGCAGGGTGATCCTCCCCCTCTGCACAGTCCTGGTGAGGCCATACCTTACCTGGAGTATCATGTCCAGGTCTGGACTCCTCAATACCAGAGAGACATGGACATACTGCAAAGATTTTAACAAAGGGTCACAATGATGATGACTGGAGCATCACTCATAAGAGGAAAGGTTGAGAGAGCTGGGACTTCAGCCTGGAGAAAGTGAGACTCAGGGGATCTCTCATCTCATATGAAGGGAGCGTCTAAACAGAATCAAGTCGAGCTCTCTTCAGTGGTGCCCAGTGACAGGGCTAAAAACAATGGGCAAAACTGAAACACAAGAGGTTCTGTCTGTATGTTGAGAAAGATATTTTTACTATGAAGGTGACTGAACACTGGCACAGGTTGCCCAGAGATGTTGTGGAGTCTCTGTCAAGGATATTCTAAAGCCATCTGGACATAGTCCTGGGCAACTGGATGCAGGTAGCCCTGCTTTTGCAGAAGGGTTGGATGAGATGACCTCCAGAGATCCCTTTCAGCCTCATACATGCTGTGATTTGTAACTCTCTGATACTGTAATTATGCAGCAGTTTAACACAAAATGTATTTCTGATGTGCTGCAGTATCATCACAGGTTGACTAAAAGTACATAAGCTGACTTTCATAGTTTTCTATGATTTATTAAGTGAAACAGTTGTCTCAGTCTGAGACAAACAAGTAGATTTTTTTTCTTCTGAAACTGCAGTCTTTGCTCAGTATTTTCCCATGCAAAATGTTTGCCTAGGCTGTTGGGTTTTCATACTTGCACTAGTTTCATTCTTTAGTTAAATTTTGTTAAGGGGCCAGGAATTATATCAGGGTAAGACCTAGCATGAAATTGGAGAGATTACTGCTACTGGTCATTGTTGTAGGAAAATAGGAAATTAGGATTTTAGGCCTATATCAGTGTTATAAGCTGTGCTGCTAAGGCTGAAAGTCTCAGCTTGTCCCCTGTATAGTCCTTACCCAGAACCACGAGCGTGGTTACCTTATGCTTGCTTTGTACCCTTAGTTAAGACATTGATAAATGCTATTCTTAGGGTTGCTGATTTCTGTGCTAGACTGATGAACTATGGATAACAAATGAGACAGGTGGAACTTCAAAAGAAGCTAGCCCTGCAACCTGATGACCTGTCGTTCGGTACTTGCCAAGAAAGAAGAAGTGGAACCCGCAGACCACTGGAATGGAAGGAACCTGAGGATATCGACAGTGATAGATATCGACAGTGATAGACAGTGATAAATTTTGCTTAGTTGCATAATACCTGTTAGAACCCTATATAATGACTAGTTATACCGCTGTATGATTGTCAGTCTCCGAGGAGGTGACCCAATGCTGCTGTTCCTGTGAATCTTCTACAATAAATACTGCTCAGAGTAACCCACAAGAGTTCGAGTCTCTACCCAGTGCCTACCTACGACCCTTTTTTCAGTCATGTGATGTATTTTTTCAGTTTACTGTTTCAGTCTGTCTATAGTGTGTCAACAATCTGTTTCTTTCGAAGTAAAAGAGAAGTTTGTTAATTACAATAGAAGCAGGACTGACTGTGAGAAGAGTGTGAGCATACATTTGTCATCACTATGCCAGCCTTAATTTTCCTTTTTCTCTACATCTGAAATAAAGGAAAAAATGTGTTAAAAGTTTTATACAAAGATGGGAGGTTACAGATATTTATGGTGGTGTGTGCAGTGCTATTGGAAATTCAATGGTGCCCTCCTACCTGAGAAATTACACTTTGCTGAAAGGAATGGAATTTTCAACTACGAGACATTTGCTTTAAGCAGCAAATCCCCCCTGGGGTGAAGAACTGAAGAACAATGTGAATAGAAGTTATATTAAAGAAGAGAGCAGGTGGAAGACTAGGAGTGTAGTAGTGTAGTTCCACATGTATTTTCTTTGGAAGTGAAGCTAATTCAAGAGGCCCTCATTCCCTACAAAAATGCACACACCTTGCCCCCCACTGCTTGTTCACATTCACCACCCTCTTTTTTGTGCTTCTGAAAACATTTGTAAGGCCCTCATGTAAAATAGATCCATGAAATGAACTGTATTAATAAAAGAATCTCCAAGCTTTGCTATTCACATCAATGATTCAGTTTATAGCACAGCATTACAAATAGTTTCACTGCTACGTTGAAGAAGTGATGACTTGTAGCACACGGGTAGGAATGAGCAAAGGTGTTAAAAAAGTGATCTTTGAAACCAGCTTTGTCACTGAAGAGTACATGGAATTGCACTCTGGAAACCCATGAGAAAAGAAAGAGTTCACAGCTGTTCTATGCTACTTTGCATAATACTTTCCCTTCCATACAGTCTGGGAGTTCAGACTTTAGGATTTTGGCTTAAAATTAGAAGTCTAATAAATGCTGGCTTGTTTTATTATCACCATTGGAGCATGCTATATTGTCTTTAAGAGTGTTCAGGTCTCAACCGGAACATTTTAGGTGTCTTTGGTGGGACACAGAACAAATCGGTGTGTTATGACTCATTCTCTTCATGTAAGAATGAACACATTTAGTCTGGCCCACATGAACAGCTGTGGAGGGCACTAGATCCACAGGACTATTGAGGTAAGGTGCATAAAGGTCTGATCCTTGCATTTAAAAAAAAAAAAAAAAAAAAAGTCGAAACCACAAGGAAAATAAGTGTTCCCAACCCCTAAAACAACTGGAATGTTGAATATAAAGCATAAGTCACCAGTTTATCCTTTGTACAGGCATGTTAGCATGAGAGAGGTCCAAGCAATTAAAAAGTCAATATTTTAAAGTCTTCTTAACATTGATTTGGACTAAAAAACACTTTATAGGTGTACAAAATATTGCTCAATATGAGCAAAAGCTTTGGCTGTTCTCATGTTAAAAAATAAAATCATTTCCACCCATTTCCACATAACTTCCTTCTTTCCACTCTCCACTGAGCTTACTTTCCTGTGTCTCTTACTGGAAGGGGAGATAGATAATACCCAGTTAATGTCATACCGTGAAGCCCAGAGATTCTGATTTCAATTCAGTTCTCAACAAGGGAAGAGTACAGGTTTTGTCTTTACATTTTAACAAATTGTACTTCTAAGATGATTATTAGTAACAGTTTCTAATATGGCTTCAATGTGAAGTTTTATGATTTGCCTGAATGTAATTTGTGTTAATTCTTTCTGCATCACTTGATGACTGAATAAGAATATGAACAGATACCTTAAAAATACGCATACAATTAACTTCTTCAAAAACATGTTACACAAAACGTTAGCTGAAATGCCATAATATATGAACTAAAAAGGAAACCCAACATGATCTAATTTTTATTAGTTTATATATCAAAATATATCAAGATAATTTCATATCCATTTGGAAAAAACTCAACAAATTGCTACCTTTACTCTTTGCCACAGAAATGCAGCAAAGACTTCTGTTATTTCCATCAATAAGTGACTGAAATAGCAGGATATAAAGATGTTAAAGATGGAGTACACTCATGAGAACAAAAAAGCAGCATTACTATGTCCTTGCCTTTTTCTATCAACTTAACTTTTCTGAGTGAAATTTTAGAACAGCATGCAGTCTTATTAGACATTATCACCACTGATTTTCGAAGAAACATCAACACAATGGCAAGTAGACCTTAATTCACATTGTTTTTCTATGTGTCTTAGCTTTCCTGTAAAATGAACTCTCTAGAGCTTTACAGTAAATTTAAATTATAGTTCTTTGAGTTGTTAACTATTGCTGAAATAACTTTATTATTAAATTGTGTGTGCTGCCATAAATCTTCTGTTCAGATTTACAGCAAAGTGAGGAAAACTGAAAACTCAATCTGTTAATTTGATCTAATTCAAGTCTCAAATGGAATATATTCATCTTTTGCTCACTTGATTTAAAAAAAAAAAAAAAAAAAATAGAGAAGAGCCTGCTGAAAACACAGAGAATTGGAAATGGTAAGGAAAACTGAACAAATAAGACAAATTATCTCAGTCACCCAAACACTAAATAACTCAGTTCATATCTGGCTTACCAGGTAAAAATTCAAATTACATAATGTGACATGTGACAAGAAAGACAACCATGTTATATCTGAGACAGCAAAATCCAGCATCTGCATTTCCCAGCTTTGCTTATCTTGAGAAGTTTCTTTAAGTGAAAAAATGTCTCATTTAAATAAGTGAGAATCCACTATCCAATCTACAGGAATTCTTCAATATAGTAATCTTCCTGGAATCTTTTCTAGTTGCAGGTGTAGAGGAAAAGTAAACAAGCATACCCAAAAATGGCACCAGGTTTACTCAAGGTTCTTCTGACATGTCAAATAGATGCAATGAGTTTTCAGTCACTTCTGTTTTTCATAGATATCCTACCACTGACAACTGATATTTTGTGCAGATAGGTGTATACTTTTTCTGTGGCTAAAGTAAGGAATGCTTATGGCTTTTCTTTGTCTTAGTTAAGCTATGTTTTCCCTCTCTTTACACGTCTCTTTGGTTATCAGACAAACAAAGTTACCACTAGACTAGACAAATATTTTGGACATTTTAACATAATTTGGCTGAGTGCTGTGAGAAGGGTTTTTGCTAGGTTATTTTTTTTTTTTAATTTTAGAAAAGACATTTCTCTGAAATGTAACCAAGCAGCCAAGAGAAAGATTCTGTCTTCCAGTGATGCTTTTGACACACTGTGATGCTGTACAACATGAAATAAAAAAAATGTAAGTTTGTAGCTAAATCTTCCCCAGAAAATGCAAACAGTTGTTTTGGTAAATACTTTTGGTGATAGAAAAGCCTTGAGACATATCAACACCTGGCACTGGAGAAAAAGGCAAAGTGGGTCAGAAAGTGTGTTTCTGATGGGAATGATGTTTCATAGGAAGGAAAGCAATACAGAACTGGATGTTCTGGTATTTCTTTTCCAACTTCTTAGTTGTTGAAGTCTTTTGTGACACCAGTAATTTTTGAGACAGATGCATCTAGATGATGGTGGAGTGCTCATTTAAATCTCTATTTGAAAGGAAGAAATGGCTAGGATACCGAATTGGCGTCTTTTGAGGGTAATCAGAAAGGATTTGCTGTCATTTTGTAAGGCTCCTCCTTAAATGAATACGCCTTAGGGCAGTTATCTTTGAGTGTTCATGGACAACACGACAAAACTGATATATCTGTTCAAATTATTAAGAAAATGGCCCAAACAGTCGATGTCAAAATGCATGCAAATCTTTACATTTTATTGGAAAGGTGGTCTAATTTTTATGTTATTTTGTTGCTGGTGATGGTTTTTAATTATTTTATTTTGGCTGACCAGTACGCTAATCTTGAGAAGAACAATTAGGTAAAAAATGGATTCTCTCAAATCTCAGATTTTATCACTTGTCCCTTTTTAAATGACCACACCTGTACTTATTTGAACTAGACAAAAGAAAACAAACAAACAAACAAACAAACAAACTGTTCATGTTCAGGTATATTGTCTTTACTCCCAGTTTCACAGGAAAAGGTAGCGAATAATTCTCAAAACGTGAATTGCAGTTGTGCAAATGTTTGTGTACTTGCCACTAGTGCTTGAATCTTTAACATCTTGAGAATAGTGACTAAGGTTGTGGCTTCGTATGATGGCCACAGTGTAGGGGGGTCCTCCTGTCCAATCTCGCCTTTCCCTCCCACTTTCAATAGCCTTGTGCTACCTCAGGTGCTTGTCAGTAACCTAATGTTGCTGATTGCTCATCAAAGAAGTAAACAAGAAGCAGGGCTGAAACCATGGAGGGGCTGCACAGGACTGTCAGGCTAAGAGCAGAATGGAGAATTGGGTACTTTTTTCAATATAATTACATCAGTTCAACTGTTTTGTCCAACCTCACATTAAACTAATAGAACACTTATTGGACAACTCTGCAGTAAATAATTGGTTGTGAAGGTCTTCCCGTACCAAAAGATTTGTATATTGTCCATCCCTAGAAAAACTCTTTAAATATTCATGATGACTGCTGACCAATAAAAACACACTGATGTGTTTTCACTTTTGTTGAATGGGACAAATGGGAAATGCAAGTGCTTATAGATGTAGAAAGAGCTGATACAAAGACTTATCATGATTAACCTGATAGCAACCTCGTTAAAATCAATCTACTAGAAGTAAGGTGCTAATGTGCTAATAATTTGTAATGTTAATAAAATTTAGCACTAGATTAATAAATTGCAAGATATCATATGTACCTACTTCAGCTAGCTCTGTGTTTCCTGAGACAAAAAGTAAGACTATCAAATACTGTTATAATTACAGGGCTGTTTGTAACTATAAAATTAAATTACCCTGACTTTTTAGGACATAACTATCTGTTACCAACCATACCTAGTTTCTAATACTACATATTAATTATTTCTGTTCCATTTACTAGCTAAATTGACTTGTTTATTAATCTGATACAAGTCTTCAGGTTCTATTGAACAATTATAATGAATGAAACATAATCTGAATGAAGTGACAGGTTTTCATGCTTTTGGTTTTCTTTTGGAATTGCAGAATATATTTAGCTGATTTTCAGGAGTCTGATATATTACAATATATTCCCTTAAATTTCCATGTGCTTGGCTGGAAGAGAATAGATGCGGTCACATAAATAATGTCAACTCAGAAGACTATGCTTGAAAAGAAATCATAAAAATATCTAGGAGAATAGTTAGTTAAGCTTTCATTTCTGTTGCCTCCACAAATAATTAGGTAACTCTTGTTTAGAGTTGTCACGGAGGCACCCTGTAGGTTAATTTAAGGGACAACAAGGTCCAAGAACAACTTTTATTAAACCGGTGAGAAACATGGTTTTAGCACTCCGAAAGTGACTTAAATAGAAGTTCGGATATCAGTTGAGGAAAATTATTGAGGCAGCAACTAATACAACAGGCGGTCCACAGTGTGCATGCACGTAGCTTCACCCAAAACAATGCCGGAGCCGTCCCTGAGTCCCGGAGGAATACACACTTGCCTAAACACGGTGCAGGATTATTTTTAAAGAGATACACGCACCCGTAGTGAGTACGGGAAGCGTACACTCGCGATTGTGCGAGGGTAAATTTATAATACACTCGCAATCCTGCGAGAGTTAATTTACTTACACGTGCAAGTGTGCACGGAATCCTACACGTGCTTATGTGGAAGCACGGGAGGAAAATACACTCGCGATTGTGCGAGGGACTCTCGGCGGCCACTCGCGATTGCGCGAGGAAATAATTTATACACGTGCTCGTATTGGGCACGGAAAGTTATGCGTGCAAGTGTGCACGGAAGGAAAATGCACTCGCGATTGTGCAAGGAAATAAAGTACTCATGCAAATGTGCACGGAAAGTTACACGTGCATATGTGCATGGGAGGAAAATACACCCGCGATTCTGCGAGGATTAATTTTACACGCGCTCATATGGAGCACGGAAAGTTATACGTGCATATGTGCACGAAAAGTATAAATATACTCGCAATCCTGCGAGAAGTTTTACTTACACACGTGGCGGCAAGGCAAGCGGAGTCCCCATCCCGGGGAGGGGGGCTCTCGGCGGCAGCATCTTGCTCGTGCTCCGAGAGACCCGCGACAATGGGCGTAGTCTCGACGAGAGTCCCATTTTTATACTGGCTGATCAGATCTGACTGTAGGCACTCTAGAAGCTTCTCTGCACCCCCACACTGTCTGTGGGTGCCCCCCACATCCCCCACGCTGAGCGCGGCTCAGTGTGCCTCGGCACTCCCTTCTCCTAATGCCCCTGGCCAGGGTGCTCTGGGGCCAAACAAAAGAAGCTGTTAGCCTCAAGTAGCAGAGAAAGAGGGAGATGTGCCCACTCCTTCCATACTGAAGGTGGGAGGGGGAGAGAGGGGGGGTTGCATTCTGCCACAAGAGTATCATAATGCCTTTTCTTTGCTTCACCTTTAGCAACTGCCTTTTTTTCCTTCTAACTAAACTTATCTTTCATGTTCATCTTTCTTTCTCTTTGTGTTTTAAAGTTCTGTTGAAAGCTTCTTTATTTATACACAAATAAATTATTTTGCTCACTGTGTGTAAGAGAAGATGATGATGTGATTTGGGGCTTTACTTACCATGTTCCATAACAAATCTAAATGTTCATCCAAAGCATAAAATATCCATTCCTCGCTGTTAGATGACTAACTGGACATTCTATTTAGAGGTGTTTTCATGTTTAATCCTTCACTGATTTTATAGAAATAAGAAACTTTTACATTTGGTTTATTTGCAGAGCAGAAGAGGGTTAAGGAGGTTTTCCTTAAGGTGGATCCAGGCAGGCCTTTTGTAGAGCAAAAGGTTAACTCTATTAACACCAGAGTGCTCTGCAAACAATTATTTTCTATTTTAGACTAAAGCAGGTAATGTGTTTTACTTTACAGCCTAAAAAAAAAAAATAAAGAAGGTCTGATTTGAAAAGTTCACAAAAATATTGAATATGTTAACACCTACAGAGACATTATTGGGATTAAACGATGAGGGCTATAATAATTATATTGATAAAGAAAAGAAAAATTAACATAATAACCATAATTTTTTTTCTACAAGTTTCTAATTTTTTATATACATAGTAAACTTCCTGTTAACTTGCTTTACTCCTAGTATTTACTTCATTTAGGAGGGGAAAAGAAAACTAAAGCAAGAAATATAGATCTATTCCTAACTTTTACTTGTGTTACCCATTTAACAGGCACTGATGCTCATCAAACTTTTACTTTTCAAGAGATAAGACAAGCTCCATGACATCTTGTTATATAAATTTTAAATCTACATCTAAATGCTAAGTGAGTAGAATAATTTAAATCACTTTTAAAGAATTCTGGAAACTCATGTACTGTTCAATGGGGTATATGGTTATTCATAGATTCACTGGGGAAAAAAAACAAGACATAACAAACCTTACTGGTTTTACATTTAGACAGAAGCACATCTGTGTGGTATAGACTGGATCAATGGGCCAAGACCAATTGTATGAAATTCAACAAGGCCAAGTGCTGAGTCCTGAATTTAGGTCTCAACAGCGCCATGCAACACCACAGGCTCAGAGAAGAGTGTCTGGAAATCTGCCTGCTGGAAAAGGGCCCGTGAGTCGTGGTCAACAGATGGCTGAATGTGAGCCAGCAGTGTGCCCAGGTGGTCAAGAAGGCCAGCAGCATCCTGGCTTGTATCAGAAACAGTGTGGCCAGTAGGACTAAGGAAGTGATCATCCCCCTGTGCTCAGCACTGGTGAGGTTACATCTCGAATCCTTTGTTCAGTTTTGGGCCCCTCACTACAAGAAAGACATTGAGGTGCTGGAGAGAGTTCAGAGAAGGGCAATGAAGCTGATGAAATGTCTGGAGCACAAGTCTTATGAGAGCAGATGAGGAAACTGGGGTTGTTTAGCCTGGAGTAAAGGAGGCTGAGGGAAGCCCTTATTGTGCTCTACAACTACTCGAAAGGAGGTTGTAGTGAGGTGGGTGTCGTAAAATAAAATCATAGAATAGTTTAGGATGGAAAGAACCTTCAAAGGTCATCTAGTCCAACCCCCCTGCAATAAGCAGGGACATCTGTAACTAGATCAGGTTGATCAGAGCCCTTTCCAGCCTGCTCTTGAATGTATCCGAGGATGGGGCATCTACCACGTCTCTGGAAAACTTGTTCTAGTGTTTTACCACATCCATTGTAAAAAAATTTCTTCTTCATATCTAGCCTGAACCTCCTATCTTTTATTTTAAAACCATTGCCCTTTGTCCTGTTACAACAGGCCCCAATAAAACTCTGTCCCATCTTTCTTATGGGCACTTCCTAAGTATGGAAA
Organism: Columba livia; assembly: GCF_036013475.1. Taxonomy (NCBI): domain Eukaryota; kingdom Metazoa; phylum Chordata; class Aves; order Columbiformes; family Columbidae; genus Columba; species Columba livia. Next base: position 41,712,204 of record NC_088602.1, on the reverse strand, counting down.
GTGCATGATAAAGTCTCCCTGGAGCCTCCTCTTCTCCAGACTGAAAAATCCCAACTCTCTCAGTCTTTCCTCACATGAGAGGTGTTCCAGCCCTCTGATCATTTTTGTGGCACTCCTCTGAACCCTTTTCAACAGTTTCCTTTCTTTTTTGTACTGAGGGCTCCAGATCTAAACACAGTATTCCAGGTGGGGCCAAGTAGAGGTGCAGAATCACCTCCCTCAAACTGCTGGCCATGATTCTTTTGATGCAGCCCAGGATACAATTGGCTTTCTGGGCTGCAAGCACACATTGCTAAGGTCCCGTTTTTCATCTGCCAGTACCCCCAAGTCCTTCTCTTCAGGGTTAGTCTCAATTCCTTCATCCCCCAGACTGTATTGATATCAGGGGTTGCACGAACCCAGGAGCAGGACCATGTACTTGGCTTCATTGAACCTCATGATGCTCACATGGACCCACTTCTGAAACTTGTCTAGGTCTCTCTGGATGGCATCTCATCTCTCAGATGTGCCAACTGCACTACTCAGCTTGGTGTCATCTGCAAACTTGCTGAGGGTCAACTGGATCCTGATGTCTGTGTCATTTATGGAGACATTAAACAGTACTGGTCAGCCTCCTTTCCCAAGTAACAAGCTATAGAACAAGAGGAAATGGCCTCACGTTGCACCAGGAGAAGTTTAGAATGAATATTAGGAAAAAAACTATTAAATGAAAGTGTTTTCAAGCATTGGAATAGGCTTCCCAAGGAACTGGTGGAGCCATCAGGCCTAGAGGTATTTAAAACCTCTGTAGGTGTGGAGCTAAGGGACATGGTTTATTGGTGGACTTGTTAGTTTTAGGTTTACAGTTGGACTTTATCAACTTTAAGCTCTGTTCCAACCTAAATTATTCTATGATTCTATGATATGTTGGAATTAGAACTATGCAAGGCTCAAACAGTCTTATCAAATGATTTTAAATTTGTATTCAAATAAAAATATCTCATCACATAGATTTTGTTACAAGCTTTAACACTTATTTAAGCTAACATAAACCATAACAAGAAACATTATTTTCATCATTGGTGAAATAATTAAGTAGAGAAAACATTGTTCTGTCCTACCCATTTATATCTCTGTGTCAACATTTTTAGGAGAGTAAAAAATTAACAGTCTGAACTGCGTGAGTCCTGAAAATTTTCAGTCTTCAAACTTCAAAATTGTTCTCCCAGTTATTTTGTTTCTCTCCTTAAAAATGTCTCTTTTATGTCTGTTATAAAATGCACTCTTTGATAACATCAGTTGAAAAGTCATTGGCCTGATTTTAGAACGCATTTCATTTTTGTTAGGAGAGCTCTAAAGATCAAATACTTAGAAAGTGTACGTCAAAGCATTTTTCTATTTTTCATTTTAACGTTTTTCACTTTCCTCCTCTTTCCTAAAAGCACAGATTCCTGTGTGAGACTACACAGATTGAAGTAATATTATTGCCACTGTTTAATGTCAATGGTCTGTGATCAAAAGCCAGTAAAGGATTTGGATACCTAAGTTAGGGCTTCAGGTGTATTGTAAATCCCATTTGCGAAAACTTTTCAAAACCACCAGATGATGTGCCCTACTTTTTTATTTCCTATTTTCATGTCCTTTGAACTGTATTTCTTCATTTGTGCAAAAGTGCTTCAGCCCATTTTGCAGTTTTGTCTTTATAATCAAAGTAAAGTATAAGTAAATACAATGTGTGAGTTACCTCATAGAGGCATTATGTCAACACTACCAAATATTTTAGCAGTGCAGTTCCAGTTCTCAGTTCCTGGACTGTCAACACTGTCTTGACTTTTCTTTGTAGTTACCAAATTCCCTGGAATTAAAATCCATGTGTAGCTGCGGGCTGTTTACTTCAGACCCTCTCCAGTAAGGCAGGTTGGACAGACTAACTGAAAAGGCCTTGTTCTTCCATTTCTACACATTGTTACAAAACGTTCTTCCAGCCCATCCATCACATCACACCACACTTCCATTCTCAAACTATTTTAAAAAATATTTTGTCAACTACAATACTAGCCCTAGCACAACTTCAAATACTGAACTATTTCAAAGAAGGTTACACCAAAGAATATTAAGGGACCAAATTTAACACAGGGCCTAGAAAATTTCAACTCTGTTAGGTCATTCAATAGAGACACCAACAATCTATTTCCAAAAGGGCTTATCCTTAGCCGGTGTGAATACAAATTGCTTTGTACTACTTTGCCTTTAGATGACAGATTATTATCTGGAGCAGATCCATCTGACAAGGTCAATGTAGCAATAAGCTCTGTAAATATTACATACATAATATATCCTGGTACAGTTTTGGCCACGCCAAATGACACACAAGGGTATGAGGGAGAATATAATATTGGCCTGGGAGTGTATCCAATAGGCATCCTTGTCTTGTGGGAGAAAGGAACTTAGACTGGTGGAAAAATTATAGTGTGCTACTTAACCTCAAAGCCACTAAGCTAGTATGTTCAATAATACAGACGTAGCATAAGTGACCAAATATCTAGTGTAGATCACAATATACATCATATCCTTCTTAACAGAATAACTCAGCCAAAGATACCAGACTCCAAGCATAGCTACCCCTATCATGCTCATCAAATATGTGACACTATGTATAAAAAAGTAAGAAAAAGAAAATCAGGACTTTCTTCAAAAATTAGTTGTTAAATGTAAGTGTATACCTCAATCATTTTGAATTTATTGCTATCACTTCAAGGAGGTTTGGATTTTAATTCTAAGCACAGATGTTTTATTCCACTGCCTATTTCTAAGTGATGCATGACATTATACAAAAATATGAAATAAATTCAGAATAATGGGTTCTACTCCAAGAGTTTAAACATCTGAAGGAGTGGTGCCCCAATAACTTAATTTTGATAAAGCTAAGTAATTTCTTAAAGGTAACCCTGCTAACATTAGATGACAACAAATAGATAGCTAAGATGTAGCATTGTTATGCCAAATAGAAGTCAACTTACAAGATATTTTTACACAGATGAAACAATTCAACTCAACAAAATAAACACCCAACAATCATGGGTTTAGAGCAGGGAAGGTTTACATTCTATTTTCTTTTTCTCTCACAGTAAAATCTTATATTATTTCAGGCTGCACACCAGCTTTGGCTGAACATAAAGCTGACTATTAATTGGCCCACACAGGGCTGCTTTGTTGGAATGGTACGAAATTTAAACTCTGGTCCTGCAAGGATTTGCATATATGCTTAACTGTAAGTACATCTCCGAGTCTCAATGCCATCTGAAGGAAACATGATGCACTACTGAGGCTATATTTCAGCAAGGCTAATTGGTTCAAAACAAAGTCCCTGTTAATCCTGTGCTATTTCTGGTATTTAAGTTAGCTCATTCAGAAGTAATGGAGTATAACCAAGTGGCCTTCATTTGCTCCATGTAGACATAACCTTCACACAGTATGAATGGAAGGAGGGTTCTGGTAGGAGCAGAGTGAGACAAACCATGAAAACTTTTCAATATTCCCGCTCTCGGTAGGTACAATTTAGGATGTACAAGTTTAATATTAGAACAGTGCTTTAAATAGTAAATATATTGAATCATATGGGTCTTAGTTTGTTATATAAAGAATCATTTAAGCCTACAAAAAAAGTAGAAACTAGGTCTTTTGTGCTTCTGATTTGCTTATGAGTACTAAAACAAGAGAGTGTTAAAAGTGTTATGACTTCTGGATTGTAACTGGAGTAGCAACAGTCTGTTTTTGTGGCATATGTAGGATACCAAGTGAATCAGTTATTCCTGGGGGTAAAAATGTTACACGAACATGCAAAAATGGTACACGGCTCTTTTTGATTTTTAAGTACAACTGATCTGAATTAAGATCCCTCACGTTATTTCTGAGAGCCCAGTTTTGCAACTTTCACACTTTTAATTTACCCTCTTCTTTCATAAGTAATGATTAGGTTTGGCGAGACTGGCAATACTATCACAGAGAGATCAAAGTCAGGTTGTGTGTTTCTTTAATTTTAACATGTTATGGGTGTACACTCAAGTATTGGTAACTGGAAGTGGCTGCAGGGGCCTCTGTGAGGAGAGGCCAGGGCTGCCCCATGATACAGGGAACTGACAACTAATTTATTAACACTTAATAACTAACACTTCAAGAACTAACCCTACCCCATGTCACTAAAGACACTTAGAGAGCTAACCCTTTAACCCACATCACTATTTCCTAGCCTTGCTTAGCTCTGTGTAACTTATTGTACAAAAAACAGGACTTCACTGACACCTTGCAAAAATAATAATCCTTGGGTGCATCCTTGGATGAACTAGATTACAGAAACTTGGGCACATGACAGGAGATACCCCAATTTTAACCAACTCAACAGTCTGAGACCTAACCAACTCATCACACTGGACCAAAGGTGACTGTGTACAGAGAAAGAGCACCCAGGTTCACAATCACTGCACAGCTGCAACCAGGAGGAGCCAGAGGTGGAGACTATGGAAATAGACCCCGGAACTCATTGTAATACGAACTGCCTTCTCGGGGACAGGTTATGAATATGTATAGGCGTTCCTAAAACTGTCATGAATATGTAACACTTTACTGCATTTAACCAAACTCACAGCTACTGTAATTTTACACATGCATTAGGTGAAATGATTCCCCATGTGTCCGGCGTAGTAAATAAATACATACCTTCCTTATAACTTCAAGGGTTGTAAGGTCATTCTGCACCACACCCATGCCAGACACAGCTGGTTCCAACCAGCTCCCACCCACCCACTGCAAGGCGTGGCTGAGCCCCTCAGACAAGGTGGTGGCTCCTTGGGGGAAGTATACTTAACTAATGGCAAAAATGCTGCATGGTAGTAAGGAGTGAGGAAAAAAGAGTATGAGAAACAGCCCCATGAACACTGAGATCAGTGAAGAAGGAGGGGGAGGAAGTGCTCCGGGTGCCAGAGCAGTGGTTCCTCTGCATCCCATAAAGAGATATACATCATAACAAACATATACATTGCAACCTGTAAAGGACCCCACACAAAAGTAGGTGAATATTTCCTGAAAGTATTGCCACCTGTGAAGAGTCCATGCTGGAGCATGTTTTCCACGACAGGTAGAAGTCAGGAATAAAAAAAAATACAGTTGAAACTGGAGAAAAGAGGGTGGTGGGAGGAAGGTGTTGTTTTAGTTTTGTCTTTGTTCCTTAGTATCCAAATCTATTTTAATTGGCAACAAATTAAATTCATCTTCCCCAAGTCAAGTCTGGTTTGCCCACTTTTTCATCTTAGTTTCTCCCCTGTCCTGTTGAGGAGGGAAAGTGAGTGGGTGGGTTTAGTGGGTGTCTGGCAGCTAGCCAAGGTCAACCTACCACATAACAATGCTGTGACTGACAATATAAATTTAAAGGCAACACAGGACAGAAATTTTGCCTTTGCATCAGCACAGACAAGCAAGCGTATATCACAGTTTTTAAAATGATACGAAATAAAAGCTGAGGATTCTGAGAAACAGATTCCATTTACTAAAAAAAGTCTAACAGCCATTCTGAACAGAGAGAACTAGAATTCCTAAAGCCACCCACTCTTCATGGATGATTTATTTAAAAAGGCATATTGGATAATGAGATGGTCATCTTAGAGGCAGGGCAGCAATCAGAAGAAATTTTGGTACAACACGAAGGACTGATTTGTCCTGTGGTGTCCTAAGTGCATTTCCAAAATGGATATTGCTACATTCTGAAGCTTTTTTATGAAGGTAAGGATACAGAACTGATCTTCTGGAAGAAAACGATTTTGAGTGATCCAATTCTCAAGCTCAAATAAAGGAGAAAACATAGATTTAAATACTTCAAACAAAATTATTAAGTAGTCAGATGAAAAATTAAGAATTATAATATCAAAAATGAAGAATCAGTATTCAAACTTATGTTACTATTTTTAAGTGAGATTTTTGGTTGATTAAAACTCAAGGCTGTGTCTGGATCAATCCCTGCTAGCACTTTCCAAACCCTGTGTTTCATAACTGTGTTCTGACATGACTACACAGTAACTGTTTTGTTCTCTGGTTTCTCCTGCCTATAATGTCAAGATTTTTCAAGAAAGGGAGCCTGAAGTTACAGGCCAGCTGAGGACTTTGAAATACCCCAACATATAGGTTAGACAGTTGAAGAGACCAAAGTTTGTCTCTTGTTACTTCAAAGCAATCAAAAATAAGTCAAAAGTGTTAGCTTCTTTTGAACTCTGTAATAATTAGTTTTACACAAGAATTGTATTTGTATTTGTTAAATAAGCTCTAAAATATGACCAGTGTAATTGGTTAAATTTCAAAGTAGTGTTTAGGTTATTTTAGTGGTTTCATGTTTGCAGGAAGTAATGCTTGACAGGATTTTCAGTAAATAAAGGATGGTACATAGAAAGTATTTGCCTAGAGACTGCTCATCACTTTTCTCTCACAAGTAGAAGAATGAAAGTAAAGCCATGAAAGAGCAAACAACTGACACCAAAAGAATGCAAACATACTGAAAATTACAAGGAAGGTCACTCTAAACCAAAATTTAAAGTGATGTTACTGCAGACAGTAAGAGAGCATTGGCAGTGGTAGTTATTAAATGCTTGTATTAGAGTAGCTCCCAGAACTTCTCAAAGAGGTAGAAAGCTGTGATATCTTAGATACTCCACACATTTCTAGAGTTCAGATCTTCATCTCTGAAGTGCGTACACTGTAAATAAGTAGTGCAATCAAAAAGTGGAGGAAAAAGCCAACATGTAACTAAACCTGAGTCTTGCTGAACAGATGAGTCACCCAACTCAATGCCCTGCCCACCATCTCAACCCCCAATTCCACATATAAACAAAAATAAAAGGGTTTTGAAGTAACAATGCACTCAAAAGAAGAATTAAGATCATACTACCCTGGACCCATGCCAGAGCAGAGGCTCTGCTAAAGCACTGCAGGCAGTGGGCAATCCACACTGGGGCAGAGGAAAACCAGTTGAAAAGCAAGAGTGGCAGAATGAACCCCGACCTCCTCCACCACCTGTCACCTTACCAAATGATTTAGAATGTATTGAGTGTAACCCATGGTAAAAACAAGAGAGGTTGAGCCTAGGAAGAGAGAAGAAAGGTTTTTAGCTTATGTTTAGCTTAGGAAATGGCGAAAAAAAATATGTTAACTGTGTGTTTAACTGTTTATGTTTTATCATTTCTTCTTGTCCAAATCAGTGATTAGAAGTTTGCATTAATTAACAATAAATTAAATTACATAAAATTTGCCTAAGTTGAGAAGGTTTTGTTATTGATATTCAAGAGAGCTATTTTCACTGAAACATCTACCTTATCTGGTGAAGACTGAGAAATATCATTTTTAGGCTGATTTATTTTGTTTTCCGTGTCAAAAATCATATTTTGAACCTTCATACCTACTAATGTGTGACATAAGCAATCAAATGATCAAAAATGTAAAGACCTATGTTAAAATACATGTCACATAGTATTTGACCAATCAAACATTCTGAAGTATAAAACCTATTTGTGATGTTCTCTGAGTATGCTCAGGAAAATTTAAGCAAAAAACAAACAAACAAACAAACAAACCAAAACCATAAAATCAAATGCCACTAAACACATTTCTATAGATTATTTACAGAAGATGGATTTGAAATCTGGAACATCATTCCCTCATCATTTCATGTAAGGTACATAACAGCATAATGCTGATATCAGTAGCCTGTGATTTTGACCCTAATCTGGGAAAAGGCCACCATCCTAGTCATCATAGCAATGAAATAAATGCATCTGTACAGCATGTTCATGCTGAAAGGCAATGTGTATTATCTATATTACGTGAAGTAGTTACATTTTAGATGATCAGAGTGCTAAAGCTCATCTTTGGTATTTTATTTTCAATAAGTCATAAATTTCACCACTTAAAGAAAAACAATGCTATTGCTTTGGGCTTTTTTTTTTCTTTTCTCAAATTTAGAATGCAATGACCATTCAGATCCAAAAGGGAGCAGGGAAGTGCCCAGTATTAATTTCAAAGTCTCTAGTTCTGAACAGACTAATAGACAAAACAAAAGCATAATCAAGCAGACTATGCCTGACCTGCAGTCCTTTGCCCAAGTCCAGGTGGTGCAAACTGACTCACTTCCACAGCACTTGGAACTAACTCTAGTACAGAGGTACTAGGTATGTCTTGGAAAGGGTAATGTCTAGCAGTCCAAAAAATACAGAGACAATGAATAATCTTATAAATGTCCAATGCTTGCACAGACTTTTATCTCCCAAAGCCACATACCTTACTACTCACTAAAAATCAGTGCTTTCTCCAGTTTTCAATTTTTTCCAGACTTCTCAGTCCTGTATTAGTCTCCCATTACAAGACTATTGTTGTCAGTGGTGGCGCAGCATACACATAACTGTAATTAAAAAAATGATATTTTATTAAATATCGAAGTCCTAATAGCAAGACATGTTGATATAGATATATATATCTCAGTATATATGTATAAAGGAGACAGAGAAAGACATACATAAATAATCACCAGCCTAAGTCTGGTGTTTAAAATGAAAAAAAGTTACACTTAGGTACAAGGGGAAAAAAAAATATATTATTTTGCTGCCTTCCAAAGACATATACCTCAGCAGTTATGTTCCAGTTTCAGGTTTTCTGCTAGCATTTCATTAAAGCACTTCATCTACCAATAAAAATAGCTATAAATTTAGGGCATCATTCAGCAAGGCACACTAATCCCATAGATTTAAATGTGCACTGTAATATCTTTCTGAATTGAGCTAATTAATCCCTGGGTGGACTGCGTAAAAAAAGGGTTATGATTTAACACAGAAAGTAGTATTTTTTCTCAAGAAACATCTATTCTGTCTAACAGAACAGTGGACAAAAATCTGCACTGCCTGACATATGCAATCAGGATTTTATGAAGTGTTTTGAGCCTCTGAAATGTCAAATGGTAGATACATAGGTGGAAGAAACTAGATAGATAATGTTAGCTTTTATTTTTATATCAGCAGTAGCATGTTCAATATTAAATCATGAAGAGCTCACTTTGCTCATCTCTTGGACATTAAAAATATAGTCTGACAAGAACTACTTAATTTTCCTCTCTTTTAGAAAAAAAAAAAAAAAAAAATCTTGTTCTCTGAAATCTGAGATAAAATGGTTCATTTTGTAGATGCAGCTTCAAAAAGAAATCATGCCGTGTTCCTCCATTATAAGAAGGATTAAAACCTACAAAAGTGAACTAGTCCACTAAGTGTACCACTGATCTCCTAACTGCTAGCTGGGAAATATGGCTATTGTTATCCTCTCATCCTTAGTTCTGAGCGTACAAAAGTATTTAGCATAAGTAATATGTATTAAAATGTCAATAAACTGTCTGTGCTATTTGAGACCTAGTTAGCATTTTTATTGAGCTCTTGTGTTAGCATTTTCAGAAAGAGATTTTTATTAATTACCAATTTACATCCATACTTTGATACCACAGGTCACTGTTAAATGGGTCATTTCAAAATTAATGGCTCTTATGAAGCACAATACTTCAATTTCAGCAGATTTCACCATTAGTAATTAACGTCTGCATGTACCCCAACCTATTTATCATGGTAACTAGACAGCTTAAGACATTTACAAGATGCTGCTCTTGATAAAAGACAATATTCTATTTCATTGGTGTTTTCAATAGCATTTTCACTTTCTGTAATCTAGCCTAATTAACAAAAACTTGTTATTTACCTGTCAGAGAAAAAAAAATATATCTCAAATACAACGTGGGAAGATATAATTGCCACATTCTCAGCTTCCTTTCTTTGGTGGTTTTATGTTGAAATTATTGATATTGTTCAATTATTAGGGTACTGCATTACACATCTACCATAGTTACAGGGTTATGAGTGTCTCTGCTACAAATCTCACCAATAAGAGGTTACAATTGAGCTTGAGCAAATTTAGCTCAGGCTAACATAAACCCAGATTTTTCTGGATATTTTTTAACCAAAACAAGAAAAGCACAGCATCCATGCACTAGACCATTGTCCAAGAATCTGATATATAAATCTCAAAGCTATTGAAGATGTTATAAAGAATATTAAAATTAGTATTTCTGAATTTTAGGTGAAAAAATGAAAACAAAACCAAAACAACATAAACTGACATTGTTTTAAATAAATGACATTTTTTTAGTGGCAAGAAACTATTGTTTCAACTGACAAATAGCAAGCATTCACTTCTGAAAAGTGCAAAGCTTTATATTTAATTTCTGATTAAAAAAAACCCAACCAACCAACCAAAACACCAAAAAAAACTGAAACATGTATCAGGCATCAAGCTTACAGAAATACTGTTTACCAGGAATAATAAAAAAAAGGGGTGTGAAGTGAACACTGACTTATATTACAAGAGAAAAAACATTGGTGATCATGTGTCCTAGATGAAAGTCACTTCATATATATGGCATTTATTATCTTCTTGGTATTCACAGTACTTTTTGACTATAGGATAAAATCTAATGGATCATTATGTGAATTCTCAATCTTCTGTGTTGGACAGTCACTTTTTCCCCTTTATCTTGCTTTTTGTCTGTCTTACATGTTTGTTCACTTGGTAATTTAAAGAGGTTTAGCTAAGTAAGTGATGGTTTGAATCACTCAGTCTTTTTTAAGTTTTCATCTTTTTTTTTTTTTTTCTTATCTTTGACTTTAGCTACTAATGTTTCAGGATGCTGCCACAATAAATGATCCTATGTTTCTGGTTATTTTGAACCCAGACCAACACTATTGGTTCAATATTAGAAAGAGATTGAAGGACAAATTCTGTTACGTCTCTAAGGTAAAACTGAAAAACTAAGAAGCCTCAACAAATTCTCCAGTTTTTCCCTTACAGGACAACAACTCCAACCTATCTTCTTCTATTTGCAAGAAAATAAGAAAAATCCTGCTGCTATATAAAAAAGACATAACTCCTTTCAATTTTAGCCACAGCTGCCCTTTGTCTAAGTCTTTCAAAGGTCAAATCACCACCAGACTTTGACTGTGATCATTTCAGAAATCGTTAATGCCAGAAAGATCCCAGAAAATATATTTTTCCAGCCTGGACAAAATAATTAAGCTCAATAAAAAATATTGTTTAGGTTAAGAAAGACCATGCTCAGATCATGACTAAGTTCATAGTTTTCTAAGGTCAGTGTGCAGCAGGAAGTCTAAACTTCACCAGAATGGCTGCTATGAAATTATAGTCTATAACGCACATTTTCTTGCTTTTGCCAGATAATGGAAGCTTTTGTTGTTGTTGTTTCCTTTAGAAACCCTTTGGTTCTCCACAGATAAATTACTATAGGTAACATTTGCTGGTCCTTAAATGATAAAAAACAAGGTAACATGTCTTTAGATTTAACTTTTGGGGGCTTTTATACTGTAATTGGAAATAAGATATTCTTTTATATTAATAACTAGTTACCTTATTTGAAAAGAGAATTAGAGATAAATGGTTGATTTTAAGAGTAACATGGGATAGCATCATGAAAGCTATACCAATATTCATGCCATTTGGGGTATCTATGAAAAACCTAGAACAGAAGGATGAGTAGTGGCACAGATGGTTGATGATACTAAATTATTAAGAATAGTGAAAAATAAAACTGACTGAAAGAATTGAAAAAGAATCTCAGTTAAAAATGATAAAACAAAGTGTTGAAAACTGTAAATTAATGCATGTGGGGAACTACAATTCTAACTGTACATGCATTCTGATGGGCTTAAATTTTGCTTTTTGTCAGTTGGGTGAGAGATCTGGACCTGAATTTTGCAAAAGTCAGCTCAGTATTCACCTGAGATCAAAAAGACAAACTGGACATTAGCACTTATTAAGAATATGTAAAAGAATGTATAGTATTGCTGTGTTATTAATAGCTCTGTGGTATTCCTATGTCTCAAATATGGCATACAATTCTGGTCACTTACTGTCAAAAGTGTATAACTGACATGAAGATGGATGCTCAGAGGTATAAAATGGCTCCTGTAGAAAGAGAAATTAAATAGAACAAGACTCATCAGCTTCAGAGAACAGGCAGTGGGGTATGATAAAAGTATATAATATAATGAATGGTATGGAACAGATGAATAAGAAACTAATACACGCTATTTCTCATAACACAGAAAGTAGGGACAGCAAATGAGATTATAAGGCAGCTGGTTTAAAACAAATTGAGGGAAGTAGTTTTTCACAGAATGTGTAATTAAGTTCTGGCACTCATTGCCACAGGATATTTTGGATGCCAAAAGTACAAATGGGATCAAAAGTAGATTAGACAAATTTGTAGGACAAATGTCCAGCAAGGTCTACTAAACACTGTGATGTCAAAGTGAAGTCTTCACTCCAGAAGGTCTTAAGTAAGAGCTTGCCAAAACCTGGTAGTACACTGGTGGAAGAATTATTCAGAACTTTCATCATCATCTAGCCAAGGGCAGAAACACTGGGTTAAATGGAACTCTAGCTTAGCCCAGGATAATCCACTATATGGTTTTCTCTTGTTCTATGAAGCATCCATTTGTCTGGGGAAAAAGGAAAAAAAAAAAAAAAAAAGACAATTTTGCTCTAGATTTGTTTTTCTTTCTTTCTTTCTTTTTTTCTTTCTTTCTTTCTTTATTTTTCTTTCTTCCTCTCTTCCTCTCTTCCTCTCATTCTTCCTCTTTTTCTTTCTTTCTTACTTTCTTTCTCACTATCTTTCTTTCTTTCTTTCTTTCAGATGGGACTGAAGCTGTTAAATCTTTTCTAGGCTTTTCAAGCTACATTAGGAAGAGCTGAATGTAGCTGAATGTACCTACGGATGGATGAGCCAGTTCTGAAAAAATAAGAAGTGACCTAAACTTTCACCCATAAGTTTCAGTGAACTGAACAGCTTTTTGAGGTTCAACATATTCAGTTAATGAATGTCTATGACTCTGCACACCTTAGTTCAAGGCATGAGTGGAAATGTAACAGCAAAAAGACCATGTTCATATTTCTTTCCTAGATAAAACCAGAAAATAATAGAAATCTCATAAATCACCTTAATATCCCACATATCCCATTTTTATTTCCAGATCAATGAGCTTTGATTGCCTTTGCTACATGCTGGAGTGGGAGGGGATGGCAAAGAAAGGAGAGGGAACTGAATCTATAAACCGTAAATGTCAGGTTTGGTTAATCTTGCTTTTATTGAGAAATTCTGTAAAAAAAGTCCATAACTATGAAAACAAGGTACTGGTTACTCCAAGTTAGGTTACACCACCTCAATCAAGTCTCACAGGATTTTCATGCAGCAGATTTTCCTGCAAAGTGAATTCCACCTATGCATAATTTATAAAGGGTTTATGTACAAAGAATCAATTCTTAGGGTTTACAGGAGATCTATATGTTGCTCATTTACATGACTATTTGTCATCTGTTTCTTCTGTATTAAAATCAATGTAATTACATAATAGATAAAATTATGTATTTTTAGTATATAAAGGATATTATATTTTTATAATCAGGATTTTAATGTAATGTTTATTTTATATTAGAACACATAACATATTTTTTTTTTTCCTATTTTTAGTCTGCCTTCAGCTGTTTTTCACTCTGCTTCCTCCAGTCTATATTACCCTTTTTAAAAATTACATTTATTTATTTTCTACTATTTTCCAAATTCTGTAATCATCTTTCTGTGAATATCGATAATCAGATATTTGGGTCAGAATTTTACATGGATCACATTCAAATAGGTCTCAAATTAGATACTTAAATACTTCAAGCACTTATAGAAAGTTCTATCATGTCAACACTTAGCCAGCAGATTAGGCCATCTTTAACCTTACACTTGTCTGGTTGACTTTTTTATTAAGTTCTCTTTATGGTCATGCTCAGTATATAATGCAAGAGATTTTCATTGGGCTCAAATCCTGGTCAGAGCTTTCAACCACTCTCACATGGACTTCATTTTTTTTTTTGTTTTGTTTTCCTGACAAGTCCAACATGAGGTAAATTTTATTATGAAGTTTTGTACTTCATTAAAAAGTATTCTTTTGGGTTTTTTTGTAATGTTTTTTGTTTGATTGATTGATTGGTTGATTGTTTGTTTGTGGGGTTTTTTTTGTGTTTTTGTTGTTGTTGTTGTTGTTTGTTTTGTTGTTGTTGTTGTTGTTTGGGGTTTTTGTTTGTTTTGTTTTGGGTTTTTTTGTGTTTTGTTTTGTTTTGTTTTGTTTTGTTTTGTTTTGTTTTGGTTTGGTTTGGTTTGGTTTGGTTTGGTTTGGTTTGGTTTGGTTTTTTTACAAGGTCTAATTCTCAGTGGTTATTACAGTTACACAATCTCATGCCTGGGTTCTGAGGCACCTCCCCTAAAGACAGAAATAGAAATTGTCCTTAGGAATAACGCACTGCAAAACTGTCCAAATTGTTCTTTAAATGTATAACACCTATATTTTGCTTAGAAAATTCTCATTCCTATTTTCTGTTTTGTAAAAGAAAAGCCCATTCCCAGTGCCCCTGAAATTACAAGCAAATGGCTGCAGTGTGAAGATTAGTAATTTAGAAACTAGTCTTATTTAAAAAAATGTTTTTTCTTTGTTTAGCCTGACAGATTGCTCAGCCTGATGTCACTTGAAGTATGCAATACTGCATTGCATTCCGCTGAGCCGCAGATGAATTTCTTTTACTAAATCATGGTTTCTATCCCAGCTATAAGGTTTGTAGGTTTTTTGTTTTGGTTTTGTTTTTTAAATTAGTTCTGCTGCATACTGGAAACACGCTCCCTTTTTTGTTCAAAGCCAAGTACAGCATTAAACTGCTCTACCATAGCAATATAAATCAGTCTTTCATGGTCACCAAGTTTAAGAAACTGAATTTCAGGGAAAAAGAGAGTTCCCTTTCTATAGAGCAAATTGTGACCTTTATCTCAAAGAAACACTCAGTTCAGGCAGATATGATTAATCTTTTTTATGCAACAAATTAGGAAACAGAAAAGTGGTTTGACAAACTCTATCATTCTCATAACGAAAAAGATAGAAGACGATAGAAAGTTAGAACAAAAACCAAATAAATAAAAATTGTGAAGCTAAGAACATGCACACTTAATTTCACCATCTAATCATTTTGAGACAGACACTTGCCTTATTAAAACACAAGCCATTATAAACAAATGCATACAATTGTTGTCCCAGTGTACCTTCCTGAAACCTTGCATGTATGTATCTGAAAACTTCTAAGTGCAGGCAAGAATGATGAGATTGTTTATTTTAATGGGATGGAGAATGTTTCCTCATCTCCATTCCACTTTCTGTGCTAATGAGGAATGAAGCAAGTCTACAGACCAATTTCCTACCTTTTATTTCACAAAGTGTTGGCAGTATTCAAGTACTGAACCAACTAGCAGAGGGAAGGGAACATTTTACACAGGAGCTCACGAACTGGAGAAGTTCTATCTGGCCATGCAGAGACTTTGTGCTATGCTGAAAAAGTCAACAGTGACTTCCTATGACACAATAAGAAGAAAGGAGAGGATTTATTTAGTCTTTTGGAAGGGAGTAGTAACACAAGTTACATAAGTTACTAAGTAGTAACATAAGGGAGTAGAATAATGAGATAAAAAATTCTGAGAGAGCAAAATTTGGACTGAAATCTGACAACATGAGGAAAGGAGGTTTTGCTAGTAGCAAAATCTTTTCATGCCTTTTAGCAGTTCTGACAGTATCAGAAGTGCAGGCACCTGAAACCAGAAAATAAATTGGAAAATAGTTGAAAGGATGTTTACTGACCTACACTATAAAGAGTAAGGCCAAGTATGCTATTTTATCATGTGAATGACTTCCCACTCCCTGGTTGCTTGGGTTGTGTGTGGATCCAACAGTCAGTCACAAGGCAGTATTATGGCCCTGAATCTATTTAGAACTATACATGTGCCCTATGCATCAGTAGTAATTCTTCTGTAGTTTCTCTGAAGTCATACTTATGTAGTCTGACTCCACCAGGATAGAGGGCTAAATTTGCATTACAGTTAAATCATGACTGGGAAACTCTCCTTTGTGTCTTCTTTTCATAAGTGGATCTATGTTCTTTCCTAACTGAAAAATCTATATAGAGATTTTTGATTTTTTTTTTTTTTTTTTGATGAACAAAAGTGTTAAAGATGAAAAAGAAGAGCTTGTATTCTCCAGACTCAGACAGTCTTCTTCCCAGCCCAGTACTTGGATCATTCATTAAAGCAACAATTTGTTCTTAAAGTGTTGTAAATAATTTGTAAATAAAATAAAATTTGTAATTAAAAATATTATTTTAGTTCAGAATATTTTGCAATTCATTTTTTCCTAATACATTAAGATAATTTTCAAAGGACTCTCTAAACTGAAATATATACCTTTTTTATCTTTCATTTCCTAACTAAAAGTCTTCATTAACATTGCATCAGGAAATTAATGTACATATGCATAAACATGCAGAGAAAGCTATCAAATTTGCTGTAAGATAAAACTCATGTGTAATTACCTTAAAGAACATGTTATAGGCCCAGTTCATTAAGTAACACGTAATATATGGCATTTCACAAGGTCAGCTTATAGGGGTTTATAAGATAAGGTCAGATTTGAAAAGAATATTGTTACTAGAGCACAAAAGAGTCCCAGCTATGGATAATGAAATTTTGCCTACATTCATAATTAATCAATGTTTCAACCTTGCCTTATATTCTGAAGTATAAAACAATTAAAAAAATAATGCATTCAAAGACGCTTATCTCTTGTGTGGTCTTTCAGACTTTTCCAAGAAGCTGATTAAAAGTAATTTTTATCTAAATAGTACTTCCTGAATTAATCCTGAATCAAACATTTCTTTCAGGGATAAAAAAAACTAACGAACCAAAAAAACTTCTGAAATCTCCTAGGTTTTGTGGAAATATCTCCCTGTTCTCTTTGCTACTTTTGACTCTTCTCTGTTATTTGTTCCTGTCCTCACCACCTTCTTCTTCACTGAAAATCACTACAGACTTTATTTCATCACAGACTGCTTTCTAACTGAGTGTTGTTTCTAACACTAATCTCAGGTGTAAATTTCTCCTCTCTGGTCTTCTCTCTCATCGGTACTAGGAATGGGAACTTCTCTCTTAGCAAGAGATGATGTGTGCAGAGTCCTCATCCACAGGCTGAGCCCTGCAAGTAATTCTACATCCCCCTAGTACTCCCAGATTTGTAACTGTACCTCCCCAGGTGTGTTACAGAAGAGTGGAATGCACCTCACTCAAAAGGGAAAAGGAGCAATACGTTCTATTGAGGTAAAATAATAATTTGTCAGTTTTTAATGATTTTGATAGAATTTAACAAAGTTAACAGTGGCTTGACAAGGTTCAACAAGTACAATGACAAGGCTCCCCTTATTAATTATTTAATGGAGGAAATATACAGAGGAAAACTGAGTAAGCCTTGAGTTAGAATGATTTACACAGAGTGGAGATGCAAAGGGTGAGGAAAACTCTCCCATTGGCTAGTGAAATATTAGTATAAATTTAGCATGCAATCAAAATAAGCAAGGCAAAATCAAAGGTACTATACTACACATGATATCAGTTGCTTACCAAAGAAAGATCTGCCATTGGTAAAAGTTCTCTCTGCCTTGAGGAGCAACCTTGAGAGGTGTCCCAGCTCAAGGGGAGATCACCACCATACAGCCATGCTGCCTAGCAGGGAGAGGTCAAAGGTGGCTCACCTAGGCTGTCATAGTTACGGAAAAACATGGTTGGCTTGTAATCAAATAAAATTTGACGGGAAATGTATGCGTGAGATTTATTGTACCCCTGTTTCTTTGTTCCTTGACAAATGAGTCTTGGAAAAGCCACCCGCTACTCATATGTCTCTTGCATGACTGGTGTTCCAAGCATTAGTGCTCACTGTACTACTCTGCTCCTTTTGAGCTGGAGGAGTCCACGGTGTGGCCATGGTGAAGGCCTTTGCCTCCTCCAGAACCTGCATCAAACCAGCACCAGTCCAGACAAGGATGTCACAAGGTGCTGAGCTTGAAACAAAATGAGGTGAGGAAGGTATGTGAAGGGAAGGAACAGCAATACTGACAGAAACCAGGATGAAATTCCAGAACCACTGTTAGTAAAAGGCAGCATATTGTTCAGTATAGACCTCATAGTACAGTAAACAGAGTGTCAGTTTTTGAAGAATGGTCCACAGTGTGGCTTGAATTATAAATATGAAATAAAGTATGTTCTGTCATATAGTTGAGGCTGTTCTGTAGTATACTGGGGCTGTGCCTCTCTGCATAGTGATTGTACCAGAGTAATTGATTTTTTAGTAGTCTAGTACCTCACTTGGTAGCCATCTGTGTAGATGAAATGATAGAATGGCTTAAGGCAGTGGACTGACTTGAACCTCAGTCATTAACTGAGCCTTTGAAGTTGAGTTATTAATTGGTTACTAGAGGAGCACTCCTAGTAAGAATTTTGCACAGGTCTAGAAGTAACCCAAAGCAAACCCTTCTGTGTCTAGTCCAAATGTATGCTTAGGAATTTTCATTAACACCCTGGGTAGTGCATCCCAAAGACTCCTAGAGGTGATTCACAAAATCACAAAATGTTAGGGATCGGACGGGACCTCAAAAGATCATCTAGTCCAATCCCTGTGCTGGAGCAGGAAGACCTAGATGATGTTACACAGGAAGGAGTCCAGGTGGGTTTTGAATGTCTCCAGAGTAGAAGATTTCACAGCCTTCCTGGCAGCCTATTCCAGTGTTCTGTTAGCCTCACTGAGAAGAAGTTTCTTCTCATATTTAAGGAGAACCTCCTGTGTTCCAGTTTGTATCCATTACCCCTTGTCCTATCATTGGTTGTCACTGAGAAGAGCCTGACTCCACTCTCCTGACACTCACCCTTTACATATTTATAAACATTAATGAGGTCACCCCTCAGTCTCCTCTTCTCCAAGCTAAAGAGACCCAGCTCCCTCATGCTTTCCTCATAAGGGAGATGCTCCACTCCCTTAATCATCTTCATTGCTCTGCATTGAATTCTCTCCAGCAGTTCCCTGTCCTTCTTGAACTGAGGGGTCCAGAACTGGACACAATATTGCAGATGCGGTCTCACCAGGGCAGAGTAGAAGTGGAAGGAGAACCTTTCTCAACCTACTGACCTTCTAATACATCCCAGGATGCCATTGGCCTTCTTGGCCAGAAGGGCACAACGCTGTCTCATGGTCATGCTGCTGTTCACCAGGACCTCCAGGTCCCTTTCCCCTACACTGTTCTCTAATAGGTCATTCCCCAACTTATACCGGATTCCTGTTATAGAAGTAAGAAAATTGTATGTAGACTATAAATATTCAATAAAAACAATTCTTGCAGACATGGTCTGGTGGATCAGTCTTTTGTATGTAGCTAATTTATTTAAGAGATGTTTTGTACATTGTTAAGACATATGAAGAACAAAGAATTATGCATGTACTGGGGACATCTGAATTACAAGAACTATGCAAAATGCTGATTTGAGCAGTCTCTCCTGATCCAGCTGAAGGTTCTAATGTGATGACCCTTGTAACAAGTCTGTTAAAAACCAAAACTTGCACCACCACCAAAGAGTGAGTAACCATTCTGTTCTAGAGACTCACTTCCATGTGCAAGCAACACCTCTACCAAGATCCCAATAAATTAGTTTTTTTCTCATTTTTTACAAACACTGTCAAGACTGTCTGTGAAATCGAGAGAATACACTTTGTGTGTGAGTCTGATTTATGTTAAATTGTGCTCTAATAGTAAATGTCTGTTGTAAGCTACTGCTTTATTTCTAACCTAGGAATAAATACATGTAATATTTTTGCTTAATTTTTCTTGATCTGCAGCCAGGGTATGTTGTATCATCACTGCCAGCTCTATTTTTTAATGAATCAGCAATACAATTATTTACAAAAATCACACAACACATGGAGTATGCAATAAACAAATGAAAGTGTCTCAAAATTCATTTTAATTACACACAATTTCAATTTATCCATGGAAAACATCATAAAAGTCAATTATTATTGTGATATCTAATATAGTTTCTAGTGTTCATACACAACTGCTGTAGGATCAACATGCTGTAGAGAAACTACAAGAATATTTTTTCAATCATCTATTTGAATGGATGTGAGAATAACGCTTTCTCATATCTTGTCAGAAAAGCTTAGTGGTGTCTTCTCTCAGATACCAAATTACAGTGCAACATTCTCATTAGACCATATTAGGTAGAAAAAAAACATATTAGGTAGAAAAAAATAAAGCCCTTTTTTTTTTTTTCTAAAATACATGTGGGATAGCAAATTCCTTACTGTAGATGGAAAAAAATATTTTTTTAAATAAAAGGGCTCTTATGCTACTTGTCTTCTTGCACCATGACATTTCTTTGCATCATTAAAATTTTCAGTTGTATAATATTTGCTATTTCTCAAAAGAATCCAGATGTTTCTCTGTTCTTGTAGTGTAACTTGTGAAGGAGTAACCGTCTTCCTCTACAGCAGAAATAATACACGCAAAGATATTTAAGTTTCCATTATCAAAATTCATGTCACATTTACAATATTTCTTTGAGTATTTTAACTATTTTGTTTTCACAGTTGTGCCAAGTAATTTCCACTCTTAGAACTACAGGCAGGCAGCTTTTAAAACTGCAAATTAAAACAGAGAGTCTGGATTACCATTCAGGGTCTTTTTTTCTGTTCCTCCAGCAAAAGATGGGAAAATAGATAAATGAATTGTGAACTTCTGGAGCAAACCAGTGATTTCATTGCCCTCAAAGAATGTTCTAAAGAACACTTATTTAGCTGTAACTAAAATTCACTGAGTTTGAAGTCATATTGCTTTTTATTGTTAAGGAGATTACGTGTGAATCTGGTAAGGAATTTGGTTAGCAACTGCTTGGTTGGTTGTTTTTTTATTGTTTGTTTGTTTGTTTGTTTGTTTTGTTTTTGTTTGTTTGTTTGTTGTTTGTTGTTGTTGATATTGTTAATTTACATTATGGGGGAAGGGAAAAAGAAACTTCACAGTCAATGAAGTCAAAGTGAAAGTGCATTTCTACAGGAGAAAGCCACATGACCTTCATGCAAGCTGTCAAAACAGGACCAGCGGCACATTCAAGTCTATAGCAATCAAACAAACCTTCAAAGAGAATAAGAACAAAAAAGTCTTTGTATTTGGATGCTATGGTGCTCTCCTGGAAGATACAGAGAATTCCAGGCTGCTACTTCATGTAGAGTTTCCACAGATCTCAGTGGCAACTGGAAATACGTCCCTTCCTTTTAGAAGTTCAGGCCTTCTTAGAAGTTCTTGCTCTTGCCAGATGAACCATCACTACACAGGATATGTATTATGTCTGAGAAAGTGCTTTGTTTCATCATCCTCATTAGTCTGTGTTAGGTAGAAATAAGCACAAGGTACTTTAATAATATCTAGCAAACATGATAATGTTCATAATACCTCAATTTCAAAAAGATTGTTAAAGAATTAAGAGGTTATGTTTTCAATAGCATCTGTGGATCAGGAAGCAAGTTACCATTATTGACAAATGAGCTAAGAAAATCCATTCTGAAGAGACTCTTAAATAGATTAAGAACAGAAACATCCTTGCAGATTTAAAACATGGGATGAATACACTCCACAGAATGCAGACACATATTCAGTATACCCAGAATATTACTGATTGTATATATATATATATATATAAATTTATATACTCTCAAACATGTGCATGCACCAAGCATGAAAAGAAGATGAGTAAATAACATTTTAATTTTATTCTAATTATTTCTGATTGAGTGTTTACATGCTAAAAAGAATATTATATTAAAGCTTCAGAAAAGTTTGTAGTCCTTGGGCATTTGCCTGGCTCTCATCTCTGAGAACATATTTTTCTCTTCTGATAGGATTATAGACCCATATAGTTTTATCATTGCTTCACTATTATGATTAAGATTAAAAAAAAAAAAAAAGAAGAAAGAAAATAAACTAATTTCCTCCTTCTGTTTTGTTCCACAAGACATTCCAGGTCACATAGATCTGAGAGGATAAGATTTCAATGCAGATTCAGGAAAGATCTATTGTTCTTGGAAAAACTCTTTACTTTCACTACAGTTTTATTTTATTCTGCTGGGGTTTTTTTCAGACAAATTTTGATAAAAACTCATGTGAACTGCAAATTTAAAATCTTTGCTTTGTAAATTTGTAATTTTATTATCATAAGCAGATCGGAACTTTTAAAGCTATACAGTGAAAAAGAAATTATTTTCTGACTTTATCAGCTGTATTGGTCTTTGTATTTAAAATTTAATGTCTGATTAGAACAAGTTGAAACAGCAGGGAAATGGAAATGTGTGTGGACTTTGGAATGAAGACTTGAAACAACTTGTGGTGACATTCCCTCACATGCCCTTACAGAATCAAGGATTAAGTTGCAAAGCATGAAAAACACAATGTATCATTTCATTCATCATCATGTTTACAAGTGGGTCTGAAGAAGTTAAAGTATTTGAGAAACTTCTAACTATTTGCAATGCAGTAGAATTAGTGACAGCAAATCTTGGACTAACATATGACAAGTAAAGTCAGGGTAGGGTTGGTCAGAAACTCATGTATAGTATTTCTTCAGCAATAGGCTTTTAACCAAATATAATTTTCATAGAACTTTCCTGGAAGGTTGCTAATACTGCTGGTGTGAATACTCCTTACCTAATTGTTCTGGTATCTGATAGGGCTTAAGACCATTGTTCTTCAGCTACAGAGGAAAAGTACGATGGATCACAGGAAGTGTAGCAAGCAAAAAACTTCAGTGTGATCAATAAACATAGTTTTATCTCCTTTTCCAGTTTTTTTTAAAAAAGGAATACAGGTATAGGCATATCAGATTCATAAATGGAAGAAACTCTGTGTCTTCCATATTGTCTCAGGAAAAACAACAACAAAAACAAAAGCCACAAACAAACAAACAAAAAAGGTAGTTCTGTTCACCTCTGTGATTTTGCTAAGTGTGGACATGAAGCACCCATCTTTTCTTCTTGATTATACAAATTTAAGGAATTGGATCCTTCCATGGCACATGGCCCATGTAATAGTCATGAAAGGAATAAGAAAACCATTGTTTACAGCTATAAGAATATGGAGAAAAAAATTGCTTTTTATCCATTGACAACAACTGAAACAAAATTTGGGGTTGATTCCTGGTCTTCCAATGGATAGACTATAATGGACTATCAATAATACTACCTCTTATTATTATTTAATTCATATGACTAAATGAATAAACATACCTTCCTTAATAGCATTAGGCACAAACACATTGGTAAGGATATGTAAAGTGAACAGGGCAGAAAGGAAGCACTTTGTAAAAGCTTTTTTGGTAATAAGAATAGAGGAAAAGACAAATCCAATAAAAATATGTGTTCTGGAGAATATACAGAAATGAACTACATTGCATGAAAAATTTAAAACAAAATTAGACATTTTCAGATGTTTTGCAACACACAGATTACAGGTGGCTAAACTAAACCATAAATATTTATTTTAATAACAATTCTCAATTCCACAACAGAAATAGAATGACTAAAGGTGGTTTGTATTTAAATCAACTGTTTCCTAGATTTTTTTTCCTGGAAATTCAAATGTTTTCTTATTACTTGAGTTAAATCAATAAGCAAACACACTGTCAAAAGTCAAATGTGGTTCATATCTTTTAACAGCTGTATTATTTTGATTTCACTGATCACACCATCATGTCATATTTCTCTGCCTTTGGTTTATTCACAGGACTCTGAGAGCAACACAGAGTTTTGGGTACGTGCTGACTGCCACATGCTGTCATGTAATCACAGTTTCATATGATTTAGCGATGTATGACTCTTAATCAGTTTCACCTATCAAAATGTCAGCTAGTGGCAGAAAGTTCTACATGAAATAGATAACTCCCTAGAAACAAGATGGTTTTTGTTGTAATGAGCCTGGTTGCCAGCAGTGTCTGAAATATTCTGAATAGCTTGGTTAAGTTGATGAAGATGTATATGTGAGATATATATGTATAGATATATATGTATATATATATATATGTATGTATGTATGTAGATATATAGATATATACATATGTATATGTACAGATATATATGTAATATCTGTAAATGCTAGAAATACCCAAGGAGGCAAATCTTTTGTTAAGGAAAAGTTAGTAGGAAACTAGACTTCCTTTGCCATTAGGCAAGTTATAAAACCCACCATACCGAAATAGTAGGAGAAATAACAGACTGATTTATTACGATTAAGGTATTTCAGAAATAATACAAAGAGCTGAAAATCATCTGTCTTTGCAGAGATGGGCAAGAAGAAAGAACAAGCCTACAGAACTCCACCTTCTACTCAGACTTTCCTCCATATCAGAGTTACCCAAAGAACGTTACCTGTGGACAACATTGAGATGCTCATGCTCACATTGGTTACATAGAAAAAATAAATAAAAAAATAAGTCAGAAACTACAAATCTGTCATGTTGACTGTCAAAGAAAAAACAATACTGGCTTTACCTCTGCTTGGCAAATTCCAGGTAACATTTGGTGGCTGTGGCTATGCCTCTCAAGACCATTCTGCTAGTTGTAGGAGATCACTGGAGGGGGAAGAGCTTGCCATTGTTTTTGGTTTGTTTCAGGAAAAAGAACAGTGTTATGATAAAGTGTTTACCTTAACCAGGGATGACCGGAGCAGAGGTAGATAAATATCACATTTTCCATCTTTCTACTTGCTATTATTCCATGTATCTGTCTTTATACAAGTTATATTGATACAAATCAAATTTAAAACTAGTAAAAAGAAATGCAGCTTTATAGGATATATAACTAACTAGTTGATGGAACTTCAGGCCTTGAGAACAGGATATGAATTTTCAGAGCATTTAAATTAAAGGTGGTGATCTAGAGAAAGGATTGAGGTTTTTGTTTCCTTTTTAAAGATGATAGCTAAACTCTTTCTGCTCACAGCATTCAGAATACCTAACCAATGGCTTAAAATATTGACCTTTCTAGGATGCTTTTCTCTAAAAGAGGAAATGTACTTTTCTTCAAATGAAGAACCAGGCACTGATTTCCCCAAAAGAAAGGAGAATAATCTCTGAGGTACTGTTGTGCTTGAAAGAGTAGCTCTTTTGTATAAAATATACCATATAAGAGGACTCAATATGTCAAGGAAATCAATGTATTGAGATAGAGTGTCAACTTGTGACCTTGTGAACTACAGTTTTCTTTATTCCTGTGGAACGGTAAGATACTTTAAAATACATGTACTAAGAAAAATAGGAAATAATTTTCCATAGGAAACCTACCATTTAAAAAACATATGAGCTCAAATTAATTTTATCCCAAAGAGGTTAAAGACTGTGGGTTAACCTCAGTTTTGAGCTATATTAGCTAGTCTAATACTTTACACATGTACTTCTTACATAGTCTGTGGTTCGATACTCTGTGTATGAAAATGTTCTCACAGACTCCTCAACACATACAAACCATAGAATTATAATGCAGAGAAGGTGTAAAGAAATTTCTGTATAAACACTTACACATGGAGAAGAGAGAAATTGATTCCACAGTTCTGCTATTGGAGATACAACAGCTTTCTGCAGTTGCTTCTTTCATTGTCTGTCTTAAAATATAAAGAGAGCGAGCAGTCATAGATAAACTGAAATGTTACCTTTCCCTTTATCATTTCCCATTATATAGTTTGTAATCATAAATATTCATAGTGCATGACTACATGTTGAAATGTTTATTTGATTTTTTTTACAAGAAATGAAAGAAAGCAGGGTAATTTTTTAAAATTTTTCATACATCTTACATATTGTTTTGACTGCAAGGTCTTGACACTTCTAGTTGTAATAATAAAATGAGTACATTAACTTTCATACATTGTTCAAGATTTTCAGCTCCTGTTTGTGCATTTAGTATTGTAAATGTTAAAAAGTGTTCCCTTAGAGGTACAAAATTAGCTTTTGTCACTATAGACAATGCAAAATAAATGTAAATTTAAGTGGGCAAAACAACTTGATTCAGTGTTAGGTTGCAAACTGAAGCTACAAAGTATAACAAAAATCGTGATTATGTATCAGGAAAATACATAATGCATACATAATATATAATACATACTCCAGTCCTCCAGGAGGACTGGAGTCAGGAAAATGGAGGAGTTTGCTTTGGTTGATGAGGACTGGGTTAGGGAGCAATTAGGCAATCTGGACATCCATAAATCCATGGGTCTGGATGGGATGCAGCCATGGGCACTGAGGGAGCTGGCTGAGGTCATTGTTGGACCACTCTCCATCATCTTTGCCAAGTCTTGGGGAAATGGGAGAAGTGCCTGAGGACTGGAGGAAAGCAAATGTCACTCCAGTCTTCAAAAAGGGCAAGAAGTAGGACCCGGGTGACTACAGACCGGTCAGTCTCACCTCCATCCCTGGGAAAGTGATGGAACAACTTATCCTTGCTGCCATCTCCAGGCATATCAGGGATAAGAGAGTCATTAGGGGCAGTCAACATGGCTTCACCAAGGGGAAGTCGTGCTTGACCAACCTCATTGACTTTTATGAGGACAAAACAAGGTGGATGGATGATGGCAGAGCGGTGGATGTGGTCTACATTGACTTCAGTAAGGCATTTGATACGGTCTCCCACAGCATCCTTACAGCTAAACTGGGGGAGTGCAGTCTGGATGATTGAGTAGTGAGGTGGACTGCAAACTGACTGAAGGGAAGAAGTCAGAGAGTCAATGTGGCAGAGACTACTTGGAGGCCTGTGTCTAGTGGAGTGCCTCAGGGGTCAGTACTGGGGACTGTATTATTCAATATATTCATCAACGATTTGAACGAGGGAATAGAGTGTACTATCAGCAAGTTTGCTGATGACACCAAGCTGGGAGGAGTTGCTGACATGCCAGAAGGCTGTGCTGCCATCCAGCGAGACCTGGACAGGCTGGAGACTTGGGCGGGGAAAAAATTTGATGAAATGTAACAAGGGAAAGCATAGAGTATGGAGCATCTGGGTAGGAACAGCCGCAGGTTCCAGTATAAGTTGAGGAATGAGCTGTTAGAGAGCAGCGTAGGGGAAAAGGACCTGGAGGTCCTGGTGGACAGCAGGATGACCATGAGCCAGCACTGTGCCCTTCTGGCCAAGAAGGCCAGTGGCATCCTAGGGTGTATTGGAAGAGGGGTGGTTAGTAGGTCGAGAGAGGTTCTCCTCCCTTTCTACTCTGCCCTGGTGATGCCACGTCTGCAATATTGTGTCCAGTTCTGGGCCCCTCAGTTCAAGAAGGACAGGGAACTGCTGGAGAGAGTCCAGCTCAGGGGAACAAAGATTATTAAGGGAGTGGAACATCTCCCTTATGAGGAAAGGCTGAGGGAACTGGGTCTCTTTAGTTTGGAGAAGAGGAGACTGAGAGGTGACCTCATTAATGTTTATAAATATATAAAGGGTGAGTGTCAGGAGGATGGAGCCAGGCTCTTCTCAGTAACAACCAATGGTAGGACAAGGGGTAATGGTTTCAAACTGGAACACAAGAGTTTCCACTTAAATTTGAGAAAAAAATTCTTCTCAGTAAGGGTAACAGAACACTGGAACAGGCTGCCCAGGGGGGTTGTGGAGTCTCTTGCTCTGGAGACATTCAAAACCCACCTGGATGCCTTCCTGTGTAACATCATCTAGGTCTTCCAGCTCCGGCAGGGGGATTGGACTAGATGATCTTTTGAGGTCCCTTCCATTCCCTAACATTCTGTGATTCTGTGATTTGGTGATTCTGTATTGAGTTACTCTTTCATGCAACCATGTAATTTTTCAAAATAGATGACTCAGCATTCTCTTGTAATATCACATGTAAACCAGTCCATATTTAAATCTTGCAAATACCATGAATGTGCATGAAAATAATTCTTAAGAGATGTATATTGGTTTGGAATATGAATAAACTCTTACAGAATTGTTACAGAATTGCCGTGAGAATGTATCTTAAGGAAAAATAGTAAAATTGTGGGTAATAAAGCCTTATCTACAGGAAAGAATGCTCTGGATACGTTGTGGTTTGTTTAAATCTATTGCTCGTTTCATCATTCAGAAGACCAAACATAGCTAGTTACTTCTGGGTGAAGAGAAATGCTCTCTAGAGTTCATTGACTAATGACAAGGTGTCCACCAAATATGATGAGAGCTTAGCTACATGGTTCATATAAATACCTTTATTTAGGTATTTGAAGTAAGGGGTCAATACTCTGGATCTGAATCTCACCTGAGGGTGATTCATTTTCTTAGGTGGCTTGTCTCTTTTGTAAACCCTAGAACATCTGTGTCATCTACACAGAGCTAGCAGGTGTGAGATGCTGGTTGACAGCAAAATCACATGAGTCAGCAGTGTGTCCGCTAGCAGCCAAGAAGGCAGACCACATCCTGGGGTCCATCAAACACAGTATGGCCAGCCAGTCAAAAGACTTAATTATCCTAGTGTATTCAACATTGGTGTGGTCTCATCTTGAGTGCAGTGTGCAGTTCTGGGACCCAGAATTTAAGAAGGATGTTCAGGTCCTTGAATGCAACCAGAGGAGGGCAACAAAGCTGTTGAAAGGTCTGGAAGGAATGTCCTATGAGGAGTGGCTGAGGTCTTTGGCCTTGTCTAGTCTGAAGAAAAGGGATCTGAGGGGTGATCTCATTGCTCTCTACAGCTTCCTGAGGAGAAGTGGAGAAAGGGGTGCTGATCTCTTCTCCCTGGTATCCAGTGATAGGACATGTGGGACTGTTTCATGCTGCACTAGGAAAGGTTTAGACTGGACATTAGGAAGCATTTATCTACCAAGAAGGTGTTCAAAAGCTGGAAGAGTTTTCCTAGAGAAGCTATTGATGCTCCAAGCTTGTCAGGGTTCGAGAGGTATTTGGACAACGCCCTTAATTATTTGTTTTAACTTGTGGTCAGCTGTGAAGTAGTCAGGTAGTTGGACTAGATAGTGATTGTAGGTCCCTTCCAAATTCTATTCTATTCTATTCTATTCTATTCTATTCTATTCTATTCTATTCTATTCTATTCTATTCTATTCTATTCTATTCTATTCTATTCTATTCTATTCTATTCTATCCTGTTCTTGCATTATTGGAGAGGCATTTACACCTTAGATTGTTAGCTGAAGGACAGCTCATATCGCACTAGATGCCTATGTTTAAGTAACTGAATACTCCAGATGTCTAAAGTTGGGCCTTTAAGATATTTATTTGAAATTCCCCTATAAGCAATTGAAAGAGGTAGACATACATTCAGGATGAGGTGTCTATATGATCATCATCATGACACTGGATGTCCCCAGGCACTCCTGAGGAATATACAGCTGAAGTTAGCTCAAGCCCATTGCCCTCTTCAATGTTTATTGTCATGTTTGCTCAGTTTTTATACTCTAAGTTGGGCTGAAACACTTATACATTTTCCCCATGCTGGTCTGGCTAGCTTGCGAAGACTTTTACATTTGTTCATTAGCTAAGGGAAGGCCATTTAAAAAAAAAACCATGCATCTGCTCAACTGATATAGCCCTTTATTATAAAAAAAAAAAAAAAAAAAATAGCCACCCCATGGTTCCTTTTTGTTGAAATAAGTTTAGCTTTCTTTCTAACATCTGTGGTTACTTCATATATTTAGTCTCGAGCTTCATGAGCACATTACCTATACCTATCCCCTCTGAGTCTTCTTCTATTGTAGGCATTTGTTGATCAGTCACACATGGTGAGATCTGAGATGAAATTTCTCTGTAACTAACTACACAGTGAATACTATCCACTTTTTTCCATTGATGTCATTGACTTTAAGTTGAATTTCTAAAAAATAATATTTCTATCCTCTTTTCTCCCTGCAGCAATGTACTTAGAAGTTAAATTTAATTTATTTTCTTATTAGCAAAAACATATGCATTTCATATAAGAAATAATTTAACTTTGAGGAAATTATCAAATATTGAAACTGCATTTGATTCTCCCTTCTGATGTACAATACTATTTTCTTCATGTTGTGGATGTGTTTAACATTGCTACTTCTTTTTTTCATTTTACCCATACTGGGACTTCATTTAAGCTACTGAATAGAGAAGACAAAGCAGCACCCCAGTGAATCAGTTTATCTGTGTATTATGTGTGTAGAAAGAAAGCTAAGATAATAAAACTGTTGAAGCATGCAAGCTAAGGCAGGGTACTGGCTGAAATCTTGAGATTTTTAGGCCATCCAAGACTTAGTTAAAGCTGATGGATTAGTAGTGAAGTATTAATAAGATAAGTGCTTTCTTTTGACTGTTAGACCACGCCAAAGTTTTGTGCTATAATAAGACAGTCAGTTTCTTCAGCTTTTACCAGTTTATAACATCTCAAATGCAAATAAAAAATGAAATTGCATTAAATGGTCCAAGTACTTCCTTAGATAATGAGTAAAACAACACCACTGCATTTTAGCTCATAATACGAAATGTGTACATAATGCAAGAATAAAATGAAAATCATTTATATGGTTGAATTATTTGAGGTTAAGGCTACTGCTACCATTAAATAAACCTGAATAATCTGTTTTTCTATCAAATCAAAGTTCAGTGAAGACAAATTGTTGTTTCAAGAAAGGTTTTGGAATTATCAAAGCATGAAGAACTGAAGTATGTGTATTTTTAGTATGCCTTTGTGGAACAGTTCAATGCCTTGTTAACATATTCAGCTACTGTCTATTGAACAGATATGTCTCAGTGATGTCACGCAAATGTAGAAGTGGAGACCAAAATGTATGGCCATGCTAGACTAACACAAATCTGTTGCCAACACACTGATCAGCTCAAGCTAATACATATCCTGCTCCTTGGCCAGGCTGCTATGTTGAGAAAATAACATTTCTAACTAATAACTAAGTCCAGTTTGTTTGGAAACTTCTACGCACTTTCTCTGCTATTCAGTGTGCATTGCCACATAAACATGTCCTTAAACTTTGTTTGTGCAACCATTACTTATGCTGCTGAGTATTTTGTGTCTTCCTTAAAGTTTTTGAGGTTATGTGTTTTGTCAGGATAAGGCAAATTTTTATTTTTGGTTTATATGTCTCATCAGTAATTTCTGAACTCATAAAAATGGTGAGAAGACAAGCTATGGACAGATGTGATACTCTCATTGGTGATGTCTGTCTTTATGCCTAATTCATAATTTTGTTGTGGGTTTTTGTTTTGTTCTGTGGTGGCTTTTTGGTGTTTTTTTTTTTGTTTGTTTGTTTGTTTTTTTATTTTTTTTTTTTTTTAACTGACCACCTCTTAATGTTATCAGGGATATTGCATTAGAATTTCTGGAAGGAGAAAAATTTTTAGAATACTTGAGAATTTTTTGAATAGACTATTTCAGTTGGAAGGGATCTACAATGATCACCTAGTCCAACTACCTGACCACTTCAGGGGTGACCAATTTCAAACATGTAATTAAGGGTATTGTATCTTTGATAAGAAATTATCTCCTACAGACTTCAAGAATTTCTGAGATCTGCTGGTCACAGCAGTATGATATTCCCAGTAGATGTCTAAGAAGTTGACATTTCTGATAAGGACAAGGGCTACCGATCCAGAAATTTAACCTAATAACTGTTAAGGAAATTTATTTTCCCAGGGTTTCCAGTAGCAGAGACTCAGTCTATTCCTTAACATTTTCTGTAGAATAACAACAGAATAACCCATCGGTATTTACATTCTGGCTCGGCAACCAGCAGAAAACACTCACTACAAGTCCTTTGCTTTCCAAACCCCTAACCCTCACACAGAGGCTCCCAAACACATTGTCACAAATGGTAAGGGCTGTTCAATAAAACCTCTCCCTTATGTGTAGTACAACACTTCCACCTCACCTGCCCATCCCTCCCAAACAGCTTGTAGTCATCCATCCCAACATGCCTTTCCACCAAGGGACTCTTTCCACCAAGTCCAACTAATACCAATGCTAGTGTAGCTTTGGGAGCTGACTGACACTTCCAGTTCATCCTGTTTGTTTCTCATACTGTGTGTGTTGGTGTACAAACATTTCAGATATGCTCCTGAGCCCTCCATACTCCTTGGAGAAGTGTAAATGTTTCCAGTAACACTGCCACCCTTCAGTGGTGCCACACTCACCCTTGGCTTACCAGCTGCAGTCCTGGTGGCATCTCTTTTCCCCACAAATTCCAGTTTGAAGCTCTCTTGATCAGCCCCACCATCTTACTCCCAAAGGTTTGTTTTCCCCATCAGGACAGGTGATTCCATAAAGCGTCACTGTACCTTGTCTCTTGAAGGCTCTTCCATGGTTTAAAACCCCAAAGTTTTGGTAAGGCACAAGTCCTGGAGCAAGGTATTGATCTGCTGGGCTTGCCTGTTACTTCCAAAGTCTTGCCCCTTATTGGTAGGATTAAGAACTACCTGTGCTCCTGAATTTTTTAGCATTTTTGCCAGGCCTCTTAAGTCTCTTTTGATTGATCTCAGACTTTTTATTGAAGCATCAGTCATATCCACATTAAAGAGCAGAAATGGATATTAGCCTGAAGCTTGAACTGGGCTTTTCAGTCTTGTAGTGATGTCCCTAGTTCAGGCACAAGAGAGACACCAAATTTCCCTGAAAACGTCATTCAGTTTGCAAATGGGTGCTCTCATTCTGCACAGGAGGGAATCAACAATGACTATAACTTGTCGTTGCTGCCTTTCAGTGCTTTGTTGCAAGGGATTGGACTCTCTGACCTTGGAAAGACTGCTTGTACAGGTTACTCCTCTTTTTCATTATTAATTTTCCATGAAATTAAAGGACTATGGGCAGGGAGAGGGTAAGAAGAAACAAGGAGTCTCAGGTGTAATGGCAGAGTCAGAGAGCACTGGGTGGATTTTCTGAGGCCCCAAAAAAACAGTGTGTTCCTGTAATGAGAGCAAATCTGAAGGAAAAGACTTGACCTGCAAGGTTGCCCTAGACAGAGCACAGATTTGTTTAAAAACCTCCCATATTTCTGTTCTGTAAAAATTTGTTTTTCTACCACTTACTAGTTCTTAGCCTATGAAATCCATGTTTTTGTAAAGTATGGTTCTAAACTTACAAAAACTTTTTCATATTTTTTAAGTTCATTTCAAAATTGCAAACAGACCCTCCTCAAAGCACTGCCTTACTTGGAAATCTGACAGAAGAGACATTCAGTCAGATTTGACTTTTCAGGAAACTACCCAACAAGAAACATGTATATTTATAGATGGGATATAAATGAAATTCATACTATCTAAAAGTGATGTCTAATTAAACAGTGAGAGATTTCATCCAGTTTCAGGAAAAAAAAAAACCACAAAAAATCAATAAGCAAAGATTTCAGCCAGTAATGTACTATATTCAGTACTTCAAATACCTGGTAAAAATTGTGGATTTCTACACTGTACCCTAGTAGGCAGATTTGTGTACTCTCTCAGAGCTAAAATTCAAGTGAAGTGTTTTCAAAATCCATCAAAATTGAAACATATAAATAAGTCTCACATGAATGGTGACATAGGATAGAAAAATAATAATTTATACCAGTAGAAGTATTGGAGGGGCAGACAACATACACTGGGAGAATTATTTAATTTCACTCTGATTTGATGCAGCTGAAAAAAAAGAAAATAGAACTAAAGGAGAAATAATTAGGCCCAATTATAGAGAGAAAAAATGGCAATCAGATACATTTTACTCTGGAATAATTTGGCCTGAAAGTGATTGAAATCTCCTCACCTGTGATATCAGGGAAAAAAAGATATGAGAAAAACAGCATAAAGTGCATGTTGAAGGATAATTGATCACTAGTAACAACATGGACTGGATGACCTCCACATTTTTTTTCCTCCCAAATGACTTTGGTATTATTATCTGGGGGCAAAAAGCTACAAAACCTTGGTTAACCACTGGCTTGAGATCAAACCACTGAAAAATGCTGACACCTGGTTAAAGTTCATTGAAGAGAAACTGTACAGCAAAGTGACCATCAATAATTTTACAAAGGCATAAAGATACAGTATAATTCATAATGAAATCAAGAAACAATTGATTACACATATTTGGATTAAAATTCCATTTTGTATTTAATAAAATATATTTATTGAATTGAAATTCATATTAGTGGTGATTATTAAGGAATAAAAAAAGTTCTTACAGCTTTGTAACATGCAAGAATACATTAAAACATTTGAAGACAGTCACAACTTTTGGATAATTTTTAAGGAGTTTTCTGTTGCATGACTCATGGAATCATAGAATGCCGTGAGTTGGAAGGGACCTGAAAGGATCATTGTGTCCAACTCCTTCACAGGACAACCCCACAGTTCACACCATGTGTCTGAGGGTGTTGTCCAGTCTCTTCTTGAACACTATCAGGCTTGGGGCTGTGACACCTCCCTGGGGAACCTGTTCCAGTGTTACACAACCCCCTGGGTGAAGAACCTTTTCCTAATGTCCAACCTAAACCTCCCCTGGCACATCTTCCTGACAGTCCCTCGGGTTCTGTCACTAGTTGCCAGAGAGAAGAGATTGGTACCTGCTTCTCCTCCTCCCCTTGTAAGGAAGCTGTAGACTGTGATGAGGTCTCCCCTCAGTCTCCTGTCAGTCTCCTCCTCAGTTTCCCCTCAGTCTCCTCTTCTCAGGCACCACTCACAGAAAATTTATTTTTATAGTTCCCAGTCTCTAGACAGTATGCTCTTCTGACTGTTTTATGCAGTCATCTCTCCAATGATAAAAAGACATATGTTTACATTAACATAATATATAAGTAGAGTGCCAGTCACAAAAGTGTTTGGAATTAATGGTGTGGTTATCTGCCCTATTTCCACAGTTCCCATCCATGTTACTGAGACACAGTCACTCCATGATTTGGGATGACTCAGTCTCCATGAGGTCCTGGCAGTTCTTTCATTTTGTAAGGATGACTACATACCTTTCTTTTCAAATTGGTCTTTTCTTCAAGGTGCAGACAAAACAAGTAGGAGGAAAGATGTCTGTGAACTGTCAAGGCAAGATTGGGAGGCTGGTCACTGGAACTGCTCTCTGTCATATAATCTAAATTTATTTGCATAACAGAATGAGTTAAGTGGGTGGATAGCAATTCCTTTCCTCCAAAACATAAATGTTCACACAAATCAAAACCTGAGCACCACCAGTCCACTTTAGACCAATATATGTTGGACCCAAGAGAGCAGGACACTTGCGCATGTCAGTTGATAGCTCAGAAAAGCAGTTCGTCTTTGGGTTCTAGCTTCTATTTGTTGGATGTTCACCTGTGGTGTCTCCCTAAAATGCTATTGTTCAAAAATTTATTGCATTAGCTGCCAACTGCCTTACTAAAGACCTAGCACCACGTAATCAGCAGTGGCTGGTGCTTTTCATCACGCCCGCCCCTCACACCCCATGTGATGAAAGCCTGCAAAACCTCTCAGTTATAATTTTTATTTTTGATAACTGAATTTAGACATATAAAATAAAGGTACCATATTTTCCGAGGTTTTCTGGGCTTTTAGGTCTCATTAACATTAATAAGGTTGGAAGTGCTCAGTACTCATGAAAAAGTCACATTGCACAGTGAGATGACAGAATATGGATTCAAGTTCCTAATTTTAGACATTACAATTTGGCAAATGCTGCCTGTAAATATTTCTGATCATATGAAATTGCAATCCATAGAGAATTTCCACAAGTCTGTGATTACCATGCAGTATTACACATTTAAGACTATCTAGATAATTGGTTCTTTTAGAGTCCTGCAGCATTGATCCTGGTCGATGCTGTACAGAAATAATAGGTAACTATTTATGAGATCAAAACTATAATGTTGCCAGTTGATAAAGGTTAGAAACATTAGAGCTGATTTTTCCTGTAGGACACAGCATGCTAGAATTTAATTGTAATCTTGCTTCATTACCCATCATATTCCCTATTAAATAGCAAAATGATTGTCTTTATGTCTTTATTTCTCCCTTCCTAGATTATTGACATTTGGGAACACAAAACAGCATTCTTAAATACTTGAATGCATTACTTTATACTGAAAATTACTGTCATGCTAATTACTTAGGAATTTATAGTTTAGGTTCCCTGATGAAGGACTTTCAACTTTGCTTTGGGGATTTTTATAACAATTTGAGTAGATTTAACTGTATATTATATCTTACCCCCCAAAAAGGAACAGCTGGCCTACTTATGTACATGAGCAAATGTCAGTTCCTTTAGAAAATGAAGGGATGAAGGGCTTACTGCAGTTATAACTCGCAAAAAAACCCAGTAGTCAATAGGGACAGAATTTCACGTTTCCCATGGCTCTCAGGAATTATTTTTTGCATTATTGTTGTTATTATTACTACTATTGCTATTATAACTAATAAATTATTATTATTACTACTACTACTACTACTACTACTACTACTACTACTACTACTACTACTACTACTATTAAATATGCAGTAGCTTAGTAAGACATTGTCTTAAAGTATTGTAATGAGTGTCAGGTAAGACCTCATCTCCAAATCCTAATAGCATCTGCCAAGGTAAGTGTGTCTGAAAAGGAGCATGTGTGTTCCTTAAGAATTGTTGATAGAGGTATTTATTTAATTTAAATGCTCTCTGTTTTAGACAGTAGGCTTTGGAAAGTTTTGAGAGGGAGGAAAAGTCCACAGATGACTTCAGTTAAAGCTCTTTTCAACACAGAATTACACTCAAATTATTGGGAGAATTTTTGTCACTAAATATATGATCCAGAAATAGACCGCATAATATGATTTTACAGCCACACTATGCAGTTTTATACAAAAAAAAATTAAAAAATCAAATAACTGGAGTTTCCTCTGCTTATGAATTATGTGATTAGCAGCTCACACAGTTTCACATTAGAGCTGAAACAATTGTTATTTTTTAATAGACTGATTCAATGGAAAATGTGATATGTCCATTAATACCTTAAATGTAGCTTTTATGTTTATAAAGTAGAATACTGTTTAAAAAAACCTGAAGACTACTTGAATATACAGGCAGTGAATGGCAATAACAAAATTCAATTTAGTATGAAATTTGTAATTTGTGAACACAACAAGTACTTTGTTATTTAAAATTCTAAGGAGTCATATGAATTTGATATTTAGTTATGAACCCTTACATTCTTCTTGACAACATGAAGATCAAAATGATGTCTTAGCATTAAAAGAAGATGGAATTTTGAGTAAATTCACATAGTATTCTGATCAAAGGTATGCTCTCAGATAAAACCAGATGACATTTTGACATTTTTTTCTAATAACACTTTATTAATATTTGCTCCTTATCTCTTCTATTAATATACTCTGTTTCTTAAAGCATAGCAAGGTATTTATTGCAATCTTTATTTTCTCAGTTATTCTAATAACCATGATAATGAAATGTCATTCTAATTATTTTTATATAGGATAAAAAATGTAAGTGTACCCAAGTCAGTCTTTCACTTTAACTGTTAAGTTTAACATTTAAAAATCAGAGGTAACATAAATCTCTATAGTAATGAGATAATCCTTTTGCTACAAGTATTTTAGCTGTAGAAATAATTTTCACCTGTGATTATAGCTAGCAGCCTGATGTTAAATTAATTTAACAAAACCAGAAAATAAGTATTTGAATGGCAGTAAAGTTCCAAGCCAGTGAAAGCACTATGGTGTATTATCTTATGTGATGCTGCCCTTCTCCACAGTGCTGGAAAGTCATCCCAAATCAAACAAATGCATATGCACTTTATACAAAAATTTATTTCCTTTCCACGGACAAAATACTGAAGTGTCTGGTTGTTTGACTTTTTTTTTCTTTCTTTTTCATTATTTCACAGGTACAGACAATGAGAAGGAGCTGATATGTTTGGGAGACTTTGAAGGCAGTCTGGAGGATTGGGAGTTGAAGGTGATTGGCACCTTACACTGAGCACCTCAGAGAATCAAGCTTCTAGTTTATGACACTGTGACTAAATGACACACAGGCTGATGACTATGTGACATGCAGTAGAATACTAAAATAATTGTGGTCACTTTGCTATACTGCAGTGTAATAAAAGCAGAGGAATTTAATGACAGCTGCCTCTAACCTGAATGATTTTTACAACTTTCCACTTATTGCCTTACTAGGAAAGTTGCTAGTTTACTTAAAAGGATTAGACATTAAGGATGTCTGAACAGGAAAGTCAGCTCTTTCTGGATAAAACTGACATTCCATCCCAAAACAAAAAACCAAACCAAACCAATTGAATAGGATAGTTTGTCTTAACGCTTCAAAACCGCTCCAACTATTTAAGTTTTTTCCCCACATACCTGCATTTCATCCATTAGTTTTGCATCTTTCATAAAGTGTCAAGTAGGTCTATTTGCTTAGACTATTCCTATATTAGCAAACTAGGTAAGTGTAGGGCTCTGGCACTGATCTAAGACCACTAATACAGCTTAATTGTACCATTTATGTCTCAGTTTTAGCCTGTGACAGCAAGTGTGTTCCCACAGAATGTTTTGAAATAGCTGAAGGACAGTTTGCACCAAAGACCACCCTCAGTAAGCAGTTTTGAAGTGTCCAGCTTATTCCAGAGCATAAGAGAAGGTAGCCATTTAGACATGAGGTGTGCCATTCCACTTGGTCTCAGAACCAGAGAACAGTTCCTGAACCATTTTATTTTTTAGGAAAGCTTTTGCCTCAAAGAACATCTTTGAGCTCTTTATGCATGGATTTCCTCTCTCAGCACCTAACTGCTGCTCCACAAAGACACTGAGGGTATCAAGCCCATCTGCCTTGCCAACAGAACTGGGACGATGTTCAGGGCTGAGAGGAAGAAAGAGATGAAGGAAACAAAGTCTGTGTGGGAGGTAGAGATGACATATAAATACATCCCCCTCAGTCAAAGCCTTGCCCTGTCCATTTATCTACCAAGCAGCCTGCTGTACCCAAAGAGATGAAGTGGTGCAATGGGATGCAACAGAGGACAAAGATGTTTTCTGTGCTTACTGGAACAACAGATGGACCTATCTACATTGCAAGTCTATTTCCCATCACACCGCTATTTACCTTTGTCTCCATCTGTTCTGTCTTGTCATGAGCTTATGTTGTGAATTGTCTGGATCAGTGACTGCACCTTGCCAGGCTCAGTGGGGTCCTGATTGCTGCCTGGAGACAGGCTGTTAGGCTATACATTCACAAGGGAAATTTATGTCACAGCTACTCAGTGAAATTCATACTATGCAGTACAGACAGCTACGTGTTTTGTGCTTTATTTGAGTAGAACTTGGTGTTAAAGGATAGAATATCCAAGGGCCAACACACACACAAAAATGACAGTAAGTTAAACAGTAAGAATAACTGTAGGGAAAGATGGAAACTCATGACATAGTCACCTAACTCCCAGCTCCAGAGAACATTTAAATCCATATGAGATTTATATCTGTGTGTCTCTGCAGAGATTAGTGCCCAGAATATAATCAGAGACGTAATACATTTCAAAATAAGGCTGGAAGAAAGGGCTAAGATACTGATACAATTCTTATTCTCTGATAATTCAGTAATAGAGCACTTCAGTTGTGATATAAGACAGGTAATTGCAAAATTCTTTTTCTGGCGGGGTAGATAAGAACACATATCTCCAACTCTAATCACTAGGCAGCTGGGTATTCTGAGATGAAATTGGGTCCCACCCATCAGTTGAGTAATCAGCAGAAAGACAATATTTTCTGGCCCAAACAAAGACTGAAAGACAGAAAATGCAGGCATGAGTCTTTTACTTCTTACCACAGCAGTCAGCTTGAAGCTGGCAGATCTGGGACTCCATCTCCACTGTTAAATAGTATGTTGGATTCCACTGCATATATCCTACACAATAACTGGATCGGGGACCAACACTCCAAAGGCGTGTTAAGGAAAGTGTCCTAACAAATAGACTATAGGGAGACCCCATTTGAGCACTATTAACAATTTAAGAGTATACCTTTTCTTACTTCATTATAAATAAGAAAGATACTAAAGAAAATTAAACTTGAAAACCTGAACATTCATAGGTTTAAAAAAAGTTTAATTTAATTTAATCTATTTAAAATTCATCATCCAAAGTTTTTCCACACTGGAAGCTGCCCCGGACAGGCAAGAGAAAATTTTGAGGGAAGAAATCAGACTTCCTCATTTGAAAAAAAAAAAATTTGAAAAACTCTCACGCTTCATTTGTTGAAGAAGCTTCAACATGCAAAGTAATACAAAGAGAAGGCATTTTGAGGAGAAAAGATATTTTTATGGTTAATGCTGTGGATGGTACACATAGAATTCTAACCTCCCCTCTTTCATCATATCACTTAAACCAACTCCTACACATGCAGATGATAAACACAGTGACTTTTTCCTAGATATCTATCATAAGAAAAATAAAATCATATTTAAAAAAGAAGTAAGAACTCATGATTGCAGCAGAAGCTATTTGAAGCTATCCTGTCAGCTGCTTTTGTTCTTTATAGTGATAAGTCTCCCAAGATATGAAATACTGAGTTTTGAAGTAATCAAAAAGTGCAATTTCTTTACAATTCCTCCTTCATGTCCCCATGCTTTGCATATTAACAGTGACTAAAGAAGAGAAAAATATGTACTGGTTCCATTAGCTTTGTAGTGAAAGTGATTTGAGATCATTAATTTGCCTTTACACTGTGCTTCCAAACATTTACCTGCTTGACCAGCTCACAATCTCTTCTGCTGACTAGATCCACGTTCCATCGTTCTCCTTCTCTAAGACTGTACAGTCCTGGTTACCTCACCCCTGCTCTGCATTTCTTGTTCCTGCTGTCTTTTCTGTCTGTCTGTATCCTCCTGTGCCCGTGTCCCTGTTCTGTAATCCTCTTTCCTTGCCCAGATTCTTCTTTCCAGTTAGGTGCAGTTCTCGCTTTTCTCTACTTTACTCAGCAGTGACACCTGAAGCACTAAAAGCCCTAGAGAGACAGAGCATACTCATGTAATGTAGTGCAATAGTGGGACAGAGATCTGTGAACTAGCTCCAGGGACATAACTGATGAAGTTTCAGTAGTAGTTTAGTAGAGGTTTGTTTTGTTTTGTTTTGTTTGTTTGTTTCATGTAGCAACTATGCAAGAACTGTTTACTTGATTGGGCTCAGACAGAGCATGGAGCCTGAAAGATACATGAAATGCAAACCAGCAACTCTTTAAGCAACAATTTGTGAGGTTTCAAAATAATGTTCTACCTATAGCATAACAACAAACTGAAAAATGAACTTGTTAAGTGGTTCAATTACAGAATGTGAAGCACGTAAAAAGGATGGCAAGAAAAAAAAGGTGTAACTAAGAAGAATAATATTTATTGTCAAAACGGCCCTGGAAAAACTGTAACAATGCAGTAATTTAAAAATATTCATTGTAGAAAGTATACCAGAAAAAAAGAAAAGAAGAATCAATATGCCTGTAATGAAAAGCTGTGGTTCCACAATGTGTTTTGTGAGGCACTAGCATTGACTCAGTTTGCCAACAAAACCTACCTCAAGACATAAAAACAAAATAAGGTTTTGTTATTCTGTGAGAAAGAAATGTGAAATGAAGTGTGTGGGGGTCTATGCAGGCACATTTCCAGGGTTTTGATAGGGATTTCAGTGACATAGGCATCTGCCATTAGACATCAACTTTTAAGTGCTAAAGATACTTTTAGAATATTGTAAAGCCATATTGAATACTAGTTCAGTGAACAGTGCACATGGAAGAACACATCTTGCAAAAAGCATTACCAGAACCTTATTACCATCTTTTGAAAATTCCTGCAGCCTATCTTGAAAAGAAAACATGCACTGTAGCTGTTAACCAAGAGACTGGGGATATTTAATATATGCAGAATTGAAGAACTGCTTTAGAATAATTTTACAGATTATTTCAAAAGATGAAAGTCTTTTGAGCCTTCCATGATAATGGAATTAAGTAGCTGCACAAAATAAATGCAGCTACGTCTTTACTGAACTTACATATTGTTATTTGAACATGATTTAGCGCTGTGTGAATGGAAAGGACAGACATTTACAATTTTCACTTAGAAAGGTATCAACGGCTAAATGTTTATAAAATAGCAGCAATTAATGTATATGAAGTCAAATGTCCTGCAAATATGGAAATGTCACTGTCAAATATGGAAACAAATATGGAAACAAAGTCGG
Organism: Columba livia; assembly: GCF_036013475.1. Classification (NCBI taxonomy): domain Eukaryota; kingdom Metazoa; phylum Chordata; class Aves; order Columbiformes; family Columbidae; genus Columba; species Columba livia. The sequence goes on along the minus strand of NC_088602.1, from coordinate 41,670,011 downwards.
AATGATTGCTATGACAACAAATGTAAACTGTTGCAAAGTTGGCTTAGAACAGTGGTCCATAACAAAAGAGAATCCAACAAAACAAATCAAACAGTAAAATATTTTAGACTTATGAATAGTAAGTATGTGAGTAACAATAATTATAATGAATGTGAGTAATACAGTAGCAGGGCTGAATTTGAAAAACTTCAGTGGAGAATGGGTGTCATAATTCATTGCAAAGGCTTAAAAAATATAATTCCATCTTCCTATTTAGAAAACATCCACTTCTAACTCACTCCCATAAATCATTATTTTATTCTAGAAAACAGGTAGTCTTACAGATAAAAGATCTGGAAAAAATGTTTCAAGAATTTTCCTTGAGACTGAAGCATTTAAGAATGAGAATCTGTTTTATGAAGGACACAGTTAATCAGTAGGCTCTGCTTCACCCTTTTAGTATTATTAAGTGATAGTGGTTTTGTCCAAGCTTTAGGGGAGAAAACATCTTCATGGATAAAGTTCACCTAAAGATTAACAAAATAAGGATTTAATAAATGAAATAAACCCTAACTCCCAACTTGAAATTTTATTTTTTGGAATCACCTAGCTCCATAAGCATCCAGTTGTCTTTAAGTGTCTACAGTTATTTACCCACACATGTAGATATATATTCTGGTAAATATGATGGCAATTCATGTCAACATAGGCAGCCACTTTATCTCCCATGACTGTCAGGAGGAGATGATGACAGCAACAGCAAGCATAGGAAATCAGACCAAGATTTAAGACCTTCCCACATGACAGTTCCCACAGCTTCCTTACTTGAGGAGACAACCCTGAATCAGTGGTAAAAGCAGCAATAAAAATAAAAGGAGGTAAGAATGGTCTGAACAGTAAGAGATGAGTTAATTTCTTGTAACACAAATTAATAGAAGGTAAATTCTAGCTGCAGGTACTCTCAATCATGACACCTCATTACAGCATATTGTGACTGAGAACCCTTTTCACTCTTTCGTATGTAGCTGGGTCAGCATGTAGCCCAGGTATGTATGACTCATTAGATCATTAAGACAATACTACATTGTGTGGGATTGTGACACTCAGCTGGAAAGGAAACCTATGGATTTTGGCTGTTCGTTATGTTTGGGTTTTGTTTTGTTTTGTTTTATCTTGTTTTGTTTTGTTTTATTTTGTTTTGTTTTGTTTTGTTTTGTTTTGTTTTTTTTCCCTCAGGCTGTTTTAATTTTTTGTAGCCTATGTTAGTTCTATGCTATATGCATCCCTAATCCAATGGGAAATGGTCTGCATTCTCTGAGGTTAGATTCAATTTTCCTTTTGCCATCTCTCTTTCTGTCCCCAGGTGTCTTGTGGTTTTGGCAATGTAGTAGCTCACCTTTGAAGTTGTTTCTCACCTTCTTTCTTCCTGTTATTATAGCCTATTGTTATGAAACTCTCCTGCAATGTGAGACGTGAAGGCTGAAGGGAGTACAGACTGAGTCAAAATAAGACCATATGTATCATATCATCATGACTAATTGTTCTGATCATTAAGCTAACAGACAGTAAGCAGAGATCATTGTTTTCTTTCTGGAAAGGAACCTCACATTCCTCCATTACACAAGTTTTCTTTGGAGATGGACAGAGATACCAGATTAAGCCAATGTGACCACTAAGGATTGCTTATTTCTTTCAACGTACTGAGAAGCATAACACCACTGCAGAGAGGTAGCCACCTAGTTTATACTGGCTCTTAGGTGAATGGGAAGTCTTCAGAGGTGCTTACACTTTTCTGAAGTATGCATGATGTGCTGAGGTGTTCTCAAGGTTTAAGGCAAGGCAGCAATAAACCGTGGCAGACGCTCCCTGTTATCTCCTTTATCTCTAGCCACCCCTTCCTTTAGATTGGAAAGATGATAGGAAAGATAATGGGAAAGGAAGAGAGGCTTAGACTTCAAGTTGGAGAGTTTTAAAGGGTTTTACTAATGTTACTAATAAATAGAGAATATATATACAAAATATACAAAACCAATCTCAAGTGCTTGATGTGGAGTTGGCGTCACTCCAGCAGCAGCAGAGCTGCGTGTGTGGAGCTGGCGGCTCCAGCAGGTGCAGCTCAGGCCCCCAGAAGTCATGGGTGGGACTTCACAGCAAACCGGAACCTGGTTGCAGGGATGCAGGGCCTGAGGCCTGTAGATCACAGGCAGACAGGCAGGGTCCTCTCTAGATACTGGCCATGGTCAAAGAGAAATTGACCCTCGTGATCACCCTCTTATATAGGGGGTATGATGATTATGGGATAGAATACTTCCACTGGTCAGTTCTAGTCACCTGTTACATTCACCCCTCCTCAAACACGCCCCTCTCACAACGGAACGTAGGAAAACTTATCAGTCTTTCTTGGCTACCATAGTGATAAATCTAAACACGAGCTTCTTCAGCATTCCGTTGGTCTCTTATCAGCAGCGAGTACAGCATCCTAGGAAAAATATGCAGGCTAAACCTCAAAAAAGTACAGCCACCTAGAAGAACTTAACTGAAAGAAAAATCACTAAAAGAGAACTGGTCTTGTTTTTAACAAAACCAGGACAGGTGTGTACACCAGGAGGATTATACCTCTTAAATAAGATATGAGGATATTTTAAATAAAACCAGTGCACAAATCACTGCAATAGAAAGAGCAGAGAGTATTTGTATTGCAGAGCAGATGGGAAAGGCTAGCCAACTACTTCTATAGTATTTCAGGGTAGTAGTACTTATTGACATGTCACAGTTTATTTGCAAGGTGACAATAAACCATGGCAGAGGCTCTCTGCTAATCCTGCCCCGACATGGAGAAGGTGATAAGAAGGATAAGGAGGAGAGTCATGCAAGTAGGAAAAAAAAAAAAAAAAGTTTTAAAGGCTTTACTAACACTACTAATAAATAGAGAAAATACACACTGGGGTAGTGCAGGGTTGCTTGTTTCCCCCCTCCCACAGTGAAGGAGTTGGCATGGCTCCAGCAGCTGCAGGGCAGGCACCCAAAAGTCCTTTGTGGAACCTCACAGCAAACCGGAGCTGGATTCAGGGATGCAGGGTCTAGATCCAGGCCTAGGATGGCAGGGACGACAAGCAGGGTCCTCTTCAGATGCTGGCCATGGTCAAAGAGGGTGAGACCTTTGTGATCTCCTTCTTTTATAGGGTGTATGATGTGGATGGGTTGGAAAACTCAGTTGGTCAGTTTTAGTTACTTGTTCTGCCCATTCCTCCTTGCAAATACACCCCTCTCAATTATGGGATGTTATCAGAATTCTTAGTTGTTATGGCAATAAATGTAAACATGAGCCTCTCCTGCATTCCACTGATCATTTTATCAGACCAGAGTGAACAGAGTCTTGCAGCTGAATTCAGACAAGTACAATTACTTAGAAGGTACTTAGAAGAACTTAACTGAAAGGAAAAAAAATCACTAAAAGAGAACCAGACTTGTTTTTAACAAAACCAGGACACGGCACCGAGGAAGAGAACTAACGTAAGTGTTGTAAAAAAAGTCTTGTAAGATTAGGATTAGGTTCAGTGCAGAAAATAAGCAAAAACACCTGAGGCCCTTGCTTTGTAGCATCTTCCTAACACCTGCAATAATTAAAGACAAACAGAACTGTAACTCCCACTCTTTCTGTGGCTATACAGTCTTGAAGTGAAAATGTAAGAAAGAGAGCTGAATGCTGAGAGAAGGAATACAGAGGTGACTCATTGACATCAGTGATCCATTCAGTAGCCTTTTTTTTCCTTTTTTTCTTTTTTTTTGAGAGAGAGTGTATTAATATTTTCTATGCAAATAGTAGCATGGAATTCTCATTTGAAAGTTGAAGAAAAATTGAAGAGTTGCACTAGGGTTTTTTATTCTTTCTTTAGAGAGGCTGGATGTTGCTAATACTGTCATCAAGTTACTACTCACAGACATATATATGTGTATACATGAATACATATGTATGAGTATACATTCCTAAGTTTGAGTCACAGAGTCTAACCATATTCCCACTAAGATTAATGGGACTTGCTAGGTAATCAGCACTTTAAAATGTCAAACAACTTTAGCTGCCCAAGCTGTAGAACTGTATAAAGATTTTGCTGGTTAAGGGCTGTGCACCAAATGTAAGGACTCTATCTCATGAATGTTTAAATGAGACTTCTTAAAAGAGTTGGTTTTTTAGAAAATTCTGAGTGCCCACCCTCAGAAAATCTGTTTTTTCGGTGTATTCTTAGGACTTTGATTGACAAGAAGACTAAGACTGGGATGGCTGAAAGGTTACTGTGTCCCCCATCCCTGCTGTTCTAGAATCAAATCCTGAAATATGGCAGCAGTACACTGTGAGCTCAGCCTCTTCAGCTGACTAACAAGCAACTTGTGCAGGAGAACAGGGCAGGCAGAGGGAGTGGTAATGTTTTTCACCTTCCCAGCCCACACCACCTTCTGTCAGGCACTGAAGAATGCCCTAAGGAGATTAATTTTCTGAGGGTGAACACTCAGCAAATTCTGAGCTTCTTTAGGGAATCCTATTTGGACAGTGAAATCTACAGATGCTAAATGAAAATCATAGGTCACACAATCCCAGACCAGGAACCTAGAAGATCCTTTACTGAAACCCTATCTTAGACTGTAAAGTTTGCCTTAATGCCCATGTAAGGCAGTTTACCTTACTGTACCACCATCTATATGAGTAAGTGTTTTTCAAGACCTCCCTTAGTAGCTCGTTTTTATTAAACACCGTAAATGCTGTTGAGCCTTGGAACCAGGTCTTTGTTAATATATTGCACACATTTTTGTGGCAACCTTCATCATGTTGTTTTGTACTGTTATTTCTATTTTTTCTTCAGTCTGTCTAGTAAAGTGCTATAAAATTTTCTAACAGAAAAAAATTACTTGGTGAGCAGCATAGGCAGAATAAATTGAAACTTCAGTTCTTGAGCCTGTGCAAAGAGCACAGAGAACTGAAGTGCCTGCTTCTCCATGGCACACCTTGTTCAAACTTCAAAATTCTGTAGACTTTCACATGCAGGGCCATATGTTCATATGACCATATTATCTTACTTGTATGCTGAATGAGCTCTAAGAATGTAAAAAAATTTTTTTTAAAAAAATGGTAAGCCAAATAGGAGAGAGGTACACTGTCACAGAGCAGGCACTAGAAGATACTCTACCTCATCAAAACAAAATATCGAATATTCCTGGCTGCAAAAAGAAGGCAATTCTCTGTAGAAGTTTTTGCCCTCTCCTGTCCTAACTAGCTAGCATACAAACAATGGAGCTGTGTCCGTGCTTTATCCACGTATTTCTCTTATTTTGGCTCATTTTTCTCTTTTACTGTGCTGCAAATTCAGCTCTGATCCTATACTGTAGAAGGCAGGTAAGAGAAAAATCTTTGCCAGCTCTGTTATCCTCAACTTTGTTTAGTCATTTAGAGGGATATAGATACTCAGAGTAAAAATGATGTAGTGGTACAGTGGTAACCCAAGCATTTCAGTGCTCCAGGCCTATCATGCAGGACTGGTGATTGTAATAATGGAACTAGAGGGGAATCAAGACCTTTTATAGGGAAAGAAGAGCTGCCTGGACTTCCAAATAAGTCTAATCCAAAATAAGCTTGCTGTTCTGTGACAGAAGAGTTTTGATATAGACAAATATCTTTCCAAGCATTCAGGGGATAGGTCTGAGCTTTTTCATAAAGCTGACTAATTGAGCAAATAATGTATTTTGGTTTCGCAGATATGTAGGTTTTAAACACGTATCGTTCCCTTTCAAATTATATTTTATAGAGTATTATACCCTGGGAGAAATTATTCATAAATGGCACTAATGAGTGTCAAGCTGCATTGCAAGGCATTTTGAAAATTGTCCTATTAATTAATGGTGTAATTAAGCTTTTGTCAGTGACATATCATATTTCTGACAGGAACAGATAGCCTGTGTAAGTCTGTGTTAGGCAGCTATCCAGGCAGCCACTGTGTTTAATGGATGGCAGCAATTTAGTCCAGGTTTATGGTGATGGGACCACCTGCGTAAGGGGAGTTGGCAACCTGCATACACAAACAGCACTTTACACTTTTTCCTCAGTAAAATCGTCTTAGTTCTAGATTGATGTAGCCCTCCCTAGGATGACACATTAGCTTTTTGCCATTAAACCATAAGTACTATTTCTCTGAGATTTTGTGACAAAAATGTCAATTAAATTCCAACTTTCATTTCCATTTAATTTTATATTCTTGTTCTATTTGCATATTAATGTGAACATGGTGCAGAACTGTTAGATTAAAATACCTTGCTAAGGCTAATATCATGTAATGCATACTTATTGAGTGTAATAGTTACAAAAACATAAAACTTTTAGAAAAATACATTTTCAAGTTGCCATCTCCCTCAGAAAAAAAAAAAATATATTGTTCAGACACCTCTCTCACCATACCCCTCCCAAAAACCTTGAGTAGGTGATACGGACAAAGACAAATAGAAACACTAAAAATAGGAAGAAGGAGAAAAACTTCTAAGTGCAGATCAACACAATAAATATATATATTCTTTTATTCCCTTATCAACAGATCTCTATTAATTCCAATATTAATAATGTAGTACCTGGCTTCATTTAACAAAGTCTTAGAATTGAATCCAGAAGAAAAAGGGCATAAAAGAAGAGAACTGAATTGGTGGACTGATTTTATTTCCATGTGGTTATACAGTCCATATGCTTAGATTTATTAGCTGCACATCTTAGAACACATCTGAGTATTTTCAAATGTAGATGAGCAGATTTATTGAGCCAGCACTGACATAAAATATCCACTGTCTTTCTTGGAATAAAAAGCAGTAAGCTAGCCTCAGCACAACGGTCATTGAAGTTAAACACTGATCTGTAGCTGACCACTCTGGCAACGTACTTCTTGCAAACAAAACACTCTCAATGGAAAAGCTGGGAAGGTTCTTTCACTGCTCAGTTTCCAAATTTACCTTTTCTCAATTTCAGGTGATTAAGAGTCTGGTTTTTGTTAGTTTCATAATGTTGCTAAACTCAGCAGAATTTAGATGCTCAGGATTGCAGAGCGTAAATGACATGACTAAAGTGTGAAAATGTCTTACGTTTAAAAGATTGGCCAAATATATTTCTGATATATCTAACTGAAATGAACAGGCTCACAAGAGTGAATAAAATATCTAAATATAATTGTATGTGAAATAACTACTGTCTGATCCCATTCGAAATACATGATTCTGGGCTGAAATTTCATTTGGCTGCTGCAAAAACAGAAGATATGGAAGCTAATTCAAGAGATGAAAGAAATATAACATATGGATGATAGGCTTGATCCTCCTCATGGTCAAGAAGACAGCTTGAATATCAAGTCCCAGGATAACTTCACTGTCCTGAAAGAGTCTGGATTTGGACTGCTTAGATTTCAGTTGTCAGAGGCTTTAGAATATTCTTTCAAGCATTCCCAACCTCACTTTCGGAGACTTGGTAAGCATCCAATACATTTAAATTAAAATGGTGATTCATTACAATGTCTAAGACACAGAGTTACTTTGTCATAAATTATAGGTAATCTTCACTTTTACATTAACTCAATTACCAGTAATAGAGTTTTAATGCAGTACTTACATGGCATTAGAGGAGAAATCTTCAGTGCTACTGGATTTATCTCAAGGAGGAAATGAAAACTAAATTGGAAAGGCTGGTACAGAAGAAATGTTGATAGGACACTGGGGAATGGAAGTGAGGACAGAAAGCCATGTCAGTCACATGAATGCAGAAAGAAATAGTAAAGATAAGAAGAAAGAAGATTAAAACACACCATATGAAGGAAAAAAATGTAGTCCACTAGGGACACTTGAAAGAGAAACATAGCAAAATCTAGTAGGGCAGAAAGGATACTAAAAACAGGGGAAGAAAAAGATAATGAGAAGAGTGGTAAAGTCAGTTATGTGGAATTAGCCTGCTTCTGGTAAACTTTGAAAAATAATACTAGAAACTGACTCAAAGCCACAAAGAGATTATGCTAGTTGTGTACTTTTTTTCCCCACAAAGGTCAGAACTTTCTTGAGGGAGAATGGAGGAGTCAATTTCAAATTATTCCCAGTCAGTCCCTTCATTGGTCTAATTCAAATGTGGTTGGTTTTGATTAAATTTTCAAACACAAATTTAGGTGATTTTCACAATTGTTGAGCAGTACCTAAAGGGTGCCTACAAGAAAACTGCGGAGGGACTTTTTAAAAGGGTGTGTAGTAACAGGACAAGCAGTAATGGCTTTAAACTGAAAGCAGGATGATTTAGATTAGATACAAGGATGAAATTCTTTACCATTAAGGTGATAAGGTCCTGGAATAGGTTGCCCAAGGAAGTTGTGGATGTCCCACCCCTGGAAGTGTTCAAGGTTCACATTGGATGTGGCTTTAAGCAACCTGGTCTAGTGGAAGGTGTCACTGCCCATGGCAGGGGCATTGGAATTAGATGATCTTTAAGTCTGCTTCCAACCCAAACCATTCTATGATTCTATATTTATGAAAAAGAGGACAAGGAAGTATAATTGAAAACAAAGCCTGTCTCCAGAACTCCCATACTTCTTCCTCTTTCCTACTGAAATACAACAGAAAAAATGTATTTGTAAAACCATCACAAGAGATGGATCACAAGAGATGGAAAAACAACCAACTATCCAAAGGAAAGCCTCCAATCAAACAAATAAAACATATAAAACTTCCAGAAGCAGAAGTGCAAATGTACCTCAAAAAAAAAAAAAAAAAAAAAAAAAAAAGGCTGGAATCTGGAAAAGACAGGGTAAATATTCCTGATATATCATACTTTACCACATGGTAAATTTCTAACAACCTACTGAGGGCTCATTAAACAGCCTTTGAGGAGGTTATTCATCTGTAATATAAGAGACAGACTGAAATCTCTCATCTGTCTCAGACAGCCCAAGGACATGAGGCAGGCATGGTATTCTCTCCCTAAATAACACTGTTGATCACATGGTTATTCGTAGTCCTGGGATCTGGGATCCTGTACATGCTCTCTGATCAGAAATTACAGTCTAACTGAGACACCTTTCTGACTGAAAATTCTGTCAAACATGTTATACTTCCACCATCAATAAATTCCATAGTCAAAGAAAATTGCTGTCCTGTGCCAAGACCATGACAAATATCAGCTCATCTTTTTGTTAGGTAAAAGTCTTTTATTGTTCCTCTTAAGTGCCTCTACTTTGCTATCTGACTCATCCAGACCTCTTTGCTACTTTACAATCTCAAATTATCTCCAAAACCTCTTTTCTGTCTTTCCTTCAAGGAACAATTGACCATATCATTTAGAGCTTTTGAATTTTCTGGAGTCAAAAAGCCTACTCTTCATAAAATCAATTTTAGGATATCAGCTGTAGAAACAAAAATATATAATTTTTAATATGTACTAGTATAAAAAGAAAAAAACAAAAGACTGGAAATATATTGCTTAGAAAAAAATGTTTCTGTTCTAAAACGTTTTATCCTGTTCCTGGTTCAATGCATTTCGCAGAATACCTTGGCAGATATATATGTATAAAAAAAAAGATAACTCTAACATCATAATATCTACTTTTAATTTTTCTTTATTTTATGAATTATGGTTGGAATTGCAGCAACATTTCAGTAGAAGTTTTGGGTTGTTAAATTTTGCCCATAGCACTTATTAAATTCAAGTCTGAGTCACAAAACACAACACACAATATATGGGCACACACAATCTTTACATGTGTGAGACACTTATTTTAAATAATTGATTGTTTATTAATCTGCAAAAATCTACTTTTTTACTATCAACAAGTTTAAGACTGAAAGAAACTGTCAAAAGCCTTTACCAGTGAATAGAGTCAGAAAAAACACAAATATTTTTGACATTGTTCAGATATTGAGGAAAGCATTAATTTTACTATGTAAAAATATGAATTACTACCATCAAAATAGTTATCAAAATTACTGAAACTGCACAATGTTAATGAAGCTCAAATTCTATTATAATTTAGTAATTTCTATATCATGTTAACTTTTTAGAGAATACTTGTGTTGTGCTGGGAAGGCATTTTTTTTTTCTAACCACAAACAAACTCAATCTAAACTGAGTACATCTAAGATGGAAAATACTCAAGTACATATTAAAGAGATAAAGAGAGAAAAAATCATACCTGAAACCACTTGGTTTTCCTTCAGGTTATATATACAGTAAATTCTACTAGCATGTGAAATTCATGGTTTTCTGTAATTTCTGAATTACTTGTATAAGTGACTGTAGCATACTAAAAAGTTATTTTGGTGATACATGAAGATGTGTGATGAAGGTAATCCAGAAGTTAACAAGTCACTAGCTGTGTGATGTCTTGTTTGTTTCTTATTAGAAACAATTAATTTTCCTGAATACAAATTAGGAAGATATAAGCAGTAATTCAGTACCATTGTTAGAAACTAACGTTTTCTAAAAGCACCTCAGAAGTTGATGTCCTATTTTAGGGTAACACTTTTTAAATGTGCTACATTAGGGTGAACATTATGATGGTTTTAGATTGATGATACGACTGAGTGCAGATTTTTTCACTCACAGCCCCTTCAAACAAAAGTCACCCCAGAAAATGGGTTTGTGACTTGGGTTACTTTGCTCCTGAGTTCTTCAGTTGTGCAAAAAACAGAAATACGCTGCTTTGGACTAGCATCAAGACAGTGTTATCACTAAAGCTGAAAGCCTAATTGACTTCAAGAGCCTCTCTATGTTTTGTTCACAATGTTGAACCTCTAAACTGTAAAATACAAAATGTGCCTGAAATGAAGAAATCTTAACAAAAGTTCTTGCTTGCAGCCTGGTGTCTTGGTGGGTTACAGAATATTTTCAGTAGTGAGAGAGACATTCTGTTTTAATTTATTTCTATTTTGTGCCATATATTCTACACTTATTTTCAGTCTTTCTAAAATTCTGAGAATGAGGAAACAAATTCTCAGTCACTGAATGAATACAGCTCCTTTAAGTCCTTTAAATCCTTCAAAATTATCTAAGATGAAGTTGTTAGACTAGCTTATATTCCCAAGATACATCCTGTAACAGGAAGGGCATACAAAACGAATGGGAATTTTTCAGATCTGCTAATTTAGATAATGTGTGCAGATCTGCATACTGCCCACAAACATGCTGTATTTAATTTTTATTCTTCCCATAAATCTCAAGCGCAATGTTGCACTGTGAAGCAGAAGTAAGCAAATACATCTTGCTATAGTAGATGCTTTGATTGCTGTCATGAGAGATATTCTCCCACAGAGAACTAATTTTTCCTTAAGACTGAATTGATGAGATAGTTTTATTGCTCTTGTGAAATGGCTGAGAGTAGAAAATGTTTAAAAAGTTTTCTTAATTACCTCAGAAATCAAATGCTTAACACTAACATAATTGTGTTAATACAATATAGAATGCAACTGACAACGCAGTTATATGAGATGGTATACCTGACTCCTGAATTATACCCTTGTTTATGCATAACTGGTAGTCCATCTTAAAAAAAAAGATGTTCACAATGAAAGCTATTGGGTTATAGGTACCGAACATACTGAAAAAATCACACAGCAAAATATAGTTAGTTATTGTAACAATTTGATAGTTCATATGCCAGTTTTACTCCTTTCTTTACCTTTTTTGTTGCAAAGGTTTTATGATCCTATAGAATGTTTATGGTAATCTATGTACACATTTTGAAACTTGCTAGCCATTCTTAATTTTCTCAAGTAAGAAAACAGGACACAGTTCCACTAAAATATTAGAGGAGCTGCTGCATTATATGAGCCTTGTTTGTAAAATTTCTGGATGAAGCATGTTCATTCTCTCCGAATTTACTCAGAAATGACCTTTTTATTGTATTTACTTCTTCTTTGTTCTGCTGATTTATTTTTGAAATGGTATTTATATCTGTGACTTTTAAACATTTTTCTCCTCTTTTTTTTTCTAGTGGTTTGTCATCCCTTTCTAGCATTCAGTCTCTTCTGCAGCTCTCTAGACTTTTACTGCTGCTGATATTAAGTCTGTTTTCCCTAATAGCACTAGCTTGGAGAAGTGAGTATGCATACTAAAAATAATCCAAGGGAAAGGCTTACTTCCTTGGTCACTGCTTACTTATCTCCTCAAATGTGACACCTGCCTCCAGAGTGGCCTTAATTCTAGCATGTACTGCACAGGATCACTGCTAAAATAGGATTCCTGACTGTAACATACTGATATTTTTTGAGCAAAACTTTTTTTTTTTTTCCTCTCACGGTGTATTAATTTAACAAGGTAAAAAACAGAAAACAAAACAAAAATAAACAAGCAAGCAAACAAACACAAAACCAACAATGAACGCGCGCATACACACACACACTCACTCTCAAGCATGCAATAGTACCTATGTCTATGGTTATTTTAACAACAAGGGACCAGAGACTGATTGCTGGCCCAAGGTGAAATAGCACAGACTAGGCTGTAATTAGCTAGTGATTAACTTTCTCTATAGTAGACTTGTCTCAAGGTGAACTACCTGGAGTAGCTGCAAAAGGAGGCAAACAGTGAGCTACCAGTTCAACAGTGTCCCTGCTCTTGGGCCCTCTTTCAGTCAGCAGGATGGAAACATTCATATTATATGCTTCTGGGATAGGAAGTTCCCTAAATCATGAAGAGCAGGTATTTAAGCCTTCTCTCCCATATCTTAAATTAAGACACTAATGTTTGTCTAGCTGTTGGACAAATTTAGACCAGTTAGAAAGACCAATTTTAACTTATTCACTCTTTTTTTCTACAGAACAAGATAAAGATATGTCATAATTGGCAACCAATCTTACACATACATATGCACACACACACACACATGCCACATATGTAAAAGTATGTATAAGAAAATTTAGACTTCCAGCTTATTGCTGACCAAAACTGCAACTGTTCAAGACTCCAGGCTACTGCAGGAGCAATGAGGAATGAAGAAATGCTTTGTCTGGACAAGCATCAGCCGAATTAATGCAGAGTGAGGTTTATCTAATTAAATGTAAAAGTCTTTATTGGATCTGTCAGTCAGTCTTTCTGCATAGCTAGTGTAGTAAAATAAACACTTCTAAGATGTGATTCATTCTAAAGAATACATCCAAAACATATAATGGTTATCTTTCCCTGTAAGTGACTATGAGAGTGGGTTGGGGTGATTGGCTCAGATACAATAACCTATTTTATAGGTGAAACTAACTGTACTCTCACACTGTAAGAGTAATGGCAATAAAAGGCCTTTATTCATAATTCCTTTTTGTTTTTCATGCTTATCTCCATTTAAAAGTACAATATCTTTATAATACTGTTTTGAAAACTAACAGCTCTGGGTTCTCTGGCTCAGCATGACTGCTAGCAATGTGGGATCCCAAATCTTTGACATATATTGAGAGCAAAAGAAAGAGGAAAGAGGAAACAAATTACTGCCTTTACTTCTTTATATACAAATTATATTTGGTCTGTTATAGGATTTTGGTTTTATTTTTAGTTTTTCTTTGTTTATTAAGATTCATAATGAACAGAAGCTTACTGAAAAAATACCTGCAGAGTAAGGAATTATTCTACAATAGATTTGGACCTACTAACACTAGTAAAGCCATTGTGTTCACTGAACTAGCCATCTCAGGGACATTTTGAGAATTCAAGTCATTTATATTGAAAGAGGTTTGGATAATTTTCTTATTCACTATTGACTGAAACTAGAATTTTGAATTACACAGAGTTCTGTTCAGAGATCTCTTTATATATCCTGGTGATGCTGAGGATGTTCCACTTCCACTGCTCATTAAAGTGTGTGGGGATGGAATAGGAGGGTAGAGGAGGTCCAATGCCCCTTTTTACCTAAATGCTAAAAACTTGAAAACGGACTGCTTAAAACTTGAAAGTGCATACAACTGGCTGACATGATCTGACTAATTTTAGAAGAAAGAAAATTCAGTTTTCTCAGAAATTAATACTACTAATGCTGTTGCAGTTATCAGCATTATTTCTTCTTCTTCACCAAGATTGATCAGAGATGATATTTTCTGAGAGGGATTATGGGAGAAATTTTCTAATTCATCTGCTTTTCAGTATGCAATAGTATCTAATTGTTCAAAACATCTGCAAGAAAAGGTTGGGTTTTATCCCCAAAACCCTTAGAGAATCTATATTTTCACGTGAAATTTTAAAAGGATAAAAGAGTAATCATTTAGTATTTCTGCAGTGTCTGATCATGGATCACTTTCTCCAATAACTGTGAATCCAAATATTCCCTACTGCAAAAATCACAAAGAATAATTCCACTAATTCTCGCATTTTCTGATTCTGAGTCCTTACAACTAATATAACATTTTAATAAAGCACTAAACCCACTTAGACAATAGCAGATAGCTTCCAATGCTCTCAAGCTTAGAGCAGGCACTGACATGGTGATATCCAGATGCTCATTTTCTTTGAGTATTCTCCTGTTAGGCACAGAAAGCATTCTTTATATACATATGTTTTATGTCTGTGGTATGTTCAGAACGACAGGTTTGGTTTACAATCCTGGATAAAGTCTGCAGTCATCAAGCAAAAAGCAGCCCAGTAGATATTCTCAAACAGCATTGATTACATAGTTTGCACATCTTAACACCTCTCGTGTCATTTATTTTCAGGACTCTGTACCTCCCTTTCTCCACCCTACTCTCCTCCACAATTTAAAACAAACAAACAAACAAACAAACAAACAAACCCTTAACAAAAATGTAGTTATAAATGTCCAATACTGCAAAATATTATTCACATACCATGGTCATAATTTTCTAGTCTGTTATGGAGATACTGAGCAGCATAATATTTGTGTAATTTCTTCTCTCTATGTTTGGCTAGCAGAATAGATTCTACAACGACTGTCTCATTTTCTATAATTTTATTCATAAATGTGTATTTCCACTACAAAAGATACTGATAGAATTGGTAAGTCTCTGACTCATCTAATCCCTGGTCGCCATTTCTTTCACAATTGTCCATTAAGTTTTAATGAATTCCCATTGTCTTTGACCTGCTAAGGTTGGGATTGAATCAGTTACTCTACAATGAATATGGATGAAGACATGTAATGCAGTAAATTGAAACATAACAACTTTGTGAAAACATCTGAAATTTAAAGCATTTATTTGGAGAGATGTTTTCCACATCATTATACGTCTCCTCTATTCCTTTACAAGCATGGGGGGAAGACAGGTAGGCAGGGAAGCTAGGTGGGTGCCTCACTTTATTCCAAATAGCTGCTTCTTGAAGACTGTTAATGCAAATGTTGTTTAAAGATTTTACTAAGATTCAAAATAAGTTATTATAAATATTGAAATAAAAAATCATTAGTGGTATAATTTTATAAACTTGACAGAAATCACAGAATCACAGAATGGTTGACATTGGAAGGAATCACCTAATCTAACCCACCTGCTCAAACAGGCTTAAATTGTTCGGGACTGTGTCTAGTTGGGTTTTCAATATCTCCAAGGATGTCGACTCTACAGCCTCTCTGGGCAACCTGCTCCATTGCTGGACCACTCTTGCAGTAAAAAGTGTTTTCTTGTGTTCAGATGTAACTCCATGGTTTTTAATTTGTGCCTGTGTCCTCTTTCCTGTCACTGGCTACAGCTGACGAAACTCTGACTCCCTTGTCTTCATTCCACCATCAGGTTTTTACACATATTGATAAGAAGCCCTTGAGTCTTCACTTCTCCAGGCTGAACAGTTCCAGCTCTCTCAGCCACTCATATGAAAGATCCTCCAGGTTCTTAATCATCTTTGTGGTTCTTCACTGGACTTGTTCCAGTATCTCTTCTCTTATGCTGAGGAACCCAGCACTCCAGATGTGTCTCACCAGTGCTGAGAGGAAGAAACACCTGCTTTGACCTGCTGACAACACTAATAAAATTGCAAAAAGCTTACTTTATAAAATAAACAAGCCTTGATAATAAGATTATTATAAATTTTGAAGGCAATCAGATACACTGCTATGTAGCAACTTTTTAAGGTTAAATTTTGCAGATTTTAGACAGTAACTGCAAGAAGGTGAGGCTTTGTCCTATTTCACTTCCCAGAGAAATCCTGCTTGTCATCAAAGCCCAGCTTTTATCACCTAACCATTTGTATAAAGCTGTATTATTAAGAAAAAAACCTACAAACCAAAATATACCCACAACAAATAGATGCAAACCCCTTTTTTTCAGCAGCTTGGATGAATTGTTTTGTCTAATTTGTAGTCCAAGGTTAATTAAGCCAGTTTGGATCTGTTCAGTGGTCAGTTACATTTGTGCAAAATGAAAAGTTTATTCCCTTACTATATCTTGCCCATTTCCTTAAATTCTTCTTCCCTTGACATCTATTTTTGGCTAAACTTAGTTAAGAGCTTTAACTTCCAAAGCATTGCATAAGACATCTGCCAAAGTCTATTAACAGTAGTAAAGCCTTTCTGCATTTATCTCTGCATGTGTTTAGTCTGTTCATAAAGCCAGGAGTTTTGGGGCCAGGGAGGGCAGGGGGCGTGGTTTGCTTGTTTGTTTGTAGCACTAATGTAATAAAGCCTGCTGCTTCTAGGTGCTGGTCTCTAGAGATGCATCATACAGCATGATGCATAAAAATCTATTAGCTTGCTTCCCATTTACAGATTTTTACAGTTCAAAGAGACATGACCATGGAGTTTTGTAGGAGACAACATTTATATTCTGTTTTCCGTATAGATTCAGACTGCTTTTTCAGTTTACTACCTTCAGGCTATAATCTATATGTGTCTCCAGAGAGTAACCTCATAGATGTAGCAGTTTTTCCAAATTTGACTAAGACTTAACTGGAAGCTACTATTTCAACAGTTTACCTGTACTGTCTTTATGGAAAACATCACAAGGTCTCCCTGGCTAGGTCTCATAGTAGGTCACTCTGCCTTCATCTTTGTTTTGCCCCTGGACCAGCTCTTTAAAAAGCAGCAGCTAATTTTGTATCCCTTGGGTCTCGTTCTAAAATTAATAATTTAGGTCATAGTCATAGAGTTTATAAAGTTGCTCTGGTCTAAGTAACTCAGAAACTTCTGAAAACATTAAATATCCAACATGATAGCTTCCTAATGTAATATTCTATTCAGACTTCAACTGCAGCATAATTCATACATCCTTTTCTTTGAACCTTAGTTTCTTTTTCTATGCCTTAAGCTCTTTTTCAACAGAGCTTGTTTTCATTCTTCATGCTATCTTCTTTATATATATATAAATACTTCTAGAGCTTTTGCCCTGTAACAACAGCTAGATTCAAGTCCCTATATGCCAATTGGTTTAATTCACTACATTTCTCAAAATATATTTCAGTAGAGAGAAACAGTGTTTTAAAAGGCTTCTATCAAGACACACCTGCTTTGCCTTCAGTAGTTGTACAGAAGTTAGGTATGATTTGTTTAAACTGGTAGCCCTTACTGTGTCTCTACTGCCTGCAGATTCAGAGCTTGATCCTGATTTGGTTTACAACCTCTGCCTGACTTCATTTATTATACTATATCTAGCTGTTAGCTTTTTCTAGTTCAGGTTAACACAATTGCCACTGTGGACAATCAGAATAATTAGACATGCTGCATATTCAAATCTATCAAATGAGGTGTTGCTTGCATAGATTTTCAGTATCAGTTGCCAAACATATCTGACTTTCTCAGTCTCTAATCCTCACCTCTTTCAACTGTTATTCTTTTCCTAAGTCTCCAGCTTCTGTTACATCAGTCATATTTAACCTCACAGTTGTAGCTACTTCCTTCTTAATGGAAATCTTTCTTACTCTAATCTCTGCTGCCCTGAATCTTTCAACTTCAATATTCTTCCTGTCATACCATTTGTGGCAAAGATTTCATGTCATAGACAGAAAAAAGGGATTGCTGCCAGCTCTCTTTTTAGCGAGTCCACTCCACCTAACCTCAGACAACAGGAGTTCTACAGGTCCACCTACTTCATTTTATTTCCTAAGCAGTTGCAGTCAGCCTTCACTGTGCACACAAACTCAGCAGCTGCTTCTTCTGAAACAAATCATAACTCATGTCTGTCTATTAACTTTGCCTAACATAAGCTGACTAACATGCTCATCACTTTCAATGTGTGTAGTCAGTGCAAAGGCAGATGCAAAAATTCCTTTAAAATGCTTTCACACTTGTTCTAACACAATTTTCAGCCCCTCATTGACTCAAAGAAGTCCTTTGAGTATGACCTCTAATGAGCACATCTAAATTGGGTTGGATCAGTTATGCCTTAAGAGTGCCACTCATTTCCCATTAGCTATAGAGGGAATTTAGGATGAGAAACTTAAACATAGCCATTGTGAAAACCCTGGGCTCAGTCCAATTGCCTGCATATGGCTCTGTCTCTTCTGCCTGGGACCCAACATGTCTAGCTGCTGCTTCTGGACAGTGCAAGTCTTCTACAATGAAATGTGCTGTATCTGCCAGCCTAACTTTCTGTCTTTGTTACAGAAACCAAACTAAACATTTCTGTTTATGCCAGAAAGTAATCTATAATTAACTATATTTAAACTGCTTCAGTGTATGTCTTCTGGTCAAAGCTCTTGATGATAAAGGCTCCTATAAATCCTCTGTGTCGTTTCAGCCAGCTTTTGGGGTTATGCCTCAAGTATCCCTGAATTCATCAGACACTACCAGATGCCCATGTTTCAGCAACTGAATCGAGACCTAAGTGGGATTCAGTGTGAAATTAAGGTATCCAAATCTAGGAGTGAGGCAAACCACTTAAACAATGTGTCTCGATGCAGGTATCTGCATTGAGGTAGGTGTCTAACTTTCCATTACTGCCCACAGAGATCTTAATTCATTTGTCCTCGTGGTATCTACTGCCATTTGAGAGGCCTAAGGCAATCAAAGAAATACTCATGGAATAAGTTGAACTCACACAAGAGTTATGGCCAACCCATGCAGTTTTGCAGTGGAAGCTGGAGTTTAGCCAGTATTTCATAATTCAAATAGCACTAAACTGCTGTGTGTGTGGTCAAAATTTGTCAACCCCAGTCAATAACATCTCAGAATCTAAATGTCAGTGTAACAAGCCGAAGAGAGAAACGTAATTTCACTCTTAAATTAGGTGTTATTAGTCTTCTATAAAAGTGATTACCTGAATGTTTAAGTGACTGGCTGGTAAAATGGTTGAAATAACATAGGAATATGGTTCCTGTAGTAATTATTAGCTCTACAGAATGGGCAATGATGTTCAGAAAACAAGAGTGAGTTAAAGTTGTGTTTATTTTTGTTTTTATTTTTGTTTAATAAAATTTTATAGAAAGGTGCTTCTCATATAAATTGTTTAAAAAGTCACCAGACCAGAGGTGGTATAAATCCTCCTAATCTTTGTTTTTGTTAAAGTTTTATTCATTTTGTTATTTAGTTAGCTAGTTAGTTTTACTAGAAGGGAACTGATTGCTGCAAATATAGCACCAGATTTTTTGTAGTTCTGTCCGCTGAATGTATTTCATAATAATTCTTTGGTGTGTGCTTTATTTTAACCAAGTTTCCAATGCATTTGGTTTTGTATTACTTTATTCTGGTTTTACAGTAACTAAAAAAAAAAACATTGGGGCTTAAGGATACCGTTAAGGTCTGAAGAATGTATCTACCAAAATAGTTTCTTCCCCAGGAATTATAAAAATAACACAACATCTTCCTTGGGGAGAGACTGAGATACTTTAAATCTTTAAATTTAAATTTAAATGAATAACATTGTCTGCAGTTGATGCTGGGTGTTTGAAGACATGCTATTCAACTGAACCAAATCTACAGCTATGCTAAATTCTCCAAAGTGAAAATAAAATCTATTGAAGCTGATAAACCTTTTCCTTCTTTTTCCTAATATAGATCAAACAGAAGGATATCTTTTTCTGTTTCCAATGGGTGTATTTTACCAAGAATTATAACCTCATTTCTAACACCTCTTTTTAAATTATGTGACCTAATGCAGAAAACAATCAAAGCATCTTCACTCTTAATATTGCCATTTCTTCTTGTTGATATTTTGAATATTTTTGCTGATGGCTCAGAAAATGGCAGAGTTAAATATAGCTATAAAATCAAAGACAGAATTTAGTTAATGCAACAAAAGAAAGGCTTCATAACCAAGAGAAGAGGCATGACATTAACTCCTCCCATTCCACAAGGGTATAAAGATTACAAATGTAATAGAGACACTTCACCTGATAAAAAACAAACAAACAAACAAACAAAAGCAAATAAAAATAAAATAAAATTTAAAAAAAACAAAGACAAAAATACCAAACCAACACTACATCTGTCCCAGCTTATTGCTGTTCCCAATAGAAACATTCAAGTGGTTTGAGAACTTATTCCTTTTATAACACAAACGGCATTTTTCTGTGCTTTGAAATTTCATAATCCTTAGGGTTTACCTCAACAATAATTAACCTCCATGGTAACTAGCTAGATAAAACTCCATAAATATCTTGGAACTGGAATCTTCAACTTAGAAACTAACTTAGTTTATTCTTCTTCATTTGAGGAAATTAAAAAAACAATTATAGTATTGAATTTAAGTGACAGCAAAGTAGTATAGGAAAATTCTTAGTTTTTCACCATATTTATTATTTATCAAGTAAATACTCTCAAACCTTTAACTGCAAATTAAAGAATGTAGGCTAAAAATTTTTGAGAAAATTTTCCTTTATGATATGCAGAGGAGGGGGAAATACAAATAAACAAACAAACAAAAAAACAAAATAAGAGTAAGAACAAAAAGCAAACAAACAAAACCGTTTCTTCTTTCTTTGAACATTATAAAGAAGGAAAAGGAAACTGAAGAAACTGAAAGAAAAATTGCTGATATACAGATGGAGAACAAAACAGATTCAGAACCAAATATGAATTTTTATATATTTAATATTGGCAGAGTAAAGAATGAGTCTAAAGGCATTGATGTTCCAAACCACTTACCTAAGTATTAGTGTGAGTTGACATCCAAAGATTCTTTACTCACAAAATCATAGAACGGTTTGAGTTGGAAGGAATCTTTAATGATCATCTAGTTCCAGCCCCTCTACTATGGGTGGGGCATCTTTCATTAGATAAGGTTGTTCAAAGCTCCGTCCAGCCTGGCCTTGGACACTTCCGATGAGGGGCTGTGGAGGGGGTTTTGGTAGATAAAGACTTTGTTGATGAAATAGTCTGGCTCAAAGGAATCTCAAGGAGGCTTCGGGAAGCTGAAAACAGAGTCTGCTGTGGGAAAGAGGGGCGTTTCACAATCACTGGGGTCCTGGCGTGGCGTGAATCATTGGACGTATCATCAGTGAGACTCCAGCGCATGGACAGCCCATGATACTTATTTAGAGAATCCATGCTTGGAGCGTGGACGCGTGATTAGATTATAGTTGCATATATAAGGAGGCTGGTTTCTGTAATACATGGCTTTAGCGTGATTCACATTGAATCGACTTGTTTTGCTGAGTCCTTATTTCGCTCCAACAAGGGGCTCTTCAAAACTTCTGTGGGCAACCTGGTCCAGTGTCTCACCACCTTCACAATAAATATTTCTTCCTTATGGCCAATCTAAATCTGCCCTCTTTCAGTTTAAAAATAGTACCCCTTGTCCTATCACTAAAAGCCCTGGTAGACACTCCCTCTCCACCTTTCTTATAAGACCCCTTTAAGTATTGAAAGGCCATGATAAGGTGTCCACAAAGCCCTCTCTTCTCCAGGTTCAACAGCCACAGCTATCTCAGCTTTTCTTCATTGGAAAGGTGTTCCACTCCTCTGGTCATTTTTGCGGCCTTCCTCTGGACCTGCTCTAGCAGGTCCATGTCTTATGCTGGGGACCCCAGAGATGGATGCAGTACTCCAGGTAGGGTCTCACAAGACCAAAAAAGAGAGGGAGAATCACCTGCCTTGACCTGCTGACCACATTTTTTTTTTGTGCAACCCAGGATACAATGGGCCACAAGCATACCTTGCTTGCTCGTATCTAATATTTCATCCGTCAGTATCCCCAGGTTCTTCTCTGTAGGGCTGCTTTCAGTGCATTCATTCCCCAGTTGTTATTGGGTAATCGAGGAGTGCCTTGACCTGGATGCAGGACCTTGCTGAACTTCATAAGGTTTATGTATGCCCGCTCCTCATGCCTATCCGGGTCCTTCTGGATGTCATCCCCTATCTCAAGCTTATCAACGCACCATTCACCTTGGTGTCATCCACACTATGTCATTAATATTGAAGAGTACCTGTCCCAACATGGAAGCCTGGCAGGACAGCACTCATTAGTGATCTCCATTTGTACAGAGAACTATTTACTATAACTCTTTATATGTAGCCATCCAGTCAATTCCTTATGCATCTAATCGTGAATCCATGAAACCGATGTCTCTCCAATTTAGTCCAATTAGACAAGAACATTGTGTTGGACTTTATTAAAGGCTGCACAGTAGTTGAGTTAGGTGACACAAGTAGCTCTTCCCTTGTGCATTGATGCAGCCACTCCATCACAGAAGGCCACCAGAGTAGTCAATCACCATTTGCCTGTGGTGAAGTTGTGTCGATGGTCTCTAATCACCTCCCTGTCATACACATGCCTTGACATATCTTCCAGGAGAACCTGTTTCGTGATCTTACCAGGCACATAGGTGAATCTGAACTAGGAATCCAGTTTACTGTAAGAACATACACCAACTAGAGATGAAATAGAGAAAATCTCAACAACTGAAAATGTATATAGGATGGCTAAATCTGCAACTCACCACATTTACCTGGCAATTAGCAATGTAACATAGAGACAAGCTTTTACATTCTTAGCCTGTAAGTGCGACTAATTGATAACTGATCTCTCTTCAGCAAATACACATGAAGAGTTTCTATTTAAATTGAATATGAGGTAGTGAAAGATTGTTTTAGTGAGGAAAGCTGAAGGATGAAATAGCAAGCTACCTTTTGAGCTTACCTCTTCTCCACTTTCTCCTTCCTTCTCCCATGCCTGGCTTGTATGCTCCCAGTATCTCCCTCAAGCAAGGTCTCATTTTCACCCCATGGCAGTGGGGTTGGAACTAGATGATTTTTAAGGTCCTTTCCCATCCAAACAATTCTATGATTCTATGAATATATTTAGCAAAGGGTGTGAGGAACTCATCTAGATTATTTGAGAGAAAGAAAGCCCATCTGGGACAGAAACACAGAAAGGCAAAGCATGAGCAAGGTGAGGAGGAGAATTGTAACAGTTCAGGCATCACAGAATCACAGAATGGTTGGGGTTGGAAGGGACCTGGAGATCATCTAGTCCAACCCACCTGCTAAAGCAGGTTCACCTAGAGTAGATTGCACAGGAATGTGTCTAGGTGGGTCTTGAATGTCTCCAGAGAAGGAGACTCCACAACGTCTCTGGGCAGCCTGTTCCAGTGCTCTGTGACTGTCAAAGTAGAGAAGTTTTTCCTCATATTCAAATGGAACCTCCTGTGCTTCATTCTCTGTCGGTTGCCCCTCATTCTATCATTTGACACCGCTGAAAGGAGTCTGGTTCCATCCTCTTGACATCCACCCTTGAGATATTTATAAACATTGATGAGATCCCCTCCCAGCCTTCTCTTCTTCAGGCTGAACAGACTCTTTCAGTATTTCCTCATAAGAAAGATGCTCTAGGCCCCTAATCTTCTTTGTAGCCCCCATGCTGGATTCCCTCCAGTAATTCCTTGTCCTTCTCACACTGGGGAGCTCAGAACTGGATGAAGTACTCCAGATGCAGCACTCCAGATGCAGCGTCACCAGGGCAGAGTAGAGGGGGAGGATAACCTCCCTCGACCTGCTGGTGACCCTCTTCTTAATGCACCCCAGGATACCGTTGACCTTCTTGGTCACAACGGCACATTGTTGACTCATGGTAAACCTGTTGTCAACCAGAGCTCCCAAGCCCTCTGCAACGGTGCTTTCCATCAGGTCCACCTCTAGCCTGTACTGGTGCCTGGGGTTATTCCTCCCCTGGTGCAGGACCCTACGCTTGCCCTTGTTAAACCTCATTAGGTTCTTCCCTGCCCAGTCCTTCAGCCTGTCCAGATCTCACTGAATGGCAGCACAGAGTTCTGATGTGTCAGCCCTTCCTCCCAGTTTGGTATCTTCAGCAAACTTGCTGATTGTGAGCTCTGTCTCCTCATCCAGATCACTGATAAACAGGTTCAACATGCAACTGTAGCCTAAGATCCACTGAAAGAGTGAATAAAGATTTAAAAAAAAAAAAAATAAATTAAAAAAAAAGGAGAGAGAGAGAAAAAGGAAAAAGGTTCATAGGTCTTTTGCACTAGAAAAAAATAAAGAAAGGAATGTAAGCAAAGCTGCATGAAATATTTACAAACAGGTCTTTTATAACGAGTTTCTGTGTAACATATATGTGCACATAGAGAAAATGTGATGTTGTTAATATGTCTAAAGCAAGCTATAACTCCACTGTTACACAACAGTTGAAGTTTCCAAACTGTTACATACTCTAAAATTACCCAAAAATATTAAATTGTTACCAAAAGTAAAGTGCATCAAATTCTGGAATAACTCAGTTCAGTTTCTAAAGTTGCTATTTTCTGCTGTGTGTTGCTGTTTGTTGATTTGTTGTTGTGTTTGTTTGTTTTTTGTTTGTTTTTTAATATTAACACAGATTTACTTTGTGTAGAAAGATTTGTATTTCAAGATAAATAAACCTGGGAGTTTTGGAAATACATATTTCTTCCACGTATGCTCTTTACCCCTCTCTGAGACATAACACCTTTTGCCATAAAAACAAATGTGTTTGGGGCTTTTAATAGGCTTCAAACGTAAATGTAGGAATAGCATGACTTTTAGCTAAGCTTAGACCTGCAGGTTTTCACAGTTTCTGTGATGTGAAAGACTACAGATAATAGGTAATGACCCAAAATTTTAGGGAGAGCAGTTTATCATCTTTGTGTTTTTTAAAGAGATATATATCTTTGTCAAAACCTGATTAATCTCATTTTAAAAGCTTTGAAAACTCTAGGTAAAGAACTTAGAAGCAGGATCATTGCTTAATAACTAAATTTAATTATAAAAGAAAATAAGTAAAATAAAATTAAAAAAAAAACCTCAAAAATAACAAATTGTTTAACAGATGGCTCTACTAATTTGAAAGTTAGGAGCATACGGTAGCTCTCAACTGCCCCTCATTAGAAAAGAAAGCCCTTCGTTTTAGACCCGAATCTCACACCAGCCCACTCAGACCTGCTGTTCTCACATATATTACTGTAAATTATTTACATCAGATAAGACAGATCATGAAAACAAGACTGCTGAAAAAGATTATTTATTTGCTGGAAAGACTGAATTTCCAAATCTGCTCAGAATCCTACAACTCCTCTTCCAGTATGTAAGTGACAGTCAGATATCTATAACAAATCAGAACTGACTAATTCCTCTATTCTCACTTTGAGATGATCTTATACCTCTGGTCCCATTTCATAGGAGTTGGATCAGTATCACCTAACTTAAACATCCATAGCATGGATACCTATGTTTGAGCTAGTCAAAACGGACATGCACAGTGGACACAGAAGGATACCCCTAAGTGCATAGTTTAACTGGATTGTTGTAGACTAATTCAGACTGCAAAGAATTTTAACCCAGAAATACATATTTCTCTCAGTTGAACAGGGTGTCTAGTGTGACTATTTCAGATGTAAATGTAAACTGTAGACAATCAAAGTTACCCAAAAAGAATCTCACCCTATATGGATACATCGAAGTTATGAGGAAGTCTGAAAACAGGGCTTTATTTTTCTTGTAGTAATCTATATACTGAATATGTATTTTCAAACTACTCAAAAACAAACAAACAAACAAACAAACAAACACTAAACAAAAACATCATCAGTGTGTTCCTTATTTAATCTTTATCTCATAAAATATTTATATTTTAGTTTCATGTATCTTCCAGAAAAGTAAGCAGAAAGGCTTTATGGACTTCAGGAAGAGTACTGGGGAGAACTGTAACACATGTATAATACACACATCTGTATGCATAGAATTTTCACCTACCAGCATTGACGACTATATTGAAAAGTTAATAAACATTGTGTATTAGCTTTCCAATCCATACACACTCACAGCTTCCTAAATACATCTTCATATTTTTTCTAGTATGGTTCTTTTTCAAAATAAATTTGCATTTTTCTGATTTAAAATTTTAGCAAAATAGCTTTAATCTTTTCAGAGTCATGTTAGTAGGAAAATTAATGTGATATCATTGTAAAATGTGTTATACATTTGTGTATAAGTAAGTGTGTATGGGGTGTGTTTCTTATCAACACACAAATGACTGAATCTAGAAATTTGAAAAGTTATGTATACATAAGTATATGCTTTAGACTTCTACTAATAAAACTGGATACACAGTGTAGAAGATACAAACACCTTAGATTAAAACTAGCCCTGAGGATTGTGACTAAACAACCAAGAATTACCTAATTGTATACGAGATGGACATATGCATACATATGTTTTTTTGGCTTGTGAAAAACCCAGTCACATAACAATAAGCCAAGTATGCAGAAATTTTTAAAAGTGATATTTACTTCTCTGATTTTCCTGTTCTGGAACGTGGTTTGCCCTGAGCTGAAGAGCAGGCTGCCAGTCCATGCAGCTTCCATCCTGTTGTGTACTATGTACAGCTCCTCTGTTGCCAGAGTGCAGCCAACACTGCACTACATCAGACTACCATGAGAACTGAGCAGATTAATGCATTTTCAAAAAGGTTTTTTCTTTCAGAAAATGCTGTTTGTCCACACTGAACTCCTATATGGAAAGACATAAGTTTCAGTTAAAAGATCAACGTAAGTATTCTTAGGATATATTAGAGAGTTGGTCCTTTAATAGCCAGATTCAAAGGGAAAAGTATTTGTCTAACAATTAAAACAAATGTTATTAATTTAATTTAGTGGCAGACATTCAAAGTGCTTTTATGACAAAAGTCAGTCCCTTGGCAAGCTGAGATACTATACTATACAGACATATATAATATTGATGTTGCTACTGCATACATAGCTAAGAGTCAAAACAGTAGAAGAGACAAAGAAATGCAGTAGAGACTAGCCTGGGGAAGTTCAATTGATAGAACTAAGCTCTCTACAGTTCTTCTGCCATGTGGCAATCATTTCAGAAGCCATATTGGTTTGTTTTCTACCATTTTATAATTCCAATACTTGTTTTGCTAATCTTTATTTTTCCCTTATTTTCAACATATAGCAATGAAGCACGAGATTCTTTTATTTATAAATGCATAGCAAAGGGAAGCAAACAAACCAGAAAACAAGCAAACAAACAAACAAACAAAACACAAACTGAAACATTAAAAACTAACAAAACAGAAGGATGAAAAATAGTTATATGTCAGTGTCACATCTAAATGTACTATAAAAAGCATCATCAAAATGCATTGTCAGAAATCTGTAAAAATGAAAGGAGAGGGGGTTTATTTCTTTTATTATACTGTATTTTTACTGAATATGTGAAGAATCCCGACATTCCGCAAAGACGAGTGGTTCATGCGACAAGTCTTGTTTGATAATGGATGCAGAACAACAAAGCTGAAAACCTGAGCAAAAAGAAAAATAAACTTGTTAAGCAAATTAAAGTAAATAAATTATGAGCACCTGCTATGGACTAAGTTTTGCTTTTCTAAAAGTACAGAAAGCATATAATGAATGCAGGTTAGACCAATAAATTGGGCATTTACTAGTATCTCTTTGCTGCCATTGGAATTAATGACAGCAAGCATAGAGCCAGTGCCTGTAAAAAGCTAAGGAATATTGCTAACTAAAGCAATTCAAATTGCTTTTACACTGGTCACTCTGCATAAGTGGTCTCAAACACACAGGGAATCGTGAAAAAATTACATAGCTATTTTGTTGTGAAGCCAAACTTATCCTTAACTATGAACTACAGAAGGTAAGAGTACAGGATAGTTTAGAGGTAAAGTATAAAATTAAGCACTGACAAAATAACTAGAGATGGATGAAAGAAAAAAAATAAATAAGCTGCTGTTGCCATATTCCACAGGCAAGTGATGAAAGTAAAGTCCTTCTTAGCATTGTTTTCTGAAATATTTATGTTAATTAGCAAGGCTTTCCAAACACTCCCAGGGAACAGTCTTTATCTAGTCTATACTTATTCAGGAAAATTAATTCAGAAATTGTACTTCAAAAATGTAGGTCCAGAAAAAAAAAAAAAAAAAAAAGAAGAATGGGTTGTGTCATAAAATAAGCATATCCTTATGGGGAAGAATAAATGTTATTTTAATGTAGTATCCTGTCTCCAGCAGTGACTGGTTGCAGATGCTTGAGGAAAGACTGTAAGAAAAAAGAGCCTGTGTTCCTTCTGGTCTTGCAACTTTCAGGAACCACCAGCTTCCGGGCATCCTGAGCTAAAGGGTGCATTTGAACCACCTCTGTATGGCCCAGATTCATAATCAACTTCATTTGGATGATCATAGTAAAGCCACATCGTGTTTAACTCTTAATGTTTTCAAAGGTCAACTTAATTTTGTTACTTCACTTATGTATAAAGATCTCATTTCCTCCTCTGTGACTTTTTAAGATGTTCTGAAAGTTGTTACCTGTCTTCAGCTTCCACCCTATGCCAAGGAGTTTTACTTGATTGCTTTATCTGGGAAGTTTTCTTGTTTTCATCCTTCTGTAAAATTTAAGAGCTTTTCACTACAGGGAATGCAAAAGAAATTGGCCAACTGCATAGGAAAAAGCCCCTACATTTCTGAAAAAAACTTCTATGGTCAAAAAGGATTCTCTGTTACATCCCCCACAAAAAACTACCTGTTCCCATATTTTTATTTTTTCTCATCATAGTATCTTTCTCTTGTCCCTACCAAAACAGTTTGTTTCCTATCTTGTTACATGTTTGTTTTCCAGATAACAGAGCCATCTGGATTTGAGACATTTTAGTGAAGGTTGTGACACTTAAAAACATTTTATGAAGAGTTCATCACATCATTTGTATTTTGCAGAAATGCATTGAGTCAATGCAGGATAAAACTATGCACAACAGCTGTATGGATTTTATTATACATGAATAAAACACTGTTAGCATCTGAATAATTACATACTCAGCTGCCTCCTGACAAACAAAATGCACCATTCCTTATCAAGATTACAGAATAAAACATGAAGAGTTTCTTCAGCTTACTACTTTAAGACAAATGACTCCTAAAATTTCTGAGGAAAAAAGAAATATTCTAATCTTGAAAGACAACGGTATTTTTATACTTCCAAAATAATTCACTCCAGTTGACCTATTTTCAACTTTTATCTAATTCTTACATTGTTTAGCATATTGTATTGTTTTTATACAATAGATGTAGACTTTCATTCTATACATACATATAAATACATATATGAATATATATAGACATACATGGTGCCTGTACACCATCTATATCTATAGCTGTATGGATGTCTGTGTCTAGATAAAACTTACTTTTGTCTTTTGTATGATCCAGTGAACCTCCTGCAATTATAAACAGAAGACAAAGACTGGCTAATACCCTTCACTGAAGATGGAAATGGTTGTGTCAGTACTTAAAAGGATCCTGTAAGAATGATGGGGATAGACTTTAGAAGGGCATATAATGACAGGACAAGGGGTAATGGTTTTAAAGTAGAAGAGGTGAGACATGAAGAAGACATTTTTTACAATTAGAGTGGTAAAATACTGGAACAGGTTGCCCACAGAGGTGGTGGATGCCTCATCCCTGGAAACATTCAAGGTCAGGCCAGACAGGGTTCTGAGTAACCTGATCTAGTTGAAGATATCTCTGTTCATTGCAGGGGTGTTGGACTAAATGACCTTTGAAGGTCCCTTCCAACGCAAACTATTCTATGATTCTGTGATTTTATGAAGATATGAAGATGAGGTTGGGTTTATTGTCAGACAGTGGCAGAATAGAGGTATTGTCAACAATAAGGTGGGCAAGGAATGCTTTGCAACCACCCACCTAGCAGGAAATGTCAGCAGCATTTTCCCTGTTAAGCAGAACTTTGAAACATGGATATCTAAGACTATTAAACCAAGATTTTTTAAAGCAACTCCAGTATAAATTAAGCTCAGATAAATATTTCTGATTACTATATTAGTTCACAAGAGCCACATATTTCAAGATTTAAGAGCCACTTATTGCAAAAGACTTGCAAAACAAGAAGAGACTTTTGAGACAAAATATTAGTTAAAAGAATTTAATTTGGTGCAACACTGTTACTATTTTAGTAATATGTGTGCAGTGAAGGCACATAACCACATATATAGCTACATATATATATAAATAAAAATACTGTTGCGTGCTGAAGATGGAAAGGAGAACTTGTTAACTGATTCTAGTTAAAAACAAATGTTTTAAATTCTTATCACAGGCATTCATTGTCCTAGAGTGGACCAAATGTAATAAAAACTTCCAAAGGAACAAATTATAAAATCACATTCATGAAGCAAGTCACCTAAATAGCCTAATAGATGGGTCTGTGTGTCACTGGGGATATTATATTTTGGTCTTTTTAGAATGAGCATCATATTCTTGTAAAGGCAATTATATTTAAAAGTGTTGTTTCTCTGAGAACCAGACAGCAAATGCTGATCTGATCAGTTTCTTGATCTGTGTTGGCACCTGATAATGGAAAGAAAAAGTAGAGCTGACTCCACTGTATATGTTTTACAATTGTTGCATCACATATAGCAATAGTGTAGAACATTTTGCCCAGATGTTTAATACAAATGCAGTCTTGTCTGTAAGCCTGTCAGTCACTGATTCTAGGGCTGTGTCCCATCCATTCAATTCTGCATTTTACCTTTCTTGCAACACTTTCTGTGAGATCCTGTCAACATCTTGCAAATTATTTCATGGGGTAACTGAACTTTATCTCAACTCCAGTTAATTAAATCAATAGTAAGTGCTGTGCCTTGCACAAGCAATACTGATGGACGTTGACTGACAGCACTGGCCTTATAAAACATTGCAGCATAAGGTTTTTGTATGGTAAGTTATTTCTTTTTCCTTCTCTTCATCACAATTTCTGACATTTTGGCTATATCTAGTGGGTGACAGTGATTTAGCCAGGGCAGTATCATGGAGTGTAAAAAGAAAGCAAGAAAGAAGGCATTCTCTGTGACTGAAAGCCCCTAGTTAGAGTTATGGTGTTCTGATAAATGTTAGCAAAAATTATCCCTAACAAGAACAAAATTATATTTCTTAAAATTGCTTAGCTAATGCTCTATAAAGAAATTTAAGTGACTAGAAAGGCACTGTAATAATGATGTTTTCCCTGTAAATTTGAGGAATTCATTATAAATGATCCTTGTGTATAAAGTTCTGGAGATATAAAATATTTTTAGTCTTATAGATACATATTCAGAGGTTGCAAAGTTGAAATAAGAGACAGACTGCATACATCCCCCAGGAGTTGAACAGCAACTACTTTTTTCTAGAAGGAAATTACTTTGAAATATGAAGTTTCAATTTTTTTAAAAAAATGACAATAAAAAGAAGATATTTATATTAAAGTATGTTCTATCTATAAATATTTGTGAAGGAGAAATCATTGATATGAATATGCTTTTTTTTTTTTTTCTGTAATACACATATCTCCTAGGATGTTAAAACAAATGAAAGGTCTGACTTGAAAAAGGTGTGTGCAAGAAAAAAGTTAAATTAAGTATTCTGGTTGTATCGTTGTCAGTGGCCACAACAGAGCTCCCTAAGAATCTATGAAAGGACGTTTCCATGGAATAATCTGCAATGAAGAACAGTAGATTTTTTTTCTCCCGAAAATATTTTATTGTATCCAAAACCACTAATTTTAATACTTAGAGGAATAACTAGTACTTCTACTTTAAAAGGAATGGTTTAATTGTCAGTGATTAACACTGTATGATGCACTTATATAAGAACCTATTTTCAGTAAGCTATAACTGACATAGTTTAACATTCATATTGGTATTGTCTGCGTCAGACACCTTTCTTAGTCTGATTTTACCTGCTTTTGGTTTCTGGGAAGATTTAATCCTGAATGGTATATTTTTTTTATCTGAGGTTCAAGAAAACCGGTTGATTTAATATACATAAATTTAAGGTCATCATGACGGATTCTTTGATAAATCAGTTTATCTACACTCTGGAATTGAGAGTTTGACAAGGAATGTTTCTGCTCCTTTTTAAAAAATTATTATTATTTTTTAAACTGTAACTTAGAATCATATCACTTTTAATGAAAAAGACTTGTTAAAATTTGAAAGCTGACATCAAAATAAACCAGTATTTCCTGAGACATCTAAAACTTTCCTGATCATGGTTATAGCAAAACTAAATAGATGCCCTTCCAGATCTTCTGAATATGTTGCAAGCTTCAGAGATGCAGTTCATTTATGCCTTTCACCAAATCACTCAATCATTTCTCCTCCAGGCAGGAAAGTAGAGGTGGTGCCAATCTCTGCATCCTCATATCATATCTATGTTGTTCCAGAAAAGATGAACAGGAAGTAGGTCCAGGTTACTCCAATGATCACAATGGCCATAAGATATTGATCTATAGGCAGAGTAGATGCCCAAGACACCCAACCAAAAAACCAAAGCCTTGGGTCTTGTGTCATGCAGAAAGAAGGAAAGAGATAAGGAATTGAGAAAGATTTATGGTTTCTAAAATAGGATCTGAAAGTGAAGAAGAAATCACACGAAAGACAGAGTGGGACTAAAAAAATAGTCCTTATATTAGCAAAAAATGAAAAGGAATTTAGAAAAAAAAAGGGATCAGCATCACATATTTCACAAGAAAGGGAATGAATTAAAACTACACGTCATCCCCTCTTCCCCCTATCAATCCTGAAAATGGACTATTTCCCAAATACAAGACTATTCCAAGTCTTCCTGCAAAAATGGAAGTGGGGGGGAGGGGTGTGGGATGGGGAAGTGGGAGGCAGAGGGTCTGTGCCTGGGGGAGGTTGGGAAAGGAAAAAACAAAATATGTGGAAAAACAGAATGTCACTGAAAAAGTGACACACTCTGGAAGAAATATATGATTTCCATGCAGTTCTGATCACCCTGCACATAATTGCACAGAACTCCACAGCTCTTGTTAATCCAATTCTATTTGGATGATTAAGTATTTTGAAATAGCAACGGAGATACAGCAAAAGCAGAGTATCTGTCATATTTTCTCTGTCTTTTTCAGAAAAGCTGGAACTGAAAGATAAAAAGACACCACAAAAGTATGTATGTGGGAGTTAGGAGAGCAACTAATACTCAAAACGGGAGATCAAAAGGACAATTGAGGTTGTGCGTACAGATCCAGCTGCAGGCACCAGCCACAGTTCCTAGTAGCTCTGAGTCTCCAGCTGGGGGTATGGTACTTCATGCAACAGTATCTGCAGGAAAGCTGTCTGATCTTCACCCCATGGGAGGCTTCCTTGGAGTACTGAGGGTGATAAGAGAATCCAAAGGGAGACCTGGCTGCGCTGTTTTAATCCTTATAATATTTTGTCTTACTGTTGTGTTAATATCTTACACCGTCCACTCTGCCTAGCTCCATTCAGGACACAGAAAATCAATTTGCCTCAGATAGTTAACTTTTACCATCCCTAGCTTTATGGCAAACTTTAGTGAAATCAGATAAGACAAATACATTTATACATTTTTCTAGGGAACTTTTCAAAGAACATGCTAACTCCGCTTTGCCCTCTAAATACAATAACTATCAGTATCATTATACTGATGAAGCTAACCCAATTTGTTTATATCCCATTCCTTAGATTCCCCTGTGTGATAGATGATGGAAATGTAGGCTCCTCTACAGCACTGCTGGTGGGCCAGCTTCTTCTTTCTCTTGAGTAAAATTCCTATGATGTCTCTGGTAAGAGCCTTTGTCACAGGTGATGGAGGTGAGGAAGAAAGGGGAATACAAACATGCTGCAGTTTGCCTAACGTGCAGAAGCATCTGCTTGAGTCATGAGTCACTTGTTGGCTGAGTTCAGCAGGGGAGAATCTGGCAATTAATCTGAAATGTCACTATATTCGATAAAAATTGTTGTAGAGGGCTTCTAGAGACATAAAGGCAGGTCTGGTGGCAAAAGATCGAATGTTTCTGTGGTTGATTCATTTTTAAAGACTTTACTGCACTCAAATAGTCAACTTTTTCTAAGAATAAAGTCTGCTTAGTGACTTTCTCCATAAATGGTGACCTACTTTGTGGAAATAGGTATGTCAGCATGGATATGGGAACTTCTTAGAAGAATCGTATACCTACAAATTCTTGTCTGTAGAAAAACAGCAGTTATTAGTTCTTCTGTAAGGAAACAGGCTCTGAGATGACCCAATTTACAATGCTTGGGGACAAGTTTGCCCCTTGGGTACAGACTTAATTGGATTAATTTGTATATACAAACACAGAAGCAGAATTTTCCCTTTGTACTACTTCCTTTTCAATGACTTCACTTCTGCTCTTCTACCTGTTTGAAAACAAGATTCCACTCTGAGATCATTCTGCAGTCCCTGGCCAAGTATGCAAGCCTTCATAATACTTTTTGCAAGAATGTTGCCTAAACAGAAATCAAATAAATATTATGAAGTGCAAAAAATAGTGTACATGTTATCTATGAACAACAGAACTTTCTTAGATTTCAGTTTCTCATATTTTACAAATTGTTGTGTAGCATATCTCAAGAATCTTGTTATTGTTATCTCTATGATTCCAGAAGATTGATCCAAAACACACCTGACATGGTAAAACTGATTTAAAAGTGCTTTGGATCAGACTTGTACATTCCAAATTATTTTAAGCCCTGTTCCTTTTTAAATGTTTGGTTTAGATATATATATATATGTGTGTATATATATATATATTTAAGATACATTTGCAAATAAAGCTTATAGTCTGGCGTTTTCAACTAAGCAACATACAAGTTTGTCTTTTGACCCAGACTTGTACTTAGCTACCAACTGAACAATTTTGCAGATATTCTACTGTTTTGATGGGTCATATATTTATGCATGAGTTAGGTCTGCTCCATTTTTATCTCGCTGTGAAAACCTTAAATTCCACCATCACACCATTGCAGAAAATATTTTTTTCAGTTCGGTTATTCCTCTGAGAAAGGAAATTCTAGAAGACTGCAATTTTATTTATCCAGTTAATTTGTGAAATCTTTTATCCTAATGTAGTTGAAACAATAATAATCAGCAGATGTCTCAACTTATTTAAAATGTTTAACTACCTGTAGAAGAAACGTTAAAGTTGTTTGTTTTGGGTTTTTTTTTGTGTGTGTGTGAAGCATACCATCTTAAGTGGTCAGCCGCCACAAAGAACGTTAACCTTTGTAGATGGGACAGGAAATATGTTTCAAGATTTATTTTGTATTTCAGTCCATCTGTACACTACAGGTAACATATCTACCAGCTTAAACATATTCTAGAAAAAAAATCTTCATACAGAGCTCTTATGAACATTTTATATCTTTAAAATCTACAAAATATGCAACAGATACAAACTGTGGTTTTGAACCAGGCTTTTGTCCATCATCAGTGACACAGAATAGGACTCATTCAGTAGAAAAATTAGAATCCTTAATACTCTATTTTTCTCACACAATTACAAGTAAGGACATCAAGATACCCTGTCTTTGTACTCTTATGTTCTGAAGACCCTGAAGGATATGAAGAAGGATCCTTTACAATCAAGAACTCATTGCCCTTGATGATATATACTGTGTTGTATCTTCTACTATGTTTAGAAAGGATGCCTTGTGGACATGACCTGCTTATAATATAATTATAAGCTAATTTTAAAGGAAAACAAAACACCTCATGAAGAAAATATATTTTTCCTGAGGAAATCCTTCACTAAATCATTCTTGAAATTGTTTAAAAATGGCACTAATTTCTCCTACATAGAGTGTTGGTTTGAAGTAATTGTATTTTCCTTGTGGCTACTTAAAAATCTTGCTTATTCATTACAAGCCTCAACTACATCATCAATAGTTAGAATTATTAAACATTTGAGGAAAGCAGAGAGGGAGTGTGGGGTAGCATTATACCTGGCAGTCAGCCAGGTCAGATATGTGACAGCCAGCCAGGCTCCTGAACATAATGCCTTTCTTGAGTTATTTTTAGCAATCAGAGAAATTTCTGAAGTATCAGCCTCACACATGTATCAACACCAGAATGCCAAATGAACAAGAAAATATATTCTAACACCTGGAAACAGGAGTGGCAAACTCTCCAGTAACATTCTATTCTCAATAATCAATGATCCTCAGAGCAGATAGCAGCAAGGAAGACACATGCAATGCATTCGTCCAGATTCCAAATTTTCTTTCTTGCTAATTTCTTCTCAGGTCATTTCCAGTCTCCCTTTTACATTTGTTCTTCCTGTTAGAAATATGTATGATATTTAATCAGTGTGGAGAATTCTTGTAGACACAGGTAACTCTGTATGTTAGTCCTGGGGGTAGCCATGACTGAGCCACACTTTCACATTTAATCACAAGGACAATGATCATTAAAAGATGGTTAAAAACTTTCAAGTTGTTTTTGGTTTGCTTTGTTTGGTTGTTTTGTTGTTGTTGTGGTGGTGGTGTTTTTTGTTTTTTTTTTTTTTAACTTGTTTCCCTGTTCAGATAATGAGTCCTTTCAGCTTGATACTTTATATTTCCCTATCTTCTTTGTTGTTTCTGCACTGTACTGCCAGCAACATAGTGTCTCCTCGTACTGGTTACTTCAGTGCATTTTTCCTGGATCTCATAGAATCATAGAATCATTTAGGTTGGAAAAGACCTTTAAGATCACCAAGTCCAAGCATTAACCTAACACTACCAAGTCCACCACTAAACCATGTCCCTAAGCATCACATCTGGACATATTTGAAATACCTCCAGGGATGGTGACTCCACCACTTCCCTGGGAAGCCTGTTCCAATGCCTGACAACCCTTTCTGGCAAGATTTTTTTCCTAATATACAATCTAAACTAAATTTGAGAAGAAACTTCTTCTCAGTGAGGGTAACAGAGCACTGGAACATGCTGCTCAGGGGAGTTGTGGAGTCTCCTACTCTGGAGACATTCAAAACCCATCTGGATACGTCCTGTGTAGCCTCATTTAGGTGTTCATGCTCCAGCAGGGAGATTGGCCTAGGTGATCTTTTGAGGTTCCTTCCACTCCCTAACATTCTGTGATTCTGTGTAAACCTCACCTGGTGCAACTTGAGGCCATTTCCTCTTGCCCTATCACTTGCTACTTGGGAGAAGAGACCAACACCCTCCATGCTACAATCTCCTTTGAGGTAGTTGTAGACATCAATAAGGTCTCTTCTCAGCTTCCTTTTCTCCAGGCTAAACAGCCCCAGTTCGCCCAACCACTCCTCATCAGACTTGTGCTCCAGGCCCCTCACCAGCTTTGTCACCCTCCTCTGCGTTCTCTCTAGTATCTCAATGTCCTTCCTATGATAAGGGGCCCAAAACTGAACACAGTATTCAAGGTGGGGCCTCATCAGTGCTGAGTACAGTGGCACAATCACTCCTCTAGCCCTGCTGGCCATACTATTCCTGATACAAGTCAGGATGCTCTTGGCCTTCTTGGCCACCTGGGCACACTGCTGACTCATATTCAGCCTGCTGTCTATCAACACCCCCAGATCCCTTTCTGCCAGGCAGCTTTCCAGACACTCTTCCCTGAGCCTGTAGCACTGTCTGGGGTTGTTATGACCCAAGTACAAGACCTGGCACTTGACCTTGTTAAACCTCATGCAACTGACCTCAGCCCAACAATCTGGCCAGTCCAGTTCCCTCTGTATGGCCTTCCTACCCTCCAGCAGATCAACACTCCCACACGATTTGTTGTCATCTGCAAACTTACTAAGGGTGCACTCGATCCCTTCATGCAGATCATTAATGAAAAGATTAAACAGAACCAATGCCAATACTGAGCCTTAGGGAACAGCATGCATGACTGGCTGCCAAATGGATTTGGCTCCATTCACCACAACTCTTTGAGCCTGGCCTTCCAGCCAGTTCTTTATCCATTGCAGAGTACACCCATCCAGGCCATGAGCTGCCAGCTTCTCTGGGAGAATACTGTGGGGTACGGTGTCAAAGGCTTTACTGAAGTCTAAGTGCAGAACATCCACAGCCTTCCCCTCACCCACCTCTTACCGCAAGAGGAGATCAGGTTAGTCAAGCAGGATCTGCCTTTCATAAACACATGTTGAGCCCAGTCACTTGGTTGACCAGTATGTGCTGCCTGCTGGCACTCAGGATGATCTGTTCCATTACCTTCCCCAGCACTGAGGTCAGACTGACAGGCCTACAGCTCCCTACAACCTCCTTCTTGCTCTTCCTCTAGATGACTCTCATTTTATTAGCTTCAGTCAGATCCACATCCACTGGAGGATGAAAATTCACCTTAGCCTTCCTTTTGTTTCTCATGTTTTTACAGAAACATTTTTTGTTTCCTTTTACAGCAGTAGTGAGAGTCAACTGTAGTTGGGCTTTGGCACTTTCATTTTTTCCCATGCATAACCTCTCAACATCCCTGTAGTCTTTCTGAGTTGCCTGCCACTTCTTCCAAAGGTCATAAAGTCTCCTCTTTTTCCCTAGTTCTGCGTGAAACTCTCTTTTCAGCCAGACTTGTCTTCTTCCCTGAGAGATGATGTTTAGGCACATGGGGCGTCTTACTGCTGTGCTTTTAAGATTTTCTTCTTGAAGAATGTTCATCTTTTCTGAATGCCTTTGCCTTACAGGACTGCCTCCCAAGGGACTCTGTCAACCAGCCTCCTCAATAGGCCAGTCTGCCCTCTGGAAGTACAAGGTGGCAGTTCTGCTGACTCCCTCCTTACTTCTCCAGGAATCAAAAAATCTATAATTTCAAGATTGCTGTGTCCAAAACATCCTCTAGCCATCACATCACCAAGCCCTTTTCTGTTCATGAAGAATAGATCCAGCAGGGCACCTTGTCTAGTTGTCTCCCTCTCCATCTGTGTCAAGAAGATTTCTTCCACTCACTCGAGGAGCCTTCTTGACTGTTTCCTCTCTGCTGTATTGTGTTTTCTGCAGACATCTGGTAAGCTGAGGACCCTGACAAGAAAAAAGGCTAGTGATTGTGAGACTCCTTTCAGTTGCCTGTAGAATATTTTGTCTGATTGTTCATCCTGGTTGGGTGACCTATAGCAGACTCCAACCATGATATCTGCTTTGTTGGCCTTCCCCCTGGTTCTCCCCCATAAACTCTCAACCCTATAATTGCCATCATCAAGCTCTAGATGGTTAAAACACTCTCTAACATACAGAGTGTCCTGCTTTCATCTGGGATAGGGTTAGCTCTTCTAATAGTAGCTGATGTAGTGCTGTGTTTTGGATTTGGGATGAGAATTATGTTGATAGCACACTGATGTTTTAGTTGTTACTAAGCAGTGCTTAGCAAGGTCTTAGTCTTGACTAAGTCTTTTCAGCTTCTCATGCTGCCCTGCCAGCAAGGAGGCTTGGAGTGCACAAAAAGGTGGGAGGAGACACATTTGGGACAGCTGACCCCAACAGACAGAGGGATATTCCATACTTTATAACATCATGCTCAGTGTACAAACTAGGATGAAAGTTATCCAGGGGGCTGCTGCTCAGGAACTGACTGAGCATGAGTCAGCAGGTAGTGAGCAATTGCATTGTGCATCACTTGTTTTTGTATATTTTCATTTATTATTTTATTTTATTTTATTTTATTTTATTTTATTTTATTTTATTTTTTATTATTTTGCCTTTCTCTCCTATGAAACAGTTTTTATCTTAACCCACGAGGTTTTTGTTTGGTTGGTTGATTGGTTTGTTTTGTTTTTTGTTTGTTTGTTTTCTGATTACTTCCCCCATTCCACTGTGGGGAGTGAATGAGTGGCTGTGCGGTATTTAGCTGTCTGCTGAGTTAAACCACAATACAGGGCTACATCACCATTTCTCTTCTTCCATGCCTATCCCTTCTGAAGAGTTGATAGCCATCTAATGCAGCACTCCAGCTGTGTGAGTCATCTTGCCATATTCCCGTGGTTGCATCTATATCACAGTTTTTCTGCTGCACAATGACTTCCAGCTACTCCTGCTTGTTGCCCATGCTGTGTGCATTGTTGTAGATGTACTACAGCTGGGCTATTGACCCTGTCACCTTTTTGGGGGGAAAAGTTCTAATTCTTGTGGGGGTTCATGCTCAGGCAGTTCCATGGTTCCTAACACATTAATAATCCTTGTGTCTTTACTGTTGGATGGATCTCCATACTCTACCTTTACTGAAAGGGCAGGCTGAAGAACGTCACTAGTGCTGCAACCCTCAAACATTGGTGTCCTGTCCCTAGGCTTATCTCTAGCAGACCTGGTTTTATCCCTTTCCCCCTTAGAAACTAGTTTAAAGTTCCTTCAGGGAGCCCTGCCAACTCCTGTGGAAAGATCCTTTACCCCCTTTGAGACAGGTGCATCCATCTAATATATGTATATATTTTTTTAAAGTTATTTTAGGTACCTGCTTGAGTTCTAGTTGTGGGTTCTTGGGAAAATGAGAACAAAATATTCCAAGCTCTCACACATTTGCCTTCTGGAAAATGAGGTTAAATATTATTCATACAAACATTTAAATTGCCAGAGGCCCTAAAATGGGAGTAAATTTTAAAAATAGCATGGACTTGACAAAGCTTTCCAAGCTTCTATGCCATCATCCACTGATCTTCACATAAATAATTATCCAAAACTGTTTTAACACTGAAGCCAGTGAATCCTTGCATTCCTTACTAGACTTA
Organism: Columba livia; assembly: GCF_036013475.1. NCBI lineage: Eukaryota > Metazoa > Chordata > Aves > Columbiformes > Columbidae > Columba > Columba livia. The sequence continues at coordinate 41,629,180 of NC_088602.1, read as the reverse complement.
AACAGAATTCCTGGTGGTCACTGGTTCTAACCATTCTTAAAGTTTTCCATTTTTCACTCCAGTCTCACTTTCTAGTTAGATGTAAATTAAAGGTGCCTTACTCTGTGGTTAGACACTCTCCTTTTTGCATAATAAGTTGGCTTGTCTATTATTTAGCAGTTACCCATGACAATATACCAATATATAAGCTGCTCGAAGATTGCTAAGTCAATTTTCAACAGAGATAAAGCTATTTACACAATGCGAGAGCCTGACTACATAAAATTCCCCCTGGAGTCCACTGTCTTTTTCAGGTTTCATGGGAATTATTCCAGAAACATTTATTTCTCTTCCTTCTGGTACTTTCATATTCTGCTTACTGCATTAATCAAAACAATTTCACTATAGTCCATATCCTCCCATTTGGTTTCCTGGGCCAATCATTGACCTTATATATGTAGATGACTAGCAAAAAGGAGGGAAGAGAAATAATTGCCTCAAATCTGACTACATTATTTAACAAAGAACGAGTCCTGATCTGGATCTTTTGTAAAAAAACAAATTATGCATTTGTTCCAGAAACAAAATCAATTTCCTCAAATTATATTTGTCTGTTTTAATGTTTTGTTCTTCAAGTTTTATACAGGGTTTTATCACACTGCCACCAACACAGAAAGTATTTTTCTTCATCCAAAGCTCCCTATAAGAAAATATCCATCTATGTTTTCATTATATTTTATTATTATGTTTTTTTAGCTGTCATTTGCTAAAAATAAAAACCTGATTTCTGACTTCCATGTTTAGGAGATCTTTCTTTTTTTCTTTTCCAAATTGTTCACTTTGTTTACAAGCATTTGAAATGTTTTCACATAGTTGCATTTTTCAGGTGTTGCATGGTAAAAACAAAACAAAAAAAACCAATAAACAAACAAAAACACAGAAAAAAACAACACAATAAACAAACAAACAACCCTGAACTTTTCTCCACTCTTATATCATGTGGCCTTTATTTTCACTGCTATTGCATTTATCTGAAATAAAACATATCACCTATCCTTGTTCTGTTGGCTATTATGGTTTTAACACATTCTATTCTACAGCACTGAGCTGGAATCGAAGGCAGGTTTTTCCACAGACAAATATTTCTATTATAAATCTCACCACAGGAAACCCATTTGTTCATGAAAGGTTAACATGGTATAAACATACGTGATAGATGTCATTTAGTTTCATGAAAAATAAATAGCTTGAATAATTTATCTACGTTTTCCCACAATAACATATGTTTGATACTCCCTGCCTCAGAGCTGTTGTTTTTAGAAGTGTATCGGTAACATGACTGCATCTTAAATTATACACTTTTGTATATAGTACCAGATACATATGCAGATCAAAGACTACAAAAAATCACATCTCCTGGAAAATATTTCATTCCCATAAAAAATGTGGCTCCTTGGGGTTGTTTATGCATTACATGCTTTTCTTCAAATGAAAGTATGGTTTAATTATATATTTACTTAAATTTCCATACAGTTCCATCTGAGATCCTTGTATTATCCGAAGTTGACTATCTTCAAACATTATGAAGAAAATCTGTCTACTGCGAGGTTAGAAGTTATAAAACAAGCTAATACTGTGAGGTTTCAAGGTCTATCAACCGATAACGATAAAAAGAAATAATAGTGGTAGTCTGTTCACATCATCATAACATTTAGTTATGTCTGTTAATGTTAACAGAGATTTTTAATCTCTCAGTGGAATTTGGTTTAATATGAGATGCCATTTTCTTGCTTAAAAAGAAAAAATCCAACGATAGCAAAACCAATGAATCTTAAATAATTATAAAGGAAATATAATCTAAGTGGTTTGGGTTTTTTATTACTCTTAAAGTTTAGCTTAAAGATCTTAAAACTATGAACAGTTATGAGAAACAACCTGTCAGCAACTGAAAATTGATACATTTAGTCAGAGGTTATGTTTATACTCTTGCTAGATCTCATGAGTACGACACTCTAGATACTTAATTAAACAGTTTATAAAAGAAACCAATCAGGGTTAAAAAATACCACAGTTCTCAGTTTCTTACCAGTATGGTTGGGCCAAACAAAGCAAATTTATTTTATGCAACATCTGTAAAGGTACCAAAACTTCATCTACCAAAAAATCCCTTGTGATTTCATGTGGTACTTCTAAAACTTACATCCAGACATGAACAAAGTGATTTATTGTGGAAAGATTTCTGTTGCTAAAGAGCAGTGGTTTATCCAAACATTACCATCAATATTAACTTTTCAGTATAGTCAAATCTTATTATTTTGTTCATAAATTACACTATTAGGTTACTTAGCTATGTCATTTAATTAAGCTGAGTCCATTTCTACAGATTATTTTACATTAAAAATAACAAAACTATGTTACCATCCACCCTTCACTTTCTGAGGTTGGCAGATGAGCCCCTACACAACTCCTTGCTCAACATCCCCAAAGTGGGATGGGGAAGAGAATCAGAATGGCAAAAGTGAGAAAACTCATGGGTCAAGATAAAGGCAGTTGACCTACTGAAGGGCAAAAAGATAACAAAACAAACAAAAATCCCATGCAGAAGTAATCACTCGCACTAACAGAATGATGCCCAGAAAATCTCCAAGCAATGGCTACCTTGGGAAAAATCCCACACAGTTTTACTGCTCAGCATGAGGTTATATGCCATGGAATATCCCTCTGGTTACCTTGGGTCAGCTGTCCCAGCTGTGTCACTTCCCAGCTCTTGGGCAGCTAGCCTACTCATTAACAGGGCAGAGTAGGAAGCAGAGAAGACCTTGATGTTGTGTAAGCCAGTGAAAGTCAATACATTGCTATCAATACTGTTTTATTCACGAATCTGAAAGACAGCATCACATAGGCTGGTATGAAGAAAGTCAGTTCCATCCCAGCCAAAGCCAGTACATTCCCCATTCAAAATGAACAGGTATGTAATTCTTTTGCATAATGTGGATTGAACCAAAGAATAAGGCTCAGATGGACACTCCTGATTCTGTAGTGAAATCTCTCATGTCATCAGATGACCTGTTTTATTTTTTTCTAAATATGGAAGCATTGCCATGAGAAAATGACTTTTTTTGTCATAACATTGCCAGGAGACAAGGTGTAAACTTTTTACAGTATATAATGGGATTAAAAGTGTTAATAACTATCAAAAGAGCTTTTGGACAAACTAAGTGATTTTTTTTATTTTTTTTTTCTGGGAATATCTTTGTTTCACTCATTTTTAAATGCATACATAACTATATATGTACTCAGAACACTCTTCATTATCCGTAGAAATCTTGCATTAAATTGAAAGAGACTTTTAAGTATGGAAGACTCCTAGCATTTTGTTTAATTGTTTTTTCAATTATTTAAAAATCTGGATTTATCCATTAACTTCTAATCTCTAGACAATCTAGTCTATCTATCTACATTCCAAATAATTTTTAAAAATCAATTTGGTATAATTATTTATGTCAATGATTTATTATTAATATATTGCTAAGCAGTCATCTTGCAGTCATTAGTAAAATGTGTAATCCTCAAAAGAAGCATGAGCATATAACAGTCACAACTGCCTAACACTTCATTAAGGACTAGAAAACTGAGATTTAGGTAATGGCCAAAGAGTCTCTTAAACAGCTTTTGTTTTATGGACACAGCTTGAGTACAGTTTGGGGAAAAAGAGACAGAAGGCAGAATAAATGTCAGGACCAAGGTTAAAGTATAAATTACACCAAAGATGGGTTTAAATTAACTTGACTTCTTATCTTGGTTGTTTGGAGCAGAGACTAGGAAGGATATAACTACACTGGAGACAATTAAGTACATAGATGAAATATTGGGTCACAAGCATTTATGTTGAGAGAAAATCTTAGGGTATATAATATTTTTGTGGTTGAAAAGGAGAGGAGCTTAGAGGTTATGTATTAGAAGCAATTTGTGGTAACTCTTCTTCCATAGTTTGATCCAAATTCAAAAAAATCTTGTGATTTAAGTACATTTTAGAGACAGGAATTAGGATCACCTAATTCAGACCTTTTGCCAGGAGACAACCGTGTGTATCCATGTCTACAGATTGATTATGTTGAGCGGTAGAAGGAAGATTATCCATAACACAGTCTACCACTGACACAGAAGTATGTTGGTTAATCTCACCAAATTAATAGATTGCCACCAATTCATTACATTTTTACAGGAAGATAACTGCTAGCTTTTAACCCAGTCCAGCATTAAACAATTTTCCAGACAGGAAAAGATTGAAGACTCTAGATGAAGACCCTACATTTTAAATGCTTGTGATTTTAAGTGTTCTAAGTGAAGTGAAAGTACAGGATCACAACATAAAGGAAGGATAGCATAAAACTTTAAGGCTCTTCTCAACTTCTTCCGTCAAGTTTTTAGGATGTCCAAGGATGGAGAGTCCACACTTCCTCTTTTCTGGTGCTTAACAGCAGTCATTATGGTTAAGTAAGGAGATGGGACATTCCAAGGACATCTGCAGGAGATGGGACATTCCAAGGAGCAGGAGATGGGACATTCAGGATAAGATAAATTGTAATTTACATATCACCAACAAGCTAAGGAGCCACAGACAAAGGCCGGCTGGCTGATACAGGAAGTGAGTGGCATGTTGGAGGGCACATAGCTCTGTCTTCTGATAGGCCCATCGTGGCACACACCCACCATCCAGAGGACCACTCTGCTCATCAGTCTCACCACAGGAACTGAATAAGACACCAGAGGACACTGCACATCTCTGTATCTGAGATTATGAACCACATCATACACAAAGAGGATCCATAAGGATGGTGAAATCTCTCCTTTCTTTCCTATACTTTATTATTTTGCTTTTGTTTTTATAACTAATATAGTAGCATATACATATACAGATTTACAGGCCCACATGTGCCACAGACTCACTTATGTTTACCAATTGAACCTAAAATAACCTAAATCCTTCTGCCACCAAATCATTTACCATTTAGGCCAAGAAGAAAAATAAAAGCCTTTTGTTTATGAACCTTAAGTATTGTGTATACTGTTTTCCAACCAAGTTGACCCATGAACCTGAGTCACCTCTCCCCTAGCCTATGCCTCTAGGTGGGATGTGACAGCTTTATATGCTGGTTTTGGCTGGGATAGAGTTAATTTTCTTTACTGTAGATGGTATGGGGTTATGTTTTGCATATGTGCTGAAAACAGCGTTGGTAATATAGGGGTGTTTTTGTTATTGCTGAGCAGTGCTTACACACAATCAAGGCCTTTTATACTTTTCACATCATCCCACTGGTGAGTAGGCTGGGGATGCAAAAGAAGCTGAAAGGCAACACAGCCGTGACAGTTGACCCCAACTGACCAAAGGGATATTCCATACATTATGTTGTCATTGTCAGGAATAGAAAACTGGTGGAAGAAGAAAGTGGGAGGGGATGTTTGAAGTGATGATGTTTGTCTTCCCAAGTAACTGTTACACATGATGGTGCGTGGCTTACCCGGAGATAGCTGAACACCTGCCTGCTGATCAGAAGCAGTGAATGAATTCCTTATTTTGCTTTGCTTGTGTGTGTGGCTTTTGTTTTACCTATTAAACTCTCTTTATCTCAATCTATGAGTTTTCTCACTTTTACCCTTCTTATTCTCTCTTCCATTTTATTGGAAGGAGAGGTAGTAAACAGCTGTGTGCAGCTTGATCGCTGTCTGTGGCTAAACCAAGACAGTCCTTTTTGACACGCAGTGCTGGGCTTGAGGCGTTCAAGATAATGACAAATATGACTGGAAAGTGCTTGGTCAAATTTATGAGAATGAATGTCAGAATAATTATTATAGTTTCCCCAATAAGTTTCAGAATAATCAGTTAATATATTTGTCAATAAATTCTCTGCAATACCAGGAAAAAAATGCATAAAAAGTATTTAAATTAATTTCAAAGCCTTTCAACTAGGAGATACATGCTTTTAAAATAATGCGAGCAAAGATTACATTAGGAATAGCCACTGTGCTTGTGCTGTGTCACTCAGGATTAATTTACATAACAAGCAGGAAGGCAAGCTTGTTAAACAATTATGTACATTAAGAACTTAGTTACCAAATGCTCAGGTAGCCAGGTAAACTGGCTTGTTAATGTGCAACAAACAAAATATCTCAAAACAACCAGTAAGGGAAAATTACACTGTGTGTTACCATGTTAGTATCATAAAATGCCAAACACAGTAGGGAAGCAGACTTTATTTATTTATTCATTTATTTATTTATTTAATCAAGTACTAAAAACAAACATAAAGAGAAGACAAAAATCTTCTGGCTGCTTTTGTCTTCCTGGAGGACTTGAGGGTGATTAACAAGCTACAAAGTGAAGAGTTGATGTTGAGCTATTAACACCTAGAGAAATTTGAGTAAAATTATTTATTTGTGTCTTGAGAAATCTGATTTTGTTATAAAGGACTGAGTTTACCTTGTTCATACTTTTTATTATATTTGAAGTAACAGGTTTAGTTTTTTATGACAAGATATAAATCACTGATAATGTTTCCTTCCTGCCCTTGAAAAATGACAACAATAAACTGATATTCTTCCTGTTGTACCTGTCTGAGTAGTTCTTGCTGTGGCATGTAGTAGAAGTAACCTCCTACAGCATAGCAACATTGAAATACTGTGAACATATAAGGCTACTACTTCTGCTTCAAACCAACGCAGAAACTGTTAGGTAGTATTTTCTTGCCAGGAATTGCATGAGGAGAGTAAAATATTTTTAAAAGCTCGTGAGGGAGGAATACAAAACAAGCTCTAAATATATGCTTCATTTTTATATGGGTATGAGCTGCAAATGGAGTTAGCCAAAAGGAAGGTGGAGTTGGTGGAGAAAAGATGCAATTTTAGGGGTTGTGACAGCAGCTCTGTGCGTATAATGTGTTTCCGTCAAGGTCTAATCAGTAGTGCATACTAGTTATCTGCGTAGGTGTTTTCACATTGAGATTTAAAATAACTTAGGAAGTTCATGCACAATTTAGCAATTGGTTATCTGGGGATCTAGGAGAGCAGCATGATGCCAATAAGCAGGAATAACTGCTACTGTGCAGTCAGCAGCCCTGGTGACAATACACTACCATTCTGTCCCTCAGCAGCAGAGACCAAATCTGTACTGTACCCTGCTGTAATCAGCCAATGACTTGAACACCTTGGAGGGGTTATAGCCTCATTTATTTGTAGATTGCTTCTCTTCCTCCAAATACAGAAATACGTCTGGTCAGTGCTGAAAATAACCAAGATTTTAAAATTCATCAAAACAATATATTCTCTGTGTGTGCATGTGTGCTAAATGACTGTGATTCTCCTGAGCAGATTCAGCCTAGTGAATAATTTCCAGTCACCTTTATCACTCTTCTGTAAGTAGTCCTTTTCTTTCTGGTTTGCACATAGATCATCTTGATTTTTTGATTCACTACATTAAGTGAAAAACTTCAGTAACAGAAAGTGAAAGAGACCATAAAATAGAGACAAAATTATTTTGCTTCAAACTACTGCTTCCCATAGTATATGGGTCTGGTGAGTATGAAGTTGGAGAGGAAATAATCTTCCAATCTGCCCCAAATTCGTGGTCTGGATTGAGACCAAATCACCACTTCTCAGAGGTTTCCACTGAACATCAAATTACAAGCACTGACCATCTGGTTCTTATAATTGTGTATACTTCCTCCTCTTTCTCTGATGTAGTTTTAGGAGAAACACTTTCTAGAAGATGTTATCCTCAGGAAAAGTCAGAAATTTGGAACCTCTTCCCGTAACAGAAATTTCATATCTATATCTTTGTCTTGTGATTTTAGTTCACAACAGTATGCTCATGGGCAATTTTCCAAAGCAAAAAGAGGACAAAAACAACAGACTGAAATTTCTAGCAAATCACCCATTGTAAAAAAGAAATCAAAACATGTCAGATATGCGTTCTTACATGTGGACCATAATTTCACTATTAGAAACCTCTAAGCATTATCTCAGACTCTGAAAAAAGCCTAGTATAATTATTTTATGCTCTGGAATTCATGTCACAATAGTGATACACATACTTTCATGTTAATAGTCCACAGTGCTGGAAAGTAACTTTTTGTTGTTATTACATCTGAATACTTTTGTTGTAGAAAATATGAGAGAACACATTAAGAATTTTCATCAGTTCACACTATTGTATGATAATACTTATGTAGCATCGTCAATTTTTTGACAGATTTTTTAAAAATTCAGACTATAAAATAATGTGATATGCTAGGTGTTTTTTTATAGTGATGCCTAAAGGCAGGGTTCTTGTATTTGTCAATGAAATGTTTATTATTACCTAAAAGTCCTGAATCTTTATCAAAACATTTTATAAACCCAAGTGCTGTTTACGCCCTTTTCTGTCTTTGTTATCATTAACTTCCTTCCATGATTGTCTGAGCAAGGGGACAAAAAATAAAGAAGGAGGTAAAGTTTTCAATCCAACAAGAGATGATTTGCACAGACTCTGCACTCAGTAACCCGTAATCATATGGCACAATTAACACAGCACAAGGAAAAAACTATCATCTGTCAAAGCTACAAACCTGATGACTATGCACATGCATTCAACACACTTTCAGATCTTACTCCAAAGTCCAAATTTTCCATTTGGAAGTACAGAAACCAGATGAAGCTGATGAATAAGAATAGAATAGAATAGAATAGAATAGAATAGAATAGAATAGAATAGAATAGAATAGAATAGAATAGAATAGAATAGAATAGAATAGAATAGAATAGAATAGAATAGAATTGCTGTTTCAGTTAGAAGGGACTTATGACAATCATCTGGTCCAACTGTGTGACCAATTCAGGTCTCACCAGAAGTTAAAGCAGGTTATTAAGGGCATTGTCCAAATGCCTCTTTAACACTGACAAGCCTGGGGAATCAAACACATGCCTAGGAAGCATATTCTGGCATTTTACCATCGTCTCAGTGAAGAAAAGCTTCCTAATGTCAAGTCTAAACCTTTCCTGGTGCAGCTTTGAATGATTTCCATGTGTCATGTCACTGGACAACAGAAGAAGTGATCAGTACCTCCCTCTCCACTTCCCCTCCTCAGTAAGCTGCAGAGAGCAATGAGGTCACCTCTCACAGAATCACAGAATTTTAGGGATTTGAAGGGACCTCGAAAGATCATCTAGTCCAATCCCCCCACCGGAGCAGAAACACCTAGATGAGGTTACACAGGAATGTGTCCAGGCGGGTTTTGAATGTCTCCAGAGAAGGAGACTCCACAACGTCCCTGGGCAGCCTGTTCCAGTGTTCTGTCACCCTCACTGAGAAGAAGTTTCTTCTCATATTTAAGTGGAACCTCTTGTGTTCCAGTTTGCACCCATTACCCTTTGTCTTACCATTGGTTGTCACTGAGAAGAGCCTGACTCCATCCTTATGGCTCTCACCCTTTATATATTTATAAACATTAATGAGATCACCCCTCAGTCTCCTCCAAACTAAAGAGACCCAGCTCCATCAGCCTTTCCTCATAAGGGAGATGCTCCACTCCTTTTATCATTTTTGTGGCTCTGTGCTGGACTCTTTCCAGCAGTTCCCTGTCCTTCTTGAACTGAGGGGCCCAAAACTGAACACAATATTCCATTCCAGATGTGGTCTCACCAGGGCAGAGTAGAGGGGAAGGAGAACCTCTCTCGACCTACTAACTACTCCCCTTCTAACACACACCATGATGCCATTGGCCTTCTTGACCACAAGGGCACAGTGCTGGCTCATGGTCGTCCTGTTGTCCACCAGGACCCCCAGCTCCCTTTCCCTACACTGCTCTCTAAAAGGTCATCCCTCAACTTATACTGGAACCTGGGGTTGTTCCTACCCAGATGCAATATCCTACATTTGCCCTTGTTATACTTCATTAATTTTTTCCCCGCCCAACTCTCCAGTCTGTCCAGGTCTCGCTGGATGGTAGCACAGCCTTCTGGTGTGTCAGCCACTCCTCCTCTCAGCCTCCTTTTCTTCAGACTAGACAAGGCCAAAGTCCTTAGCCATTATTCACAGGACATTACTTATAGGGTCACTCTAGCTTACCTTAAAAAAAAAAAAAAAACAAAAACACCAAAAAATCAAACTCATCTCATCTGAAGAAAGCTTATAAAATAGTTCAATTACCTTTCCTGCCAAATCTGCCCCTTTCAGCGCATTTACAAACAAAGAAACTTAAAGTCATTAGGAATGATTATGGCAGTTGAAGTTAGAAAATACATATTCCATTTTTCTGCTACGGAATTCAAATTGAATAGAGAAGTCCTGAATTGTAATCCATGCTCTCAAATGCTATTCCTAATATTAATTTTAAAACTCTTATCCCATTTCAAGGAACCTGGTTGAAAACTTTAGAATTCTCCCATTGGTTTCAGAACTTTAAGATGTGAACTACTGTAAACTTTATCTCTGGTGAGGCCACACCTCAATTACTGTCACACGTCTGGGCTCCTCAGTACAAGACATCAGCATACTGAAGAGAGTCTGCCAAAGGGCCACAAGGATTATTAAGGGACTGGATCATCTCTCCTATGCAGAAATGCTGAGAAAGCTGTGATTGTTCAGTCTAGAATCACCTCAGGGGGATCTCGTCAGTGTATATAGATACTTGCAGGGAGGATGCAGAGAAGGGAGCCAGGTTCTTCTCACTGGTGCCCAGTGAGAGGACCAGAGGCACTGCACACAAACTGAAACACAGAACATTCCATTTGGACATCAAGAAACATTATTTTACCATGAGGGTGACTGAGACCTGGCACAGGTTGCCGAGAGAGGTTGTGGGGTCTCCCACCGTTGGAGATATTCAAAAGCCATCTGGACATGGTCCTGGGCAACCAGCTCTAGGTGGCCCTGCTTGAGCAGGGTGGTTAGACCAGGTGACTTACAGAGGTTCCTTCCAACCTAAACCAGCCTGTGTTTCTGTGATACGAAAGGCAGGTCTTGACATCAAAGTTTTTTGTACTTTCTAAGAAAAACAAAATTGTTACTCCATTTTCTAGGCAGTGTGATACCTCTGTGTAAGTTACAAGTGCACAGAGCATTTGCACATCACTTTGGGGAGATTGTCCAAGACTATCCTGGAAATGCTTATAAATCCTGGTGTGACTAGTGACCTAGAAACTGTTTTGGTCCATTTAATTGTGTTTTCCAAGTAAGATTTGGAGGGAGGGAAGGAATAGAGGAGTTGTCATAACACAACTTATGCCATAACCTCTAACATCTTCTTGTTCTCAGCATCACAAATTTGTGTGGACTTGAACATGAAATCAAGCAATCAATAGCTTGTGGAATAGTAGTTGAAATATGGCTAGAGCTTGTTAGGGATTGGTTAGCAATTTACTAAACATAGAACAACACTTTAACCAAGTAGTGAAAAAGGCCTACAAAGTGCTAAGTTTCTTGTCTCAGAGGAAATATAGACAAGGGGTTTTTGGTTGGTTAGTTTTATTTTTAAAGGGCACCTGATATTGTTCAGGACACTTACCTCTAAATTCATGCCACCTAGGTTTAGAAATGTAACTGACCTAAGTTAAGAGTGCAGTTGCCCTAGGTTTCTGTTTCATAGTTTATACTCCCAGTTATATCTTCCATTTCAGAACTTTGTTCTGAGTTAGGTTAACCTTAGCAAAGCTGATAGATGCAATGTCTCTCATTCAAATAAAGTTTAAAAGAAACCATCGCCATGTCCACATCCTTTATAGAACAGCCGAAACTATAATGTCTCTGCCTGTAAAAAGATACATACAGACCTGCAGATACAGACCTGCAGCAAGAGTTATCTGTGTTTTCCTATACCTTGCTAAAAACAGAGGCTCACTATGACAAATTTAGATATGCAGGAGTGATTGGACCAAAGTCCTGTGTGAGAAAGAAATAACAAGTTGCAATAAACAAACACACAAACAAACAAACAATGTATATAAATACACAGACAAAAAATATTATTTTCAGTGTCATTTCAACATAGAGTTTTTGGAGCTAAGTGTCAGAGCTATGTGGAAAAGGGCTAGAAATTGAGAGAAATGGAAACAGAGCAGTGGTGTTTTCTCATAGATTCTAGCCTTTTGTGACCTCATGTTCAGAGAAGGAAGATTTTGTGTATTCTTTTAATAACTTTGAGGCATTTCACTCTATACCAGCGTATCTTCCTCAGCAAAAATCACTAAAATATTGCTACTATTACCTCATAATGGCTAATCACTTAAATCTAATAACTGCTTAGAGGTGAGGAGGATATCAGGCTGTTGTTTTTCCTTTTTCGTGAGATGTTTAATACCTGAAACTGCAGGAATCAAAATACACTTAAGTTTCTGAGAGTAAGTTAATGCCCCTTTTTGTCATGAAGATACTGAAAAGAAGACATTTAAAGACCAAGTTTTTTCAATGTAAGATATTAATATGTAGTTTTACAGCGTATGTGTCAAGTATATTGAATTGCCTTTTTCTGGTTGCATGATTATATTAGCAAAAAAAAGAAAAAAAAACAACACCGAAGATTAATGAATGTTCTCTTTCTCTGCTTTTTATACATTAAACATAGAAAAAAAAAATCCTGTATAAAAAGAAGAAAATATGTAGAAATACTATTAAATGCTTGGCACACTGAAATATCTTCGTGTAGATTCCAACACAAAGTCAGTTCAAAACATGGGAAGTCTTTCATTGATTTTGGTGTAATTACTTCTGACTAGAACAAAGGTAAAGAACCTGAAGTACTTTTTTATTCAAGCTTCTATTAAACATCCTTAGAGAGGAAAGGACTAACTCTGGATATGCAACAAACAAAATAAGAGAAATGTATTTCTAAAATCTGTAAAGTTAAATAATAAAACTATGTTTATCTTTGTGTGAGATATGGAAGTAGTATGAGCAGTAGTATGTATTATTAAGGAAGGCAGCTGACAGTTACTAAGGACATATTGTAGTCAGAGTCATGTAAATAACGAGCAGTTGAAAGGCATTATTTACTATGATTTGGAAAAGAGCATAGGCATAGAACAGAAAGATTTAAGTAATTTATATTAAAAAAACATAGCAGCATTCCTATCTTTTCAGAACTCGTGTTGATTTATTAACATTTTGGCTCCTTTTTATTATTTTGAATGTTCCCTTTTGAAACCCTTTTTCTGAATGAATATGCTATACAAACATCCAGTTAACATGAAAATAATCTCATTAAAATCCTTTGCATAGATAACATTTGATTTCTGTGAGTTAACTCTGCTTTAAGAGGCATAGATAAATGTTCTGACCTGCCACAGTCAGACTTGCCATTCTGACCTGTTTTGCTTGACCCCTTTCCTTTCCAGAAGTGCTACAGACAAATCACTGCTGCTTGTTGTGCTGAAAAAACAGCTTTCTCACCATGTGTTCTTGCTCATGCTCACCCTGGTAAAGTGTGCATTAGACTGCAATTTCTGGCATTTTTTACATTATCTATAACATTTCTCAGACTGCAAAGGTAAAAATCCTTTTATTTTATATTTTCCTTACTTAAGCTTAATACTTAAGCTGGAACCACTCTTCTATTTGCAAGAGGGAATTGAAAAGCATCTCAGGAATTAAATGAACATGCTTTAGAATGGGAAGAATGTCAGTTTTTGAGGTATGTGTATCAGGTGATGTATGTTAATTACGGTAAGTATGTCCTTCAGGGAAAAGGAAGAGCCATATCAGTAGTGAAGTAACCCATGTAGAAAATCTGTTTGCTTGGTGTTGCTGGGTTAACTCTGTAAATGTGAATACACATGGTAATGATCTTGGTTATTTCTGCTGAAAAGTTGTAGAAGAGAAACATCCACGTTTTGTGAAGTACTGTAGCAATAAATAGACTTTCGAAGGTAACCGCTATTTTTTTTTTTTTCTAATTTGCTGTCTTTTTATTTATTTTAGTAGTTCTGACATGTGGAAGGGCCTAAAAGCTCAACTCCCTTTGCTATACTATCTAATGCCTGATGTAACCACCCTAAACTCCCTAGACTAAGTGTACGCTGTGAAATAAGCATTTTCATGGTGAGATTTCATCTGATGTATTTCTGAGTATAACATCAGAATGCACTTGCGGTTCATCTCATTCTCAAAATGCATCGGAATGCACCTGCGGTTCATCTCATTGAACTCAGAAAAACGTGATCTACAAAGTTATATGTTCTTCTGTCCTTAAAGAGAGACTTGACGAAGGTATTGTCCCCTGTTTCTAAGCCTAAGGCAGCATGTACACACAGTAATTCCAGGGACCAAGTAGGCATACATGTCCCTCACTATTTCCAGAAGCCTCTGTTTTCTTTCCAGTGTCCTTCATATTTGGCAAAATATCATTCACATCCCCTTATCCATAAATAACAAACCAGTTTTTATGTCTTCTACTTTTGATCCCCCTGAAGCCTTGGAAAAAATAATATATCGCTAATGGAGTTTTCTTGTTACCACTTCAGATTGGCTATGCACTTAAGCATAAGAATGCACATCCATTAGTCACCTTGAATTCATGTTAGCATTGTGTTCTCCATTAATCCACAAAGCATTCTCTCCTCTCCACTGAACAAATGTTATTGAACAGAGTTAAAAGAAACATGCCTCAAGTACACTGTCCATAGTAACAGTCTGCACTCCTAACATTTCTTCTGTTCACGGTGGCAATATGACATGGGGAAAACACAAATCACAAATATTTTCTAAAAGTCAATTGCTCACTTACTTCAGAAGCAATAAGAAGAAACTCTAGCTATACAAAAGTATAAGGGCCACTGTGCTAAAAGTCTTTCAGATGCTTTCAGTAGGTAATTAACTGAGGAAAGGCAGGAGATTTTAATGAATCTATAGCCAGCAGTGTGTGACTAATGATCTTTGTCATTCAGGAAAAAAGTTCATGAAGAGTTTGCATAAGACATTCTAGCTATAGGTGAGTATTAATAACCTTATGTGATTAATGAACTAAAAAAGATTACATGATTCCTCTGTTAACACTGCAATGAACATAGCTTAGTATATTCTCAAAGAACTTGGAAATGTTTTTAGTCTAGCTAACATACTCCAGATACATATAACAACCAAGGTCACCCATTCACAGCCAGATGCTGGCAGGAGGAAGGAGGAAGGAGAAAGGAGGAAGGAGAAAGGAGAAAGGAGAAAGGAGAAAGGAGAAAGGAGAAAGGAGAAAGGAGAAAGGAGAAAGGAGAAAGGAGAAAGGAGGAGAAGGAGAAGGAGAAGGAGAAGGAGAAGGAGAAGGAGAAGGAGAAGGAGAAGGAGAAGGAGAAGGAGAAGGAGAAGGAGAAGGAGAAGGAGAAGGAGAAGGAGAAGGAGAAGGAGAAGGAGAAGGAGAAGGAGAAGGAGAAGGAGAAGGAGAAGGAGAAGGAGAAGGAGAAGGAGAAGGAGAAGGAGAAGGAGAAGGAGGAGAGGCTGGCCCATGCCAGACACAGCCAGTTCCAGTTGGCTCCAACAGACCCACCAAAGGGCATGGCTGAGCCCTTCAGCCAAGGTGGTGGTACCTCAGGAAAAATAGGCTTAGGACAAGGCAGTAAATGTTTGGAGGAGGAGGAGGTAAAAACACTCAGGAGTGAAGTTGAGCCTCAGAAGAAAGGGGGGTGGTTTTAGTTTTGCCTCTCACTCTCCTACTCTCTTAACTGGCAATACATTAAATTAATCTTCCCCAAGTTTAGGCTGCTTTACCTGTGATGGTGACTGGTAGGTGATCTCCCTGTCCCTATTTCAATACACAAACTTTTTCATCTTGTTTTCTCCCCCTGTCCTGCTGAGGACAGGAAGTGAGAGAGCAGCTGAGTGGGAGTCTGGCAGCTGGCCAAGGTCAGCTCACCACATGTTCTCTCTAGAATGGAAGTATAATGTGCAAAACAAGTTTATTGTTTGTAGTAAAGTGGATTGAGACATAAAATCAAGTAATTATAATAAATGCAGGAACAAATCACTATCAATGTTCTTTATTTACATATATTTTTAAAGAATAAACCAAAATAGAAGGTGTCATTTCCTCTGCAAGTGATAATGGACTGACACAAATGCTATCTACTTTGCCTGTTTGCAGGTATTTTACCACCTACCCATTTATAAAATACTGCAGTAATTCTTTCTGCTGCCTTCATTTGTTTGCATTGCAATATTACTTTTCTGTTTATTTTTCACATCATCCTTTCAACTTAATGAGGATTATTATCATATATGAATATAAATTATGTATGTATGACTAAAGCCCGAATGATAATGAGAAGAGGAAGACAGCAATTCTGTACTTGTTTGTTAGTGCTGGATAGGTGGCAAATATGAAAACACTTCCATTTATGTCCATACATTAGCAATGAAAGGCTTGCAAATAATACATCAGAGTAGTGATGTGCCAAGAAAGAACTTTAGTCTCAAAGACACCAAAAGAACCATACAAGGATTAAAGACATTGTGAAAATAAACAAGTTTATTACTGAATTATCAATTATTGCATACATCAAAACAACTAAATAAGGGTTACAGTACAAATGATGACATCAAAGCAAAAGATAGCTCTCATTTTGGTTGAATATTAGTATGAAAACATATTTTAATGGAATCTGTTTATCAGTTCCTGGGCTATATTCTATGAAGTTATTTTATCCCCCATGGCAATAGCTGTTGAGTGTCACAAATATTTTGTGTGACACCTTCTTCAAGATGGACAAAAAAGGTATGTGCAGATCCACGTGCATTTATAAAATGACAAATTGTTTGTTATTATAAGATTTGTAATATAATGCATGTGCATGTAAACAGTATATGTATGTTCATATGTGTGTATATTTGCATATGTATATATTCAATATATGTCCATCCATGCACAAATTCTAATAAAAAATCTTTATACTTTGAAGATAAATATGAAGACAGGGTGCTCACTTAAAAAATGTACAGTCTGAAAAACAGGTTGGAAATCCCTTTATCAGTGTGAGTGCCACACAAATAATCTATCCTGTTAATCTCCGCAGAGATGACTGTGTGGGCAACTGTACTCCAAGTGAGCCAAGACTCAGCTGCACAGCATTAAACATGAACTTGTTATGCGATTTGTGCCACACTTTATAGGAGAAGTAAAGTATTTTTTTAGTATTTCTTAGTATTTAGTATTTCTTTTATTAGTATTTATTAGTATTTATTAGCATTTATTAGCATTTATTAGTATTTATTAGTATTTATTAGTATTTATTAGTATTTAGTATTTCTTAGTCTTTGACAATAAAAAATTAGCATTAAATTTAAAAGATAAATTATACTGCTAGTATAGGTTATGCTGGAAAACTTTTTTGTCTAGGTCAACTTGGTAAGTATTATACTATCTGTGTACAATATCAGCACACAAACTCACACAGACAATTTTCTTTAGCTATACTGCCTTTCTTCCTTTTCATGTTCAGATTAGATTCTATATAATGTGATTAGATTACATTATGTGGAAAAAATACCTTCAATTAAAGTAAAATAAAATCCATATTGATCAATAAACAGAGATCTGATAGTCTGTTTTTCTTTAAAAATAGCAAGGAATAAAGAGAAACATTTGTTAACAAATGTAGGGTTTTTTTCTCCCTCCTCCAGTTGTTGTGCATAAATAGTCCCTAGACTTTACCAAGGTTTACAAGTCAAGTTCACTGGTTTTCTTTCCTAAGACAGACTTATTTATTTCACTAATCATCCTATTTATTTCTGTGCCTGTTACCATGTGAATTCATATCCTTAAATGCCAAAACAGTACCATATGCAATGACATCTATGCTGGACACATCCATATTTTAGAGGCTCAAGTCAGCTAATGCAAAGTCTCATTTACTCTCGTAATATTCTTAGTTGATAAAATTTATGGAAAGTATTTGTTGGTTGATGGATAGTTCTGTCTATCTATTTTTTTTAATATCCCACTATAAAGATTATTTTGTTCACCTATGATTATTAAGCTTTTGGAGTTTTCTTTCTCCTCAGTTATGACAGCATTTCCACATCCTCACTTTTTTGTCCAGGATCTGTCTTGTCTTATACCCCACCATAGATATCTTCATATCTGTGCCAATTAGCATGTGTTTCGTTTGTATTGTTAAATTCAAAGTCTCTAGAAAATAGAAAAGAATACATCTGAAAAGAGCCAAATAATTACTAAATCCAGCTAATGAAATTATATCAAAGGGAAACAAATAAGGATAATGCTTATTCTATTATTGTTTTTGCATTATATTAGTGTTAGGGCTGGAATTTGAAAGCCAGACTTTTTAAGTTCACTGATCCTAAGTCTATCTAAATTTCCATGTGAGTTTGAGCAGCTCACGAGACAGCTGAGCGCTGATATTTATAAAACAGAAGCAATACTTCATAAACCTAAATAATGCTTTGAGAATCTATGTGAAAATTTCTGTGCTCATGGAAGTTTTAGATCCTTGCTGATTTACTCCATATTTGTGGTGTTTTCTCTGATTTTGTGTTCTGGATTATCCTCTTACAGAATGTGAAGAGACTTTATCATATTATGTTGTACAAGCACTTGAAAACCTTTTAAGGTAAGGATTCAGAAGACCGACATAAGTAACCAGCACATACAAAAGGAAAAGATTTAGATACGGTTTGGGAACAGTGCATATGCTATTGTTCCTTTTCTGATGAGATCTCCTACTCAAAGTGGGAGAAAGATCATTTATAGGGATTCTCCACATTTCCTCACAAGCTGGAATTTTAATAATGAATAGTATTAATTTATCTTTTTATTATTTTGGAGCAACCATGATACCAAATAGCTGTCTGAAAACATTAATTTTCCACAAAATGGAACCACAAATTATAGTAATATATGATAAACATATGCAGCTGTAATTGAACATCTTGAAAACACTTTGCAAAAAGAACAGATCTTAATCCTGATGCTACACTATCAGCATTGTTTTTATTGTTTTCAAGATAAAAATCTTGGGGTTTGCATTTTGATTATAGTACAGCACTTGCATTTAGTTTGTACAACTGTAAGAAAATTATAGTAACATTTATTAAAATAGCTAACAGATATAAAAAAAAAGATATTGTCTACTTCATTAAGGTGGTACTTCAATACTGCTATTTGGAAAAAAAACCACACTATTAATGTCTGCAATAATATTACATTATTTTAAATTACTTTCAATACAAAACTGATTTGCATTAAATTCACTTTTAAATAACAAGATCAGTATAACAAAAGCAAACAGAGCATAAAAGTTCTAAAATATTGGGGTGTTATTTAGTGCCAAAAAAAGTTAAGAACAATGAATATTTATAAGTTTTCTGGTGCATTTTTTTTCTACTGATAAATAAACACTTTCTAGACAATGTATTTCCTTGTAAAAAACAACAATAACAATAAAAGTAAAATGAAAACCTCACACAAGTAAAGAAAGCAGGGTAACTTTGGCTGTGATCATTCCACGTATGTTTGAGGTCTAATGACCATTTCCCACCTTTTCGGTAAGATTTTTCTAGGGTTCAGAAATCTGACAATAACTCTTTGACACTTCCATTTCCTGCCTAGGTCTAAAGTGTCTAATTACATGACCTTCATTACAAACAAAAACTCACGCATGTGTGTACACACACACACTCAAAATAAAAAAAAAATAATAAAAAAAACCAACTAACTAAACAGTAATTTTAGTCTTCTTTTGCAATCAGTGATGAGAAACTGGTGAGAGGAACCTTCAGAAACTTTGCCGGTATAAAATCTGATCTTCTGAAGATATTAAGCCCTCTCAATTGACTGTTAAGAAACCTGACATAAAAATACTCCTAAACTTACATGCTGTACATACACATATAAAGATAGAGCTGTCACCTTTCTCATCCATTCCACTGTTTTTTTCAAATTAATCTAATATTAGTTCTATAGAAGAATATTGAATAAAATTTGCTACCTCTGTTATATTGGGACGATCAAGTCTCTCTTACAGACTGTTATTGCACAGACATATATGCCAGAGTAGCCATCTTTTTCAGTGTTCTTTTTGGAAAAAATAAATCAGATACCAAACCACGTTTGTTTACTCTATTGTATATTAAAAAATAAGATTAATTATTCCCAACCAACTCTCAGTCTCAAAATGCCAACTTTCTTATACTGCATTTTTAATAACATTTCAACAAACAAATTCCAACAATTGGCATTTTTTTATTTCCAAGTGGTTTTTTTTTTCCTAACTACTGTATAGTGATAATTGCTCCCACAGCATTGATAAAGAACTTTTTAACATTTAAAGGGCCAAAGCATCACTACTCATGCTGCTGAGCTCTTGCATTTTTGACTCTGCAATTTAGGGGCCTGTAAATCATCTGTAGCGGGTTAGAACTGGAAAGGAAATGCCATTATGTAAGATTTCTGTCCAGCAATCAACTCCATATACATATACCCCCAAGTAGTTGCATCAAAGTAAATGGGCAAAGGTGCTTTATGTGAAGCACCTTCTTGAGGATGTCCACGATTAAGTATAATTATACTAGGGTAATCTACTGAATCAAGGCAGATACTCCACCATTTAAGCAATCAAGGTTATAATCATTCTATAGACTGCAACAGAAAAGTTAAAAATCCTATCTCTCCTTTATTTAGATGCACGAAAGCAAGTGAAGGGGAGGGAATGGTGGTGTAAATCAGAACTGCAGCAAGTCTTCTTTCTTTGGAAAGAGCTAAATTGGTCTTAGTAAGAAAGAGCTTCAAAATGGTCTTCTATCTTCTTCTGTTAAGAGAGTGAGTGTCTAATTCAGAATAATCTGAGCAGTGTTTGGTTTTGAGAGAAGATGAACAGTTTACGCATGTATCATAATCAGAAATTTCAACCCTCTTTTTGCCCATCATCTGTGTTTATGGGAAGGTTACAATGGTAAAGTTCTGCACAAACACCTGGTTAGACTTCTACCGGGAAGCTGTAAGACTTCATTTTATATAACCTAGAAAGCAGCGTAATTGATTCCTTCACCGTGTTTCTCTGTAAAAGATTTCTGACTTTACTAGTAAAGGTAGGTTTTGAGTGGACGAGGTGGGAAAACAGACAAAAAGTCTAGTTCTGTGGTAGGTAAATATAATATAATTTTCTGTGTTCATACTTCTAAAAAAATTTTATGTGTCAAGATTTTTAGTGAACAACAAGCTCGAAGAATAGAAGAAAGGGTACAGAAAAATAATAAACTTGGTCCACAGTGACACATTTGGGAAATCAGTGGCTATTCTATAGTTCATGTGTTTAGACTGAAAGATTTATTGTAACACTAGTTTTTTGTTTGTTTTGTTTGTTTTTTAAATACAGCAAATAGCAAAAGGATGAACTTCTTCCTCTCTTGAATCTTCACAATATCAGTACACTAATGATCATATTTTGAACTTAATTGATATAATCTGGACCCAGGTACCTAAAGTGAGATGGGAAGCCATATATAAATGAGCCACAATATAAATGAGTTAAACACTGTTTAGAAAAACTGGAGACAGGAAAACCTCAGCTCCAATATCCATACAGAAATGCATTTAAAAAAAAAATCATCACAACTGTTAACAGTGCATGCACTTTGACAAATTGTAAAACAGTGTAAAACAGTTGAAATTGCTATGTTTTCATGAATTAGTTTTAGTTAAAGCCACTATGTGATTGCATCAACTCAAACCTTCATTTAAAAAGCAAAACAAAAAAAATATATTTACTTTGATGAAAATTGCCTTGATTTCAAGTTGGGAATAAATTTTGACAAATTACAGCTTTTAAACATATTCTATAAGCAATGATTTAAACTAGTTCAGCTAAGCCAACTGCTGAAATTAAGGTTACTTCTGTGTATAAAAATGAAGATTCACTTACACACTACATCATTACATATTTAGATTTCTGAAAACTAATTGCACTCTAAAACCAAAAAATCCATCTGTAATTACATAAGAGTACTCACAGATCAACTTGTTTCCGTCTCATGCCTAGTTTCACTTAAGGGAATAGCCTATACATTAAAGAGCCTGTAATAAAGAATCATGAGCAATAAACAAATGTTCTCATTTAAAATCTGTCAACCTGAGTTCTTCTTGAATTTTTGTTATTATTTTTTATGTCTGCTCAACAACTAAACTTCATTCTTCTTTGGGAATGTTAAAAGAACAGGAAATTATTCCAACCTAGTCTTACAAACAACAATACAGAAAGATATATATGTTCTGTAGTTTTTAAGAAATACTAAAAAGAAACAGCTGGCTTGCATACTCTGTATAGGTATGAACTTTTTCTAGTACTTAACCAGAAATGTAAAAATGATTAAATACCAATTCATAATAAATAATGGACTTTTTTAATATACTTTTTCTTTCAGCCTTAATAGTCCCATTTGTGCATGAATAATTTACTAAAGATCAGGTCTCTAACATTTTGGTCTCTGCAAATGTGTATAAATAAATTGCTCCTTCCTAAGGAGTCTGCACTATAAATGTACACAGAGTAAATTTGTGCTCCCAAACAGAATGACTTGTGCTGTTCAGTAAGAAAATATCAACACCACAAAACAGAAGTCTCAGCATGCATGGTCTTCTCCCTGGCAAATGCAATAATATTGAGAACAACATGGCAGCAACCTCTGTGTTGAAGACAATATTAGATTTAAAGATGAGAAGACAGAAAGAAAATATGTCACAGAGAAAAACCTCAGGTGGTGTAAACTGTTGTTTATTTGCTGAAGTAGCTGAAGTATGACATTTTTCATCCACTGAATTTCTGCTCCCAGTATTTTGCACTTTCTTGAATAGGAAGGCAAGCACTGATCACACTGGGAACAGCTCTAATTGAATGTTTCTCTACTACTGAATGTGTCACCAGCATACAAAGCAAAACAACAATAAAGGGACAAATACACTCCCCTTGTTTTTCATCAGGAACAGTAGATAAATTGCAACAGACAGATATAAATACTCTGATGGACTCTTTATGAGGTGGCCAAACCCTATGATGAAGATTAAGGGAGCCTTAGCTCCCTTCAGCATCATTTTTTAGCATGTGCTTATCTTGAAGCATGTGCATTCCATTGAAATTGACAGAATACTCCTGTGGTTAAAGGTGGGAGATATTGTTAGATGTAATGTTGAAATGGAACCTAAATAAGGATTCCAAAGCTGATGCTAAAGGTTTAGATGCAACCTGGTTTTCCTCCTGCAGTACGAACCAGTTAGTTAAAATTCCCTTATATCATAGAGTGTTCATTTTGTGTATATATTACACACTGGTAGAAAGTTCAAGCAGAAAGAACAAACTACAATTTACAATTGAGAAAAGAGACTCTAAATGTCCATTTGCAGTGCAACATGGGATTTTCTTATTAGCTTTACAGTTTCATTTGATACATTCACCATAGTTTCAATTTTCCTTAATTGTTAATAAGCTTCATAAATACATATTTAAAATATAGAATTTTATAAATTATTATTAGTTCTTCCTAAATTCTTCTGAGACCAATGGTATAAATATCCTCTACATATTCTTCCCTTTCTTTGTCTAAAGCATACTTCTTTGGCCAGAATACTTTGCAATCCTACAATCTGAAGAAACATGTTTACAAAAACAACAGATATTTTCAGGCCAGATTATAAAGCTAGTCTTTAATTATCGTTCTTCATCCAGTGTCCTTGATTAACATTCTACCAGTTAGCATTCATGGATACCTTTTACCAAAATTTTTCGCTCTCAAGTGTTTCTTAGCATTGCAGCAACAATTAAATGATGTTAAGATTATTCTGTATATAGATGCGGATGTAGATATAGATGGATTTGTAGACATATGTAGACACATATTTATTTTCTTCAACTCCTGTTACTCCTGAAATTTAACTTGATTTCTAGATGGGTAGCAAAGGAGGAAAAAATCAATAAACTATTTGAAAAGAAACACTCATACACATGTATTACATGGAGTTATTTATTAGTATGTTGACATGGTCTCTGCTCAGGGTTGACCACCCTCTGCAGCTGCAGAGGACAAATTTCAGCCCATATATCTGAAATGTTCTGTTTATTGCCACAGGGTACCCATCATACCCTACAGAAGCAAATATATACCATCCATCCACAGTTTTTGAAATTGTTCTTTTCTGAAGCTGTTTGAATAACCACGCAACAAAAAAACACCATACGGGGGGGGGGGGGGGGGGGGGGGCGGGGAAAGTTTACATTTACCTCAGTGCTAGCAGTCATCGTGCAGCAATAGTACGAAGAATTAATTTCAGACTGCCCTGTCTCTGGACTTGGCCCTAGAAAACAAGCTGGAACAGCCAACCTTCTTAGTAATTGAAGTACTAGTTAGGTATATGTCACTTGTGACTGCATGGATGTTTCAGATTTTACCTGACTACCCACTGCCACATCTCAGAGACTGTGACTTTGCTAGTAAAGGAACACCTTGCTTAATTTCTTCCATTTAATTTTTCTTGGATATCATTCTTTCAGAGACCACTGAAGTCCCAGAGTCCACAGGGCACAATCTGTGCAGGTATGAGTGACAGCTATCGAAACAGCTCCCAATTTACAAGAATACTTCTCTTTCCCAGAACTAGCCTTCTTTTTGCGTTACCATGACATTCAGGATCACTTGAATGAAAGCTGTTTCCCACTTGAAACAAGTTGTCCTTCATGAAGGATCTTACTTCTCATTTCACTACAGCCAGTATTTGGTGACCTTAAAGACCTGCTGCAAAGCCCATCTGTTTGTTGAAGCTTTCCCTTTAAAAAGAATAATTTGATTGGCAGGACTGATTAAAGTTACCTATGAGCAAACCTAGGACCTTTGTTTCAGTGGGAAAGATATTGCAGTAAATACAAAAGGAAAAGAGAGGATATTTCATAGACTTCTTTAAACCGCGCTCATTCCTTTTTTATTTTAAAATGTTTTATATAGTTTTTACTGTATGCATGAAGCATGGAATAGGTTCTGTGAACAAATCTGCGTTAGAAAACACCATAATTTTAGAACAGCTTTACAATGTCCACCTCAAAGTGTCTTTATCTTTAGTCTCTTTGTCTTAACAAAGAGGTCTTATTCTCCTCAAATACTAAAGTCCTTCAGCTCTGGGATTTTGAATCAATATGACTTGACCTACCTGGCCATCATTGTGCTTTATCAAAGACTTCATTCCTATAGTAAATAAGGTACCCTGATAGTCTCTTTTTGAGGAGCAAAACTCTAAGCTACAATTTTATGGTAAAAGATAATAGGAAGTGTATTTTTCATTTTTTTGGGAAAAGATTTCCCACATCATATTTACAGATTCCTATGGTATGTTCTTTTCTTTCTTGGGATTCTTGAATCCCTGGATCGTTTTACAGTCTTAAGGAAAATACTATCTCCCTGCATTTATTCTCAAGTACCAGTGAAGCATGTAAGAGTCAATTTGGAAGGCTTTGCTCATCACAGGTGCTTTTTTGATCTTCCATTATCATTTTTGGAGAGGATAGTAATTTTAATTTTACACCTACTTCTTTCTTATTGGTGCTTTCAGTTCCAAGCTCAGCCAAAAAGACTCTTCCTTAAACAAATGCATAATTAACTCTTTCTCTACAGTTTACTACATTCAGGCAAGAATCTACCTGGGGACTGCATATGAAAAGGAAATTACTAAGCCATTTTTAACAACCTTAGAAGAGTACCTGTTGAATTTGTCCAAAAAACTCAGTTAACTTTATATCATCCTGTCGCTGTTTTGTTTTTCAAAGCTAAAATCAATGCTGATCATTCCCTGTTCTCACGTAGTCCTTGTAAAATATGCTTGCAAGACTCTTCCTAGTATCTGTTCATCTCTATCTGTATGTATTCTTTCCTTTATTTTGTGCTGTTGAATTCAGAAAATCAAGTTAAAATCTGTAACAGTAGTACATAACTAAAACTAAAAGTCACTAGGTACATATGAGACTCATCTATGTAGGATAAATAGAACTGGAGTTCAAGGATTCATGGAATCATTGAATCATGGAATCATTTTGGTTAGAAGTCAAAACATAACCTAAACCTAGCACTTAAATCACGCCCCTAAGAGCCTCATCTATAGATCTCTTCAACATCTTCAGGGATGGTGACTGATCTGCTTCCCTCTGCAGCCTGTTCTAATGACAGACAAGCCTTTCCATGAAGAAACGGTTCATAACATCTAATCTGAACCTTTCCTGGTACAACTTGAGGCTGTTTCCTCTTGTCTTATCACTTGTTACTCTGTCTAAAAATGGTTTCTCTCTCCTCTCCGCTCCTCTCCTCTCCACTCCGCTCCTCTCCTCTCCTCACATTAATACTGTCCAACATAAATTCATAGTGGTAATAATACTTGCTAATATACTTTTATATAAACAATTTTCAAACTAGCAAAGAGATGAGTACATTTGTTGTTGTTGTTTTTTTTTTTAACTGGAATTTTGCAAATTCAAATTTACACATAATGGAATTACACATTAGAAATTTCATCTAGTTATTTAGTTGGCCTAACACTACTAAAATCAATCCAGTTTTGACAATTCACACTATTTGGAATCTTCCTTGCTATTATAAATAATGACATTAAGAAAACACTGGGTACCTAAGAAATTTTGCTTTTATCTTCATTTTTTCATTATCTTCATTATAACTTTCTCAATATAATAAGTAGACATAAATAGTTTTAGACCACTTTTAATCTCCTATTTACCTTAATAAAACTACGTTATTTACTGCATTATCAAAGTGGTTGGAAACTTCCAGATACCCTCATTCTCTTATCTTTTAAAAAACATACAAACTCCGGAGCATGTTAACATCCAGCTACTTAAAGAACTTCTGCTATGTTGCAGTAACATCTTTTACAGTCAGACCTTGAAATAGTAATTCACACTTCTGTTGTTTCAAGACTAGATTATTGCAATTCCCTACTGGCTGCTTGCCCAAGAGAATGCTCCACAAGCTCTAGTCCGTTCAGAAAGAGGCTGTTGTGTTTCTTTTCTAAAAAGGACAATCCAAGCATATTTCACCATTTTTTAAATCTTTGCCCAGATTGCTGGTTAAACAACATATCGATTGTCAAATAGCTCTTCCATTTTGCAGCAGAAACATGACTTTGGTCTAATGCACTTTATCAGTACTTTATTTTAAGCTTATGTCTATGAAACTAGATCCAACAAGGAAAACATTCAGGTTGTCCCAAGGTCACCTTATAAATTGTAGTGAGGTTCTATGGAGTAACAGTGGCACTATTTTTCCCACTTAACGTAAATGATCCTGAGTCTCAGTATAGATTTTTATATAGAACTACTCATATGAATCAATGGAATGTCTCAGGTTTTCAACAGCTGAGAATCTGGTCCTTGATTTCAATGTTAATTGCTTTTTGTGTTTGATCAAACTAATTACAAAGTCAGAGGGCTTTCCCATTTTCTCTGAAGCTTATGTTCTAATGTGCTCTTTGGACTGAAACTGCAACTGCGTGATTTCTGTTTGAGTTCATCACAGAACAATTTTTCACAGATAAAAACAAATTCAAAAGGGGAAAAAAATGTTGACTTTTTTCTTGTAGCTTATACTGCTTGACAAATCTTGACATGCTTTTCAGTTTTTTCAAGTGGAACAAAAACTCATTTCAGATACAAGGGACATTGGGAAAAAATAATTACTGAAATTGCATTAAAACTTACAAAAATTAAGATAGAGACACTTAGTAGTTAAGAAACAAATTACTTCCAATAAACAGAAATGGTATTTTTAAATGAGTGAAATGTGATTAAATTATTAAGTAATCTAGCAAAATTAATAAACTACTAATTTCTTAAATCATCCTTCTTACAACAGTCCCACATAGTGAAGAATTGGTTTTCATTCCATTTTGTTTTCTTTTGTGAGCAGGGGTGGATTAACAGTAATTGTAAAGGGAGAAACTAGTGTCCCCTGGAAGCCTGTAGTTTCAGCAGATGCTGCACAAACACAAGGTATTGCCACATGGAGCAGCAGTTTATAAGGTTCTTCACTTTGAAGGCTACAGGTATGATTTCCTGAAAGTCTTAAGAATGTTGAGAGTAACTTACAGAAAGGAACTGAAAAGCTCATCTACAATCCTGAAACTATTGATCCAAGCAATTGATCTCTAACTCTATGCCAAGTGATTTGGAATGGTTTGTGTTTGCACAGCTCTTGCAAGGAGCCTCCTAGGGCAGGCAAGTGTAATTCACAGCCTCGTACATCACTGGTTTCCTGTGGGTCCAGCATGCAGACCCTACGGCTTCGTTATTGTTACTTTTTTAATCTTTTCAGGGCCTGCAATGTCAGTTGTAGTAAAGACTGTATGATCCCCAGAAGAGTGGCCAGAATAGGACTGAAGTTATGGCATGCCTTGCAATGGGTGTGGAGTTGGGTGAGGGTGGTTAAAAACACAAGGCATAACATCTCAGGTAGACAGCTGAGAAGTAGCTATGGGTTTGTGCATGTTTTGTACTAAATTTCTTCTAAGAAAGAGCACATTGAACATGTCATGCACCACATTAGACCCCATTGCAAACCTACACTCGTGGTCCCAGTTGTTAAAATGTTTTAGCTTTAAGGACACCCCTATCACCCAGAACAGGGGTCTTGTGGGTGTGGTGGTGTTTTCTCTCTCTCTCTTTTTTTTTTTTTTTTAAATTATTTATTGACTCTTTTTTCCTTGGTTTTGGCACTGGAAACAGGAGTAGTTGTCTAGTCTGAATATCTGATGTTGATATAGCATTACATTTCTATGCTTCCCTAAAACTGTTCTTTACTTCTTGATGGTCTGATTTCCTCCAATTAGTCTAGAAAAAAATAATAAAAGGGGGTCCCTGTGAGCACATCATGTTGTTTGTGTTGTGATTAACAAGGAAGTAATTTTCAAGAGAAGATTATACTTGTTTCAAAACAGATTTTTAAAGACAAAACCTCAGCAATAAATTGACACTGTTACACAGTTCATTGCCTGCTATTCCAATATTTTGCACTGCTGGTTTACAGAATCTCAGATGCTAAATAAATATTCAAAAGAGGACAAAGTAGATTGTTGATTCTTGTCAACAAGGCAAGACATAAGAAAATATACATAAGAAATGACACACATTGCTGGTAGCATTTATTTCTCGAGGCACATTACCAATATCAGAGTTTTATTTACATCCTATGAAACTCTC
The DNA here is from genome assembly GCF_036013475.1 of Columba livia. Taxonomy (NCBI): domain Eukaryota; kingdom Metazoa; phylum Chordata; class Aves; order Columbiformes; family Columbidae; genus Columba; species Columba livia. The sequence goes on along the minus strand of NC_088602.1, from coordinate 41,599,993 downwards.
ATTCAATTTAATATTCCACAATATATTACAGCATGTTCTTCTGTAGGATTATTACAATTAATTCAAATTAGAGAAATGGGGAGGCTTTTTAGTATTTCCTGCATACTGGAAGCAGAGAATCTCTTATGTTATTCCCTGCTGGCAGGGAAGATGAAATTCCTTACTTTTTGTTTGCTTGTTTTGTTTTTGGTTGGTTGGTTGGTTGGTTTTTGTTTTGATTTGTTTTTCTGAGGAGGAGGAGATGATGCATTTCTTTCTGTGCTTTTTTTCTCAATAATTTAAACAAAAATGTGTTTTATCACTGCTGAAAGTTGAAAGCAGAAATTCTACCAAAAGCTAATAAGTGTTGCTTAATTAGGCAAAGGAAAATATTTAATGGAAGACATAAATTGAAAACAAAACATACTATGGAAATGTTATGTTTACTAGAAACAGAAAAAGTGGTAAATGCATGGTGCACTTTTAAAAATATTCTGTGTATGCATGTCTGTGTGCTACACACTATGCAGAGAATTTACAAATACAGTTATTTTGTTCTAGCATTCTGTAATGGTGCAGATCTATTTATAAAATTATATTATAGTTTTTAATCAGGTATTAATGATAAGACTATTTAAAGATGACATCCAAAATATTAACAAGTATGCAGAACTTTTCTGATTGAGACGATGCCAGCAATATGTTACTAAATCTACCAAAATGAGCATGTTTTATATGTTTTCTGTGATGGAAATATAGCTTATCAAATAGCATAAATCCACATTTTTATGCTGAACAGATATTTTGTTTTCCTATGTTTGCAGCTTTTGATAACTACAATGCAACAATTCGCCTTCAAAAGGGCTATAGCTATTTAGTTGCTTAATTGCATGGCTATCTGCAAAATTTAAGTTAAAATGTCATCTTGAAACTTTGTTTTATAAACTGAGATATCTTTTCAGTTAATTTATTTTTTGTCTTTCAATAAACTAAGGTGTTAGAATAGTGCAGTAGGAAACAGTAAATGAGACTTTGGATCTGTCTTCTTGCTACATTGTCAAGGGAATCATTTTCCAAATATTCTGAGTTACTTTTGGTTCTTCCTGAAATATATTCTCAAATTCAGGTTTTTTTATAAAGTTGAATTGAGGAATAAGTAAGACTTCAGGCTTTATGGAGGAAATCAGACTAGATGATCACGGTAGTCCTTTTAGCCTTCCAGTGTCTTTATGTTCCGAAAAAAACAGTGACAATAAAAGCGATTTTCACTTCACCTAAAACTGGACAAAAGATAGCTATCTATGTCTGAGCTAGACGTCTTCAGTCCTTGTACAGCCAATGGAGAAAAATGCAAAAACAAAAAAACAATGGGTTTCAGGACAATTCATCTTATCTTGTTTAGAAATGGCCAATTCCCTACATTGACTGAGAGGAATTGTGGGGTCACTAAATCAAACAGAAACACCCTAGTTGTAGAGATTCACATTTATATTTGCTCTAATACATGTAAAACAATAAAAAATTAATTAGCAATATTAGAATTAGAAGTTCTGGAATGCTCTTTTTCATTTATTTTCTCGAATGTTTTCAGAGAAACACACACATGGAAAGCCATATCACAGACCTTAGTACTTCCCTCTCAGCTGTTACTCCAGCTATTTGAAATTGTGGAATTCATGCTTGCAAAGGCAATACATATTCAGACTGACTTAGGAACTACAAATAAATATCTCAACATACACATAAACAAACCAGAAACTATTACTGTACCTATACTTGAGCTCAGTTTTTTCAAGGCATAGAAAATATTGGCACAATATTGGCCTGTACCATTATCTCGTTCTCGGTCACAGATTATGTATTGTATTATTGTTTTGTTGTTTGTGTTTTGTTTTCATTTTGTTGTTTTTTTACTTTATTCCTAATTCGCCTTCATGGTTCATATGACTTCAAAGGATTTTTTTAGGAAAACTGATTAAGGTGATGAACACAAATTCTTCTGTTAGGTGAATACTAAGGGACTGCCTTCCTCTTGCCATACTGTGAGTGATTAAAGTAGTTAGAGAACAATTTATTACCCATACATTTTATAATTGAATTGGTAATTTTCAGAAGGCTTGGCAAAACGCACTGAAATTATATATAGCCTATGCTGATGACTCATTTTTATTTGTACATAACATAATACCCAAATTTTACCATGTGGCACATAAATGCTTGATGTTATTCCATTTTTTCCACTCTCTCATTTTATGTTAGTTATAACATTAACTTTTATCATCTGACAAATCATTCATAAAAGACTATAGAAATGAATATGAAAAGTTCATGACAATTTTTTTACCCTCAGTCTTATAGTTTTAATTTCATTCTGCAATTATTATTGTTCAGAATGACATGGGAATACTCTTTAAATAGTTAAATTAGAGTCAGGAATGTCACACATGTAACAAAGTATCTGCCAGATCAATATCAAAACTATTAGTCAAAAGGAGAATACAATCTTAGAAGTTTTCTCTATGAGGAACAATAAAAACAATTTTTAATGTTTGTTTTTAAATATTGCAGTTTGGCAGGAAATTAAGAGAACAAAAAGTGCAAGAACTTTGAAAACAGAAATGGAAGCAACAGATAGTATACCAAATTTGTAGAACTATTTAAATATGTACTTTGTGCATGTTGAAGTGCATGAATGAAAGTTGATAATATTAAGTTTTGTCATGTTCTTTTTTTCAGATGTGTCCTTTGAAATACAATGAATGACATAGGTGTTGCGTGAACTTCATTTCACTGGTAAGAATAATAAGGTTCAAGTTGAAGCATCTCTGAATCATCAGTATGTACATACAGTTGTATGATTTTGTGAAAAGACGTAGATACAGACATATAACACACATCATATCATGAAATAAAACTGCAACTATTCTCAGCTGGTGTGAAGCAGCAGGAAACGTTTGAAAACAATGAACCGTTATTACCAGTTTGAGTTCTGTTCAGTTCTACTCAATGTGTGTCACATCTCTTCCTCCCTTTCCCATCACCCCCTGCCTCCCTGCCCCACACCCTGAAGGACTGTCAGGAAAGTAGTCATTTTTGATTAATGAAATTTCTCTCCTCCAGACAACATATAAAATAATAATTAAGAAAAACCCACCACTTCTAAAACATGTTTTAACACTAAATGGCTAACACAAGGTGTACTAAAAAAATCAGAATAGATCTTTGAGACTGGAGTTTTCATGGTCAGTCTGGAACTTGGACATCTTCATTGTCTGGTCTTGGGTACAATGAAATACAATACTCATAGGTCAGTCACAAAGCATAAATCCTCAACACACATGACTGAATGCCAATTGAGGATTTTTTTTTTTTGAGTTGATAACTCAGAAAAAGAAAGCTTTCTTGGTATGGGAGTAGTGAGGTTTTTGTGGAAAAGAACTTCATTGTTCTGGAGTATTTTCTTCCCAAAGAGATAGTGAATTAAAAGTGAGTTTAAAGAAATAAGTACAGCTCTGGATTATTTACTATTTTGCATCTCACAATTTAATAATGTATAGGACTATAACTGAAATTATGCTAGGCACTTGTTACCTTGCACTAGGACACCTAATCCCATATTTATCTTTAATTGCTCTCTGAAACCTATTATTTTCAGCATTCTAAACCAGGCCTTTTCTGCCCAAGGTAGCTAATTAAAGAGTAGATACTGCATACACACAAAAGACTATTGAATAATACATGAAGATTGACTGAAGTCAATATCTTCACATGTTTATCTTTTACTCATTAGGAATTTTCAGAAAAACAGGGTGTGCTAGGGCAAAAATAAAATACCAGCATACTTACAGCCTTTTGTAGGAGAGTTTAAACTGTTGTGACATAGCAGTGGCTAATCTCAACATCAGGAAAGAAGATAAGCATATACTATTAAACATTTGTATTCGTTGTACCAACTAGTGGACGCACAGTCTATGCATTATGGTACACTGACCTTTTACCAATATCAATAGCTGTTTTTGTGATATACTCCTTCACAATGCAGATCAGTTGTCTACAAGAAGAAATTAAGGGAAATACAGTAGAGATGATTTTGGCTACATTTTTAGAATTCTTTTTTTTAAGTGTCTCAAAGAATTTTGCAGCATTTTATGTCTTCGAGCTGTTAATATTTTTAAGACAGATGTTTACATGGAGACTCTTGATTAGCTGAGTGTAGCCAACAGAAAGGAGTTTTGCTTGTTTGGAAACACATTGTCAAAAACTCAGAATTTAAGCACATCTATTTCTCGTGTAATGTAAACCTAACATTCTCACCTTTCAGAAAGCTTATGCTTCCTAGTCTGCATCCGTAGAGACCTCAGCCCTCCTGAATTTAAGAGAAGTGAGTCACCATGATGCAATTTAACATCCTACTCAGCACTGGTGAGTCCACACCTCTTACATTGTGTTTAGTTCTGGACCTGTCACTACATGAAAAACATTGAGGTGCTGGAGTGTGTCCATCATGGAGGCACTCCAAAATGACTCCAAGCAAATTATAGCTTAAATCAACTTTAATTTGCAACTGAAACTGAAAGGAAATGCTAGCCTGAAACCAAACAACAGACCAAAACTAATGAGAAGTGGGGGAAAAAGATAAGGGGCAGTAGTCCAAAATCAGTCAGAACTCTGATAACATTTAATAAACTTCATGTTTGAAATATCACTTGGGCATATTACTACTATATGATCACACAAAAATGATGATCCACAGTGTGCACACACTCAGAAGAGATGACTCTCACTCAGGGGTACTGAGAAGAAATAATGGCGTGCCCAGGGGAGAACAAGGCCTTGCTCAAGGACATATCTAGAAGAAATAAACACTCACCAAAGAAAAGATGAGGACTCTCAGTCCTGGAAAGTCTCCTTACATGGCATCCCACTCTAAAGCAAGGGGTCTGATCACAGGACCACTCAAAGTGAGACTCTGGCAGGAGGCCCATTTTATAGCCTGGTTGAATGCAGCTGTGGTCATTATGGGCATGGTCCAGAAGCTTCTCTGGGCCTGAGGTGCCTTGTTGGCTGAGGACTCTATCTCTTGACTAGAGGTCTGCCCCTCCTGCTCCCCCAGCCAAGAAGGAAGTGAATACGATTGGAGTCACCATGCCCCAGGTGAGCGGACCTGATGGTTGGCAGTGAGCAAGATGTGTACATGAGGACAGCTCTAGTGGGTCACAAAAGGTGCTAAAGAGCCATTAACTGCCCTATTGAAAGCTCCAGACCATATTGGAGTGTCTCTAATTGCCTCTGTGTCTAAAGAAGAGTAATGAAGCTGGTGAAGTGTCTAGAAAACAAGTTTCATGAGAAGCAGGTAGGGAAATGGAGTTGTTTAGCCTGGAGAAAACGAGGCTGAGGGGCGACTTTATTGCTCTCTACAACTACCTGAAAGAAGGTTGTAGTGAGGTGAGTGTCAGCTTCTTTTCCCAAGTAACAAGTGATAGGATGAGATGAAATGGCCTCAGGTTGTGCCAGGGGAGATTTAGATTGGATATCAAGAAAAAAAATTGCTCGTGAAGCTTTGGAACAGGCTGCCTAGAAAACTGGTGGAGTCACCATCTCTGGAGGTATTTAAAAGACATGTCAATGTGGTGCTTGGGGACATAGTGTAGTGGTTGACTTGGCATGGTGGACTCAATGATCTTAAAGGTCTTTTCCAAACTAAATGATTCCATGATTAAATGGTATACATAAAATTCACCTTTTTGGGATATATTTAGTGTCTTCTGAGACAGGTTACTGGATTGTTGAAGGAAATTTTACATTATATTTCAAGAAAAGTTTCTGACTGTTAAACACTACTGAAAAGTAGTTAGATGTCAAGAGGACAAGACCAGACTCCTTTCAGTGGTGCCCAATGATAGGATGAGGAGCAATGGGCACAGACTGAAGCACAGAATGTTCCATCTGAATATGAGGAGAAACTTCAAGGGTGCCAGAGCACTTGAACAGGCTGCCCAGAGAGGCAACTACAGGCCTGTCAGCCTGACCTCGGTGCCTGGCAGGGTTATGGAGCAGATCATCCTGAATGGAATCACACAGCACCTTCAGGATGGACAAGGGATCAGACCCAGCCAGCATGGGTTTAGGAGGGGCAGGTCCTGTCTGACCAACCTGATCTCCTTTTATGATCAGGTGACTCACCTGGTGGATGAGGGGAAAGCCGTGGATGTGGTCTATCTGGACTTCAGCAAGGCCTTTGACACTGTCTCCCATAATATACTCTTGCAAAAGCTGGTAGCCCATGGCTTAGACAAGTGTACTCTACGCTGGATTAAGAGTTGGCTGGAGGGCCGGGCCCAGAGAGTGCTGGTGAATGGGGCTGCATCCAGCTGCCCGCCAGTTACTAGTGTTGTTCCCCAGGGGTCAGTGTTGGGTCCAGTCCTGTTTAACATCTTTATTGATGATTTAGATGAGGGGATTGAGACCATCATCAGCAAATTTGCTGATGACACCAAGTTGGGAGAGAGTGTCGACCTGCTGGAAGGCAGGAGGGCTCTGCAGAGGGATCTGGATAGACTGGAAAAATGGGCTGATTCCAACAGGATGAACTTCAATAAGGCCAAATGCTGGGTGCTGCACTTTGGTCACAACAACCCCCTGCAGCGCTACAGGCTGGGCGCAGAGTGGCTGGAGAGCAGTCAGACAGAAAGGGACCTGGGGGTACTAATTGACAGGAAGCTCAACATGAGCCAACAGTGTGCCCAGGTGGCCAAGAAGGCCAACGGTATCCTGTCCTGTATCAAAAATAGCGTGGTCAGCAGGACAAGGGAAGTGATCCTTCCCTTCTACTCTGCATTGGTGAGGCCACACCTTGAGTACTGTGTTCAGTTCTGGGCCCCTAAGTTCAGGAAAGACATTGAAGTGCTGGAGCGGGTCCAGAGAAGAGCAACAGGACTGGTGAAAGGACTTGAACATAAGACCTATGAGGAGAGGCTGAGGGAGCTGGGGTTGTTTAGTCTGGAGAAGAGGAGGCTTAGAGGTGACCTCATCACTCTCTATAACTACCTGAAGGGAAGTTATAGCCAGGTGGGGATTGGTCTCTTCTCCCAGGCAGTTAGCAACAGGACAAGGGGGCATGGGCTTAAACTCTGCCAGGGGAAATTTAGGCTGGATATTAGAAAGAAATTCTTTACAGAGAGAGTGGTCAGGCATTGGAATGGCCTGCCCAGGGAGGTAGTGGACTCGCCGTCCCTGGAGGTTTTTAAATTGAGATTGGACATGGCACTTAGTGCCATGATCTAGTAAACGGACTAGAGTTGGACCAAGGGTTGGACTCGATGATCTCTGAGGTCTTTTCCAACCCAGTCGATTCTGTGATTCTGTGGATTCTCCCTCTCTGAAGATATTTAAGACCTGCCTGGATACATTCCTGTGCGATCTGCTCTAGGTGACCCTGCTTTATCAGGTGGGTTGAACTGGATGAACTCCAGAGGTCCCTTCCAGCCTCAACAATTCTGTGTTTCTACGATTCTGTGAAAAGAGGTTGTACTTACACCAGTAGGTTCAACCACATGTGGAGGTTCTGGATTGATCAATGTCTGTATTGCATATTGAACAGACATCTGCTCTGATTTACAGAAAGTTTTCAGAAAGAGAAGTGTGAGATGGAAGGTCAGGAGATTACTGTTACTTATGGCATTGTTAGTATATCCTCTGAGGTAGGACTCAGCCTAATGTTTTCCCCATTAGCTGTTGATGGCACACTCTTCACTATGTCAAAGTTTCTTTATGACATCTTAGAGCTAAGGAACATGGAAGAAAGAGAGACAAAGTGCATCTCTCTATTATTTGTAAAGGCCTGGCTTAAACTTTTTTGTGGGAAACTTATAATGGCACTCTTCTCCAAATACAGCTATTTATCATTATATTCTGTTGTTGCAAGTACCTCTGTAACCAGTAGGCCCACATCACATCAACAAACTTTAAAGACCTTAGAGTAATGAACTGATCATAAATTAAAATCACCTTCATTGTTTACCAGATGAAATGGAGACATCTCAAAAATGATGACATATTGCAACCTGTATTGAAGAAAGCAATTATTTAACAGAAGATATACATTACTGACCACAAATATATTTTCAACATCTTATAACAGTTCTGTAACAGGTGTGGCAATGTGGGAGGATGAACAGACAATCCTCATTTTCAGTTATATATTACAAAGAATGTCTCTAAAATTATGGAATACCAATTTGTGCCTGAGATTCAGTGTTTCAAACTATAGATTTGATAAATATACATCAGTGTTAAATGTATGACATCAGCTGGATTATTCCACACCTAACTGCATCCCATAGTAACTAATGCCAATCAGCCAACCAAAGAAAAATGTACAAAAATAATATATATATTTTATGAGATAAAATCACAGCTTATTAGAATATTACTGTCAAACTTTGAAAAGCAAAACAGATGTCCTAGGACGTAATTTATTGTGTGTGAGCATAAGGAGAGAAAGACAAATCTTTCACCAAATCTCTTTCACTGTAATGATGATTCCTTTTTTTTTTTTTATGTTTTTCATGAAACCAGAGCTATAACTGTTCAATAAATTTTTTCTTCATTTACTTTCAAAGTAGTTTTTTGTGTTCATCTGATTTTTCACACCCACTTATTTTCATTTTAATTAATCAGTTTTAATTAAGTTATTATGTTACATCAAACTTCATAAGGTTTTTGATATTTTCTGCTGGTACACATAGTACAGTGTATTGACCAAGGTTAACAGTTAAAAAGTGATTTTTGTTTTTTTTTTTGTTTTCTTAGGCTTCAGGCAGAAAAGCTTATTTGAAAAAATTACATGCTCTTTCTAAAATACAGATTGGTTTATTTTGTTTTGTTTTTGTTTGTTTGTTTGTTTGTTTGTTTGTTTGTTTTTTCTCCTACAAAATAAATGTTTTTCTAGTAGCAACAAATGGAAAAGATCTGCTAGATCAATTCATCAGTCTCACTTCCAGGGCAATATTGATGTCTACTACTGATTTTTCTCTATTTTTGATGTCTAGTTTTAAAAGTGAAAAATAATGAGAAATCCTAGCTTTTCCAAAAAGCATAGATCTCACACATAGTTGGTGTGAATTAGCATTTTCAGGCTATTTTTGTGCAAGCTACTGCACCAGTTTTTATATAATTATATTAAAAATAAATTGGAGGAACAAAACCAGTAAAATTATGTTATATATATCTAGAAAAAGTAGAGAGAAATAATTTGTTTATCTTGTATGTTTTATACTTTGAAAAATAGAAACATATTTTTTTAAGCTTATACATCACAAATTATTTGTTCATGATACTTCTTGATTTAAGAAATACTTGAAACAGGAAGTCAGTTTAATAAAGAAAAGCTACCTCTCCGTTGGACCACCTGGAATAGTACTGGGACTTTCTAGCTTTGAGCATGTCCCAGGTTTCATAACATATTGTTAATATTGTCTCACTTCGGAAACACTATACATAAATTGACTTCAGTCTGCTTACAAATCCTGTGTTGGGAATTAGCAGACTATTAGTTAGACATATTTTCTGCCAAGACTATGAAGTCTGATGTGATCCTCCAGTTACATGTCCTGCACTACATGTCAGATCAGAAGACGTAAGACTGTCTGTTTTAAAGGAGAAATCCATTTTAGTTCAAAACTCTAGTCTGCTTTATACCAGCAGATCTGTGTGATGATGGCTGATACAGATAGGTACTGTTTAGATTCAGACTTCTGAAATTCTAAAGAAGAAAACTATGGTTTATTAGAGTAATCCTAACCATGAATAACTATATTACAATGGCAGCAGAGCTAAAAACATGTAAGTAACACAGACTGTAGATTTTTTTAATACTGGAGTTAGCCATTGTATAAATGGCTAAAGGTATATTATAAGCTCTGCATTATTTCAAGTCTCTGAAGGAAGACATGATGTCTTTCTAAAACGTACTCCACAGTCACCAGTTTGCTGAAAGAAGAAAGTCCAATGAAACTTGCTATACAACTGGACAGATTACCTTAATGTAATTGGGCTTTTGATGTGAAAACATGGAATTCTAAGGACACAGTCTTTAGTTCAAACAAACAAACAAAGAAAAAAAAAATAAAATAAAACAAGCCTACATGTCTTGCCTTCCCATCCCAAGAAAAAAAAAAAAAATCAGAAGATTTCTGTTTAAAGAGAAATTAAGGAAATGTTTTTAGTCTTAAATTGGTATCCCAAGAAATGAAGGGAAAGTGAAACAATATTAATAGAGGAGTCAATTGTACTAGATTCCATCTTCAATTCTGACAGGTAACATAGGATTCACATTATTTTACTTTAGACATTAAAGTATCTGCTTCTGAACTTAAATTTCCTTAACAGCTAATGGAATAATGGGAACCTTTTCATCCCACATCCATATTTAGTCAGTGTCCTGTCCCAAGAGATGGGATGAGGGATGAGTTAAATCTAGATACAACATGCACCCTGACTCAACAGATGAGACCAGGTGTGGGTTAACTCTGGGTTAATTCTGCACGGTTATGTGAAGTAAATGACAGACAATCACCTCTGGGGTCCAATTCAATTGTGAGTTTTACTAAAAGTACTTGTTGGAATATTGGTTACAGCAAATGGTGACTTGGCAAAAGTATAACAGAACTTATCAACACATTAACAACGAAAATCCTACTACGAGAGATATATTGGCAACCATCAGTAGCTATAATATGAAATTTAACCAGAATCCAACAGCAGAGCTTAAAGATGGTGTTATCCTTATATGTTTAAAAGGGAAAGAGAGAAAGAGAGTGGTAGAGAGGGAAGGAAAACTAAGGTATAAGGGCGAGAGAAAAAGAGTAATATATATATGGAAGGAGAGACAAAGAAATGGGGGTATAAAAAAAAGGAGAGAAGGAAAGAGCAGAGAGAAAGGAAGAAAGAGTGAGGGATCCAGTCTCTTACGGCCCCACAGTGTGGATGACAGGACTTGTACGATGATGTATGGCCTCGGTGTTCCACGGTGAGGATGCTGGGGTCAGGAGCGCAGTGTCCTCCGATGTCTGGTTCAGAGTGAGAGTCTTCAGGGTACTGGATTCCCTTGGTGAAGTCGAGCTGGTATTCCCTTGGGTGAGACTGCTAGGACCCGACCAGTGCTGTTTTAGGCAAGCTTTTTATAGCTCCCAGAGTAGAGGAAAGTCAGGGTGGGAAAGTGGTGATTGCGAAAGTCTGGACAAGTCCTGGACCACGTTGAGGGGTCTCCTTTGCCTCTTTGTGTCATGCAGAAATCCAGGGGGAAGTGGTGATTGTAAAAGATCAACAAGTTTCGAGAAGTCCTGGGCCATGTTAAAGGGTCTCAACTTTTCCCCTTTGTTTGCTGAGCTGGGCATATCAGGAGATCGGGCTATGTGCCCTCTAGCACATCCTCCATCTCTGATCAGTCAACCGGCCTGATCTGTGGCTCGTTAGCTCGTCGTTGATGTGTAGATTGCAGTTCCCCCTGCTCTGAATGTGTCATCTGGCTGAACTAGTTTCGCCACAATGTTTTCAGCCATTATCCTTACCAATACACAACAGTCAGATGAATAACACCTTAACAAGCACCTGTTTCTCTGTACAAGGGAGAAAGAGCTACAAGTGACTAGTTGAGATATCTACACTGAATGTAGATAACTAAAATTAAATACAATTTATCCCACTCCATATGATTTGTGCAAGGTGATAAAAAACATATTTTGTTTCAGGTAAAAATATCTGTAAAAGAAATATTGGAGTATGTGCTCAATAATAACACTATGAGAATTCATGAATGCATACTGTGAAGTGGTTTACAATCATTTAAGGGTATGAGTCCTATTTCTTTATACTGAATATACTGAAACATTTTAAATTTCCAGAAGTCATTACTATGTAAAATAATTGTAAGCTTGAAGGCATACACTACATCTTGCATTTTCAAAATACTGTTTGCATTTCTTATTATAATGACTGAATTACACTTAGACTTACGTGTAAGTTTTCAAATGCTTTGTACACATGATTATTTTTATTAGCTGACTTAGGAAAGTCATGCAGACATTCCCTTTTTTCTCTGCTGCTTTAAATGAAAAGTACAAGTCAGAAAGATTATATTAAAATTAGCATATTTTTGTAAATTTATTTACATGCGGTTTCATTTAAAAATAAATTTTACACTGTACCTAGATTTTAGCTAGTAATGATTCACAATGTTCAATTCTCAGCATAAATGCATTTTGTAAAATATTAATGCATTAATGTATACAGATTGTATTCTAGGCAAACAAGAAAAAAGTTTAATTAAGCACTAAATATGTTTTGAAATAATACCTGTTTATATTCAGATTTAATTTAGAGATACAGTAATTATATTTTTGTTCATACAGTAGTAAAATATTAATACATAAATTATAAGGCAATACTAAAGCAAAGGTAGGTTGTAAGGCACATTTAATTTATTTGCATTGCTAACATTAGGAAACTTAATTATTCCAGTGATGTCTCAGGTTTTCACCAAGTTTCTTTGTTTGCCAGTCTTTACAGCAGCACCACCATCTCACGTTTTTAAATCTAGAAATGAATAATAAATCATATTCAAAATGAACCCAAGATGTGAATAGGTGTAACTGATTATTAAAGGTTTCAAAGACTTGTCTTTGCTCAGGGCCACATTTGAAATCATCTTCTCTCAGACCGCTTGACAGAGAGGGCTTGCAATCAGATTGTAATTTGGAATATGATCTCTCCAGAAAACTGCAACACCTAAGGAAGCTTGTGTTTCCTTTCTGCTAAGCTGGTGGAGAAACAGTTGTTATTTTGTTGATCACATCCGTTGGGATCTGCTGATGTCCATCTTGCCATTTTATTCCTAAAAACTGGATGTCCTTTGCAGGTCCTTTAGCCTTACTTTGGTTTATGGCAAAATCAGCTGTGAGAAGGATTTGGACTATTTTCTTCCATTTCTTGAAAGCCACTTCTACTGTGTTGCCCCATAAGGTGATGTCATCTATGTATCGCAGGTGTTACAGAGCGTCACCCTATTCCAGTGCAGTCCATGGCAAATAGTAGGACTGTGTTTCCACCCCCTGGACAGTTGATTCCTGGTGTACTGCAAATCCCTCCAAGTGAAAGCAAACTGTGGTCTACGCTTTGCTGCCAAAAGGACTGAGAAAAGTGTATTAGTGATATCAATTGTGGCGTACCACTTGGCTGCCCTTGACTCCAGCTCGTATTGAAGTTCTAACATGTCTGGTGTGGCAGCGCTCAAAGGTTCTGTAACTCCACTCAGGCCACAATAGTCTCCATTCTCCACTAGACTCTCACACTGGCCATAGAGCATTGTTAAAGAGTGAATGAGTCTTGCTGATCACTCTGGGTCTCTAGTTGACAAATTCACATGTGAATGGGGATCAGGGAGTCTCAGTTGTTGCATTATTCATTATTCCTGCTGGTGCACTGTTGTGGTAGTAACTGTCACATGTTGCTCTTTGACCCTCAGCAGCCTCGCAGTACAAGGTGTTTCAAAAAGATGGACCCAATTTACCCAATATACCACTTTAAAATTGGGTCCACCTTTTTAAAACACTCTGTAGAAGAGTCTTCTGAGAGGCCAGGCAAGGTAAATAGCTGTTTAATGTCCTCCGTCTCTATGGTGTCTCTACCAAAAGCCCACTAGTACCCTTTTAGGTCCTTGAAATACCCTCTCCTGAATTAGCCTGTGCCAAGGATGCACAGAGGTGCTGGGCCAGTCAAAATGGAGTGCTTCTGCCACTCATTCCCAGTTAGGGTCATTTCAGCTTTCTATACAGTTAACTGTTGGAATCCCCCTGTCACTACAGAAATACAGATGGGTTCTGCCCCTCTATATCTTGATGGCATTAGGGTACATTGTGCACCAATGTCCACTAGAGTCTTATACTCCTGGAGGTCTGATGTGACAGGCCATCAAATCCACAGAGTCCAGTAAATGCAGTTGTCCCTTTCCTCCACCTGACTGGAGGAAGGGCCCTTCTAGTCTTTGTCATAGTATTTGTTACTCAGTTCTTGTAAATACAATTCAGAAATTACTACCATAGGATCAGAAGTAAGATCATCCCTTCTACTCTGTCTAGGAACCTACCCACTGGAGACTGAAGCAGTAATTTTTCTGAAAGAAACTTTATTTGTGATTGTTTTTCCTTGCAACTCACACACCTGTGCCTCCAGGTTTAATGTAGATTTTCCATCCTACTTCCTCATATCTTCTCCATGATCAAGCAGTTAAAACCACAGTGTACTTTGTGGTGTATACCTTTTATATCCTCTCTCTTGAGCTGAGGAAGGCTTACTCCTGATAGCTGAGAAACTGGTCCATACAGCTGAGGAGTAGGGCATATGCTCTTTAAATTGCTGGAACTCCCAGGCAATTTCTCCACAGTCAAAACAATGGAGAAAGAGAGATTTTATTCATATTGCCAGATTTGGCCAGTCAATTCATTCATTGTTGGGCCCTCTCAGTCTTTCCAGCTCAGTACTGCCAATGAATTGACATACAGTGATCTTGCACTCCATACAACCTTGTGCCACATGGGTCATATGCACTGGACTTATCTGGACCTTTGGGTAGCTGTGCTTTGTCCAGGTCTTTATAAATGACCTCCAGCACAGCTAATTCTCTCAGGTACTGGAAACTTCTCTCCACAATAGTCCACTTGCAAGGGTTACACATAGTATCTTCCTTGAAAAGACACCTCTTCTACATGCCTCCACGACAGGAGTCAACTTGTGTCCCTTTTCCAATCACTTTGTCAATGTCACCTTTTCTAGAAAAGGGATTCCAGCTGCTTGGCTTCCTTGCCCTCTTGTTCAAGGCTACTGGCCCCATTATTCCAGTTATTAGAGAAGCCAGGTGACAATATGCTTGCCTGGAAGATGTATGACATATTTTTGCATATTTTGCAGCTTGGTCAGGGATAGAGATTGCATTAGGGTTGCATTACATCTCATCCTCCCTTTCCTCTTCTCCTCATGGTGGCCCTGCTTTTCTGACATCTCTTACTAAAATATCTGATTTTCTCTGTGAATATTTCTTCCTTTGTATAGGGGCAACTTATACTGACACAATTTGGTTCTCTGGTTCAGCTGCAGTGCCTGCCATGGTGGTTGGAGTAGCCACAGTGCCTGGTCCAGGGTTTGTGGTAACCACAGAGATTGTCGTTTTGTCATCAGATCCAGAGACCTTCTCTTCCCTTTGAGGATACTGAATAATGTTGGACAGGGCCCAGTAGACATGGACCAGACCCCAGCACTTTGCAGTGATTTGTGTCTCTCTGGGAGTGTCAGGGTGACAGCATATTTTTTCCAAATATTTTGCTATTTTTTTAGGATTTTGCACTTGTTCAGGAGTGAAGTTACAAAATGTTGGAGGAGCCCGCTGTTCTAGGCACTTGCCCGTACTATCCCACAGACTCTGCCACTCGTAACTATCCAGCTTTGGGCCACATTTCTGGGTGATATCTTTAAATAGTTGTTAACCCTAAACAATATCTGAAACACAGTCAGAAGACATAGCACTAGGAACATTCTGGCTTGAACATCCCAAGGATATTCAAAATTCTCAAGAGGCATTGTAACTAGATTGAAGGACAAAGGGGAGGTGAAAGAGCAGGGTAAAGTTCCCCGCCCTGCCCTCCCCTCAGATTGTTCTTCTAGAAGAAAAGTTAGAGTGTAATTATTAATAATCCCTGGGAGATAGCACCCGAGGTATGGAGATGAGAGCAATGTTGAGTACAAATACGAGATTAGTCTTGTGACCAAGAATGTTATTATTTCATAAGCCGATGTAACCCAGTATGCCAAAATAATAATGCTGACCCATCTCCAAGAAGTGATAAACAGCACCACAGGGAATATATACTTCAAGTAAGGATTTACATGACACAACCTTGTGAACAAAGAACACAGCATTGTGACAAGGGACTATTAAAATAATATAATGAATGTTTCTAACAAAATTTGTTTTACCGTGCTCTGGTCAGATCTGTTGTTATCCCAACCCTTTGAGTACCACGTTAGACACCAAAAGGACTGTCATGGTTTAACTCCGATTGGCAACTAAGCACCAAACAGCTGCTCACTCCATTCCCCCACAGAGGGATGGGAATGAGAAAGGGAAAAAAAAAAAAAAAAAAAATCTTTAGTTTAGTCAGAGACAGTTTAATAGGACAGCAAAGAAAGAGAAAAAAATTATAATAAAATAATATACAAAATGAGTAATGCACAACGTAACTACTCATCACCTGGTGATTGATGCTCAGCCCATCCCCAAGGAGTGGCTTCCCTGGCCAGGTTCCCCCAAAAGATACAGTGAGCATGATGTCATATGGTATCATGTACCCCTTTGTCCAGTTTGAGTCACAGAATCATCATGCATAAAATATAGTTAGCAATCAAATTAATAATTTTGGATATCTGATTGAAATACATAGTGGATGCAGTGCTATATGTTTGTTAGGCTCTGTAGATTTCTCTTGTTAGCATTTGATTGTGATGGGTCAACATACCTCATATAATCAAATCAAGCTATTACATAAGACTATGTAGGCATGTAGACAGATCACAGACAGAAGTATGTGTGTTTGTGTGTGCATATATCTATATCTATATATCTATATATAGATAGATATATATCTTGCAATATCCTGATATCCCAACAAATACTCTGCTGGTTAAAAATTTAGCAAGAATGTGAAATTTGATTAAAGTCAAACTGCTAGAGACCAGAACCTATGCAAGTTTTCAGGCTTTTTTATTCACTAAGGATCCATATCCATTCCATATTTTATCAATAGTTTTCCTAGTTCATGAATCTATATAGCCCTTCACAGTTTCACATGCTTTCTCCCTGCAGTTTCTCTGCCTTCAGATTTTGTTGTCACAATCACCTGCTGTTCCTGAATTTAAGAACTGTACCCCATACATATTACTTCATTTTATTATTGCAGGACATCTAAGACCACTATATGTGATTTGTGCACTGTGTTGAATGTAGAACAAATCACAGTCATTCCACTGGGTTGCAGAATTTATTTCCATAAAATTTTGCAAGCTACAAGACAGATTTTTATGAACTTCAGACTTCTTTGTGATCATCCTGTTGTTCATGAGTAAATGAATTGGATAGAGAAAATTGGAAAGAGAAGACTTTGAATATAAGACTTGCCATTATCAATTTGATTCTTTTTTACCTGAACACAAAAAGCTAAGTGAAATCCATTAAGTTGGAATATAAAATTAAGGGCACATTTGATATGAGTATGTGTTGACACCTACATGTTTGATTACGTCTGTCTCTACATATTATACTTGTCACATACAGACTATTGCAACTGTTAAGATTTCAGATGTAAAGCTCAACTCATTGCTAAAACTTAATTCTAATAGGTATCTTCTGGAGAGAGACAAGAACAAATACAGAAGTAGGAAATGCAAAGTATCTCTGATTGTATTATTTTCCTTTTTATTTCTCTCTCTCTCTTTTTTTTTTTTTTTTAATTTTTCAATTCAAATGCCATGCAAAGAAACAGAAATTAGCTTAAAGAACTGTTGGGGGTATTTTGGTTATGATTTTATTTTATCTTGTTTTGAGGTGAGTTTTATGTGTACTAAAAGCTCATTTCTGCTTTTGAATTTAAGATAAATGCAAAGAAAAGGTTGCTTGTAGTGATATTTTTTATGTTGTTTTACTGTTGGTGAGCAATAATTACATTTCTACCTGTGCCATTTTCATTTCCTTGCCCACACTGAATTTGCCTTAGAAGCAGTTCTGTCCTTTTTAGAAATATTGCTTAAAAAGAAATACCATTCACACTGACCCATAAAGTAACAGATGGTTTTCAGTTTTACTTGTAAAAAAAAAATTATATTTATATATATATATATATATATATATATATATATATACAAGTCAATTACAGTGAGGTTTCCAGTAAGGCTTTTAAAGGGCAAAACTTCAGACACTCTAAAATCTGTTTATATTTATCTAGGAATGATAGTCTGGATCATCTCACTACAGCAATGCTTAAATGTCCCAGGTGTCACGGAGGCACACAAAAATCAACCCAGGCAGATGGCACCTCAAAGGGAAATTCAGTTCTACTCTTCCAACCAATATTATTTAACCAGTGATAAATCCAGAATACAATTTCTTTTTTTTTTTTTTTTATTTATTTTTTTAAATTAAAATCACTTTACTGTCCAAAAAACATTTAGTAACCCACAGGTTCAAGATACCAAGAGGAATCTAACTATGACACTACACAGCTGACTCAGGGGTCCCCAAACCCTGGAAGAATGATTCAAAATGTGCAATCACTCACCTATGAGGGCTCTCAGCCTCAAGGGGTTTCCTTAGGTGGTGTCCCAACCTAAGGGAAAAGTCCCCAACTGCTTTGGTGAAGCTCTCTTTGTACCCTAAGTCAAACCTGATCTGTGGTCATAGATGGTCAGTGATCTATAAACTTATTTCGACCAAGGAGTTTCATTGGCTAAGTGCCCTATCTGTCAACCAAGGGACATGTATGTGACCATAGACACCACGTGTTGTTCCACAAGATTTTCTGAGCTTATAGTATTGTCAATTCCCAAACCAATTTCTCAAACTGTTCAAAAAGTTCCTTCCTTATTGGTGTAATATAGGATACTCCAAATAATTTTTGACACTTCAGACTATGATGTTTATTTAAACACCAAAAAAGGACACCAGAATTAGATGATAAAATATGGTTATGTGTGGTCATACACATATAGATTTCTTGCATATGATGATGCAGATAATACCATTGTATGCTAAGTCTCTTTCAAGTATTTGCATTTTTAAATATTAGCAATATTTATCTTTGACCTTTACAATCATTAAGTGGTGTTATGGTTTAACTCCAGCCATCAGCTCAGGGCCACACAGCCACTTGCTCACTCCCCTGAATGAGGTGGGGAAGAGACTCAGAGAGGTAACAGTGAGAAAAGTCGTGGGCTGAGACAGACAGTTCGATAGGTAAAGCAAAAGGCTGGAGAGGTGGACAGGGAATAACCTAATGAAATTTAACAAGCGAAAGTGTAGAGTCCTGCATCTGGGCAGGAACAACCCCAGGTTCCAGTATAGGTTGGGAAATTACATATTAGAGAGCAGTGTAGGGGAAAGGGACCTGGGGGTCCTGGTGGACAACAGGATGACCATGAGCCAGCACTGTGCCCTTGTGGCCAGGAAGGCCAATGGCATCCTGGGGTGTATTAGGAGCGGGGTGGCTAGTAGATCTAGAGAGGTTCTCCTTCCCCTCTACTCCGCCCTGGTGAGACCACATCTGGAATATTGTGTCCAGTTCTGGGCCCCTCAGTTCAAGAAGGACAGGGAACTGCTGGAGAGGGTCCAGCGTAGGGCAACCAAGATGATTAAGGGAGTGGAGCACCTCCCTTATGAAGAAAGGCTGAGGGAGCTGGGTCTCTTTAGTTTGGAGAAGAGGAGACTAAGGGGGGACCTCATTAATGTTTATAAATATATAAAGGGTGAGTGCCATGAGGATGGAGCCAGGCTCTTCTCGGTGGCAAACAATGATAGGACAAGGGGTAATGGGATCAATCTGGAACACAAGAGGCTCCGCTTAAATTTGAGAAAAAACTTCTTCTCAGTAAGGGTGACAGAGCACTGGAACAGGCTGCCCAGGGAGATTGTGGAGTCTCCTTCTCTGGAGACATTCAAAACCCGCCTGGACATGTTCCGGTGAGACCTCACCTAGGCGTTCCTGCTCCAGCAGGGGGATTGGACGAGATGATCTTTTGAGGTCCCTTCCAGTCCCAAACATACTGTGATACTGTGATACTCTGCCCTGGTGAGACCACATCTGGAATATTGTGTCCAGTTCTGGGCCCCTCAGTTCCAGAAGGACAGGGAACTGCTGGAGAGAGTCCAGCGTAGGGCAACCAAGATGATTAAGGGAGTGGAGCACCTCCCTTATGAAGAAAGGCTGAGGGAGCTGGGTCTCTTTAGTTTGGAGAAGAGGAGACTAAGGGGGGACCTCATTAATGTTTATAAATATATAAAGGGTGAGTGCCATGAGGATGGAGCCAGGCTCTTCTTGGTGGCAAACAATGATAGGACAAGGGGTAATGGGATCAATCTGGAACACAAGAGGTTCCGCTTAAATTTGAGAAAAAACTTCTTCTCAGTAAGGGTGACAGAGCACTGGAACAGGCTGCCCAGGGAGATTGTGGAGTCTCCTTCTCTGGAGACATTCAAAACCCACCTGGACATGTTCCTGTGAGACCTCACCTAGGCGTTCCTGCTCCAGCAGGGGGATTGGACTAGATGATCTTTTGAGGTCCCTTCCAATCCCAAACATACTGTGATACTGTGAAAAGTCGCACCTGCAAGCAAAGCAAAACCATTAATACGTTCACTGCTTCCCATTGGCAGGCAGGTGTTCAGCCATCTTCAGGAAGACCAGGCTCCATCACATGCAATGGTTGCTTTGGACAACAAAATGCCATAACTCCAAAAGTTCTCCCCTTCCTCCTTCTTCCCCCAGCTTTTTATTGCTGACCATGACATCATAATATATGGAACACCCCTTTGGTCAGTTGGGGTTAGCTGTCCTGGCTGTGTCCCCTCCTCACTACTTATGCAGCCCCAGCCTACTCACTAGTGGAGTGGTGTGAGAAGTAGAAAAGTCCTTGACTCTGTGTAAGCACTGCTCAGCAATAACAAAAGCACTGGTATGTAATCAACATTAGTTTGGTCACACATCTAAAGCATTGCACCATGCAAGCTAATATGAAAAAAATTACTCTATCCTAGACAAAACTAGGAAAATTACAGTAGATTTCCAGTCACCAGAATCCATCACACACAATTTCTAATTACCCATGTGGAAGTTTCCTAATATACATCACTGATGTTCTGATTGCAATGGCAAAAAAGTTAAAGTCCATCAGAAATATCCCAAGTGATAAAAAAGCATGCTTCCTTTTCTTTACACAAAACTATATCCACATTCAAAAATCAGCTTAAATAAACTAAATATCTAATATATCAATTTTCCTTGGGTATCAATGTACTTCCAACAGTCTAAGATAATATTTCAACATTATTTACCTTTTTTTCTCTCAGTAAACAGATAAGATATTTCAATATATAATAAATTTTTTCCTCCAATATGGAAGATTATGGAACTAGTGATAAGTTAGTTCCTAAAAGATAAAGGCTACATGGATAATTTGTCATAGCAAGAAAAATACTTGTATAAATCTTAATAATTTGGTGAAAATAACTGCATATTATTAACACAGCAGACAAAATTCTTTTATATTTTCAAGTTTCTTCTTCAAACCATTAATAAGGATACTAAACATTACACACATTATAAGTTATATAGTATATATTCTAGCTATTTTTTCAATTTATTTTATGTGGGGTTTTAGGCCATTTGGATTGTTGCTTGAATTTCAATTAATCACTCCATTTGATTGTGAGGATAAAAGGAATGAATTATATGCACATATATCGAACTAGTTCCTAAACAATGCCATTTACTTCACACTAAATTAAAGACAGATAATTTTGAAAATGGTAGATTTTTCTGTCACCTGCTTACAAATTGTCAACAAAATTGTGAGAAGACAAGAGGGCTAATGGCTCCATACAATTAAATCAAGGATTTTTTTTGTTCTCAAGTTCAGAGGTTAACAGCCATGGAAGTTCGGTCTAACTGAGGAAGTGCCTTAAGAAGTACTTTCTATGAAGTAGTTATTATTCAATATTGTTTATTTTTCATTTAATATCTAAACCAAATAAAACTAACTCTAAAAACATGGAGGAAGTATGAACTTAAACTTGTGAGGTAGTAATACAGATTAGTGTAAACGGGAAAGGAACCCTGTGAACGTGTACCAAGAAATAAGTGAAACTGAAGGGGGTTTTGATTTGCTCTGTAAATGAAGTGAGAAGAAAAAATGTTATTTACTGTTGACAGTTATAAAATAATGTACACAGGGTTCAAAATTTGTAAGTCAGGCACTTAATGAATTCACCTGAACTGCAGCATGACTATTTAATTCTACTCTTTTCATGGGAATATTTTTAATTTTGCTTTTCTTATCCCAGTAGTTACAACAGTAAAAACGTGCTGATTAGTAGATTGAGAGCTTCAGACTCACAAAATAAGTGGAAAGCAAGGATACAGAGACACAGCCTAGAGCTGGGAGTCAGATCCAAAAAAAAAGAGAAAACAAAATTTTTATAATATTTAAGTATAAAAACAGAAAATGGGTTCCAGTTAGAATATTACAAAAAGATCTGAAGAACAAAAAGCCCCAAACCACACCTACAGTTATCATATTTATCACTGTGTAATATCCTTATAAGTTTTTATCTCAAAAATACGTCTATGGTTACTCAGTTCTCTAACTTAGCCTGGAAATTCCCTGACTACTGCCTGCTGAAATAAGTGTAGTTATTTTGAAAGGCAATTCACTTTAGAAGTGTTGAAAATGGAATACTATCAGGGACAATACTATTTCCAATGCAAGAGCATTGCAATTTTCAAGCAAATTTCAAGCAAATTACAAATACAGCCATAGTGTACCTGGCTATATTTATTATCTGTATTAAGTTCCTGAATATTTATTATATTCTTAAACATATACAGTAATAGAGATCCCTGTTATCTCTGTATTACACATTTAAATAACAACTCTCATAACTAGTCCTTTGCCTTGTCTAAGAAACTTTCTGTGAATTATTTCTTTTCTTCTTCTCAGCCTACAGAAAAACTACTATTGTTGTTTGGTTTGTTTTGTTTTGTTTTTTAATTTTGGTTTGGTCTGGTTTTTAGCTTGGTTTGGTTTGAGTTTGGCTGGTTGGTTAGTTGGTTGGTTGGTAGTAACTGCCATACTTTGAAGACTATTACTGTATTCCTTTTTCTAGAGCAAGAAAATCAATGTTATCAAAATATTACCAAATGCTTTTTACATCATTCTTGTTGTTTAAATTTCTCTAATTTGTCTACAGAACAAATATAGAGGCAGCAAGTAAGCAACAGTTCATGAGTCGTTAGTGGAGAACTTTGTATAATTTTACAAGCAATACTTCTGACAACACATTTCAGAAGATTATTGCCCCTTTTGGTGAGAGTAGTTTTGTTTGTTTGTTTGTTTGTTTGTTTTGTTTGTTTTGGTTTGGTTTGGTTTTATTTTGTTTTTTACATGTACTGTTGAAGAACTTAACACCTTCCTCTTGTATTTCTGACTGACTGGCATATTAATGAACACTTTCAACCTGTTCATTTGATTATTCCTTCCCAAGAATAACATTTGTTTTCACAATTTTAACAATTTCTGATAATTTCTATAAGACATATTTTTCGAGTGATAATACTGTCCTTAAATATTGTCACCATTATTGTCTTTCTGTATTATCTTTTAGGTTTTGCTGATTATGTTGCTTAGTAGCAGACAAATTAAACTCCTATGGGAATTTGTTCTTTCTTCCACTTTCACTGGAATATATGGTAGGTAGTTAATCTATGTTTTATTAGTTACTCTTGCCATTAATTTGCAAAAATTATCTAATTAATATTTCCTTATTTTTTTATAAGATCATGCACATTTTGGAAGAACCCTCAGCAATACTAAACTAGATAGTAGCGTAGCTTTTCACTATGTCCTAAGCAAGTTACCCTGGTCAAGGAAGAAACTTAGGTTGATTAATGTAACCTGGGCAGGGACCTATTGCACTCATAAGAGGAAGCACACTAAATAGGATTTAATCAATATTGACTTCTCTTAATCTTGGATTTATACACATTAATGCAGTATAAATGTATAAGCGTGTACTAATTCAGTGGCCCAGTGAAAACAGTGGAGCCTTTGCTACAGACATGTCATATACGTGCTGATGCTGCAAAGCCTCTTTTGGATTGCCTGGCTGGTTATCAACTTATTATGGACACTTGCTGCATGAACCAGACCTTGACACTGTATGTCTCTTGCCATGATGTACAATGTTAACACAGGATAAGCGCAAAGGCTTTGAAAATATTGGTAGAGGTTGAAAACAGAGACCCCAGAAAAAGAAAAAAAGAGCTTAGAGATGGTCAATTGCTGGTCAAGGTCTCTTTGTTTCCACTAGAAAAGATTTTGCTTTAAGGAAAGAAGCAGCAGCTAAGCAAGTTAAAACAAACAAAGAAATGTATAAATAAGCACACACACACACACAAAAATAAAAGCTAGCTAAACAATAGAATAAGGCCTGCTGCTCTGGGAAAATACCACACTCCAGGTGAAAATGCATAGTCCCAGGGTGGAGGCCAAGGTTTAGGAATTGTCTAGACACTCAAACCTCTCATAAAAGGTGTTAAAGTTGGGCTTAGAGGAGAAAAGGACATACCCTCTTTGGTTCCAGTTTCCATCACTAAAAAGCTCTCAAGATTGACACCCTCCACCTCAACAACTTACAACATCAGTGACCATCGCAGCAGGCTTTGACTACCCAGGATCAGATCTGTGGCATTGTACGCTCACAGCTAGTTTAGACACTTTTAAGTAGAAGCTGCTTTGAATAACACAATGTGTGTTAATGCATGTGTAATAAAGTTTGGTTTGAAAATTTAAAACTGGTTTGATTTATCTGTTTTCTAAATACTTCTGTTACAAAGATCTGTGATTCCTTGACTGTTACATAAATATCGATGTATACACAGACACATATATTTATGCCCAGCTGTGACTGTTAACATGACTTTTTGGCAAACTGATGGGTTTTTTTGCCCCCTCCCCACTTTTTTTTTTAGTAAGTTTACTATTTTCCATGTATTAAAACTGTCTGATAAACATTCTTGTAGAATCTCTAATTTCTTTCAGCTTTGTGATGCGAAAAGTTCTTTTGAGGTCCCTTCCAACCCCTAACATTCTGTGATTCTGTGAGTGACTGTCCTGGCTTTGTTAAAAACAAGATAAGTTTATCTTGTAATGAATTTTCCTTTCAGCTGAAGTCTTCTTAGTAACTTCTCTTTTCTAAAGTAGGATACATGTTTTGGTAGACATAGAAATGGAATGAAAGGTTGTTGATAAGGATGTACATCCCGTAAGTGAGAGGGGCAAGGAGGAATGGAGTGAACTGAACAGGCGACTAAAACTGACCAACTAAGTATTCCATGCCATTCACATGATTCTTCATATAAAAGTGTGAGATCTACTCATCAGTATTTAATGTTTCTGTGGTTTATATCTGATGTTGATTTTAATAGCATCATTTGTTCCATATCTTTACCACTCGTAACGATATTAAAAATGTTTGTAAGTGCTTCTGATTTTGCAGTAAGACAAAGTTTGAAAGTCTTGACAGGCTTGCCGACCAGATATAGTACACTTACAACAAAAGGCAATATTACGGAAAAATAATCTTAATAGTAACAGGTTTGCAGCACTGCAGCTATGAGAAGATTTGGTTTGAGATAATCCTTGGAATACTTTATTTCCCCTGAGATAATCTTTTATTCAGAAATAAATTTATCCCTCTTGCAGAAAACTAAAGCTGTAAGAATTCCATTTAAAAAATCATAACTTGAAAGTAGCAAAGAAGTTGTCACTTAAATCAGCTTTGTGTCATATTCTTATCATAACATTCACCTAGTTTCACTGTAAAGACCACATCATATCTGGGATCCAGAAATGTCATGACGCTACAGTATATCACGATGAGTAAAAGAGACAAAGTAAATCTCACTTTTCCCAACATAAACTAAAAAAAAAAAAAAAAAAAAAAAAAAAAAAATCAAACTTGCAGATTAAAAAAAAATAATCTCAGATTGTTTCATTATGTGTTAATTTTACGACTTTCTTTTCTGATAAGCTCTGTTTCAGTACTAGTTGAGGAAAAGTGTTAGCAATGGATGACACAGAGCTATGTTACCTTAGCAGAATGAAAACCATGCACATTTTTAGAAGCTAAATACACAAAATACTATTTTCAGAAGACAAATTGTAGGATAAATGTGCTTGTTATTTTTTATTAATATCAGCTTCGCAGTTTTGTTCTCTGGGCACAGAGGAATGACTACAGCAATCTTTTTTTCTGGTGCTTCTTTCCATTTTTGTCTCTTACACACACATAAATGCACAGTTCATATAATAATACAATTTGAAGCATCACTACATTTGTTGTAAATATTAATAATTAACTAAATATCCGTTCTTCCTAAGAGTTACTATATAAAGTTAGAAGTATAATGTGTTTTATTAAAACTGAAACACATTAGTGTTTTGTTTCAGATCAGGCAAGCTCACAGTGCACAATTCTTGATATTAACAGGCCTTCAGTTCACAGGACGGGGCTAAAACTAACCCAAAGTAATCTGCTCCCTCCACCATCCATCTGCCTTACAGTGTCATTGTAAGGTTCTCCAAACCAATTGTTTTACTCTTTTAGGTCACTTTAGCTGCTAATATAGAAATAGTCTGTCCTGGTTTTGTCTAGGATAGAGATAATTTCTTAATAGCTGGTGTAGTATTGTGTTTTGCATTTAGTATGATAATAATGTTGATAACACACTGATGTTTTAATTACTGCTGAGCAGTGCTCCAGACGGCCATGGTACTGCTGCTCAGGAACAGGCTGGGCACCAGTCAGTGGGTGGTGAGCAATTGCATTGTGCTTCAATTGTCTGGCATATTCTATTATTATTATTATTATTATTATTATTATTATTATTATTATTATTATTATTATTATTATTATTATTATTCCTCCCTTTTCTGTCCTATTAAATTATCTTTGTCTCAATCCATGATTTATGCTTTTTTTTTTTTTTTTATTCTCTACTCCATCCTTCTGTGGGGTGGGGAGTGAACTGTGTGATATTCAGTTGGGTATTGAGTTAAACAACAATATAGTCATAATCACCTAAGACTTGATCTAGATATGTAGACATCTTTAACAAATAATTCATAATTAAATCCACTATTTCTTTCTCTCACAGTTGGGAATAAATGATTTGGCAAGCTCACAATGGGAAAGGATAACCCTAATTTGACATGTTATCCACAGAAGGCTTGAGTGCAGTGATAAAAGAGAACACCAAGAAAAAAATATCCTAGAAATTAATGTGATTTTTTTTTTTTTCAGTCAGAATTCAACAAAAGCAATATATCCCTGTGAAATATTTCAGTTTTGGCTAAAAAATCTTTAAGGAAAACTGCCTGCCAAATGTTTTTTAAAGTAGTTCTAAATACATATACTTGAGTATTTATTACTGGCTCTACTTGTTGCTGTTTTAATTCTGAAATATATTCAATATTTTAAAATACATGCAAATTTTATCTAATGAATATCAAATTCAATATTAGATTCAATATTAACAGCTGGGTCATTTTCTCCTTAGCAGTGAAACTAAATATCTCTATACTTGTTAAACTGGAGGAAGATCTATGGAAAATTTTACTGGTTCTCTACTATTACTGATATTACTTTCAGGCTTTATTCTGTATTCCTTGTCATTTTAAGAAATTTTACTTACTGTCATGCATCATCACCCAACAGATAAGGTACTTACCAGAATCAGCTCCGTTTTTAAATATCTTCATATATTCTTATAATTTAACTGTAGGAAAACAAAACAAAACAAAAAAACAACCAACCAACCAACCAACCAGCCAAACATAAAAGGCAATCTTGATTTTGGTTATAAATGAAAACAGCCTTTGAAGCTGCAGTATTGGCTGCTCCCAGAATCCTACGCAATTTATGATACTAAGGCAAGTGAGACTAGTAAGATATTATCTTGCTCCAGTTTCAGTGGTGTAACTACATTTTACAATGCATGGTCAGCTGTGCATTTCTTGGTGATTCAGAAATGCACAAGCGATGGTGTCCATTTCATTTACTTTTTTCTTAACAAAACAGATATCTATATTTGAGGTATTTACCCTTGACTTCCTTCATAGCCAAAGCAGAGAAATAAGCATTTATTTTATGAAGTAAGCTTAAATTATTTTAGATGTCTGCACGAGGATGAGATGAATCATTCCCTAAAAGTAGCTATTACTCTTCACTGACTACAGAAGAAATAGAAAGCAATTAGCTTAAATAAAAACATCTGTAATTTCAAAAGATTACTCTCTGCCAAACTAGCAGATAATGGTCAAATCATTCATACAGTTTTATAATAAACTTTTATTTCTAAAATTAAGACTATTTTCCCTTTTATTCAGAGAACTACTGAAACAGTGAGAAAATATTTTCTCACAAGTGTTGCAGTGTTTAAAGTCTTACTAATTCATATATTTGATCATTTTATTTTTAAACTTCATTCCATGAATCATCAAATCCTTTAAAGTAGTAAGTTGGATAAATCTGCTGCTGAAGTAAGTTGCACACAAAATACATCCTTAAGAGGTCTTCAGGTATTTTCTGCATTTTTTACGTTTCTTTTTTATTATGTTTTCTTTATATATTTATCTATCTTGGCCTGTTATCACTATCTCACATCATCTGTAGATAGTAAATTTCTTTTCTCTTCTAGTTCTTTTATGTTTCATGCTCAGCCATTTTCATTTCCATATGATCTGGGGTCTTTTCCAAGCTGATTAGGTAAGTTCATCCAACTGCAAAACATAATATACTACCCCCAGTGTCCAGTGAACAGGTAAATCTACTGATATATTTTCTTGCAATAAAATTGTCAAAGAGAGTATTTATCACTGAAGAAGAAAAAAAGGAGGGCATTTTTCACTACTATCTGCATTTCTTTTGAATTTTATGCCGTGCCCATACTTTTTCTTTCCCATAGTCTACAGCAAGGCATAAAATTCAATGAGATATTCAGAAAGAATTAGTAAACTGTGAGGGCTCCCATGGTTCGGAAGACTACATAGAGCATCTTTCACCTCTAAGTCCTCGGCTTGAATGCAGCAGAGGGTGATAGAGACTGAAAGGTCACCATCTGGCAGCTGCTTTAGAGGTGAAGTGTAAGTCACTAGCAGAACTCAGATCCCAGTGGAAAAGCATGTATAATACAAAAATTGCCAAAACAACTGCTGTTAATTGGCAATCTCTGCTAACAGAATGAAGACTGACACGAAGATGCAATTGCCTTCTCATCATTAGATGCAGTCTCTGTGGGATAGACTTGAGATACACAAGTTAATATCAGAGGGAAACTGACTGCAGATGTATCTGTTTGTGGTGATACGCAAATAATTTCAATTTGTATGGCTGTCACAAGCTAATATGTTTTTTAAAATCTATTTGTAAAGGAATAATGATTACCCTTTAAAAAAATTCTAGTTCTGTTATTCTCTGCAACAGGTAAATATAGGCATGCATTATATGATCACAGTACTCCTGCTCAGGTAGATGCAGGGATGTATTTGAATCAACATCGTGGTAATTCTGTATTTTATTTCTCTAAAGGTGGTCTATGAAATATGCTTCTGAAGAGGTTTTGGGTTTTTTTTAACTATACTTAGAGCTTTGTCCTTGAATACTGATTGGCTCTGAACTGTTCTTTTTTTTTCCTACTTGTTGCTTTCTTTTAGCTGCTTCTCTGTTTTGATTGTCTTCTTCATTTCTCTGTTACTCATTTTCTCCATTGACCCTGCTTCCATTGATTATTTTTAAGACCAGATGACTTGCTTTCCTCCTTAATACTTAGATTGTTAGCAGGTTAATAAACACACTGCAGTGCATAACAAGGGGAAAATTATGGGACAGCTTCTGAAGAATTCATATTGACAGTAATCCTAACAGATATCTTTTGGCTTGTCAGAAAAATATGCTTCCTCAGAGGTTGTTTTGAATTTTGGAGCACATTTCAGGAAGAAATCATTACATGTTCCACATCCTCTGAGATTTTTTATGTCCAGAGAAAATAAAGTTATTGTGAGATTCCTTGAAGTTACATCAAAGTATCATGAACATGTGTGAGAAATAGGGTTCTTTTCCTTTCATGTTTTATCTAAAGGCTTTTCATCAACTTTGTGCAAGAGTATTTCATATTATGTAATGTTTTGACCTACGTCTTTGGCCAACGCCTGAAGTAAGCTACAGTTTTCCTCCCTTTTTCTTTCTACTAAGTAACCATGTCCATTTTTGTCTTTGAAAATAACTTAGGATATTAATTAAAGATGATATTTATTAACATATTACAATGAATAAGCTTAAAAAAATCTATTAATTCAGAGCAAATTTGGTACTGACCTTAACCACCTTTCCTACTTTAAGAATTTTTTCCTTGTGTTCTCATCACAGATTTTCAAACCCCTCTTTTTTCAAGGAATTATTTCCATTATTCTGTCAGAAAGCTTTGATTTTTTAAGTGTGAGCACTCTCTGTTACCCGGTGATTTCTAATCAAACTGAGGATACAGAATGAGCACTGAGACCAATATCTCCTCTGGCATTTCATGTCCCATTTATTCAACACTGAATGAAAATATGTGTCCCTAGATAGAGAGTTTGTTTTCCATTTCTTCTCACTTAATGTATAACATCACTACAAAACCCTCTCTGAACCTGGATAAGTGTTAATTAAAAGCAGATAACCTCTGACATACAACTTGACTAGAATAGTGTTCATTTGCATATGAACAGTTTTATTCCCAAGGAATATGTTACATGTCTTCGCTCACAGAGTCAGGAGCTATTGCTATTCCTATTTATGAATAATTTTCATATTACTTAAAATTCTAATATATTCCATCTAATCGCTGTAACTTCTTATGCTTAATGTCTGGTCTTTCAAGACCACAAAGATAAATGCATGAGTTTAATACAACAAGAACAACCTGTTAGTTAGGAAATGGGCCTAGAAGTTATGAGGTCGGGATCTAAGCCTCTGCTCTGCCACAGATTTCTTTCATGATTGGAAAGTCACTTCTAACACTGCTTTTAAGCATATTTTCACCCTAACATTCATTGATATCTCCAGATGAAATAAGTTGCCCAAGTATCTTTAAAATCCACCTCTTAATTTACTCCAGTTGTTAAAAGTAGTGAGAATGAATACTGAAAATGAATAGTGAGAATTTATGTTAGAGATAAAATGCTACTCAGGGTATGTGTCAGGCTTTTATGTTAGTATAGACTATCAACAATGTAGCCACAGTAATGGAAGTAATGCTTGGTAATGCACACATTCAGATGGTCCTTCTGCCAATATTCGGTCGCTTCCAAATACTGGTAGATAAAATTATAGATGCAGTTAACTCCTAAAAGTATATAATGGGTTAAAAAAAGTTAAATATTTGATTCTATTTCAGCACTTACATTCAGATAAGGTACTTTTATACCGAATATTTTCTTCAGACAGCGAGTGTCCGGGGATAAAAGTAGAGCTATCTTTCAAAAGAGCCAGTTGACACGCAACTACTCTTACGTTACACCAAATGCCTGCAATAACATTCCCAAAGCCATGCAAAATACTGGTTTATTTTATGCTATTTTTACTAGACTGAAATTCAGATTAATTTTGTTGATTTAGCAGAACTTCAAATGAACTTGAAACCAATTATTGGCTTCAAGAGGTTTCAACATGGAAATTGGTCAGCTCCCAGCTTTCTATAGAAGTTTTTATTTAATTTCACTTCAACAAAAAACGTAGAAAACATTGTTAAAATATTTAAATGGATTAAAATATTATCATGAAATATTTCCTGGTATTTTCTGGAAATCTTCATACTTTCAGCCCTGAGAAGCTCCCAGGAGTAATATGTGCTCTTCTGTTATCATTCATTGTAGTACTGGAATATACCAAAGAATAATACTTCAGAAAAATACTTTATTAAAAATGTTATTTAAAGTAAAATCACCACAATGCCCATTGTCTAAGACTCCAAATTCTGAACTGGAATGAAATTAATAAAGTGTACACATCAATCTGTTGTCAACTACAACACTCATCTGGAATATTTCTGGAGTTATATTCACACATGAAAATATTTTTGCAGGTGAACACACAAAAAAGAATACTCCTTTTTCATCCCTTTTCATTTCTGATAGAACAATGAAAATACATCAAAAATCTAAAACAAATTTCAAAATTTTGTAGTTGCAGTTTTTTTCCTTAAAAATTTTGTTGGTTTGCTTGTTTTTATCCAAAATTACTACATTTGTATGATTTTTATTATTTTTGTATTATTTGTATTATTTTATACTTATATTTATGTTAATATACTAACTAAATACTTAAATATAAAACAATTTACATTTTTAACATTACTCAAAAGTCCAATAAAAAGAAATGGAGAAGAAGGGAATTTAACATAAAGCTGGACATGAAACTGCTAATTAACATGAGCTAATATTACTGGCAAAGAAGCCAGGAAACTGTGGAACTTGTTAATTCAATAATGATGTTACTCATTATCAGTACGGCAGTTAGGAAAGAGGTGGCAAGAAATGACTGCCCTGTCTAATTTAAATTTTCATCTTTTCATTCGTCTCTAATTTTCCTTTAATATGGTGAGGCCTGGCCTGCTCAAAACATTTACACTATTCTGGAAGCAGACTGTAAGACATATAAAACTAATGATCCAAACTGAATATCTGTTAAATGGGAATGTAAGTCAAGCCAAAATATGTTATTATTATACTTAATATATGCTGAAGGGGTCAAGTTACTCTGTGGTCTCCAAAGTACCGGCATAGATAGGAAGTCTGTATTTTATTTTTTTTTTTGGTCATCAGCCTCATTTTAGGTAGACTTAATATGAAATAAGAACTGCCCTATTCCATTAGACTAACAGACCACTTAGCCCATTATTCTGTCTACTATAGTACTGATAAGAGATGCTAAGGAAGGTATTTAAAAGCACTTGACTTATTAAGTTACTTTTAAACTGCCAAACTTGTTTAAGTCATAATGGTAGCCATGGAAAATCTTTTTGGCTGGCATATAAGATTTTTATAGGAGAGCTTTTTTTCAATAAGAGCTTATTGAAATGAAGCTGCTGTTGGTGCAGAAGCTTTGAAAACTAGAAACTAGGGTGCTTACACAGTCTTGTCAAATATACACACCCTGATACATACCCATCATATGCTGGCCATGTACATGTAGAAGCCAGTGAGGATTTACACACAGGCACTAACAGTATGAAAGAGTGTAGAACCAGAGAAAGAAAGAGAAATAAAAGAGTTGTCTGACAAATCCTCAGTTCTCCCACTGTAAAAGTCAGCAACTAACTTGTGATTTGTCCCATTTGGTCCATTAGCGAGCAAGTATCTTAATCCCTGATGCGAGGTGTTAAACCGCTTACAATGTTATGTTTTGCTATACTTGTACGGTAAAACAGTATGTGAGAAAAAAAAAAAAGTCTATTATCCTTCCCTCTGTCATCTGCAGCTCTCTTGATCCCATAAAACAACAGCTCATGTAAGACTTCTCATCCTCGTCATGCCTGGGTTTTGCAGACCTCTGTCATACCTTCAGATTATCTGCCATCTTGAGAAGGCCCAGAAGACCCAAATATCTCTCAGAAGGAAGTGGCAACATACTCTGTCCATCTTCATGACACTTTCTTGAACGCTTTCCAAGTTCTACTATACCTTTTCTTGCTGGTTTCAGTAGTCAAATTCAGATGAATCATGTAAGCCCCAGATGAATCATATAAGCCTATACAGTGAAACACTGATGTTCTTATTTTGTTTTCTAATAATTCCTAAGACTCAGCTCAGTTTTTAGGTCACTAACTAGCACTGAGTTGACTATTTATACCCCAACAATCTTTCTTCTATGTGGTAACGTTCATCTCAGAGACCAGTATTTTTCATATGAAATCAGATTTTTTTCTTTTCCATGCATCTCACATTATATTTATCTACATTAAATTTCACCTGTTTTGTTTTGTTTTGGTTTTATTTTTTGGTCAGTTTTCTCTGATAGAGTACTTTTAAAAGTGTTTGAGGATAGATATACAATGTTTAGACATTAGCAGCTGTTTCCCCTAGGTTACTTCTTTCCTTTAGGAGTGCATTTAGATCTAACAGGTTAAATACATGGAAGGAGGTTTTATTTTCTTTTTTCTTTTTTTTTTCTTTTTTTTTTTTTGACTCTGGGCATCTGAGGAAGTTGTTTTTTGTTTTTTGTTTTTTTTTTTCCAAACTAAGTCTCAGTCATCATTTTTCCTTTTCATCAGGTAATTTGTTTTGTTTAAGTTTGGTTTGGTTTGAATGGCATGTTGTTTTATCAGTGTTTCCTACCTGACTGCAGCCACAGGCAATAAAGAGCTTAAAATGCCTGTCATATGTATGTGACCTGCTCTTGTAAATCATGACATTTTTTAAGACTCCAATGATGTTACTCATTATCATTACGGCATTTAAGAAAAATAATCAGAAAGGTTGAGGTGTCCTCTAGAAGAGGTCTTTTCGGAATGGGGCTAGCTCCAAACTCAAACTCTGATTTTGGTCAGTGCCTTATAGCAAGACCCCTTCACAAATCAGTATCTTGAATGCTTTGCTGGCAAAGCAAAGGAGGAAATGACAGTGAAGGAAGCTTCTCCCAGAAGGTTTCTTTGTTACTCCATATAGGCAGATATTTTGCACAGATGTTCTTGCTCTCAGCCAAGTTTTGAACCATCAAGTCTTTAAGAACCTTCCAACTGCTACTGTAGAGTTTCGTGATGCAGTCACACAAAAAAAAAGTCTTTAAATTAAAAAAAAGCCAAAGCAGATGTGTTATATAGAGCAGGTTAAAATATGAGATTATGATGAGGTATTTGCAAACAAACAAGTTATCATAATTTAAGACTTTACTGCACATAAGTTGGAAGTTAAAAGTTTTTGGCCGAGACACAGTCTGGGAAGGTGATTTATACCAATCAATTTAACTTGGCATTTGCAAAATGCTTACAAAGACCATATAATCAGGTACCATGCCTCAGCCAAGAGGTGGTAGCTTTTGAATACATATTAGAATATGCTTATAATTTTGTGTTAATAATGCAAGTATACATTATAATATTCAACAACCAAATTAATATCAAGCTACTTTAAGGGGGAAAAAAAGTTATAACAGCTATTATTATTCTACAGTCATTTTGTGTACCTCTTTTAGAATGAAATAATTCATGTCTTCTGCGTGCTTTTTTTCCGCATTCTTTATGAAGAACATTCAAAAGGCTTCAAGCAGACAATGACATTACACAAGGCTAGATTAGTATGGGTTAACTTTTAATCTTCATGGTAACGTTGTTTCTTCCTGTAATAGTTCACCCTTATTGATACTGAATTTCCTTAATAATAAAATCATAGAATTGTTTGGGTTGGCAGAGATCTTTCAAGATCATCTACACCAACCACACTGGAATGGGCAGGAACACCTTTCCCTAGATTACATTACTTGAAGACCTACCCAAACTGACCTTGAACACTTCTAGTGATGCAATAACCACAACTACTCTGGGCAACTTGTTCCAGTGTTTCATAACCATAATCATAAATATGTCTTCTTTATACCATCAAGTCAATCAGTATCACCCCATGGTTCCGTTTCATCTGTTATTACATGAATAAGCCTTTGTCATCATCAGACTTTATTATCTCACTATTTCTTGTTATTTTTTGAGTGGGTTTTTTTGTTTTTCAGTTGTTTGGTTGTTTTTTGTGTTTTGTTTTGTTTTGTTTTGTTTTGTTTTGCTTTGCTTTGTTTTGTTTTTCTCTAGCTAATTTATGAATACAGAAAGAGCAAAAGTCCCAGCAGAAATTTCTCAGGTGACATTTCCAATGTGAAAGCTGGTGATTTATGCTTATCCTTTTTTTCCTATTTTTTCACCACAGGAGTAGAATTCCATGACAGCTTTGTGTCCTTAAAAGCTTTTGTGCCTAAAAGTCTCCTAAAAAAAATGTCATTTTTTGTTTCCAAGTATGTTAGACTAATTTATCTGCACATACATTCATTCCTTAAAAAACTGTAGTAGATCTGTTAGGCACGATTCTGACCCATATATGATTAGATTTCAGAAAGAGCCTAGCTTTCCTTGAAAGGCATATACCAGAATATACCCATGTTTTATCAGAACATAGACAAAAAAGAATTCGACTGTTAATAACTCTCTGAAGAGAGACAATTTAAATCAGCTGATTTGAAAAGATCCAAGTTAGCTTGGAGATAATGTAGTGATAATGGTCTGCATACCTAAAAGAATTCAGGGAGTTTCACCAAGATCCGTCAAACTAGAACCTGTAAACTTATAACAGAGAATTGTTTAGGTTTCAGAAGCAGACAGACTACTAGGATCAATATCTAATGTCAGATAAGCAATATCCACATATTATATATCTATAGTATATATCTATACTATATATCCATATAGATCAATAGTATCTATATACCTGTGTTGAGTAGAAATTTAATTTTTTTGAACTAAGCAATACTGTTGTATAAATCATGCAGTTGGCATTCTGGAAAATCTCCCAGTGGCTGCAATACATTCAGTTTCAGAGTAAGGACTTCAAAATTTGGCTTGCTGTGAGCATAAAGCAGACAACTCACAGTCATAGAAGCACAAATAGTAATAGCCCAGAAGACAAACATATTGCATTATCAATGAGCAAATTCATAATGGCTTATCCTTTACAACAGCAGACACCTAATTTCTACAAATTCTAATAGACATTGACTTTCTGGTAGGAGTTTCAAAGGATAAAGTCACACAAAAGCTTGATTCTATTAATTTATTAAACTGCCCAATTATACAATGTATCTTAAATTGCTTCTCAACCATGGAGAAACTTAAGTTACCCACAAAATGGGATCTTTGTAAAACAAAACAAAACAAAACAAAACAAAATAAAATAAAATAAAATAAAATAAAATAAAATAAAATAAAATAAAATAAAATAAAATAAATCTTTGGCTCTACAATACCACATATAATACCAGCTATGTTCACTGTATATCTGAAGCAGCACAAAGAATCTGTGGGTAACATTGAGTAAGATGAATCTAAAATAACAAAATGAGTAGTCTCTTTATTTTCTTTTCTTTTTTTCTTTTGTTTTGTTTTGTATCCTCAGAAAGAATAAAGAAGAAATAATAATTTTAAAATGCTCTGCAATAATATCTTGTAAAATATATGGAAGTAACCTCTCATTTCAAATTTAGATTTCTTTTTCATTACTGTGGCAGTTTAGAGAAAACATGTGGATTTTCCTGACCAGCTAGGGGAATCACATACTCAAGACTTTTTAGAAAATGACATAAGGGAGAAGTGACTGACCAACAGAGGTCCCTGAAATCCAATTAGTGCAGAAAGAGTAATCACAAATGACATCTCAGATATAAATCTGAAGTATTAATTGCACTAGCATGGAAACTATATAAATATAAATAAAAATAAGCTACTTGATATGTGTTACCACAGGAAAAAAAAAAAATACAGAGATCTTGCATACTTTCAGCAATTAATTACTTATCTTAAAGAGTAAAACACTGTGAGATGGAAATCTCAGGAAAAGCAAATCACCAAAAGCTGTGTGCTAAGTAGCCACTAGCTGACTGACCTTTTCTTTGCAATTGCTTGTAACCTTTGCTACACATTTTTTTAAGGTTTCACTATGAAGAGAAAGACTAAAAAGATACTCTTGTTGAATTCACACAATTGATGCAAAAAAAAAGAAAGTATAGTATGAATTTTTCATCAGTGTACAAGACTGATGAAACTATTGTAATTATTTAAATTGCTGGACACTAAGGAAAGCCAGATAATGACATAGGAGTAAACTTACCACAAATTCTTGGAAATGTGCAAACTAACAAACACTACGGTATATACTTCTGATCCATGGCCTTTTTGAGATGAAGATGGTCAGAACTAAATGGTTTGCAGTAAAGCCTGTCTATAGAGACCTGTTCTAGCTAGTATTTGTTTCTAAGATGCAAGAAGCATTTGTTAATATATGTATTTGATGAGAAATGAAAATGAATGTCTTGTAAAGAAAATCAAGGTCTTTCAGGTAGTGATGAAATACACTTCAAAGGGGAATTATAGATCTAAGATTAGAAAGGGGTCAAACATTGCAATATTAACCCAAATATTTGTGTTCTTTTTTTTGTGTTGCACCAGGTTTGCTGGCTTCAGATGGAGGTCATCTTACACATAAGGGGAAGAGGGTCTTTGCACAAAAACTAGCCGGGCTCATTGACAGGGCTTTAAACTAGATATGATAGGGGAGTGGAATGTAATTGGGATCATCTGTGACATGCTGTGGGATGAGACAGCAAACACAGAGGGGCGAGGTGAAGCAGGCTCTAAAATGAAGACCTTGGGGGTAGGGTCCAAAGTGGTGATGCTCATGCAATTATGTCCAACTAGGGAACAAACCAGACCAATCAAAGCAGTGGTAAATAT
Organism: Columba livia; assembly: GCF_036013475.1. Taxonomy (NCBI): domain Eukaryota; kingdom Metazoa; phylum Chordata; class Aves; order Columbiformes; family Columbidae; genus Columba; species Columba livia. The sequence goes on along the minus strand of NC_088602.1, from coordinate 41,561,618 downwards.
TCCTTAGCTGACTCCCAAAATGAGAACCAGAGGGCCAATCACTTCAAGGGTACACACGGCTGTGGTAGATCCTTCTGTGCCTCCATGAGAAATCTGCATGCTTGGGTACTTCCCTGAAGTGTTCGTACACCAGTGTGCGTAGCATGGGGAATAAACAGGAAGAATTAGAGATCTATGTGCATTCACAGGGCCATGATTTCATTGCTATTAAAGAGATGCGGTGGGACAGTTCACATGATTGGAACGTTGTCGTGGAAGGCTATGTACTTTTTAGGAAAGACAAGCCAGCAAGACAGGGTGGAGGAGTTGCACTTGATGTGAGAGAGCAACTTGAATGTCTTGAACTCTGCCTAGGAGGGGATGACAAGTGAGTTGAATCCTTATGGATAAAAATTAAGGGACAAGCTAACAAGGGAGACACTGTTGTGGGTATTTACTAGAGGTTACCTGATAAGGAGGAGGAAGTTGATGAGGCTTTCTACAGACACCTGGAAGTTCTTATGGGAGACTTCAATCACCCTGACATCTGCTGGGTGGGCAACACAGCTAAGCATGCATGGCCCAGGATGCTCCTAGAGATCACTGGTGACAATTTTTTGACAGAGATGGTGGAGGAGCTAATGGGGAAAGGCATGCGGCTGGACCTTGTCCTAACAAACCAAGAAGAACTGGTTGGAGATGTCATGGTTGGAGACAGCCTCAGCTGCAATGACCCCAAGATGGTAGAGTTCAGGATCCTGCATGGAGGAAGCAGGGCAATAAGTAGGACTAAAACCATGGGTGAACTTTGGTGTCTTCAAGGTCCTGCTTGGAAGAATCCCATGGGATAGGACTCTAGAAGGTAGGGGGGTCCAAGAAAGCTGGTTAATATTCAAACATCACTTCCTCCTAGCCGAAGACTGATGCATCCCTATGAGGAAGAAATCAAGTAAAGGGAGTAAGAGGCCAGCATGGATGAGTAAGGAACTCCAGTCAAAACTCAGGTGGAAGGAGGATGTTTATGTAATGTGGAAAAAGCAACAAACCACCTGGGAGGAATATAAAGAGGCTGTTAGATTATGCAGGGATGCAGTGAGGAAGGCCAAGTTCCACTTGGAAGTAAATCTGGCCAGGGATGTCAAAGACAACAAGAAAGGCTTCTTCAAGTATATCAGCGGCAAAAGGAAGGTTAGGGAAAAGGTAGGTCCGCTGCTGAATAAGGAGGATGCACTGGTGATGGATGACACAGAGAAGGCAGAGTTACTGAATGCCTTCTTTGTTTCCGTCTTTACTGCTAAAACTGGCCCTCAGGTTTCCCAGACCCTAGACATAGAAGAGACAGTTGGGAAAAAGGAAGACCCTCCCTTGGTTGAGAAAGATCAGGTTAAAGATTGTCTACACAAACTGGACATCCACAAATCCATGGGCCCCGAGGAATGCACCCACAAGTGCTGAGAAAGTTGGCCAATGTTACTGCAAAGCTACTCTCCATCATCTCTGAAAGGTCTTGGAGAACAGGAGAGGTACCTGAGGACTGGAGGAAAGCCAACATCACTCCAGTCTTGAAAAAGGGCAAGAAAGATGGCCCAGGAAACTACAGGACAGTCAGCCTCACCTCCATCCCTGGAAAGGTGATGGAACAGCTCATTCTGGATGTCATCTCCAAGAAAGTGGAGGAAAAGAAGGTTATCAGGAGTAGATAGCATGGTTTCACCAAAGGGAAATTATGTTTGACCAACCAGATAGCCTTTTATGATGATATGACTGGCTTGTAGATGAGGGAAGAGCAGTGGATGTTGTCTACCTTGACTTCAGCAAGGCTTTTGACACCATCTTTCACAACCTCCTCATAGGCAAGCTCAGGAAGTGCAGGCTGGATGAAAGCACGGTGAGATGCATCATGAACTGGCTGGATGGCAGAGCTCAGAGGGTTATGATCAACAGTGCAAAGTCTGGTTGGAGGCCTGTAGTTAGTGGGGTTCCCCAGGGGTCAATATTAGGTCCAGTTCTGTTCAACCTGTTCATCAACACCTGGATGAAGAGACTGAGTGCACCCTCAACAAATTTGCTGATGATACCAAACTGGGAGGAAGGGCTGACACATCAGAACTCTGTGCTGCCATTCAGTGAGATCTGGACAGGCTGAAGGACTGGGCAGGGAGGAACCTAATGAGGTTTAACAAGGGCAAGCGTAGGGTCCTGCACCAGGGGAGGAATAACCCCAGGCACCAGTACAGGCTAGTGGTGGACCTGATGGAAAGCACCGTTGCAGAGGGCTTGGGAGCTCTGGTTGACAACAGGTTTACCATGAGTCAACAATGTGCCCTTGTGACCAAGAAGACCAATGGTACCCTGGGGTGCATTTAGAAGAGTGTGACCAGCAGGTCGAGAAAGGTTATCCTCTCCCTCTACTTTTCTCTGGTGAGGCCGCATCTGGAGTACTGTGTCAGTTCTGGGCTCCCCAGTTTAAGAAGAACAAGGAACTACTGGAGGGAGTACAGCAGTGGGCTACGAATATGGTTAGGGGCCTAGAGCACCTTTCTTATGAGGAGAGACAGAGAGCTGGGTCTATTCAGCCTGGAGATGTGAAGGCTGAGAGGGGATCTCACCAATGTTTACAAATATCTCAAGGGTGGATGTCAAGACAGTGGGACCAGACTCCTTTCAGTGATGCCCACTGATAGGATAAAGTGCAGTGGACACAGACTGAAGCATAGGAGATTCCATATGAATATGAGGAATATCTTATTTACTTTGAGAGTGACAGAGCACTGGAACAGGGTGCCCAGGGAAGTTGTGGAGTCTGCTCCTCTGGAGACATTCAAAACCCTCCTGGACACATTCCTGTGTAAGCTACTGTAGGCGAACCTGCTTTAGCAGGTGGGTTGGACTAGATGATCTCTAGAGGTCCCTTGCAACCCTAACCATTCTGCGATTCTGTGAAACAGCATCAACTGAAACTGCAGACAGGCTCAGAGAATGAAAAGCAGGGTTTTTTTTTTCCTTCTTTTTTCTCCTGTTCTAGTGTGAAAATAGCACCAACACAAAAAGAAATATATTCAAATGGCAAACATGCTGAGTTATTTTACCTTTGGCTAGCCCATAAATAAAAGGGCCAATCAGATATCTTCACAGCAATGTCATTTTTTAAAATTATCTGCTCTTTTAAGCTGAAAGGAATTTTCTGATTTAACTGGCCTGTTGATAAGAACACACAATCTGAAATGGAATAACAAGCCTTATTAGATCATTTAATCTGTCTGACCACCACATCAGCATCGCTTACAAGAAAATATTTCTGATCCGAAAAATTACAGTGAGGGTGTGATTCTGTTGATGCTTATTTTTCTTTTTTCACTGTGGCCCCTGGTGACTTGATCTCTTCATAAAAAGGTTCCTAGGCTAATATGACTGCAAGGTATGCACTGGTAGTTCAGAAGCCACGTTCATACATAACTGATGCAGAATGTGTCAATAACTTTATAGGAAGACAAAAGGACTCCCTGCTCTTCTGTCTGCTCTGTTCTTCAAAAGGCACAGGCTTCAAATAGCAGGTCAGGCTAATTTCTGAGAGGTATTTTCAGCAACACCACTTTTTTTCAGAGTGAACCATGTTTAGATATATTTTGACAATATTTCCAGTTGTACAGTTAAATCATGTTGATCATTTATTTATCTTCCAGGGTCCATAAACTATACGCCACCAAGAACATTAACACAACTGTCATTTACCAGGCCTCTCAGTATGACTCCTCTGCTGTTCTTAGCTTCTACAGATTGCAACAACATACTTGCTCACAGAATGAAGCAGATGTGACTAGACCGTGTGTTCTTTGATCTCACTCACTATAAAGTGATGGATCAGCTTTGAAGAGGTCCTGTTGGTTCCTAAAGTCATTTAAAAATGTAAAATGGCAAGATTCAAGACTTCTCTGAAATAATCCTAACAGCAATTTATGTTGATAAACCAAATGCTTTAAGGCATTTCATAACTCAAGGTTAAATACAGAAAGAACTTTTGTTATAAAGAATTTACAGACTGCAGAAGCTAATCTCACAGGACATTCATTGGCCTGACCTGCTAACACACCATAAAAGTAAATCACAAAGGATTTTCACAGAAGCACAGAAAAGGTTGAGGTAGGAAGGGAACTCTGGAGGTCATCTGGTCCAAACCTCCTGCTCAAATAGGGCCACTTACAGTCAGTTGCCTGGGACTGTGTTCAGATGGCTTTTGAATATCTCCAGGGATGGAGATCCACAACATCCCTGGCCAACCTGTGCCAGTGCTCAGTCACCCTCACAGGGAAAAAAGTATTTCCTGATGTTCAGAGGGAACTCTCTCTGTTTTAGTTCATGTTCATTGCCTCTGGTCCTGTCACTGAGCACCAATGAGAAGAGCCTGTCTCTATCTTCTTTGCATCCTTCCTTCAGGCATTTATATACCAGAACCTCCTGAACCACCTCTCTTCTAGGCTGAACAGTCTCGGCTCACTCAGTGTTTCCTCATAGGAGAGACACTGCAGCCCCTTCACAATCTTTGTGGCCTTTTATTGGACTCTCCCCAGTATGTCTATGGCACTCCTTTGCTCAACAGCTTTGAGCAGAGAAGGATCACCTCCCGTGATCTGCTGGCAAAACTTAGTCTAATGCACTCCAGGATGCCTTTAGTCTTCTATATGGCAAGGGCACACTTCTGGCTGCTGTCCAACTTGATGTCCACCAGGTCCCAAAAGGCCTTTCCTGCAAATCTGCCTTCTAGCGGGTTGGTACCCAAGATGTAATCGTGCCAGTTGTTGTTCTTCCCCACTTGCAGGACTTTGTACTTCTGCTTGTTGAACTTCATGAGATTCCTGTCATTCCATATGTCCAGTCTGTTGAGGTGCCTCTGGATGGGCAGCACAACCTTCTGGCTTATCAGCCATCTTTCCCACTTTGGTGTCATTATCAAACTCTGTCCCATCATCCAGATCATTAATGAAGCTACTGGACAGCACTGGACCAATTATTGACTCCTGAGGTACCCACTAGTTACTGCCTTCCAACTAGACTTTGTTCCAGTAATCAGCACTCTATGTGCCTGGCCATTCAGGTAGTTATCAATCCACTTCACTGTCTGCTCATCCAGTTCACACTACATCAGCATGCCTAGGAGAATCTTATGGTATACAATGTCAACTTATTGAAGTCAAGGTAGACAGTATCCATTGTCCTCCCCTAGTCTACCAAGCCAGTCATTTCATTGTAGATGTTTATCAAGCAGATCAAGCGTGACTTCCCCTTGGCAAAGCCATGCTGACTACTCCTGATGATTTTATTGCCTTTCGTGTGCCTGGAAATGGTTCCCAGGATTAGTTCTCTCTTCACCTTCTCAGGGAATGAGATGAGGTTGCCTGGCCTGTAGTTTGCTGGTCCTTTGCTCTTTATGAAAATAGGAGTGCCATTTATGTTCCTCCAGTCCTCAAATACTTCTCCCAGTCTCCATGATCTTTCAAAGATTATTGAGTGGCCTCTCAGTGACATCAGCCAGCTCCTCCAGTACTTCTCATTACATCCCATAAGGGCCCATGGATTTATGTGTGTCCAATTTGCTTACGTATTCCGTGACACGGTCTTCTTCTATCAAGGGTAAGTCTTCCTTCCTCCAGCCTCTGGTGTCTGGGGCCTTGAATCTCTTAAGGTCAGTGTTTCCAGTAAAATCTGTGGCAAAAGAAGCATTCAGCACATCAGTCTTTTGCATGTCTTGTGTCATCAGTGCCACTGCCTCATGCAGCAGCAGGCCCACATTTTCCGTCATATTGTTTTTGTTATTTATGTATTTTTAGAAGTCCATCTTGTTGCTTTTGAAATCTCCTGCTATGTTCAATTCCAGGTGGGCTTTGACTTTCCTAACCTCATTCCTGTATGACAGATTACTCTCAGTTTACCTGTTCCTGTTTCTGCCTTACATATACTCCCTTTCTATGTTTCACTTTTGTTAGAAGCCCCTTGTTTATCCATGCAGAGCTCCTGGCATTTTTTGCCAGATTTTCTGCTTGTTGGGATGGACTGCTCTTGAGGTTAGTTGTTTTTGTGATATTGTAGAACTTTAAACACTGTGGTTGGTGTAGAATCATCATTTCATCATCCTCTTTTTTTTTTTTTTTTTTTTTTTTTAGGATTATATTTCATAAGATATGAAGTTTAGTATTCCATCCTGTGTGCAACGTTAATACATCAACATGGATTTCATCTTCTATAAGAACAAAATCAAAAAGCACAATGAAATATTTTGATTCAGGTCACTTGGACATCAATTGCGTCCCATGTGAAACCACAGGCCTCAAGAGAGTTATTACTCAAATGACTCATAAGCCTCTTCTTCTCTATGGGTCAGATTTTGTAGCTGGACAACTCATATAATTCTCTTTGATAGTTATGATGCATAATTTTGACTGCTCCTGTTCAATGAAATAGTATCTTCCTCTCTAACTTCTGTTCGCGGAGAACAAATCCTGAAAAGTTCTGGAAAAGACTATATTAGACTGAATCTGTTGGACAACGTCTTGATCCAAATTAAAGCATTTCACTTTATTTTTTTTTCTACTGGAAAACTAAGTTAAAAATATTTGAAAAATGAAAATAGCATTTCAGCTGCAGGATAGATGTCCTGTTTATGAAGAATTGTTGGTGTACAGAATCCCAAGGAAACTGTATATTTTAATTAGAATTGAGATTATACAACATATTTCTTTCCTCAAAAAAACAATAATCTCCCCCCTCTCAGTGTTCCTAGCCTCTGAGTCTTCATCTGTTATTCTTCTATGGTGCTTTGCTGTTTAAAATACCTTTTTGATATCCTGAATTGTTCCCTGCACAGTATTCATACAACAACAGCACGTGATGCTTCATGTTGGGGATGACCATGTTACCCTTGTAAGATAGAATGTATTTCGATAGACATTGTCTATCTGAGAACAGTACATTTTTATATAACAGGTCCAGTCACATCATTGTTGTTTTATTAACTTCATGCAGAAAATGTTTCCTATGACAAGTTTTTGCTTTTATATTATTTAAGAGAATAAAATGATCACTGTTTTTTTGTTTTGTTTGTTGTTGTTGTTGTTTTTTGTTGTTGTTTTGTTTTGTTGTTTTTGTTGTTTTGGTTTTTTTGTTTGTTTTCTTTTAGAAATGATACATGTTAATTGCAAACTGGCACAACAAATTAACCCAGCTAGAGTCCAGGTGTCTTCTTTAATGAATGCAAGTAATAGAATCCCTACCTGCTTTCATAGAGATTTTTGGGTGAGTTATACAAACATGCAGGTTTCAGAAACAATGCCAACTTAATTTAGATTACATGCTTTCCCCTCTTGCTCCTGGCTATTGTGTCTTACCCAAAGTGGTGCAGTTCTTTACTGATTCAGCTACAGTGTGCGGTCTGTTGCCTGCAAAGTAAACCGGAGCACAGAAAATATTAATCTAGGTACTGTATAAAGTGAGAATATGGGAGATTACTTGTAGTACAGCTCATATTGGTTAATACTACTAATAATTAATTATCTTAATTTTAATAGTAATTAATAGAGTGAGATAAAATTTAACTACCCAATGTCCCTGTGCTCTAATGAAGTTATAGACTGATATAGGCCTGACTATTATTGGTTTTCAAAAGCCACATCAGTAATATTAGGATTTTGTGGTTTGCATGCACCTCTAATATTAGTGTTTTACCCCAAAGTAAAAGCTTTTCATGTAACTTCTAAAAATCAAATACAGTAATATTGGTCAGAAATTGTTACTGCCTTGAGAATTTTGTCAATAAAAATCAACTGCAAATATTACTGCTGGATCTGTCAGGTTCATGACCTCATCTAAGCAGTCTAAATGATAAGAGTGTAATACTGGATCTACTGAAAATGTGTCTACTAGGATAATTTACATATAATACACTTATATGTATTTATATTACATTGTGTAAGGAAGCTTAAAAAGAATAGTATGTTACTAAATTATAGCAATAAATGGATCCTTTGCTTGTTTTTTATTGTCACAGTATATCCAGCCCACTGTGAAACTGGAGTATTTGTATTCTTTTTTGATGTACATACAAGTTACACATAAGATAATGAGATTCACATGGTATAGACCCTTCAAATTACAGCTGTGTGAACAGCCGTTATTAATACTTTGTCTGCTAGTGGTACTTGCAGACTAAACCTATGAATTTCTTTCCTATCTAATATGGAAATTGCATATTTGCTGATAAGCTTTTGAACAACCTCAAATTCTGCCATTTGAACGTATGATTAAGAATGTCTGCCTGTATCATGGTTACTGGAAGCAATATTTAGTGAATAGGATATTAATTACTTCAGTTTACACACATTCAAATACTTCGGAAGATGATATTGCACTGTTTCTAAACATCATAGACTCTGTCAGAATAGACAATCTGAAGAGCTTGTTGCAGAGTTCTTTTTTTTGTTCTAAATATTTGTTGTATTATTATCAGTTGAGCTAATTTTCTCCAACAAATACTATAGTGAATTGTTATTGAAACCATTCATTTCAGTGTTAGTTAACAGGGATTAATTCTTGTACACTGTTTATGACATTGCCAATGGAACACACTGTGTTCTTGAATTAAACAGCTTATTTTCTTCACCACCTTATACCTCCTTCCCTTCATACCTCAGGTCTATCTGAACTGTGTCTATGCTGGTCTCTTGTATGTCTCAGGGAAAGAATACAAAATGGCAGAAATTCACACTCCCACAACTTTAGTAGTGTTAGGGAGATACTGTGACAAATATTAACCCACTAGTTAAATTTCTTTTCAGTAATCTGCTGTGGTCATCCAGATTAGAATTTTTAGCAAGTTAAATTGTGAAACGTGTACCACACAATCTTCCTTTCTTGTCGTCATAATGATGAAACCCCTATTCCTCACTAGAGTTATATGAAATGAGTTTCTGAAGGACCGAGAGAACAGAAAGGATAAAAATAGCCACTGAAAACAGTTTTGCACATTGCTGTGTGACATTTCAGCATATCCAAAAGCATGTCTCTGACACCACTGAAAACTGAACAGTGTTCTTACTATAGATATTCCTCAGAGAAATCTTTTGACTTGAACATAATCATATCAGTAATCTCTCTTTTGTCTCCTTTGTTAAACTTAAGGGAAAAGACTTATTGAAGATGTAACATTTTCAAGTGTCCTAGTTTTCCCAAGGTCATTGCAGGAGACTGAAAGAATTAAACTGTACACAGTGACATGCTGCTTGATTACATTTTTTAACATCTCATCAGTGTTCTTTAATGACTTACATTTTTCAACACCTGTCCTTCTTTAAGTTATAAGTTCCATTGTTTTGCTTCCCATAGTTCGAGATTTCGTTTCCTTGTACTGAGATTCAGTCAAAGGCAAGGAGTGGGAAAGGTGAATTAAAAACAGTTCTTGATAATCATGAAGACGTGATCCTCATTCTGTCCCTTGACATGCCTGCTCATATATTCATATAAAATGGGCCAGAGAGGTATAGTTGGTGGAAAAAATGTGGTTAGCAGTATTTTTTTTTTCCCCATGCTTGCAATCCCATGGCTTTTCACAGATGAGAGTGATGAATTACTATCAACACAAGACAGCTTTTTGATGTGTCCTCTTGTACATGAAAAACGGTGCTGAGACCACCTGAATTCATTTCTCTTGAGATTTTGAACAAGTATAAAAAATGGTTTTGTTTTGGACTTGGTAGGCCTCAGAAATGAAAATGCCAGTATGACGAGGACAACACATCAATCTAATTTGCTACCTGGGTTACCAATTCTTTTCTTTCCCTACTGAAATTGCTGCACAATATGTGATATAACATCAGCCATATTCCACTATTAAGCTGTAGTTCTTTTTAGGAAGTGAGTGTTTGTCTTCTTGAAACAAGCTTCAATTGCAAAGGCTGTAGGTACAAACAACTAGTGATATACTCATTTATTAACTTGAAAGTCATTTGGAGAACCTGTTTAATTAAAACAGAGATAGATAACAGGAAGAGGAGTTAAATCACTTGATGTGATCAAATAACACTGCATTTTTCTTGTTTCTGCTAGAGAACAATTTGATATTTTACAGTGGGGTGATTCTGATTTCCTATTGTCCTGACTAATAAGACAAAAACAAAACAGAACAAAAAAAAACAAAACAAAACAAAACAGAAAAAAGGAAAAGATTTAGATAAAGTATAACAGCTTATAGGCAAGAAGTTTGGGAAGCTGTGGTCACATGCAAATGTTGTTTCTTCTTACTTTCATCCACCTGAATGACAAGAATGATTTCTGGTGCATTCTGATTAGAATAGACGTAATGGAAATAGAATTTTCCAGAGCACAGAGGGTCAGTACAGAAGAAGGATTTCTAGAGTACAGAAAGGTTGCATAGTTTCTCATTTCTTTATGAGGGTTCTTTGGATAACAACAGCTTTTGCATCCATTTTTTTTTTAGTTCTTTGAGAATTAGCAAAAGTCTAGACTTCTTTTATTTAAATGTGTTTATAAAAGTCTTCTCGTTCTGAATATATCATAACATCCATCATTAACTAAGGTAATGGAGTGACAATATATACAACTTATGTTCAGTTCTAACAAAATTCTGCATCTCTCTCCTTTTCCTTAGGTTTCTTATACTCCAACTTCAGTACGCTGCAGTACTGTCAGTCTTTAGGATTAATAAAAACTAGAGGTATTTCATGTATGAATGCTTTTTTGCACATGTGCATGTTTGACCTGAGATGTATAGTCTAATTAAGAATGTTGATGCAAATTTTAACTTGAGTGTTGTACATTCATTCTGCTCCACTAAAATGAAGTTATACTACCTTATATACTATACACAACACATGATATACAGAAAATGTTTCATAGAAAGGTTACATTTTATCATTATTTCCTTGTGTCATAACTAACTGTCAAGTTATCCAAGAATATTGCAATTAACAACTGTGAAACATTGAAGTAGGAATATTCACATTTGACACAGTGTAGGCTAAAGTTAGACCAGATCATGTTTATCTTATCAATCCACTGAGGAAATATTGATTTTTGCTGAGGTGGATAACACAATTTATTATCCAATGGGATGAGTATTGACTTCAAATATTGGCCTCCTGGGAGAACATTTCTTCATATTCCCTAAAGACAAAGTATACATGCACCTGAGCTTGATTGCATCTGTCATAAGGATTAATACAAGGCTTTTGTGAGAAAGTCTAACACAACATGTTATTGTAGAAAATGTGGCACACATGGACATTGTAGTATGAATCCCACTTCTGAGGAAGGATTTCTTGCAATCAGCTGAGGGTATGTGCTGAAGATATACTAGAATGCTCTTCTAAGTAAAATGGAAACTATTGATAAATTGATAAATCATATGAGTTGTACAAGATGAACAATAATTCTAATTCAAATAATTTATAGCCTGTGAAAACATTCTGGTAAATGCAGTCTGTTGCAAACAAGAAGATATTAAAACCAGGCTGTGTGTCACAGTATTACTTCCAGCTAAAGAAGTGAAATAATATCTTATTGTATTTAAAGTGACAATTCTACCAATTTGACACCTAAGGAAGTTCACTCAAAGAAATAAAATTTAATTACATTTGCACATTTTCTATAACTGCTAGAATGAAGGGGCTGTAGCCTCAGCTTGTATAAATGAGTATATCCATGACAAACCATGTTACGTTTACAGATATTCGGACATACAGCTGACTAAGCAACAAAAGTATGGTAAAAGAGTTTTATTTAGTTAACTAGGCTATTAGTCAATCAAGACTATGAAGAACTCAACTGCCTAAGGTCCTGTAAGGAATCTAAGCTGATAAACTGAGATTTAGGTGTAAACTGAAGGTATCTATATCAACTGAAATGCTGAAAATCTCATCTGCACCCCACAGGACCTATTTCTGCAAAACAATTTGCTGTTCCACCTCAGACTTTTCAAGATCAGTAAATTTGTGTTTATGCACATGCCAAGTTTTTAGAATAAAAATCAGATTTATTAAAACTTGACAAACAATACAATATTAGAATTAAGAATTCTTCTGCAGACAAATACTAGAAATCTATCCCTTGAGCTGCTTTTATTCATACGGCGTGCTTATTTTTTACCCGAAGATCTCCTGCATGCCTATAGTTCTGTGTTCTGTCTTTGTCTCAGGCTATAGTAATCAGTGTAACTATATGTCCTTGGGAACCAAACCTACGTGCTTGTCTGCTTATTGAACAGATACTGTCCTCACACAACCTAGCACAAACAACTTCTGCACAAAGTATGGTGATAGCAGCTAGTATCAGAGCAGGGACCTTTTCTAAAAGAGTCAAAAAGCCAGCATGTGTCCACAGTGAAGTTACTCCCTTTCCTGAGGCAACTGAAGTCTGTATCTTTCTCTGTCCTAGAGGCAGCTTTAACTATCACACTAATGCACTGCAATATTTTCTCTGGTTTAAAGCCTTATTTTATGAGGGAATGAGTTGCACTTGCATGAAACTGAGATACTACAATATCAGTCAGAGTTCGAAATATTCAGCAGCTGACATTAGATACTCAGAGACTTCCTGACTGGAACTGAATTTCAGCTTCTGTTTACAGAAATGCCTGTGTGAGTGAAAGCAAATTACTAGTCACACAAAACAAGTGTTTCTCTTGCTGTGAAAAACAGATACAAATACAAACAGCATGCAAAAACACTCCCATTTTTGTACTCATGAGTCTTTATTCTCAGAGTAAAACTGCTTGAATGAAATAGGACCTAGGTTGGGTGAAACAATATGTTTCTTTAAATGACATTTAAAATTTCCATTAAGAAGAGAGATAATCTAGTTATCTGATTTACAAGTACATTATTCATTTGATCAAACAACTATATGCTTAAGGATATACCTATTAAATTTATAGACAGACACACATCTTCATAGCTCACTGAGTTCACATCTTTCCTTTCATATCAAATTTATCACCTGAACCTAGACGTGCAGAATTATTGTCTTTCTAATTTTGAAATGTACCAAACAGTAAAGAGTTTCATACAGCTCTGACAGTCATGGTTTTGTGTCTTTTGTCACATATGATAGAGTAAATTACAGCACAGATGAAGGTTAGTAAATAATTATAATAATTACTATATCTACAACAGATTTAATCTAGGTGTCATTCAGCCTGCAGCATGGAAACATCTTTGTGTTGCATAGTTAATATTCCATATTGTCATTCTCAGCATGTAAGGCCCCATTAAAAGCTTTTTAGAGCCACTACATTTTCTATAGAAACAAAGCTATAGTGTTACTTGCCCTTCAGTTTGGAAGATAACCTTCCTAATATAGGCTCAAAATTCAACAGCTCTTATTCTGATTAGAAGTCCCGCTGAAGTCAATGGAACTAATAGTACAGACCATGCTATAACTAGGTTTATTAACATTTCATTTAATCAATAAATGTTGAAAAACTTCTTTATAATTCTTTAAGAAAAAAAAATAATTACAAATTTGAGTTTAAAAAATCACAACAAATCATTTCAAGTGAAAGACCAGAAGAATATAACAGCTGCCCTCTCTCCAACCTGAAATGTATCAAATGCAGCTTTCTCTTGGTTCAAAGGAGAGGGGCAGGACTACAGATGTGGGAAGAGTGGGACACAATGAGGCTTAAACAGAGGCATTTCAGGCAGGGTAAGGTGTGAAAAAGGGAGACTTTGAAGTAAAAATTGTAAACAATGACAAGTGATGGGAAAGAATGTAACTGCCAGTTTTCTGCAGAAATAGAAAGTTTGCATTACTAATATTATTATGCCACATCTCTGCTGAACCAGATACCCCATTTCTCACTGCATATACTACAGACCTGAAGTGCTCCAGCACAGCACTTCTATATTTTAAGTGACCCCCCCTGTACCCGCAATGCCAGGGAGCCTGACTTGGGACAGCTGGAGGTGAGAGCTGTAGTTCTTTCTCTAGTACCAGCTGGAGCAACAAGCAGGCATCTGCAAGGCAATAGTGACCTACAGCTGCAAGTCTTCTCCACCCAGAAGAGGATTACTTTATTGGAAGTACATAGTTACTTTCCTGCCCAGTGGCCTTTGGTGTGGCTATCTATGCAAAAAACAAAAACAAAAACATAAACATAAACAAAAACAAACCTGTTTGCTAGGAGCACAGCCAGCCAGAGGTGGTGAATTATTCTTTGGGGCAAAACAAAGGAATTTCAGAAAATGCGAAGCTGAAATTTTTATTATCAAATTTGGCAGTTTGAAAATCTGGCTGTAACTCCCACTTGCTAAATATAAAAGCAGCAGCATCAGGCAATGGGTCTGATCCAATTGCCTTGGAAATCAATGAGTGTCTTTCTTTTGACTGGACTGAAGCTCATCCAACATCCTCTCACTCTATTACTTTCACTTCTATTCCTCCTCTCCCTCCATTTTTCACCTTCCCCAGCTTCTCTTCTGTCTGGCCCTTAAAGTATAAGTAAAAAGCAGGTATAGAATTATAATTTGGAAAAACCTACAAGTACTTAATACAGTAAAGTTAATCCCCAGCCTTAAAAAGTTTAGGCCTGTTTCTGTGATTCAAATAAGAACTCTGCAGGTAATTACTTGAACAAACTCTAAGACTGATACTATTTCGACACAGTGAATGCTTGAATTAATATCACATAAAACAATTTGGAAGACATCCAAACACTGGGTAGCAAAGTAGTTTTCTGGAAAACTTAACTCTGAAATTCTATGCTTTGCAATTAACAAAGGAAGATCAAACCACGGAGACAACAAATGCAGGACAAGATGTTTCATTGTCAGTGAAAATAAACCATTCAGTCTAAAGCAAAAATTCAGGGTGATAAAAACTGTCAGAACATATTTATTGGAAGGAAAAAAACCCCATCACAATATACTGAAATACACACAAACGTAATTATTTGGATTATTTTAGAATACAATCTACAGGATAATTTAATTTTATTGTGTAGGTACATTCAATTAAAACTTTAAACAAATAAATGAGAGTTAGTTAAGTCCTTTAAAGGAGAATAATTTATTTACTGAAAAAAATAAATATAACAATATGCAGATTTGTGACTAAAAGTACTGCTGGCTAAACCTTTTGAATCCTGAATCAAATGACAGCCCAAAAATAAAATACATTTTTTATATAACAGTAAATGCTGAGAAAGTAGCAATAATATTACAACCAAAACTTTAAGTAAGTATTCTACTATTTTAATAAATTATTTGGCTTTTTTTCACCCTTAATAAAACTTTATTTTCTAGAACAGAAGGTTTTAGTAAAATGTGACTTTCAACTCTAAACATTCTATTGTAGTTTCACAATATATGCTAATATAATTTAGGTCTAAAGAAATACAAGTTAGCAATCCGGGGCAGTGGCATTGTAATATTTTTTCACTTGACAAATAAATAAAAACTTGATTTTTGTTTTTATCTTGTTAAACATTGTACCATACACATTTATTTTAATGAGATATTATACTCATGGGAAAAACTCTGCTTTCAGTCTCCCTAGAGAGTTGCTAGCATAACATTGGAAGAATGTCTTAGTTTGGATTTACTCCAGTTTAAGTGCATAGAAAATTTTCTCAGTTATATTAATATTAAGCTCTATTTAGTCATCAAGGTCTTACCAAGATCATTACTTAATACATGATCTACAAGTTAATCTAAGTGCAATATAAATTATGATAAAGAATTTTTCATGATTAAAAAAAAAATCAACCAAACTAAGAAAAACAACAAAACAAAAACGAAACTAAAAACACAAAAAAACAAAACCAAAACAAAACCATAAACATAAACATAAACAAAGAGCTAGCTCATGGTTTTACTGCAACAGCTGGTTCTATTCTTTTTACCTCCTAATTTATTGGGAAAAGTAAATTGATGCTGAGGTTGGATTATGGATTATTTCCTTAAGATTAAAAGCTATATTCTGCCATAAGAAAAAATAATCAGGACCAAACCCTATACTACATCATAAGTACTAATTTTGGTTTACTATTTACATTATAAATTTTTAACAGGTGTTCCTTGTTATGATCCTCTGATTACTCTTCAAGCACTTGAAATGTTTGAAGGGGGAAAAACAATAACAGCAACAACAAAACAAAACAAAATACATATTAAAATAATATTAATAATTTTTAAAAATACAACAAACAAACAAAAAACATAGACCAAGAAAATATGTTTAACCCTATCAGAACTGAGAAGTCTCTGAGAAGGGTAATCGATCACTGAACAAATTAGGCATATAAGGAGAAATGAAAGAGGTTTTGAGCACTGCAAGTGATAAAAGGTCAGTTTCAGCCATTTTTTATGGCAGAAGAAATTGAAGAGATATCTACCAGATATCAGTATAGTTAAAAACATTCAGGCAGTATGAGAAGTATATAGAATTATGGAAAAATATAAATTAATAGCTATTTTAAAAAACACACCAATGGTGAGGCTACTGAATGACACAAACCTTCTTATTTCATTTTTATTTGTTCTGTTCTAAGTCATTTGATATCTCTTTTCTGCTCATTTCATAATCCAGTAATGCTAACTCTTCACAGTTTATGAGCCATGGCCATAATCCATATTTTTCCTGTTAAGGAAATAAAAATACTGTCTGCCAAGAAATTATATAACCTGACTTACAGAGACCTACAGTTGGGGCTTAGTTATCATTATTCACTTAGGGTTTGCATGGCTTTCTGTAAACATGTATTTACCAAGATTAATAATGATTTGAATTATCCCGCCTATGTAGTAATTCATAAAATACTTTAAGTGGTCAGAGATTATAAGTGCCTGGGCTGATCACTTTGTTTTAACATGGATTTAGTTTAAAATTCAGTAAGAAAAACAGCAGTAGCATCTCTACAATAATTATGCTCTTGTTGTCCATCCTTCATTAACATTTCAGTTTTGATTCATATTTGTAATTTTAATTTAAACCAGAAGTAAACTATATAATCAGTAGTACTAGGAATATGTTCAAGTCCAGACTGAACGTAACTACATCTATATTGTTTAATAAAGAAACACACAGGCAGCAATATCAAAGGTTGCACCCTTATATTATTCAGTTTGCATAGCTGTTAGGTCTCTCATCCATGCATAGTCCATCTAAATTTCTCAAGGAGTACACTCAGGCACAACTCAAGGCACTGATCACTCCAGAAACTTCTTTTAAAAGGCTCTATGGATGTGCAGTATTCCAACAACATCCTAAAGGTTTTGCACTTTCCTGTTCTCTCCTGCAACATGTATGTACAGGTAACAACTATCCTAAAAGTCACACTGAAAAAAGACTATTCACATTGTTTCTGAAGCTATGACCTGGCAAAACAAAAACAAAACATTAAAAAAATCATAATTATATCTCTGGATCACAGGTCCAACCTCTGGATCCAGAGGAGGTCTAGGTGCATGTGATCAATACCATGTCTGATAAGAGTTTGTAGAGTCAGCTATGGCTCAATAATGTGGCAGTAAGCCAGTTTGTGCCCCTGGGCTTTGGGGCCAAAGATCACTTTTGTTGTCTTCAGAATCACAGACAACAGCTACATCTGAAATACGTTTGCTGTCAGTGAGAGAAAGTACCCAAATGATGTAGCCAGCTCACTTCTGTGGTACGTGAAGGGCTTGGTATGCTGTCAATTCGCTTTTCATCTGCATCCATCTTTCTTCAGCGTTGCAACACTGGAGACTCATCCTAGTACCATACATGCAACAGGAACCAATGGAATTCTAGGACCTAAAGTAAATGACATATCAAACCTATTTGAAAATATGGCTATACTTCACGATGTAAACCTACATTACCTCCATTGGCACATCTAGGCTACTGTCCGTATTTCTTACAGACGACCATTGACATTGCAAGTCATCAATAACAGGCCTTTGTTAAGGTCTACATTCAGAATTAAAACAAACAAAAAAAATCCAAACCAATGGAAGGCTAAGTTTCCTTCCTCCAGAAACCATGCAGTAGACCCAGTTGCTACAGCAACAGTTCACAAATCTCCCCGATGAGATGAACTAGCCAATGCATCACCCGGGACTGGGAGAGAAATGCTGCACTTGAGAGCAGGAGATGCAGTGCTCAGCAAAGCACTGTGTAAACAGGAGTTAAACATGCAGTGAAATTTTCAGAACTGAACCACAAAACAACCATGAATTACTCAAATTTACAACTTTGCATCACGAGAAAGAATACAACAGTGAGTACAGCCACAGATAGTCCTCTTTATGTGTGTGGTCTTCCTATAAATCATGACAGGCTTCCTGATGCCTCAGCTGATGTCCTTATTGTTTCATATGCCCACATTTTATCATGAAGTACTTAGTAACATTTTTGTGTATGTGTGTAATATGCATGCTTAAATTGGCCTGGGAACAGAAAGCATAATTTAGCATGTCGGAATACTCAGATCATCATATTAATTAAAATTGGAAGTGCAGAGCTGCATCCATAAAATATTGTTACCTGCAAACTTTTTCTTAGACACAATGGTAAACCTGATTGATTACAGTTTATAATAGCAATAATCCCTGCAATATCATTCATTAGCACAGTTAACAACTAATTTGCTGGAGTTTTAACTGCCCTTGGCTTTCCCTCAAGCTGTTCACAAACTAGTCATTAACTGCTAGCTACAATTGATTTCTCAGGGCCACATTTAAAAGAAATTTTATTTCAATTCAGCACCAACAGAGCCTAATCTTGATTTAGAAAGCAAAAACCATTCTCTACCATAGTGATAGACCTCTTATTCTTTATTCCCTTTGGTATATCCCTTCAGGGATATATAGGCATGTAAGCTTTGTGGCTAAGGGCTAAAGAAAAAAACAAGCCCCTGCTATTCTTTTTTTTCCCAAATTTTTAAGTGGTAAGGGAACCCAAAAAGGAAGAGCACTCTATTGACATCTAGTGGAAAGAAAAGAGACAAACAAAATGCTCCAAAGACCAGCCTGCAGCTTATTTGCTTGCATATATTATTTCTTTAAGTTTGGAAACTGTTCCTGCTAATACCATAAATAAAGAGACAGTTCTGATCATAAACGTGCACAGGAATAATGGCCAATTAAATGTAGGGAAACAGAGTGGACAGCTAACCTAAGGCAATAGCTTTCTGTAGCTGGGTACAAAAGTTATGGTCTTTATTAAACAAACAAACAAACAAACAAGTGACTTTGTAGAAAAATGTTTTGAAAAAGATGACAAGTTTAGGAGGAATCTGTGAATTGAGAAAAAAGAAAAAAAGTCTCTTTAAGAATCACTTGTATGTTACAGGACTGTTGGATTTCAGTGCTTCCTGTATTCTTGGTAAGAATTTATAAACACTGGGAATGGTTAGTAAAGCTGCTAGCAGAACAAGAAGAGGAGAAAAATGGAAAAATGATGAGCAGGTGGCACAACAAAGAGTAGTGAGGGGTTGACACTAGAAACAGCGTAGGTCATATCACCATGAGGTCAGCAGTAGGGCTTTAATACCCAGCCAGACTGGGCAATCCCAACTCATAGACATGTTATTGCAGAACCAGAGAAAAAAAAAAGCTGACTTAGGAGTTGTCTTATTGTAAAAGAGGACTATCAAATAGTCAGTAGTTAGGAGATGTATGTTATCCTGCTTATGTACTTTCTTACGTTTTTATTTTCTCCCTCAAATAAAATATTATTTGTTAAATCAAGAATTTACATTTGTGAATGAGGAAAAATAAAAGCTGACTATGTATCAGAAAGTATATTTTCTGGTGTTTGTGTATGAGGATTTAAGCCTTAAAAAACATTGAGAGTAGCCCACTCGATTCCAAATAAGACCTGGCTGAAAGGCTATATGGAATTCAAATTTGTGATGAACATACTACTGGACAGAAGTTACACTATGTCACAATCTTTTTCTTCCCCGTCTCTGTCTATTTTTCCCTTCATTTTATTAGCTCTCTGAAAGTATTAATATGTTACTTCCCTCCTCTACTCAAAATAAAATAACTGCCTTTCCATCCATGCCCTAATTTTTCAAACAAGGGCTCTCATGACTGATTCTGTGGACATCTGCCTGTGCATGAGATCCTCTGTGAACATCCACAAAGCCACCCCATTGCCATTCTTTTCATCCTTCATTGAACCTTTTCATCCTTCATTGAGGCCTAGGTGAAATGATACAGAAGTTATACAGCCAGAGGCCCTGACTACAGCTTTAACCTTTAATCAAAATTGTCTCTTATCTTCTTGACCTCTGCCTTCTGTTTTGGGGATCTCTTTGTTTGGATCCTTATACATGGCTCACACATTTTTAAAGTGGGGACTGACTGTTGCGTATTAATGTAGCTAGTGGCAGAATGGGACTTTGAATCATAAACAGAGTCTCTTCATAAACCTTCAGAACAGAATCACAGAAATAGTGAGAAAGTCTTCCATCTATAAAAAGTGGCTCGGACAAGAGAAGCATGGAAATGAAGACCACTATTATAAGTAGGTACGCAAAATTCATGTATTTCAATAACATAGAATTCCATGCAAATATTTTCATCATATACTGCTGTTGTGTTTGGCTTAGCTTGTTTTTCCCCCTTTAATTCCAGGGGAGAAAACTTTCTGCATGTTAAAAAAAAAAAAAAAAAAAAAGCAATAAAAAAAGAAGACAAGATGAAAAGTAAGAAGCAGCAGGAGAGATTAGAATTCAAGTTTTTCAATAAACCTGATACTATAAAAATGAAGTTGGCACAAAATAGATTAATAAGTAAACTAATTGAGTAAACTGTTTTCATAGATTAGGTTGCCAAATTTTCATTTAGACTTCTTCCTTTTTTATGTTGAAAAATTTGCATGTCATGAAAAATTATTACTGTGATAAAAGTGCTTTGGAGAATGTCTATATATATGTGTTTTCATATACATGCATACGAAAGAGAGATTTAAAATCCAATACTCGCCTTTCAGAATTGCAAATTTGCATTTGTTGACTAGGTGATTGACATACACATATACACACAGAGGGACTGACAGAACTGACAGACACTACCACCATGCATGGAAGACTTTTATCTCAAGGAAAGCACACTGATATTAACTCTTGTTTATTTGAGCTCCAATTGAAGACTTCCAGTATTCAGCTAGCTCTGTCAAAGTCTTGTCACTCATGCGTCAGTGTGAAATATCTCTCCTGTTCTTGTTCTTTCAGCCAGTACTCTGGTCTATATATTTGCAATCTGTTGTCTTGACAGCTTTAGCTTTCTCCTGTACAGCCTATCCACCATCCTTTGTCTGTTCTTTTCAAAGTACCAAAGTTAAATGCATCACTCTGTTCTGGAAAACCAACATTAACTTGTTGTCCTCTGAACTTTTTATCATCTTATCACATTCATGCATAGCCTTCTTCAAGTTTTCCATATTATTACTCTGTGTGAAATACCTGATTTTTTCTTAAATCTGTTCCACACTTTGACTTGTTCTTCACCTTCTGAACGCTTCCTTTGTTCCTTACAGACAATTTTATATTTTTATTTTTTTATACTATTCTCTTTAGTATGAAATAATTTTCCACCTTCCATCCACTAAGTCTTTTTTCTCCTGCGCATCTTTTGCTAAAAAACAGTAAAAGAGATGATTTCTTCATTAAAAAGTAGAATTTAATCTCACTCTAACTTGTCTTCACATCTTTTATCTACAAATGTATATCTTGGGTAAATTTGAGCAAGTTTCTTCGGTTCAGATTCAAAAAAGTTCACAGGCAAAGATTTGATAAGGTCCTGACAGGTAAGGCAATGGAACTGAAAATCTCTGTACCCTAAATAGTACATCAGTAGCTTTAAGATACATCTATACTAGTAAGTTAAAAGTATCCAGAATCAGTGGCTGACATTGAGGCTGACAGGCATTAAATGAGTCTTTGTGTGTGTCCATACCACCAAAATCTTTCATCTTCTGAAACAGACAACCAGACCCAAAATGGTAATTACACATATCCATAGCATTGATAACTTCTGAGCCATGCCCAGGAATTATTTGGGAGAATGCTAATTAACTCAATTCCAACCATTAAGGACCACTATAGAAATATAAAATAAAATTTAAAAAATAAACACTGAAGTTCCAGAGCACGTGAACATTCCCTGGAACTGTTTAATTTACTAATACAAACATAGAAACAGACATCTCAGATTATGATCCATTGATCCAACCATGACACACTCTGTTGTGGTCAACAGGAAATATTAAGTGCAGGATTTATCTTGAAACATACTTCATGCTTTTAGCCTCATTATTTGGTTCCTTTTTCCACTCCTTTTTTGAAGAAAAGTAGCCATTGCTTTTCACAGAAGGGCCAAATGGCTCATCCTTTGAAGGACAAAAGTTAAATAGTATGTTTTGTGATGCAAAATTTATTTATAAAGTCCAACACATTTTGCTGGGAGGGACATGAACTTGTATTCCAAATTGCACTGTAATATCCAGACTACTTGATGAAGATGTGTGGTTTTTCATAAACAAACCATTAAAGCAGAGAGTATTATTATGGGTAAAGCATCTGTAGGTGATCTGATCTCACCTCTATCATCCATGTTAAATACTATTATACTATACAGTAGACACATTCCTAATAATACACCCATCCTGTTAATATACCAGATCAATAAGTGTACTGGTTTGTGTATATTTTTCTCACCAAATGAGTCCTCTGAATTGAAATACGATTTGAGTAACAGAGGCAGACAGTGAACTTCTGCGGGAGAAGCAAATGTCCTCAAGGACAATGTGTTTTGAATGTAAGTGGAAAATTAGGATTTGAACTTCCTACTTTTAGGAAGACTCATGGATCTGAACCTTCATCATCCGTGTCTCAATCAACACTCTAACATCTGGACATGTGCCTAAATTTGGAGGTAACTACACCTTTCAGAGTGTGTGTGTCAGGCATGTTTGAGAGTGCCAACTCTAACAGCTGCCTCAGGGAACAGAGCCAAATGAAGAATCATTTCTCAATCTCAGCTGATTTTAGGATTATGTATCACATCACTCCTCATGACCAAGGCACAGGAACACCTTGACAAGGTTAGGAGCATAACTCTGTGTTTACATAATTTTAGAGTTAAAAAATAAACTTCACCAGGGAAAATCAGTAGGTTAATGGGAGCTTTCTTTCCTCTGTGTATTATTTGCCATTGTGAATTGCTTGTTATTATGCCAATTCACTGCAAAAAATAGCTAGAATCTACCTAATATTATTAAGATTTTTCTCTGTTTCAACATTACTGTGGCTAATAGTGTTGATCACGAAAATAAATCCTAAAGTTCTGTTTTTCATTTAAAATCCTCCCAGAGTTTAATTTTTATGTTACTTTTTTTTTCTTTCTGTTAGAAATGTAGTGTATCTTGGACTCAAAGTCTGTGATGTTGAAATATTGTATAAATAATACTTTAGAAAGTATTTTTCAAATCGTACTTCCTTTGCTGGGGAAGTAGTTAACTCTTTAATTTGCTACTTTTATTTCTAGTTAAAAGAATTCTAAGGCCCTTCACTTTCACTCTTTCTTACCTCTAAAAAGAATACTCTTTATCAGCATTCTAGGAGGCAGGATTTTCAAGTGTCAGGAGATCAAACTTCAACTCAAGTGAAAGGCATCAGGAGCTAGAAATTAAGCATCAAGAAAGCAATATCCAGGTGTCAAACAGAGTCAGTCAGTATGCAGTTTGATATAAGGATCTGAAGATGGAATTACTCCTCAAAAAGAACCACCCTAATTTTGGTATATAATTTGTTTAATTTTAGTCAAACTAAGGTTGACTTTAGTCAAACTAAGGTTGGATAAATAAAGTTTATATGTGCATGTGCTGTATCTATTTGTCTGTTATCCTCAAATGATTGTGAAAACAAAGGTTAATTACAACTGTATTTGACAAAAGGTCAGTAATCTCTTATATGCTGAGTTCCTCAAGGTAGCCAAGTTGATGGGAAAAGCCTATCAGTGTTGCTATTCTCAAAGAGCTGAAATGTGAGTTCAGCAGGGTTTGAAAGAGCTATCATGGAAAATGCTGAAGAGAGACATTATAGAATAAGCGACTACCAGAAGACTTTTAGAATTAATCTTGCACTTAAAGAATCTGGAGTTTCCAGAATTGTGCTAATAATTTTATCAGGGTCACAACATGAACTCTAGTTCTTGTGCCTGGTTATCTATGATATCTAATTGTTACCATTCTCTTGTGCATAGTTTTTGATTTTAGATGTGTCTACAGATATTTCTCCAGGCATAGTGACTTGCATAGTGCAGGCCAGCAACCATTCCCAAAGGTACTGCGACATCTGTGGGTGGAAGAAGTTTGCAAGTGATTGAGTTAAGTTATCTCAGATCAACCACATGGACAGAATTTGAGAAAAGTTGCTGACATTGCTCAGCTTTCTTGTATAGATACAACCCCAAGATTGTAGACTTTTGTTTCTTGCCAGACTTAACAGCTCAATGCTCAGCTGCTAAGCACTTAGAGAGCTTCCAAAATGCTTGTTGAGGGAAGGGAACTCCTCTCCTAATTTCTTTCCACTTGTGCTTTCTTTGAAACCATGTCCAAAACCGGGAAGGGTGAGCTGCTTTTCACCCAGCGGCAGTACTGTTAAAGTATTGGCGTATATGAACAGAATTAAATTCAACTCCTTTTCTCCAGAAGAGTTCCCTTAACAGCAGATTACAGGCCTCACTTTGTGGTTAGCATCTTCCTACTCTTCTGCTGAAGATGTGTAACTCTGCAAAAAGTGATGAAAGGTTCACTGAAATAAAGTAAGACCATAATTTTGTGTAGGAGAGACTAGGATGTCACCTGAAACAGGGGAGATATAAATTATGGTATCTGTTTCAGAAATGATCAAGCTTTCTGTTAGTGACTCTATAAGTAAATTTCAAAATAACTATTTAGAACAGGAATCACAGTTCAAGACTTTCTTTCCAAGTACAATTTCCCAACTACTCCCTAGTCAGATGAAACATATATAGACTATTCCCATATGGGATGTGGTTTTGAATAATCTTAAGTGAGGGAGAAAAATTAAGTTGCCTCTTCTACCATCTGGGCAACACTTTAACTGTGTCATTCTTACAGGAGAAAACAAAACAAAACAAAAACCAAACCAAACAAACAAACAAAAAAAAACAAGTAAACAAACAAAAACCCACAAACAACAAAACCCACCACACTATTTCTTCCAGTTTAGTTTAATGAAAATAACATCTGAACAATATTTGCTAACAGTCCACTTTTGTCACTATCTTAAGTTAATGGTGAAAAATATTTTTGTATAAAACAGTGATTTTTTTGGAAGAGGAATTTCTTGCTTTATATTTTGATTGAGCTTAGGTACAAAGTAATCTCTTAACTGCTGACCTGTAATAAGACTGGCACAGTTCTAGGCATGCACAAAGAAATACTCGTAAAGGTTTAAGAAATTTGAAGTAAAGAAACAGGGAATGTCATTAATGTAGACAAGCAGGGAGTTAGAGGGAAGTTGAGTAGGAATTTTTAAAATCACAGATTTTCTATTGAGCATGTAGATTTTGTTCTGTTCTCATGGCAGATTAAGATTTTTTTTTTTTTTTTTTTTTAATCTGACAAATGAAATTGTATTTCTGGCTGATGCTGCTGGGAGTTGCCATAATGATTGATGACTTTCAAATCAATGTCTGGTACATTTTTCCCCTCTCTGGCTAAAGCAGATATTTAAAGGCATCCGTAAATCCTAAGATTTAGTTGAAAGATCTGTTGCAGACACCTGCGTATAATTGATGCTGAATAGAAGCCTGAAATATCATTGTTCAGTTCATTACATTTGAAATCTGTGTAAAATGAACCATTGCATTGCAAACTACTTGGGTGGCACAAATGCAGCTTCAAAAACTCTGTCATATAACATCCTATGATGGTAATATATCCAGTTCTGAACAAGGCAGGATCTAAATCCTTTATTGAAGGTCATCTCTTGTGAGATATATACAAACATCCTAAAATATGAGCTTTTTCTTCTCATTTTACTGGCTTTTCACAGTTCCATAAAAGAATTGCTAGTGACCCTAGGAATAAGGTCTCTGTTAACATTTTGAGTCTGTACAAAAATAGTCTGGGTACATTAAGAAAAGAAGACATAATCAGTCTCTTCATTCTGAAGTGAGAAGCAATGAAAAGCATGACAGTATAACATAAATGTTTAGAGAGAAGAAAGTCTAGCAGATTGGAAAGCCATTTGAAAGATACCAAGCAGAGACTTGATGAAAGCCCCATTTTCGTGGACACCCGGAGATGTTCACAAAATGCTGAGGTGAGCTGAACAATAAAGTTTTATGTAATTCAAGGAGAACATCATGATTGCTCAGCCACCTCTTACAACGGGTAGAGGTGAAATGGTGTGTATCAGAATGTCATAAAGATTGATGGCATCTGCTGCTTCGAAATGTGTCTATCTACATGCAAACAATTTGCTGTGTGAACTGAAGAAAAACAGGCTGTTTGCCCAGGAAAGGTGCTTTAGCAGGCTTAATTTCCATAGCCCATTTACAGAGCTGAAGCAAGAATGTCCCAGAGAAATCAACCAGGTCATGATAAGAATTCAAAGCCACAAAACTAAATAAAAAGAGATTATTAGCCACATCACAGTAAGCAAACAGTAAAGTCTTAAGCAATCAATACTTGACAAGAGACATGTCACAAACTTCATGTATAGGTCAGGCACAAACTAAGTTTTTTAAATAAATCGACTGACTTTTGGACAAGGCACATAAAATGTCACTTTTTGTCTCTCAGTTGATATTTTTCTCAGAGAGTCAAAAAATAAAAAATCACCTCCTTCAGAGATTTGGTCGAAAAGATAGTCACTGCTGATGCAAGTTTAAGGGGGAAAACTGCAATCAAGTGGAAATTTTTGTCAGCACCTTAATCTCTGATTTGTAGAAGGTTGTGCTTTGGGATATTTGGTATGTCTGAGAATTGCCACCAAAGAGCCCTTCTGTTCTTTAATGGCTGCACTAAATCTTAACAAACGTGAGCATGAAAACTATTGTGCTGTACTTGTGAGGCATATATCAAAGTTATATTTTTTTAAAGCTTGGAAAGGCAGTTGAATCATGCATGCTCTTTATGGAGCTCTGATCAGGCTGATAAAGGCAGTTCAGCTTCAATAAATGCTTTTTAAGTGAATGTTTTGGAAAGTGAATAGGAAATTCAATGCTCAAACTGTTGCCAAACTGCTCCCATAGCACTTTGATCACTTTGCAACTGACATTTTGTTGAAAATGTCTTGTTTTTATTAAAATGTTTGCATCTGGGGATTCAGAAAGTTAACTGTAGTCACTGAGAAAATAATATACAGCAAAACCGAGTGACATAACTTATTAAGTACTTTGTACACATTTCTTAAAAAAGAAAACTTTTTCCCTGTGGGGTCAAACACAGCTTTGCTCTTCTCTGAAAAAAAGTTCATATTGTTAAAGCAAAACAAGTGCAGAAGATAAATCAAACAGCGGAGCTTTGCCTGAGGCAAAGCTCCTCAAGTTATAAGGCTTTGCTATGAAAATAATGTAGACATCCAATAATTTAAAAATTAATAAAATACAAAAAAAAAAAAAAAAGATAATGTGAATTGTCTGTGTCATGCTTTTCTTAAGTATTTATGTCAAACTATTTTCTGCTGAAGGACATCAAGGACAAGATGTTGTAATTATCTTATTTTTCCCAATTCAGGCTGCGTATCTGACCTTTGTTGTGTGACCCTAGATATGTATGTAAAACCACAATAGATGATTTTTACAAGATAAGTGTTAATGTACACTCATGGTTCTAAAGTAAGAACAAAGTTGTCTGTGTTAAATTTACTCAGAATATACTTAGAATACATTTAAAAAGCATCAGTTTGGAGTGTGGAGTGATTCCATTCTAATGGAGAAAGAGATACAATCAATTTGAAAATTACAAAGAAATCCACTTTGGTTTATTTTCCTTTTTTTTCTAGATGAGAGAGGAGAGGAGAGGAGAGGAGAGGAGAGGAGAGGAGAGGAGAGGAGAGGAGAGGAGAGGAGAGGAGAGGAGAGGAGAGGAGAGGAGAGGAGAGGAGAGGAGAGGAGAGGAGAGGAGAGGAGAGGAGAGGAGAGGAGAGGAGAGGAGAGGAGAGGAGAGGAGAGGAGAGGAGAGGAGAGGAGAGGAGAGGAGAGGAGAGGAGAAGAGAGGAGAGGAGAGGAGAGGAGAGGGGAGGGGAGGGGAGGGGAGGGGAGGAGAGGGGAGGGGAGGGGAGGGGAGGGGAGGGGAAGGGAGGGGAGGGGAGGGGAGGGGAGGGGAGGGGAGGGGAAGGGAGGGGAGGGGAGGGGAGGGGAGGGGAGGGGAGGGGAGGGGAGGGGAGGGGAGGGGAGGGGAGGGGAGGGGAGGGGAGGGGAGGGGAGGGGAGGGGAGGGGAGGGGAGGGGAGAAGGAATCCTGTCTGATGCTGTTGCAGACTTGATCAGCTGGTATTTTTCATTTGCAGTAGTCATTATCCCACTGTTTCTCAGACCAGTGATCATTCTGCATATGCACACCTACAACTTTCTCAGAATAACAGCCCATCAGAGTGTAATGAAGTGGCTGGAATCTTCTTTTTTTTACCTCATTACAAATGTTGAGAATGCATGCAGCTTATTAAAAACTAATCCCCTAAAAAATCTCAGGGAATGGATAATTTTATAGCCACACATTAATTACTGCTGATTTAGGCATGAAGAGATTTAATTTTTTTTTTTTTTATTAAGTCATGCACACAAAAGAATTTATTCCCTAAAACTAATTTCATTTTTAAGGTGATGTGTTTTGACGACAACTTCAGGCAACACATTCTAGTGAGTACAACAGAAGCAATTTGTATGCATTGATAAAATTTCAGATCTAATCAAGATATGGAATAACACTCTTTCAATAGTGGCAAGCAACCACCACAAATAAATGTAATAGGTCCAGATTTTTTCAGTGTGTGAGAAAAAGAGTTGTGACCAGAGGACAGCCAGTTAACAAGAATCACAAAAGAAGATCCAACCTGGGATCATCTGCTTCAGAAGCAGAAGCAACCAGGCCCAGATGCTTTAGCTGAGAGATGCAAAATATAATAGGAAGACATGGAATATTCTGTCTCCCATGAATGTTGCCTCTAAATTTCTAAGACTCGCAGACTCCTTTAAATACTAAAATTTGAAGTTTAATTACTCTTTCAGAATATTTTTGCAAATGTTACTCCAGTCTTCAAAAAGGGCAAGAAGGAGGACCTGGGTAATTATAGACCAGTCAGCCCCACCTCCATCCCTGGGAAACTGATGGAACGACTTATCCTTGGTGCCATCTCAAGGGATATCAGGGATAAAAGGGTCATTACGGGAAGTCAACATGGCTTCACCAAAAGGAAGTCATGCTTGACCAACCTCATTGATTTTTATGAGGACATAACAAGATGGATGGATGATGGCAGAGTGGTGGACGTGGTCTACCTTGACTTGAGTAAGGCATTTGACACAGACTCCCACACCATCCTCACAGCTAAATTGAGGGAGTGCGGTCTGGATGACCAGGTAGTGAGGTGGACTGCAAACTAGCTGAAGGGAAGAAGCCAGAGAGTTGTGGTCAATGGGGTGGAGTCCAGTTGGAGGCCTGTGTCCAGTGGAGTGCCTCAAGAGTCAGTACTGGGGCCGGTATTATTCAATATATTCATCAATGATTTGGATGAGGGAATAGAGTGTACTATCAGCGAGTTTGCTGATGACACAAAGCTGGAAGGAGTGGCTGATAAATCAGAAGGCTGTGCTGCCATCCAGCGAGACCTGGACAGGCTGGAGAGTTGAGTGGGGAAAAATCTAATGAAATATAACAAGGGAAAGTGTAGAGTCTTACATCTGGGTAGGAACAACCCCAGGTTCCAGTATAAGTTGAGGAATAACCTATTAGAGGGCAGTGTAGGGGAAAGGGACCTGGGGGTTCTGGTGGACAGCAAGATGACCGTGAGCCAGCACTGTGCCCTCGTGGCCAGGAAGGCCAATGGCATCCTGGGGTGTATTAGGAGGGGGATGGTTAGTAGGCTGAGAGAGGTTCTCTTTCCCCTCTACTCTGTCCTGGTGAGACCACATCTGGAATATTGTGTCCAGTTTTGGGCCCCTCAGTTCAAGAAGGACAGGGAACTGCTGGAGAGAGTCCAGCGTAGGGCAACAAAGATGATAAAGGGAGTGAAGCACCTCCCTTATGAGGAAAGGCTGAGGGAGCTGGGTCTATTTAGCTTGGAGAAGAGACTGAGAGGTGACCTTGTTAATGTTTACAAATATATAAAGGGTGAGTGTCACGAGGATGGAGCCAGGCTCTTCTCGGTGACAAA
The DNA here is from genome assembly GCF_036013475.1 of Columba livia. Taxonomy (NCBI): domain Eukaryota; kingdom Metazoa; phylum Chordata; class Aves; order Columbiformes; family Columbidae; genus Columba; species Columba livia. The sequence continues at coordinate 41,531,237 of NC_088602.1, read as the reverse complement.
CAATGGTAGGACAAGGGGTAATGGGTGCAAACTGGAACACAAGAGGTTCCACTTAAATCTGAGAAGAAACTTCTCAGTGAGGGTAACAGAGCACTGGAACAGGCTGCCCAGGGAGGTTGTGGAGTCTCCTACTCTGGAAGCATTCAAGACCTGCCTGGACGCCTTCCTGTGTAACCTCATCTAGGTGTTCCTGCTCTGGCAGGGGGATTGGACTAGATGATCTTACAAGGTCCCTTCCAATCTCTAACATTCTGTGATTCGGTGATTCTGTAACTGTAATGATTCAGGGTAGTATTATTATTAATGTTGTCTTATTTATACAAAAAGTGTAGAGTCTTAAGATCAAATGTTACATTTTTACAATGTAGGTATCTAAGTTAACCACTAGATCATTGTGGAGGAACCAGTAAATCTAAAGTGCTATTCATTTCATCTGAAAGCAGATATATAAAATATATTACTCAGGTGTTTAATTCACACCAGTCACCTTCAAATTTATTTTAATTACAACAGACCTTAAAAAAAAAAAAAATCAAACAATGTGTAACAGGTGTGGAATTATTTTCTGCAAGACCATATGCTAAAAATTAACATTACTTCAAAAGATGATTGTACAAATTCTGAAGAAATAGCTTCTGGCTCAGGAAGTCCCGAGGCTACAAATTGTAAGAGCACATTCATGCCTGACCTGCCACAAATTCTTACCTGCACTTTATTTGCAGAAAGCACAATAAAGAGATCTTAGGCCTGACCAGATATTGGCAATATTCTGTCCTTAATAGGTAAAATATATTCACCAATAACTTTTAACCATAATTTCATGTAATTCCAAGAGTTTATTCGGTCCAAAAAGAAGACAATAAACACTATTTTTTCTGTATTTTTCTGACACATATTTACAGTAGGTTTTTTAATTTTCCTTAAGTTAGAATTGCTGTAGTAATAATAACGATGATGATGGTAATAACAAAAAACTCATAAACCCTTTAATAATAAAATTTCCACCTGCAAATCAATGATTAATTTATTAATTCAAGGTTGTTTATACTACTTTCTGAATAATGGCAACCAGAAAAAGTGAAGGACCATTTCCTAGAAGGTACACCAAACTCCATGTCTATTTATCCACAATTTTATATGTCATTCCTTAGGAGGCATCTAATAAAGAAATGTCAGATAGTGCTCATTATGTTATATCTTCAGTTGTATGCTCAAATCAGGCACCTAACATTCATTAATTGCATTCCAGGCCCTTTGACAGTACAAGGTGTGTGCAGCGTGCTGGTGGTTGATGTTGTGCCAGAACCTCTTTACAAGACTCTCCTTACCCATATCCTGGTTTAAATACATTGTTAACTCTGTACAACCCCTAAGTACAACCCTACTCAAAGTAGAAGAGTCTGCCTAAGTATCACAATAATTAATAACACCGTCCTGGAAAAGGGGAGGAAGGCACGCAGCAGTGGGTATGCTTATAGTCCTAATTGCTCATCTGGGGCTTAGATCCTCCTTTGTTGGAAACAACCTCATGTCAATAATTCCCTGTCTCCCTTCACAGTTGTGGCATGGTTATGGACTGTAAGACTTTTGCTTAGTGCATTGCAAGTGTGCCTTCTTAAATGTATTAATATCCAGCAGGCAGTGACAGCTATGATTTTTTTTTTTTTATTATTATTTTTCAGTGCTGGTTGGTAGTAGCACTGAAGATCTCAAGAATTTCTACCATTGGAGAGGAGGGCAGAATTTATGAGAACAGGAACAAAAAAAGGAACTAGAGAACTGACTGTTCATAGTGGATTGACATGGAAGATTTTCTTCCCCAGAACAAATTTCACTAGAGAGGAGGGGAGGGGACAGATATTCCGTAGATTTCAGGTAATGTAGTTTCATTATCTTAATCCATGAATTTCATTAGAGATGGGAAAGATGTAAGGAAGAGCTGCTTACCCACAAAATATAACAAACTTTCAAGAAGTTTCATACAAATAAAATAGATTTTCATTTTGAGCCTGTACTTTCATGAAAAGGTCAGTACTCCCTTAAATAAATAAATATAAAAAATAAACAAATATATTCTGACATGGATGATGGCCTTCTAGCAGATATGTGCTTTGCCTTGTGAAATTATTTGCTGTGACTTCTGTTTATAAATTCCCAAATACACACTTTTAATTACATAATCCTTATTAAGTAGGATTTTTTAAATTATTATTTTAAGAATAGTGATTATCTTGATTGGAGTAATTTTTGGGCTAGCAATTTATTTCTCACCTATACTTCATGATTCACTGAAGTATAGAAATTAAATTTAAAAAAAAGAAAGTGAAATGAAGATGTCCTTATTAAAAAGATAGACCTTTATACCTTTAGAGGTTTGATTGAGTTTTCTGCTTTGTTTTATATATTTCTATTAAAATTGTAGATTTCTTAGCATAACCTCTACATAGTTTTCACATTGGTTCTGATGAACAGTTCTTAATCCTTGTTTTACAGCAGCACCCTAGAGGAGCTGAGGAAATTAATGTTTCATTTATTATGATAGATAGATATTACTCTATAACATTCCTGGGTTTTAGAGAATATATTGAATTTAAATGTCCTATACAGATACACACTTTATTTTGGTCTACAGACTTCAATAAAAGTTCTCAGAGGGTTAATTCAGCACTGAAGCATTATTTTCTTCACTGCATCTTCATCATTCCTCTTTTAACATAAAATTCAGTTTACTATAGTGGATTTCTTCTGCACAAATACACACCACACACACCATTTTGCATAATCTGCCTTGGGTTGCACATCTGCAAACATAATAGTTAATTTTACCAGATAGGTGGTGCTATGATGCTGTGTATCAAAAAGCAGACTCCAGCCACAAAAGCCGACAGCAAGTACCTCTTCACATTTTATTCTGAAAAGCAACTGGCATTTTTTCCCCTCTACGCTCTGAGAGAGCTCACAGAATAATAGGTGAAATGTCAAGAATAATTAAGAAAAATGATGGTGTTATATTGCAGCACAAGAAATTCATCTTTGTGTCTCTGATCTTCCAGCCCACCTTCTTTTCTGCTTTTAAATGTCATCTCTGTTCTCAAATTATTTAGGGTAGGCCTTGAAAGAAGGTAGAATATTTTTTAGGTAATTTGACACACACTTTGGGTTGAATTCCTGATGGCTATTTGTCTCCATATTCCTCCAGTTAAAAATACTTTTTTTTAATTCCTTTTCTTATTATATTCAAGAGTCTTAAAATTAAATACAGTTGGTTTAATTTCATGGCACAAACAGAGGAGGGAATTCAAGCCCAGATAGCTTCTTCTTTCATCTTCATCTGAAAATGATTTCATATATTTGATTTTATCATAATTCTACTCTTTGTTTCCTGGTATAGACTTTGAGAAAACTCCTGTCTACTCACTTAAAATAAGGTGTTCAAAATGCACCAATGAAAGACCATTTTGAAAGACTTCAGAACCCAAGCTTGCTTCAGTTTTACATCAGAAATTTTTTGCAACAGATTTATTAATAACCACCACAAGTACCCTTATTTCTCATGTCAAGGGGGTAGGATGTCAATCTGTATTTCACAATTGTTTGGTTTTTTTAAAATGTATTTATTTTCTATAGTATAAAATTTTGATAGAAAAACATATTGCCCTCTTATTGGCTAACTTAAGTATTTGGATCAGTAAATGAAGAAACTAAGCAGCAGGAGAAACTGAACATGAATAACAAATAACTGTAAAAGTTCTACAGATGGATATAGATCACAGGTATAATTGTTATAAAACCTGAGTTGCAGATGTTGATCAAATCCAATTTATACACATAGCTCACATGTAGATACCAACATTTTAATGTCTTAATCTAGAGCTGAATCAATCTTAATTTTTAGTGAAGCTATCAGCTAGGATAAATTCCACTGTTAATTTGTAACAAAATAAATCAGATAATTTGATATGCATAGAGAAATATTATATACTGAGTTACAACCTGGAATCACTGAAACACCTTAAGTTTGAGGTTAGGTTGACTTCACAGTTAGCGTTTCAGCAATTTAAATCAGCAAAAATGAATTAGTAAGTGTATTCTGTAATCTCAAAATCTTGTGAAATCCTATATTCAGTAAATGAAGCACATATAAACACAGAAAAAGAAATAATTATCTTTCAATTACTGGAAGTCTGTTTATTTTTGTAGGAGATAAACATGGTTCTTGTTTGGAGAAGCAAAGCTAGGAGAAGTTTGAGGTTTACTTCTGTCCTTGTTTTGTTTGGTTTTGCTACTATTGAAACCGAATAAGAGAACAAATTTCCTCTACCAAAATCTTTTGAAGGATTTTCTTATTTATAATGTAAATTGAAGAGAAATGTTGCATACAGTTTAGTTCTGCACCTTTCATGTCATTGTGTCTCCCACTACAGCCAATCAGAAGTGTATTGGACTAGAGGAGGTGGAACTGTATCTTTTGGATTTATTTCTCTCTATAGAGAGACTAGCTCTTTTTCACAATAGCTGTGTCAGGTAGATCAATCAATGTAATAATATTTTGTGACTACAACCACAAAATTGTAACAGGACATCTTGTAAATGATCTCTAGACTCATACTTTTAAGCTTTTCTTAGCCACTCAGCCAGATTTATCTCACCTAAATTGACTTATTTGAAGTTAGACATTCTGTCTAACTTATTTGAAGTTAGACATTCAGTCTAACACTGATGTCTAAAATGCCTTGGCAGTCAATAGAAAAAAAAAAAAAAAAGGACAAAAAACAAAACCAACCAACAGACAAAAGACACACACTAAAAACCCAGACAAACAAAAAAACCTACCACTTGCAGTCAGCAATTCATCCTAACATGAAAAAGTAATTGGAATCAGAATGATTTATTTAGACTAGTTTCCTGCTTTTTTGATTGGCTTAAGGTATATGGGCTTTATCCTATTCTACTTTCTTTATCACTGGGTTCTAAAAATCAGGCATAAACCACACTATGCTCTTAGTAGTTCTATTTTATTAGTCCTCTTGCATTAAGTTTTCCCCAATTACACTAACAATTAGGGAAAGAAACTGAACCTACTGTCTCATACATTTTATCATGAGTAAAGTTGTCCCCAAATAGGTGCTAGAGTAAGGTTCCCAAATTTTATGGTCTAGAGTGTTATAAGTCTCCTTTATTATTTCATTTTTTGACAAATAAGAAAAAAGGCAAGTCAGGCCTAATTAACAAGAAAAGACATCTATAATTCTCTATTTTTTCCACTTATGAAGACATATTTTACTAAAGAAAACACTTGCCCAGATATTACTGTCTTCAGGTACAAGCCAGTCAAAATTCAACCTATGAAGTTTCAAAAGACAGAGTCAAAGTTTGGTACATTGCTTACACCAAATTTGTATTTACTGTGATTCAGAAAAAGAGATAGAATTGATATTAGGGGTAAAGTGAAAAGTATCATACTATTTCCAACAAATAAAAATAAATTGGCCATTTCAGAAAAAGAGATTAAGAATGGCAGACAACTGAAGTAATTTTGTTTTCTAGTATAAATTAGGATAAAGTGTATACAATGAAAAGAATGCAGTCTTCTTTTAAAAAATGTAGGTAGAGTCTATATACCTTATGGCTTAATTGCCATTTAAAACACCCATGCTCAGCAAACAGCTAAATTTCTTGGCTTAACTTTGTTTGATGTAAAACTTTCCTAATTGCATGAAATACCTTTTTTTTATATGTCCAGAACTGCTCTTGTCTCCTCTTGAGGATGCACAGCCCTCAGCTAACTCCTGATGGAATTCACAAGTTACCAAAGAGCAACATAGTAGGACTGAAGGTCTGAAGCTTGTTCTTTGAGCATGCCTGACTCTTACTGAGGCATTTATAACACAGTTTCAACTGCTTTGCCTTTAAAACACAGCTGTCAGAGAAAGGGGAGGCATTGCTCATGTTCTGTATGACAGACTCCTGGTTAAAGGAATCACTTGGGAGATTTGAGTTAAGTATCCTTAATGTAAAGGATTTAAAACTTATTATTATTATTATTATTATTATTATTATTATTATTATTATTATTATTATTACTACTATTACTATTACTATTACTATTACTATTACTATTACTATTACTATTACTATTACTATTACTATTATTATTATTATTTCCCAGGAGCATGCCCTGGTCACCATGGAAGCATGAAGGAAGAGAGAAAGAAATAAGAAGGAAAAAATAAAATGGGGATACGCTTTTCAACTCATGTTGAAGCTCTGTCACTTGTTAGTCAGGAGTGCAAGAATCATGAGCCTTGAAGGAGAACAAGCATGACTCTACAGCTTTAGAGATAAGAAATTCATAGCTAAGGACAGGCACCAGCATCCTTAAAAAGTGAGCCATTTTCAGGATTGTTAGAGTTTCCTTCTCTCTCTTTCCATTTTCATCTCTAAGTCCATGGTAGAGAGAGCTATCTTCCCAGTATGCCCACCTGAGAAGCCTCTGCCCTTGGTTATCACCATCTCAATGCAGCAGGGCTTCCTGAAAACAAATGGTGATGCTGCAAGTTATCCCACGTTTGTACTGGTAACCGATCTAGTACTACTATCACTGCTTTTCAGACAGTAAAAGGATTCTGCATTCAGCAGCCAGAAGGCAGCTCCGTGAATCACACAAGAACTTGTTACCCTTCCACAAATATCCTCAACATTTTTTTCTTAAGAGCAGCAGGCTGGAACAATGAGAATGTGTTACTGGCTCCAGCACTTTGCACTTAACATCTTTCCACCTCCTTATCTTGAATCCCAGAGTAGTTCGGGTTAGAAGGAAACTTCAAACATCATTTAGTTCAATCCCCCTGCAATGAACAGGGACATCTTAACCAGATCAGCTTGCTCAGAGCCCCATGCATCCTGGTCCTGAATGTTTCCAGGGATGAGGCATCTACCACCTCTCTGGGCAACCTGTTCCAGTATTTTGCCACACCCATTGTAAAAAATTTCTTCCTCATGTCTAGCCTGAATTTCTCCTCTTTTATTTTAAAACCAGTACTCCTTCTGTTGCAACAGTCCCTTCTAAAAAGTCTGGCCCATCTTTCTTGTAGGTCCCTTTTAAGTACTGAAAGGCCACAATAAGGTCTCCACAGAGCCTTCTCTTCTCCAGGCTGAACAACCCCAACTCTTTCAGCCTTTCCTCATAGGAGAAGTGTTCCAGCTCTCTGATCATCTTAGTGGCCTTGCTCCAGACCTGCTCCAACAGATCCATGTCTTCCCTGTCTTGAAGTCTACAGAGCTGGATGCAGTACTCCAGGTGGGGCCTCTCCTGAGCAGAGAGAAAGAATCACCTCCCTTGACCTGCTGGCCATGCTACTTTTGATGCAGCTCAAGGTACAATTGGCCTTCTGGGTTGCAAGCGCATATTGTTGGCTCACGTCCAGCATATCTATCAGTATTCCTAAATTCTCACCAGCGCTGCTCACAATTGTTTCATCTTCCAGCCTGAACTGATGCCACTGTTATGAGCAGTTGTAAATACTCCACCAAAATAATCTAAAATAATCCAGCTTTATCCTATAAGAAAGTTTCTCTCCCTGTTTTACACATATATATATATGTATATATATATCTACTGTGTTTGTTTTGGTTTTGTTTTTTGTTGTTTTTTTTTTTTTAATTTATTGTAGGAACTGTGTCCTCACTCCACTGAGTTTTTCACTTGTTAGTTTATTAAAAATATATCAAGGGAAGAGTATGTATCATAAGGCAAATGAAAGGTAGGAACACACAGTCTCAATCAGTTAAAACTTTGGCATATGTCATTGTAGATGCCACCCAAGCCAGTTTCTTTTATCACTTTGGAATATTTCATTTGATAATAACCTAAAACACATTAACAATACTACCAGAGGAAAGTAACAGATAATTAAGAGGGCAATCACATTCTTGGACAGTTCTCTCTTACCCATCACCTTGCTCAATGTGAATAAATTTAATGTGATAGAAAAAATCTTCTTTGTTAACTTCTTTTAACCACCCCTTTTTAGTGTAAACATTTTTTGAGGATGAAATTTGGACAATTTATTAAGTTATGTAGGGGGATTCTCTGACATCACAGCCCCACACAACATTCAAATCCAACTTGTTTAAGATAGCATGTAAAAATTAGCAATGAAAGTGGCTGCACTTATTAAAATGGTGCTGATCTTGGAAAGATTATTTTTCAAAAATCCAGATGTCCATTTCCTACACTTCACAGTGTATTATAATACCTTAGATTTTAAAATATGTGTCTATATATCCTCTCAGGAGTAGATACCAGTACAATGTTTATTTTAATCCATTGAATTGTGTTAGCCTTACAGTCATGCACAGTATTATTCAGTTAATTCACCAGTCTAGATCAGCAATGGTGCAAGGGTTTTGTTTTATGCTGCTGGTCACCTGAGCTCCCACAGTTTTTATACAGAGCAATACAGAAGCATTACACTTAGAAAAGGGAGAGGAACTGACCAGCTTTTTTTGGGAATTTCCTGGCTCGTAATGATATCCAAACTGATTATGTGGAAATCAGAGGAGATCCAGAATAAGAACAATTTACATTTTGAACAAGTCAAAACACTGTGGTTCAGTTTATCTTATAGACAGAAAGGCCAGCTGATGGGATTGGATAGTTTTTAATCTAATCCTGAAACATCACTCCTAACACATTTGTGCTGATCTCAGAGGGACAGCAGTGGCTTTGTCCTGATAATGCATGGATGACCAGTTCCTGGATGATGCGGTTCACCACTTTCCCGACAAAAACCTCTTCGCAGTGATTGATTTTGAGAGAATTGTATAATTTCCAGTTCCTTCACTGAAGAGTTACTCCTGACTGCAGTGAGTTAGAGTATTCCAAGGTCCAAGCTGTTTAAAATTGCAATTAGGTGTCATCTTCCCTGTCCTCTGTTTACCTCTCTGCCTTAGGCATAGTCCCGTGTGGAAACATAACTCTACATGCTGCAATCCTGAGCACTTAACTAGATATGCACCTTCTGGAGCTCAGCAGTAACTTAGGGACTGAACTTTGCATTTGTGAAGACATCTTTACATTTACCATAGAGAGATGAATTGTAGTGGAAGAAGCACATAGGAATCCAGAATTTGCAAAAGCAGCTAATTCTTAAGGAAAGCAGAACACAAAGCATTTATCAAGCAATTCTCAATGCTTACATTTATACTTATGAATCAAACTGTGCCAGGGAACATTAATTGTTATAATCATGGAACCATGTTTATCTCCACTAATACATTGTCAGAGTGATCCCTGTCACAGTTGTGATCAGGTCAAATAACTTGGAACAGCTGAGGACAGTTCAGAGGTTAACACAGGCCATGATGTATTTGCAACAGTCAGAGTCCATATCTGTGCCCAGTTTTGGGGCAGGATGGGTATATAAGAGACCTTAGCTGAACAGAGACATGATGTGCTGGTTTGTCTCAAGTTCAGAGAACTGTCCCTAGACCATTTTATTTATTATTTTAGTCACAGGCAAATGCTGTAGCACATCCTCTATGTCATCATTTATGCACAGATTACTCTCCTATCAGAATTCTGAAACACTTCGTCTACTAAAATTTTAGTAAAAGGATCCTATTGCTCTAATCAGCTCAAAAGCTCTTGATGAATGACGCCTGCTGGTTTTCTATGTGTGCACTTATACTCTTTGTTTAGTGTTGAATAGGTGATCAAAACACAAGAATTCCAATTTTAGAGGTAAATTAAACCAACTTCCATTTGATCTATTTCTTATTTGAAGCCAGAATAAATCTTGTCATTGCAGTACAGACATAGTTTGATCTAGAAAATAAGATACCATGTTTCAATATGATCTGACTGGAAGTTGCTCTTGATCACTTAAACACAAAATTATATATATAGACTATTTCAGCTCCCATGACCCACCAAATTAAGAAGCTATTGCATTACAATTACTACTAATAAATTATTATTGTATAGCTAATTTCAAACCTTATTTATAACATCACATTTTTAATTCAATTTCAAATAATTCTGGAGCACTACAATGCTATGTCAGTTCCTCAGAGAGTTACAACAGAGAACTGTTTTTCATATCATTGCAAGTGACAAAAAGTATCACCTTTTTCTAACTGAAGAACTTGGTAAAATTTTCTATTAGCTTGTCTTTATAGTTATGTGCAAATACAGATCTGAAATGCTATTGCTTATTCACAGAGAGTGTGCACCACAAACAGTAACTATGCAAGTAACTTCAGTATTAACAAAGATTTTAAATTTGCCCTAAAGGTTTTGTCTCATTTGTTTAAATGTTAGCTTTAATTTAACAGTTTTATTTGTTATGACAATTTTGGAACTGTAGACATATATTAGAAGCTGACCTAAGTACTTTGAATTCATTTTGTATCTGGTAGTACAATGCTATTAAATACTAACGACTTCCACTAATAACACTAAAGCTGTAAACCTATACAATAGTAAAGTCTTGGTCTGTTGTCCATGAACCATACAAATAATTTTGAAGCTTTTTAATGTCTTCTAAATTAATATTGCTCTGACTACTTTTCTTATTTCTTTACTTTGTATTTTTTTTCTTTTGTGTCCCTGTCCAAACTTTGAAGAGAATAGATTTAATAATACACGTTCTTCATTTATTTTCCAATAAGCCACTTCTCTTTCTCCTAAGTTTAAATGGAAAACTAGTTTTAAGTTTATTAATAAGTTTATAAATGCTTGTCTTTTAAAACCTTTGGAAGTTTTAATTAAATAGCTCCATGTTCAACTGAAGTCCTTTCAGAAATATTTTCTGATAGACCTATATTCCTGTTATACGGATCACCTGCCATTTACCCAACATTAAATTATCTAAAAATTCTTTTTTTATTTATTTTTTTTTGCTTAAATGGAAGTCCTTACTGTCAACCAATGAGTCGAAAACTGACTGAACCCTGAAGGTCACAAGGACAGTTGACTTTGTATTCAACAAAAGAATATTAAATACATTGCTAGACACAGCATTAGTTACTGTAAGAAATTTTGACATACTGAAAAAAATTAACTTTTAGAAATTCCCAAAGCCACTGTATCTGGAATATTAAGAATGGAATAAGTTTAAGAATATAAGGGAACCTGTATGTGCATTGTTGTGAACACATACGGAGTTGCATAAAATTCAATAGTTAAATGCCAGCTTTCCAAATAATTAAAGAAGTGGTAGGAAAACAGAATATATTTCCAGGCCAAAATTTTTTTTTTTTGGTTAATGACTTTGAATACAGAAACAAGGAGAGATACTTATCCCAAGCTTGCAGGTAAATCTATAGCTTTCTTTCAATATGTGTTTGAAAGATTGAGGAAGTTCGCTTCTTTATCTCTATTATATATGTTATATCTTTTGTGTTTTATCCTTTCTTCAAATGAGACTTTTTTTCTCCAAGTGTTTCAAAATATATTAAGTCATGTTACTTGACAAAAATATTTATTCTTCTGTTTGTACAAAATCAGCTGCATCAAAAAGTATCTGTGAGCAACAGTTCTTTTTACAGTTTATTCTGAACTTGGACAGATGTCTAAAAGTGCCCCACTGTCCTCTGTTCCCCTCAATCAAACTAACCTCTAATCCCAGTCGTAACAGTTGATTTATTAATCTTGAGGGTGGATAGAAGGAAAACAAATATAAGATTGTTTTTTGAGGAAATATTTCACAGAATTATAGACAAAAAATTCACATTTTCTAATAACACACTGAGCCTGAATCACCTTTCTCCAAGTGACCCCAAACTTCCCCAGTAGATGAAACAAGCAATTTGATCTCTTATTGATTACTAGAGGTCAAACTACAGTCAACTTTTTAACACAGAAAACAGGGCAGTACCACCAGACAGTTATTACAAGCCAGGATAAGATTACTACACAGACAGAATGTATAAATGTTAAACCAAACATTAAAAAACAGAACCTTCATGATACTGAATAATTTGGCTGAGGATTTTAGGCAGATCAACAGATGTATTTCCATGTGCCTGTTCATCTGTTTCAATACTGAATTAGACATTGTTCTTTGTGTGTAATTAGGGTTGCATCACTTTCATATACATCCAAGAGAAGAGTGATTTTGAAAATAAATCCATGATAGCTTATGATACTGCCACTAAATTAAATGACAAAAAGTTTAAATTAAAATGAAATGTTGTAATTTAACAGGAAAAATGAAAGATTTAAGATTTTAAAAGAAATATTAGAAACTCTTCATTCCTTCCTTTGTTTCTGTTTTTGAAACGGAGAAATATTGGCATATAAATTTGGAACCTAATGGGCTAAACAGCTCATTGTGATGACCAAGGAAGACGCTTTACCTTTTTTTCCATATAGTACAGCATGATTATCCAGCTGTACAGGTGACAAGAAGATTGTCAGCTGTCTCAGATATTGACAACTACTAAACTTATTTCTTCACTGATTTGATTTAGGGTAGCAGGTCAGATTTCTTTAGTCCATCTACTTTGAGAGGTTTAACTCAATTCCCTTCTCACTAGGCCATTTTAACTTATGGTTCCCAAGTTGCATTTGCAGCTGCTGCCTATAAATACAAACAGGGCTTCTGAGCACTCTTTCTGAAAACAGTTGAGGGTTGCTAAATGAATAAGTCTACTAAGGTTCAGTCCAGTTGTCTAAACATAGGCACCTGCTTTTATTTGATACGACCTGGAGTTTCCTAAGTGCTGGGTCAGCAGATGTAATGTAGGCCTTACAGGAAAACCAAAACTTTATAAAACACCACCATAGGCTAGATAAGGTACCCCAGAGCAGGCAGATTGACACTAGATACTTACACTTTGGCAAATGAGAGCCATTATGTGAGTCTCCGTATTAAACGAAGTGCTTGTAATCTGGAGATCGAAGCAATAAGAAACAGCATCAGTAAATATTGGACTCTGAGGTTCTGTATTTCTGTCATGTAGGCTTTGTGAGAGTGAGGTGCTATTAGTTGACGATTAGGGAAAGGAACACATATGCCTCTATTCAGATCTTGGTAGGATCAGGGTGTAAACATCTACATTTAAGAGTCTAAAGATTGACATTCTCATGTAAACTAAGGGTTTGCTGCAGCCAGTTAATTACACACCCCATTGTGTTTTCAGCTTCCTATCCAGTGCTACACAAATATCCTATGGGTCCTATGCAGCTTCTCTCAATCACATATGGATGTCATAGATACACTGGGCTATCTCATATGGCACCAGATACCTATTACATAAGATGAAACAAACTTTAAATATCCAATGAATATAACAGGAACTTTATAAGTTCTGATCACTGCTACATGTAAGCTGCACTGAAATTCTGTTGCCTGCAATACAGAGATGAATTCAGAACACAAAAATGCTAATCATTGAGTGGAATTAGATTAGATTCAAATTGTTTACACTGTATCCACAGGGAAGAGTTATTCCTGTTATACGTTTCTCCTTTTCACAGATAAAAATGTAACGAAATTATAAATATTTTTGGTAGTGTTGATCAGAAATAAAGTACTAAAATAACAGAAATATATGGAAGACAATTTATGAAAGTCAGTATCTAAAGAAGTTTAGTGCTATATTGTGAAAAGTGGCACGCAGAAATAGTACAAGAGTATCTAGTGTTTATTGTTCAGTGACACCACAACAGGGAAACAAAATTACAACAATCAAGATTGTGTAAGTAGACCTTTTTAGATGTGGCTGTTTGTAAAAAAACCATGGGATTTAGTAGCCCTCACAAAATTGAAGAGATATTTAGTAGCTTTTGAGCCGCAAGAATACCAGCACCTGTTGAGAAACAGGTGAAAGAACTCAGGGAAGAACACAGACTCTGGAGATGTATGAAAAGGCAAGTCCAAGGTCAGGAGCCAATATCAGGAACAGAGAATGAAAAACTGATCAGGAATTAAAGGCAAAAGCTAAAAGAGGGAAAGACCTAGAGTCTTTTCCAACAGAAATTAAACATGGAAACAGACACAAATAGGTGTTTAGCATAAAGATAGCTGCCTCTATAACCCTTGTAACGGCTGATAAAAGTTCCATTCAAGAAGTATGAGCAGTTTCAAAAATAAGTAAATTTATCTCATCAAAGCAAACTGATATGAAGTTTTTGGCCTGCATCACTACTATAGGGCTATATCACTGTGATGACATTGATTTTCATATTTTTTCCATTAAAAAATGAATGTTTTCTCAGCTATTTACTATGGCCTGGCACACACACTGAACAGAGTAAAATAGTCTTAAAATATTTGTTACCAAAGATATTACTCTGTTTTTAAAATATGTCTTTTGTATTGTTTGTAACAGCTTGAACCTAAAGCCAGATAATTTCAAAATTCAGTTATGTGTGGAAGAAGGACAGTAAATAAAGGAGAAAATAATTTATCATAATCAAAAATCATTCACTAACTTGTACTCCGCCCTGGTGAGACCACATCTGGAATATTGTGTCCAGTTCTGGGCCCCTTAGTTCCAGAAGGACAGGGAACTGCTGGAGAGAGTCCAGTGTAGGGCAACAAAGATGATTAAGGGAGTGGAGCACCTCCCTTATGAAGAAAGGCTGAGGGAGCTGGGTCTCTTTAGTTTGGAGAAGAGGAGACTAAGGGGGCACCTCATTAATGTTTATAAATATATAAAGGGTGAGTGCCATGAGGATGGAGCCAGGCTCTTCTCGGTGGCAAACAATGATAGGACAAGGGGTAATGGGATCAATCTGGAACACAAGATGTTCCACTTAAATTTGAGAAAAAACTTCTTCTCAGTGAGGGTGACAGAGCACTGGAACAGGCTGCCCAGGGAGGTTGTGGAGTCTCTTCTGGAGACATTCAAAACCCACCTGGACATGTTCCTGTGTGACCTCACCTAGGCGTTCCTGCTCCAGCAGGGGGATTGGACTAGATGATCATTTGAGGTCCCTTCCAATCCCAAACATACTGTGATACTGTGAAACTGTACTTAAAGAGACATACAAAAAATGTCAACTATGTCAGATGACAAAGGACAAATATAAAAAAATAGGACAAACCTACATGTAGATTGAAAATCAAAAGGCTAATGCATGAAGTAATATATGATTAACCCTAAAAAATCCTTATTTAACTGTGTAGGAGGAAAAAGAGAATTATTGCACCATTCTGTAGAGAAATTCCTCAGCAAACAATATGAAGACTGAAGACCTCATTGCAGTCTACAACTTCTTCACAAGGGGAGGAGGAGGGGCAGGAACGGATCTCTTCTCACTGGCAGTCAATGATAGGATCCAAGGGAATGTCAAGAAGATGTGCCAGGGGAGGTTTAGGTCGGATATAGGAAAAGGTTCTTCATGCAGAGGGTGGTAGAGCACTGGAACAGACTCTGCAGAGGGACAGTCACAGTGCCGAGCCAAGCCTGAAAGTATTCAACTACAATGGTCTCCAAAGCATGGTGTGAATTTTGGGATTTTCCTGTGCAGAGGTAGGAGCTGGACTCAATGGTCCTTGTGGGTCCCTTCCAGCTTAGGACATTCTATGATTCTATGAACATTTTCATTAAAATTGATAGTGATAGCCAGTTAACCAACACAGCTCATAGCAGCTCTAAAGAAGTAGAGTCAGGTAAGAACAATAAAATAATCTAAGAAGTTACATTGAAAAAACTTAAAGATTCAGGAAGAAAGCATATTTTTCTTTTAAGTTCTCAGAAATTTACAAGTTTCAAGTCATGTTTAGACTGAGACTATTTTATTGCCTAAAGCTACTGGTACTTTCTTTGTTTAATAATTTAGGCATTAGCTCTCCTGTCTGGGAAAGGAAAAAGGCTTTTTTTTTTTTTTTTTTTTTCCCTTTAAAGCATATTTCAGCTCTTGAATCCAGATTAACCTGTGTTCCTAAATAGCCAGGTTGGGGATCTTGCAATAGCAAACATCCATTTATTTGTATGGTATCTATACCTAGCATTGAGGATGCTACCTGCTGTGAATTCCATTTCTGCTCTTCTACAAATATCACCCTTTAGATGGTTATCTCATTACTTTGAATTTCATTCTCGGAACAAGGTTTCTAAGTCTTAGGCAATGCAGCACTATGAATCATAACACTTAAGGGTGTTTGCTGAATGTATGCTTTAAAGATACACTGTTAGCGTTTATCTTTGAGAAGTCATGAAAGATGGATGACGACCAAGAACACAAAACAAAAGAAAAAGACAAGGTTCTTACCTTTGAAATGGAAAAGAGTGGGGAAAGATGTGAATAGGGAATAAATATTGACCACTTAGTCAACTTTATTTTCCAGAAAATTACTAGAACAAAAAAAAAATCAAATAAAATGTTTGTAACTACACAGAAGAAAACAAGGAGGTAAATAACAACAGCCTGTTAAAACCAACTGCTGTCAAACAATTATCTTTTTTTTTTTTTTTCTATTACAAGATAGAAGACCTTGTAGATGGAGGAGAAGCTATAAATTTCCCATATCTTGATTTTACTAAGGCTTTTTATGTGAGTTATTATTAATGAGCCTTGCCAAATAGCTAGGATATATTGCATCAGGTTTTGCAGGGCTCTAATCAGCAGCCATTGCTACTTATTAATAATGATTTGGACAACGCCATAGGAGGACAAGATTAGAAGTGAAAATAACCCTAACAAATTAGAAAAGCAGTGTGATAAAATAAGACAACATATTTTAAGACTGTGTCTGAAGTCCTACAGTTAGGTAGAAATAATCATCATCCACAAATACAGACTAGAAAAAAACAGATTATGTGTCCATTGTGGCAAAATAACTAAGAATTTAAGTGGTTCAACAATGCTGCCCTGTGCCCAATAAAGAAAATATTTTAATGGGTATAATTGCAATATTATCTACAACTTTATTAAGGTCTCAGTAGCAGCTAGCCCTGAAGACACAGTGGCAGTGCTGGTTTCCAGCTCCCCATAGCCCTGCCCTTCCCAGCCATGGGTCTCACCAAGGTGGGCTCAAATCCAGGCCTGTTCTCGGCTCATTCCCAGTGAGGTGTCCGGTGCCCGAGAATGGGGCTTCGCCAATGCCCCTAAACCTGCCCTGCTCTAGGCTGGGGATGGGACATGGCTGCCAGAAACTACGACCCCCCAGGCAACCCCTAGCCTGCCCAGCATCCTCACAATTAGTCCTACTACAGAGTTGTTATCCTACTGTGAAGATGTGATGGCCACGGCATGCACCCTGTTAAGTGTTAAACAGCTGGCTTTGCAGCTTCTGGCAGGGAGGAAGAGATTAGTGCTGTGGAAGCAAGAGGTACCTCTTCCTTGAGGCCTCCCTATTCTTTGCAAAATGAAGTCCCCAATAATAGTATTTCTTCCCTGAGGCCTGATTAATTGGGTTCTAACAAAGGCAGGGTCACTCAACAATCACTGGCCAGTTAGGGGAAATAATGGATTACCAGATACCCTCAGACGACCAACCAGCTCACTTCTGGGCATTTCTGTGACCACCAACCAATTTCTGGAACAATCTCCTTATTTAGCATGAGGAGTGAGCAGAGGAAGGAGATGAGCTGCACTCTCCTATCTTGCATGCAAATGGACTAAAGTATAAAAAACTCCTTACTTGGGACACTGTGTGTGGCATTATGTGATGTTACGTCACACCGGCCACCTTGAGAACTGCAGAGATCACCACTGGATCAACCAGCCTTTAGAGTGCTGAAATCCTACCTTTCTTCTGACTTCTGAATCTCTCTCTCTTTTCTTTCTCTTTCTAACTTTATTCTGGGCACATAAGGGTAATATCATTGTGAGTTCTGTTGTTGAAGTCTTCTAAAATTTTATGATATAGCTACAAACTTTTGCCAAGCCCCTCTTTGCTGTAATACCACCGAGTTTTTAGTAAATTTGTGATTGAATTGAACCTCTTGAGTAATTTTTATTACTCCTGGTTACCGCACAGAGTATTTAAAAATTAACTCTGCCCCCTCTCCACTGAGTGGGATGGAACAGATGTTCTTACTGAGTATAAACTTCAGTAAAACAAAAGTTATTGCCTTCAGTGTAAGAATAACCAGGCAAACTTAATGATTTGGATGATAGCATTTAATATATAATGGCCTAATGTTTCTTAAATTTAATATATCTATTTTAAAATCCTTTCTTTTTTTCACTAGTTATTGCATGCTTCCTGGTGACAACTAGTGTTGCAAGAATTAAAACACGATAATGGAATTCAATGTATAATAGAAAGATACAACCAAATTAATACAGCAAAAGTACAGAAAAAATGTGTGAAGTAGAGAAGCCAAAACAGTCCTTAGAATAGTGATGACCAATGAGGTTACACAAGACTTTCTCTTTATTAATGGGATGTCAGAAAATAAAGAGATAAGCCTAAATTGTTTGTTCTAGGTCAAATATATAATATATGGAAGATGCTGAAAATTATGTTTTGGTTCTCCCAAATCCCAGTCCTAACTTTAACTGCTGGGATTTATTAATACTGTGGCTCCAACACTGAAGCCCAGTAAACCAGATATTCTTAAGTGCCTCATCTCCCCACAAGGCTGCTGGGGAGAGGGAGTTGTCATGAGTGTCTTCTGCTGGGAGGCACACTCCAGCTAAATTAACTAAGAGCTTTACTAGATAGTGAACTGTTGAGGGGAAGTAGGAAGGTGTGAGTGCCTTTCTACATTTAGACATTTTCATTGGAGAGCTCCTTAAAGTGGCTGTCTCTTTCCATCAATGATCTTCGCTGGTCAGTTTAGACGAATATCTTAATTTCATAGTTACATTTAGATGGGATAAACAACAACCTTAATTAAGACTAATTCACTCAGTTTTTTTAGGATAATTGGGCAAATTATAATTACTCCAAATATATAGCAGTTTTCTATTTGTGATACAGCTTTTATTCAAAACCTCTGTATTTCCCAGTAAAGGCATTTTTCTCCCCTCAAGGCCATATTCAGAGGAAATTTGCTTTTAGTACCTGGCGTATTTCTTTATTCTTTCATTCTATCTCCTTCTTTGGATGGAGACAGCTAAATTTGATTTTTACTGTCACTGTGAGTCAAGAATAGCGATGACGAACTTGGTACTAAGTAGCAGCAAAGATGCAGCAACACTACACATGTAAACATTCAGAATGAATATGAACACTTAAATGCAGAAATATGACTTGTCATGGTGAATTACTACAAATGAAGAATGTTTGATTGATTATACACTGTCATAAGAGGTTCCCTCAGAGCAAAGGAATTAATTTAGATAAATACAAGGTAATAATACACTTAGGAAAATGCAATATTAACAGGATGTATAAAACTGGTGAGTTCTCCTTAGGAAATCGATAGCACTACAGACCTCACAGCTGCATGATGTTGCACAAAAGGTTTTCTGTATATAAAAGGGTAGCTCATGCAGCAAATAAAGTAGTAGTTTTGGTAAGATATAACCCTAAGTAAATTTTGTGATTATCAACTTCAAAAGAAAAGAAAATGCCCCCTACCCCCCAACTTATAACCTGGGATACAATAATGCCCTTTTATATCTACCGGAAAAGGTGACGAAGCCAAAACTTATTGTTCATTGACTGAGATACAGCAGATGTCTGTGAATAAGTCAAGGAATAATTTCAACATTTTAAATCAGTGAGAAGATCACTATAAAACAGTCTACAAAGTGCAAGAATGTCTGCTGCAAACTCAAAATGATTCTCTGAATGATTCCTTGTTAGAGCAGGTACAGTTTGCCAGAGAAAATATAACACTGGAGGCCCACCTACAGAGAATTTAACTACAGACATAAGAAAAATTACCAAATTGATTCCATGTTCAGTCATTTTTCCTGTGTTTCTCAAAATAATTTACAGATTGCCATTATTATTTGGGTAATGCAGTAGTAGAGAAGTAGTTCAAGAAGGTGAGAGTCATTTCACCTCTCCTATTTTTTTTTTTTTTTACTGTTAATGCATTTATATCATTAAGATACTGAAAGAGGATCTTAGGCTCAATTTCTATGTATGCTAAGTATGCAGATATAGATGCATAAAGATCCTTCTTGTTGTTTTAAATATCCATCTCACACATGGACAAGGTTCACATCCTTGGCTAAGTTTGTCTAATATTCTTTCAGGCATTACATACTGCATTTCTTTCATGACAGCTCCCTGTAGTTTCTAGAAAGCTCTTAAATTTAAATTGAGTCCAGACTGTAACTGCCTTTCTTGTGTAGTTTGGGTCTAAAACGTGATGAATACACATGGGGGGCTGCTGTTTCCATTCCATGCCAAAGAACCTCTCTCCACATTACGAGTACATGTATCAGGGGCAATATTGGAGTGTGGTGCTCACTGTTTTGCTTGCATAACCTCAACACTAGCTATGTGGTATTGTGACAAACAATGAGCAATCTCTTTCCTTCAGCAGGGGATCTGGACCAGTAATAGTGGTTTTGGTTTGTTGGCTGTCATGTTTTTTTTTCTGGAAAACAATACACTGTGCTTCAATTTTCATCAAAATCTTTATGGAGGTATTCTTCTTCATGGGTTACCATTAGTTCTAGGATTTCATAGTTCGTGTGTGCAATGTTAGCAGTAGTTATCAGAAGAGGTTTGCATCTGGATATGTGGAGGGGAGGAGGATGTAGCAGACAGGATACAAGAGTAATGTTGTGGTTGGAGTCGGCCCAACTTTTCATTCTTGGGCTAGCAGTCTAAGCCTTGCCCATGCAGACTGTGCAAAATAATAGTCTTAATTTATTGTAGTAATAAAGAATGTGATTGCCTTGTCTGCGATCGAACTGAAGAATCTTCCCTTGACATTTGCCTGACTCTGTGTTTTAAGTAGAGAGTAAGCCTAATCTTAGACTCACTAGGACACGGACTGAGGTAAATCCCATTTTAGAGGACTAGTTCAAAATTATTTGACATCCACAAACGTAGGTCTTCCAGTGGTGAATGAAAATTTGAGGTATTAATTTCAAAAATACCAATGTAGACAGTGAGTTGCTAGATAAGGTTCAATGGTTCTTTCTT
This sequence comes from Columba livia, assembly GCF_036013475.1. NCBI lineage: Eukaryota > Metazoa > Chordata > Aves > Columbiformes > Columbidae > Columba > Columba livia. The sequence continues at coordinate 41,510,220 of NC_088602.1, read as the reverse complement.
CTGTATCTTCTGCACCTTGAAAGATTGTAGCTGCATATTTGAACTAATTCTAGGGTCCCTAACAGACATTGTTCTCAAACATAAATGTTAAAAATAATCATCCCAAGTATAATTGGTTTTAGAAGGTTTATACAACGTAGTATCTAGGAGATTGATACAACATGGTATTTTCATGTGCAGACAAATCCTTCCAAGATCTTTTATAAGTTCTTATAGAGAAACATATCATTGCATTTCTTAAATGTTAAATTTGCTACATTTACTACATCCTTTTTTACTTGTTTGCCAACTGTAACAATAATATTTGAGTTTGTGGAACAGCTGTGGAACACTGATCATATATTCTTCATCAAGTTTTATTTCTTCAAGGTTTTTCTAAATTGCATCACCTTCCTGGTTTGATTGATAGACCAATACACATGTAAAACTATTGTACAATCACACTGTAAACTCGTATCATCATCATATCTCAAAAGAGGATATGTATTGTCATGTTGATAATTTTAGATTGAAAATGTAAAAAGACAAAAAGCTCCTATGATTTTCTGACATTATGAGTTTTTTGTATAAAGTTGATATGATGCTAGAAAATGGATGAGTGGACTCCAGCACACAGAACTTTATCCAGAACAAATGGTGTCTAACCAAAATACCTGATTTCCTGAATCATAAATGCACTGATAAACTGAAATGCAGGTCTAAAAGTCAAGTGATAAAAAATAGACTGCTGTAGATGTATAAAATAGTAATCTGGTCTCTCAAAAAAAAAGTTTTTAGATTTACACAGATGGTTATTTCATCTACGTTCTATGTGATAAGTGAGTGTGAAAGTTGTAATGGAACTAAACCTTACTGCTCATTAACAAAAAGCATCTGTGCTTGTGACACAAATACAACAAGCTACTGCTAAAACAATAACCATAGAGAAATATATCTGATCCTTCTTAGAACTCATTAATGGAGAATAGCTATTTAATAGAATGAGAGAATAACTGCTTAGGAAAACGACAATAGCAAACCAAAGTATGCTTGTTTCAACAGTTAAAATTGCAGAGAACTGTGAAATTCTGGGGCTCTGCAAATAATTTTAGATGGCATCAGACCTTCCATCTATAGAACTGAATGTAGGGCTCCCAAGCACCTACTCTTCTACTCTATGCATGTATGTCATTAATTTAAGCATTAGCTAATAGGATTGTTTTAGGCATAGACTTCATACTTCAGCTTAACTTCAGTAATAATATTCGGTATTAGTCTTTGACAGGTTAACTGAGGCAAATATAGTGAAAGATGTTATTTTATCTTGAAGAGAGTTGAAGAGATCTTGATTTACTTTTTTTTGCTCACATGTTCTACAGGCTAATAATACATATGTGTTGTCATAATATGCAGTTATGACACTTATAAGGTGTTCCCACCTTAGACTATATATCAAGTTTAAAAAAAACAAAAAAATCAAACTATAAAAGATATATTTGTAAGTGATACCTTAATTAGTTATTGAAACAAATAACCAAGATATCTTGAAATTTTTACATTAGAATTAACCGCATTTTTTTTTAATCAATTAAAATTAGAGATCAGGGCTGAAATTATCTGGAGTGCAGAATTAAAGGTTATATCTTGTTTATACTAAAATACTCAGTAATCTATTATTTTATTCCTATATTTCCTGATTATTTTTTTTTTTACATAATGTAAGTTTTGCATTGTTTTTATTTCTTATCCTCAGAATTTTTTTTTTTATTCCTTATCCAAGAATTTTGCAAATTCTTGCATGCAGAGTACACAGGACCTAGAGTCAATAGCATAGTCATCTCATTTGACGACAGACTGGATGCTAAATTGAAAATTCTGAGGCAGCGTTTGATCAGCTAACTAATTCCAAAAAGTTTTTAAAAAATAATCACAAAAAATTTATTATAAACAATAGTGTCACATACACTCTTAATTTTAAGACTTATTGTAAAAAAAAGCTGTGTTGTATGTTCTTCTTTGGTTTTCTGTGCTGGCTTTAATATTTATTGCACAGTCTATTCTTAGCACGCATCAGAAGTCAGAAGACCTTGTTGCAAGTTTTAGGGAGAATGCACCATGTTGACTTTCTGGAAAATGTGAAAAAAATATTTCACATTTATTTCCAGCTGATAGAAGGAGGCTTTTCATTGCATCTTGTGTACTAAAACAAGGAGACAAGCACTTCTCTCTGATCTGGCAGCAAAAATACAAGACAAAGCAGTGAGTAAGCAAGTACACAGGGGAAAAGGTGAAGGAAGTACAAAGTGACTGTGTAAATGTAATTAAAACAGAAGGTTGAAATTCCAGTTCTCCTTTTAGTTTCACATAAAAAAATATTGTTCCATAGTTCCTTTTCACTTTATTTTGATTACTGAAAAATTGTGGGAGGAACCACTACTGGAATTTTCACCTGAGATCTAGAAATAGATAGAGATCTAAGCAAATAGTCCCTGTCTGTGTTTACAGGGAAGATATGTAAGTCTACAGGGTTTTAAGGTCAAAGACTGGGTCATATGTCAAGCTTGTAACCATTCCTTCTTACTTCAAAGTAAGCCTGTAATTTCTTTTTAAATCATGGACTCAAAGAAGTTTTCTTTCTGGTCAAAGCAACCCCAAACATGACAGAATGTATCATTGGTACTAAGCAATAGGTGTCTGAACTGAGAAAGACCTTAGATGTAAAATTAAACTTTATAGACAGCTTTGTGTTGTGCTGTGGTTTAATCCATCTAAATCCATAGATTAAAATGCCAGAAGCTTTAAATTCAGAAGGCTATGTAAGTCATTATACATTTCAGTGTCCCTATTGCAACTGTCTGAGACTGTGTTAAAGTGTTCCAATTAGGAAGTTCTCTTTGCTGTATAACTAAACAGGGGTGAAAGACTTATTTTTTTTTTTTTTTTCTCTTTATGTATCTATCCTGGGCAAACTGTTAGTCTTCTGCCAAGACATAGCCAATCTTGAGAATGAAATTAGCAGTTTACCTTATGTTCCCAAGGTGTTAAATTTACACCACCTACTTTTCTTCTCACAGGGACACGTTGTGTGCAGAAGATTCATCTGTTTTAGGATTCTCAGCCCAAACACATAAAATTTACTTATCTCAACCAAAATGACTGGTGAATGAAACCAAGGCAGAAAGCACATATTTTAGTTGTTTGCAAGAGCTCACCCTAAAATGAAGTGCATCATTGAACTAGAAAGAATGTAGTTTATTCCTGTGGCTGGAGAGAGCCTGTTGTTTGTTCAGACAAAGGACTTCATAAAATTAGGTGTTACAGCACCATCTGGTGACTCCTATTTAATATCTTATGAGTAAGTACAACACCCATTTATTGGTAGTATTTTTAATTAATTGGAATGAAGACAACATTTTATAATTAATATTAAGTAATAATATTATAAACAGATGATTCAACTGATATTGAAACATATCCGCTATTACAATAACTGATTATTCTCCCATCTATCATAATCCTAATATGTTAGCTCTTTGGGGCAGAGACTGATTATTGCTCTACAAAAATGAACAGTAAGCCCTAAACCAGAGTTCTAAAGAAAAATAATGTAAGTGTGCCCAGGGCTTATTTTAGAAGGACAGGTTGGTGCTATGAATTTATAAAGACAAGTTCATTACATGGCATTTTAGAATCTAGAAAAAAAATGCACCTAAATGACAATTCTAAATCCTTTCTTAACTGTATTCTTCATAGATTTTTAGAAGATATGTCACCAGTTGTATGAAGTAGTAATGGAAGCAATATGAACTTAGTTTGTCTGTACAATCAACAACCATATTTAACCAAATCTTAGAAAAAAATTGGTTGGAAGGAACCTTTTGCTCAGGCCACACTTCTTCACTTAAAGGAAGACCCTATTTTGTTTCCCACTTCTCTGGAAAACAGCAGAGTCAATTGATCCTGCCCAAAGAAGGTGGAATAATGTAAGTATGTGAATTTTGCCTCTTCTGCATTGAAATATTCAGGAGTATATGTACCAAAAATCAAATAATCACATGTGGAAATATAGTGTCTCCAAACAACAACATCAGAGTGAAATCCCTGATGTGTTTATATAGTTTTCCCTTTGGAAACCATAATACAGACCAAAAGTTCAGGGGAATTGTCAGTGCCTCCTAATCAAATTTCTGTTGGTAAATTACTCTATGAAAGCTAATATATGTAAGAAAAATGTATTTAAACCTTTTATGTTTTCATCAGACAGAAGTCTTCAGTACTTTGTCTTGGAGTATTAGTCTCAACAGTGAAAAAAATAATTATGAATAAGTTTCCTGTATATTCTGTAGATGCAAAACAATACTTACAGGGTGAGAGAAAAGGAGAGAGGGTTCCTGGAACAGCAACAACTTCTCTCCAATTAAAGCAATTGTGTCATTTCAGACTCGAAAAGAACTAATTTTAGAGGAATGTAATTTTTTTAAGCCTGATACATTTTGTTGCTGTAAACAAGGCAAGGATATTTATTTTGTCAGAAAATTTATATACCGTAAGGTTTTAGGGATGCTAAAATTACTAATCTGACATTCTTGAAGAGGCAGAGAGAGTTGGGATCTCCAGCCTGGAGAAAAGAAGGCTCAAGGAGATCTTATCCATGTGCATATATACCTGATGGGGATAAAGTAAAAAAGATGGAGACAGACTCTTCTCAGTGGTACCCAGAGACAGGACAAGAGACAAGACACACAATTGAAATACAAGAAATTTCATTTAATCATAAGGGAAAACTTTTTTTCAGCGATATGGTCAAACCTTGGAATAGGTTTCCCAGGAGGACTGTGGAGTCTACATCCCTAGAGATATTCCAGCTCAACTGGACACGGACCAAAGAATCACTAGGTCTGGAAGGAATCTCAGCTGCTCAGTCAGTTCTACCTCCTGCTAAGAGAAGGATCAATATCAAATTTAAACTAGGTTTTTCAGGGTTCTTGTACCACCGGGTCTTGAAAACCTTAAAGGACAGAGACTTGACAGCCTGTCTCTCTGGGCAACCTACTTCTATGCTTAATTATCCTCATAGTGATCTTATTTTCCTTATGCCTGTTCACATCCTCACCTGTTTGAATTTATGACCTTTTTTACCTCTTCGTTCTGCAGTACACCTCAGTATAGACTCTAGCTTCATCTTCTTGGTAACCTACTTTCAGGTATTGTATAGCAGCTATTAGGGCCCATCAAGCCACCTCTTTTCTAGGCTGAATGAGCCTGACTCCATTTGTTGATCCTTAAAGTTCATTCAGTCCTAGTAATCTGGATATGCTTTAAATCTGTTCAATGATCTCCATGGCAAGAAATAAGAATTGTAAAATTAGCTTTGATAATACTTTTTCTAAATGTTCTAATGCTGTACTGAGGTTTGGAAGGAGCAAAGAAATAAATTTTTTTTGACAGCATTGTGGTAGCACCATCTATTTTCTGTTTGTTTACCACCTACTATACCCACTAGTGCTTTATGCTTTCTTCAGAACTTCCGAGGAAAGAAACCTGACTGCTTGCCTTCCATGACCACTGAACATCCAGGTAGATAAGCCTCTCTGAACAGTTGAGGAGATCGATATTTCTCTGCAAGCAACTTCCTGTGCTTGGTGTGTGATAAAGTGCTGAAGAAGTTAGAGGAAAAAAGAAAATTGAGTGACACAGCAAAAAAAGACATTTGTAGAAGTTTAACTTGCAAAGTTATTGAGAAGATCAGAGAACAGATGCACAGCCAAGCCTCAAATGTGGTGGAAATAGTCTAGCAATTCTGAGAGTCTTCCTGGTTTACTGCAAACACTTCAGAGTGCCTTTGAATCCCAAAAATAGGATAATAGTAACTTGATGTAAAGAATCCTCGAAGGTACTTTGGATATGATGGACATTTTCTTTTTAACTTGTTTCATTTACCCGATCTAGCAGGTCTGAACTTTCTCTGTCTAAAAACTTTACCAAATGTTGTTTATCATTTTGTGTTTTCTGAAACCCTAGATTTGGAAGTTGAAAGTTCTTCTGGTGTTTTGCATGCACACACGAGAAGGAAAAGAATGAGTGGATTCACTTCAAGATTCTTATTTACTCACATGTGTGTTTGTAAATACAATGACAAGGCCTTGTTTATTGGCCCTCAAGGTAAGTGGTGCGGTATAGCTTGTGTTCACATGGCTAAAACTCTCTACTCCCTCCAGAAAGAGCACTTTATCCCTAAAGACTCCTGAAATAGTCCCTGAGTCACGCTGTGCCTCAGTCTGTGAGTAGGAATAGACAGGAGAAAGCTGATTTGTGTTAATTGTAGCCATTCTAGACAGCATACCAGATGTGAAAGAAAATAGATAATAGCGTACCATTGACTGTGCCTATCCCCTGCTGCACCTTGTCTGTGGCTACAGATATTGCCCTCAGGTCCAATCACGACTTCGCTTTTCACAACTCCAGTATTTAGCAATTTCTCTAGAGCCATATGAAGATATGTGTTCTGTTCACACAAGTTCACAGCTATAAATATCTGAAATTTACTTGTTTCAATTTGGCTTTATTTGAATTAACTGTACACCGACAGAGGGAGGGGGTTATGAAGAGATAACACAAAATCATCTGTTAAATACATGATATGCACATATAAGCAAATTGAATTAATATTGCATCTTTTTTTAAAGTTGTAAATGACAGTTTTATATGTTTAACTGTATGCTCATCATAGCAATATGTCTTTCAAATAAACTAATACATACGTACTAATTTCTACAATTGGGTGTTACTGCTTAAAAAATATTATATGAATATACAACTTTTATTTATATGGATCTGTTTAATGACCTTTGCAATTCTAGTTCCAAATGCTTAGAAAATTATGCATGGTACTCAAACATAAGATGCAAATTATTTATGTATAAAGAGACATAAACTCTGCACTTAGGAGAATTCACATAGTTACCTAGGACTCCCATTGTGGGAGTGGCAGGACATAAGCCTCCAGCCACCTGGATAGTAAAAGAAGATCAATACTAACATGACCATATGACTGGTCAAGTAAAACTAATACTAACATGATTAAATCATAGCAATCAGTCAAAATATAAAGCAGTCTTGAACGGGTTACACAGGATTGTATGTCTGTGGGTATGTGAATCCCAGGTCAGAAAACTACTCAACAAATACATGGAGGGGTGAGAGATCTCAGGCCGGAAGACTTTTTTTTAAAAAAAAAAACAAAACATCCTCTTTTACCTCTTGGTCCAGACCTAGATCTGTAAGCCACAAATTGAGGAAGAGTTAATTAAAGAAAGCTCAGCTCTGCTATGCTCTGCTCTAACTGCTAACAAGAGCTCTGTGTGCACGTCTCTGTGCGCATCGTTCTCAGTCGCCACAAAGCATCAAAATAATTTTTTGCTAGAGCGCTATCTAGTGCAACTTCTCAAAGGAAATGTTGTTTATCATCAGCATGAAATACATTGCAGATTAAGAACAAATTAAAGCATTAATATTCCATATTACCTCCATTTACATATTTTTAAGGGGAGAAATTATTTCATTTTCCTAGTGGTCTCAAGACTAATACATTGCCAGGACTTGTACTGTGTTAGTTATGTGGTTTCAATATCCACTGCTCATTTTCACTTTGTTCAATTTTCTTATTTAGGTACTGCTCAGTAAAATGTCTTCATTAGCTCAGTGAGCAATACAGGTATCTTGCCTTTCCCACAGGGTGGGTGCTTTGGCCTACTTTGATAAACAACCTGTTGAGAAACCTTGAGTGTTTGCATTATTAATAGGCCCCAGGAAATAGAAGACCTTGCTGTAAATTATAACCACATTGGATGGATTCAGTGTCGAATTATCAGTGCTAAATATTTTTTGTAATAAGGTAGACTCTTTAAACACTTTTTTTTTCAGTTTTACTTTTAGATTTAAAGCAATTTCCAGAGTTAGCTTCTGAATTTTCAACAGATTCAGTGTTTAAAACCAAACATAAGTCATGCATTTGGTCTCAAAACACCTCAGAACTTGATCCAAGTCCACTTCAAAGCTCATACACCTTTTTTAAAATTATAGGTTACAATTGCAGATTTAATTTATTAATTTATCAATATTGGTAAAACAATACCTGCAATAAAAAATCCAATATTAGAAAAAATGAAAACTTTTACTCAGATACCAGTTCATGGCAAATTTCAATAGATATATTCTTCTCTAAAAAGTAACATTTTATTTTGCTTCATATGAACCTAAATGTATAGATATTTAGAATATCAGTTAATTACATTGATGCCCTACAGTTTAAAGATTTACGTCTAAAAGGTTTACAAAGTCAATTTGCATTTCAAAACAGCCAACTTTCTTACTGCCTTTTTTTTTTTAAATTCTTTAATGAGACCTGAAAATCTTATAGTTGATTGAAGTTTGTTTACTCAAAAAGTGACAGCTACTAGAGTTTAGCTACTGAAAGTGATATAATTAACAGCTTCTGTTAACTCTAAGGCATTCTATGTACATCAACATCACAACTGATATTAAATATGTTGCTGAAGAGCTTTTAGAATTGCACTTCAGGTATTGGTTACTGGCAATAACTCCAATATAAACAGGAAAAAAAAAAAAGTTACCTTATTTAGTAAATATGGGAATGGGAAGTAATTCACATTTTTTTTTTTTTTTCTGTGAAACCTTGGTCAGTGGGAATATAGTTTGTGTAGTATGTAAAGATTCTATCTGTGAAATCTAGCTAACCTGAAGTTACCTGTGAAACTCCAAACAGCTGTCTCAATGGGACCCAGGAGTTCATACCCCAGTTCACAGAGCTTAGACAGATCGGTAAGAAATGAATATTCTTACTATCTGATAACAAATGATGTCCTTTTTTAAATTACAGTAGATAAATACCTATACCACAACCCAACTGTTATAACATTAAGGTGGCTGAAACTATGTGAGATGGCTCTCACAACTATGTATCTGCTGCTCTGTGTGTTCTCTGCAGACTATTGGAGTGTTAATATAGGCTCCTCTATAAGAAACATAACAAGCAGAAGCAACAATGAAGAAAAATAAATTAATGAAGGCACAGATCCTGTGTATCTGTTTCCTAGAACCTCTTTCAAGATGATGCTAGCCATACCAACTTATTCTTTATAAACAAAGATATACAGAGCAAGCTGTGGGATAGAATAGGAAACTTGTAGGACAAGAGCTAATAATACTATCTATCTATCTATCTATCTATATTTTTTTTTTTCTGTCAGTGTTGCACATAGTACAATTTTTGATTGTCCCTTTCTTACTGTCCTAATTGTGACAGAGTGATTATTCCCATTAATTGAGTAAATTAATATAACACAGAAGGCTCCCTCTCTTGACCAAATAAGTTTTGCCTTTCTTGTATGTGTGGCATATATTGACTACAACATTGGAGAGTTGCTATGAACTATATTTCCCAGTTGGTTTTGATCTGTTCCTTTCACTTTTGTGATTGGTAAAATAGCCTTAGCTCATTAATAATTAAAGCATTGATTTAAACTGCTAGAGATCTTTCAAACTTTTCTTGGGGCTTACTCTCTTATCCTAAAATATGTATTACAGTTAATAACAAGTGAAATTAATAGCATTCCCATCCTTTTATTAATTGCTTCAGAAGATGTACGTTTTATGAATTAGAAAAAAAGTTATCACTGTGTTATGTGGAAAAGAATATAAGTACTTCAACTCTGTCATTCCTGTGCCACCCAGGCCAGCATCTTATCCTGTGGAAAGACCCAGTCAGCCCAAGAGAGGAATCTTTCTGGGTCAGGGGTAGGATATTAGAATAACACTTCAATACCACAAGACAAAGAGGCAAAAAACTATGGGGACCATATTGCCTAAAGTAGAGACAGAAATAAGAGACCAGGTCCTAAGAAGGAAAACTGGACTAACTGAAAAGGAAGAAAGGAGTAAAGACAGACAGAAGGAGAGGAGGGGAAAGGAAGGGAAGGGAAGGGAAGGGAAGGGAAGGGAAGGGAAGGGAAGGGAAGGGAAGGGAAGGGAAGGGAAGGGAAGGGAAGGGAAGGGAAGGGAAGGGAAGGGAAGGGAAGGGAAGGGAAGGGAAGGGAAGGGAAGGGAAGGGAAGGGAAGGGAAGGGAAGGGAAGGGAAGGGAAGGGAAGGGAAGGGAAGGGAAGGGAAGGGAAGGGAAGGGAAGGGAAGGGAAGGGAAGGGAAACAACAACAACAGAACACCAAAAAAACACTAAAATAACTCTTAGGAGGAGCTGTGTTTAAAAGGGTTGAACAGGAAAGTACAGAAAGGAGATGGTGAAGACCTAGTTAAGAATAATAATTTTGGTGACTGAGTGAATGAGAAGCCCAAGGAGTAAGGACAGGATTGAATACCAATAAAGATGACAGATGGAAGAAGGTAGGAGGGACAGATTATGTGAATAACTAGATATCAAGAAAAGAACCACTTGATTAAAGAAAATAGAGACTTCTGAGATAACATTAGAATGAATGGGGAATACTGAGAAATGACAGTAGTAATTACAGTTGAGAGACACCAGAATAAACTTGTATAGGGGGGATATGGTTGGACTGTTGACATTAGAAGGATGAGGTTGGAATGAAAATTCAGGTGCTAGAGTATCGAGAACACACAGTTTAGATAGACGTAGTTGAAGGAAGTGGGGGAATGCCAAAACATAATTCCCCCCAATGTTTAGGGGGAATGCAAATACCTGAGATCTGCTCTTGGTATCTTTGTGTGTGTTGGTCTAGAGAGCATACTTTTTGTTCAGTCAGCTCAAGTGCCAGAGGATGAGAGTTGTGGTAACAAAGCATACAACTATGATTTTGTTTAACCTTTTAATAAAGAAGGGTGTTACACACCAGAAATTAATGTTCAAACATTATTAATTGTCAAAAATAAAGCAATCAGATGGTAGACACAAATTAAGAAAATAACATAAGGTTGTCCATAAAGAGCACAATTTGAGATTTGCATCAATTTGGAGAGTTTAATAATGCTTTTGACAACTTTATTCTGTTTACTGCACAGAACACAACTGTGTTACAGTCAGTGTAAGGAAGTACTGAAAGAATCTCCAAAACCTGAAGGTATGTTAAATTGTATAAGCAAAACTTTTCAAGAGGAGAAAAAAAAAGTTTATGTGGTTAAGACATTTGATTAGTCTGGTAAACAACTGGATTTTTTAATTATCTTGTTACCAACTTGCTATGCCCTTAAAGTAAACTTTAAGTTTGGGTTTGTGGTTTGTTGTTGTTTTTTGTTTGTTTTATTGGTACACACAGTGACACCCTGGAGTCTCATTTTCACTAATAGTACATACTCGCAGTTAAAGCCAATGAATCTGTGCTGTGAAGATAAAATCCTACAGGAAGCTGATTTCCCTTAAAACTCAACTTACATGAATCAAGTTGGACACTCAAATACGAGTGTATCTTTTCAGTCTCTAAGTTCCTCATCTAAGACAATCTCTCCTTCACTATGAAGTGTATGAAGGTGACTTAATTCTTGAATCATTCAGATTCTAGAGGTATAAGCATGAAAGGAAAGCCCATGAAGATAATAACAGAATATACGAAGTATTTTTAAACCAAGTGTGAATAGTGTGCTGTAAATATATGACTAAGACATTTAACAGTGAAGAGAAAAAATACTGATTTGCTGTGTCTTCAAAAACTACTACCCATTCACTGTATGAAGTGTCTGCAATAAAAATAATTTCATAGAATGATTGTAACAGATGTATTATTATGCTCAAAGGGGAAGAAATTATGACTTGGCAGGCAGTTTTGACTTTGAGAGTTTGGATTTTCCTACTCAATACATTTTTTTTTAATAGTTTGTTTTGTTTAATACTTCTAATTCTGTTTTTCCACTGGTGCACTTTCTAGCAAATGTCATTACAGATTGAAATCACCTTTTTCCTTATTACTTCTAAATGACAAGGATTGTTTGCTGTTCCTTCCTTATTGCACAAAGTCCTTGTATTCTTGTTGACCCAAAGTATTTCTTTTCCTAATTTCCTGATTGCCAAAGACTTGAAGTTAATAAATTCTTTCTTTTTTCTTTTCTACTGGCAAAAAAATTTCCTTAAAGTAGCAATTGTAGTATTTTATCTCAGTGCCACAGTACTTCACATGCACAAAATTAATTATTACTTATAGTTTTCACAGAAATAAAGGACCACTATCTATATTTACATCAGCCAGTATTTATTTTAATTACAATCACCATCATTAACACTAACTCAGAAAAAATTCCTTTATTAATTAAGGAACGTATTAAAAAGTTCTATGTCAGGTTTAGAACGATTCCCAGAATTCTAACAACCTCTTGATAACACATTTGAAGTATTTTCTCTCAATAATTATTGAATAGGACCTCAGTTTATATTTAACTCTATGTAGTTTTGGAAGGCTTTATGGTGACTTAATATGACAAGATCAGAAAAGAATTTATATGGATGTGACCAGAAATTTTGCACCTTTTAAGCTTGAAATAATGGGGAAGTTTACCCTAACATTGTCGTTTTTTTTGTTAAAGTCCCAAGAATAGTTGATTTTTCTTCTTTGGTTTTTGTTGTTGTTCTTTGGCTTTTTTGTTTTGTTTGTTTCTTTGTTTGTTTGTTTCAATTAAAGACTGATTTTTTTTTTCAAATAAGAAAACTTCAGGAAATATCTAGAAGACTTTTCCTCAAAAAGGATATTCTTCAAACAACGTAAGCATTTTACTAGAAGGAAAATAATTTTTTTTCAACCTTTAATCTGCAAGCCATATTTTAAATAATAGCAGCAACAATATTAATTCATTTACCTATGAGAATGACCTCAAGTTGTGCCAGAGAGGTTTAGATTGGATATTAGGAAAAACTTATTCACGGAAAGGATTGTCAGGCATTGGAACAGGCTGCCCAAGGAAGTGGTGGAATCACCATCCTGGAGGTGTTTAAAAGGTGTTTAAATGAGACTTCTAGGCACACGGCTTAGTTCTAGAGCTAGATTATGGCTGGACTCGATGACATCTCATTAAGCATCTCTTGTAACCAAAATGATTTTGTGATCCTATTCAGTGATTCTATGATTTATGATAAATGAAAATGGTTTACATTTTTTTCTGTATTTGCAACAGTTTCTCACTAATACAGATGAGAGAACTGTTACACTAATAATAATGCAGGTAAAATAAGTATCAGTCATTTTATTTTGGCTTCCTCTTGGTTATTTTTATATAAATTGCATCCCTCTTTAGAAAGCAATAAATTGTATGCCTGTAATGTAACAGCTTATGCAAACACAGCATTTTGCATTCAGATCTATCATACAAACAGCTGTGAATATTTATATTGGTGTTAATTAAGTCAGTGACGGTATTAATTTAGATAAGGAAAGCTGGCCAAATCCCGAAGTGCTATGGGATTTTTAACATGCGTCTGGGACAAAAAAAGAAAAAACAAAACAAAACAAAACAAACCACAACCAACCAAACAAACAAAACAAAAAGCAGAAACTTGCAAATAAAAATGTGGTGTAACATCTCACTCTAAAGACAGTACCCTCATGAACCCTCATTACTAGTAGTCTACAGGTCGTGGCTATGAGCTAATAGGATATGAAGCAAAACTCTCTTGTTCAGAGAGATGAAGATGAGCTACTGAGTTAAACTGATACTGCAAACAAGGAACCAGCTAGCACAACCTCACCACAAAGTGCATTAGAGATATAAATAAGTTCATACTTAAACAGCTTAAATTGAAGAATCCAGCTGGAGGGGGTGGGCTAGTTCGGAGTTGTTTCATTTGTTGGAAGAATTAGATAAGACAAAAATTGTTATCCCTGATATGTCAGGACTAAACTATGTTTCAGCAATAAGGAAAAATATGGGTTGTATTTGTGCTTTTTGGAATAATTTATATTTCACTTATAATTTTAGAATGGTAGTAGATAATATTTTCTCCTTTGTTCTTAAGCGTATTTGTCACTTCTCCTTAAAATGATGTTAAACCACTTCTGAGTTCTTGTACTTTTGGTTAATTAACTCTCTTAGTTAACTGGAATTAACAGTCCAAATTTCCAGAAAGGAATTGCAAATAATCCCCAGTAATGAAATTAGACTTTTTATAAGATACTATTTATCAGGTCCAGAAAAACAAGAATGTTGTGGACATATTCAGTTCAGATCCTTATTGATCTGTTTAAAAAAGCCAACAGCAAATCCTCAGAAATATTTAGCTTTTCTGTTCCAACTTAAGTGCCCAGTTTCCATTTAAAGCAACAAGAAACTAGAGATACACTCAGACTTAAGATTACTTCCTTTTTATTTCCCTCTTCCTTTCTTGGTGTGAAAATCTTACAGTGCAAATGAGTTTTTGTGGCTTTTACACAAATTGGAATATTTTTAAATTTTTGGATGCCTGAATGTATGTTAACTTACAAAACCCCTTAGAAACAAATTGCACAAGGAAGGTCTGGTATTCCAGTGAGTGAGTTGTAACTCGAGACAAGCACTCAGTTCCTCGGATCAGCTGACTGAAGCCGGCTCGGCCAGAGCAGGGAGGGAAATCTCGAAGCTACAGAGGTAAGAGAGGGTAAAGAGAGGGGTTTCTGGTCGCGTTTTCGATTCTGCTACCCGGGAGTCCCCGGCAGCCCTTGCGGAACCGGCTGACGTGACGCGGCCGTTACCACGGTGACGGGGGTCACACCCCTCCCCCTTGCTTTGAAAAAGCCTCCGGGAGCCCACCAGGCGCTGGGAGGTGAAGTGCTTGTGGGGCGGGTGATCACTACCCACACGGTGCTGCAGCAGCGACTGGGTCTGCTCGTGCAGTAGGGTTCAGAGGTTCTGTCACTCCTCGATGTTAGACCTCTCACTTGTTGCTGGTGACACAGACTGGGGTGTGGCAGGGCAAGTAGACTGGACACAACTAGCTCTTATAGGTGAGTTTGCCCAGGGTTTCATTTTGTTTTCTTGTCCCCAATTTAGCTAAGGGTAGCAGTGGTTTCTAGAAAAAGGAAAGCTGTTGCTGCCATTAATACAAAGAGTGTGTCTACACAGACACTACCTGCCAAGAAGGATGCAGCCACCCAGGCTTCTGGCTGCGCAGAGTTGTCTGTGCCTGGCATTAGTATCAGAGAATGGTATGGGAGGCACCTGTGTACGATGTGACCAGGTCAATGAGTTACTGTGCCTAGTGGCGGAGCTTAAGGAAGAGGTGGAGAGACTAAGAAGCATTAGGGAGAGTGAAGAAGAAATTGACTGGTGGGGTCAGGCTCTTTTGACTCCTAAGGCTGTGCAACAGGAGATGACAAAGCCTTGTCCCTCCTGCCATAAGTCAGATAGAGCAGATCTAATTGATGGGGGGGAATGGAAACATGTTCCTGATCGGAGAGGTAAAAGAACCCTCTCTCGAACCCCATCACCACCCTTGGTGCCCTTAACAAATAGATATGAGGCCCTGGACCCTGAAAATCAGGCAGAGGACAGCCAAGAAGATCCACCTGGAGAGCCCTCTGGAGGGACATCATCTACAAAAAGAATTACAACTGCAGCTGTAAGAAAAAAAAAAAGAAGAGTGGTAGTAGTCGGCAACTCCCTTCTGAGGGGAACAGAGGGCCCTATATGTCGCCCAGACCCATCCCACAGGGAGGTCTGCTGCCTTCCTGGGGCCAGGGTGAGGGACATTAATAGAAGACTTCTGGAGCTAATTCAGCCCTCAGACTACTATCCCCTGTTAGTAGTCCAAGCTGGCAGTGAGGACATCAACAGAATAAGTACCAAGATAATTAAAAAATACTTTAAAGCACTGGGTCAGTCAGTTCATGGGACGGGAGCACAAGTGATATTTGCCTTAGTTCCTGTGCTATCTGGGATGGATGAGGAGCTAAATAAAGAGAGGAGCAGAAAAGCCCATCTCGTCAACAGGTGGCTTAAGGATTGGTGTCATTGTCAAAATTTTGGGTTTTTTGACCATGGGGCAAACTCCGTGGTACCTAGTCTCCTCAAATCAGATGGGCTTCATCCTTCTGGGGAGAGCAAGAGGACTATAGTCCATAAGTTGGCAGGGCTGATCAGGAGGGCTTTAAACTAGGTTTGAAGGGGGAAGGGATTGAAACTGGGCTCTCCAAAGATCTGCCTAAGGATGGAAAGCCCGAATTAAGAGGGAAATCAGCAGCCCACTTGAAGTGCATGTACACGAATGCACGCAGTATGGGCAACAAACAAGAGGAGCTGGAAGCCATCGTGCAGCAGGAAAGCTATGACATAGTTGCCATCACAGAAACATGGTGGGATGACTCATATGACTGGAGTGCTGCTATGTGTGGCTACAAGCTCTTCAGAAAAGATAGGCAGGATAGGAGAGGTGGAGGGGTGGCTTTGTATGTTAGAGAGTCACTCGACTCTGTTAAACTTGAGGTCAGCAGTGACAAGGTTGAGTGCCTGTGGACCAGAATCAGAGGGAAGTTCAACAAGGCTGACATCCTCGTGGGTGTCTGTTACAGACCACCCAACCAGGACGATGAAGGAGATTAATTATTCTACAAGCAGCTGGCAGATGTCTCAAAATCGACGGCCTTTGTTCTTGTGGGTGACTTTAACCTGCCGGATATCTGCTGGGAGCTCAATACTGCACAGAAGAGGCAGTCTAGGAAGTTCCTAGAGTGTATAGAAGACGATTTCCTTCATCAGCTGGTAAATGAGCCCACCAGGGGCAAGACCCCGCTAGACCTACTGTTTACAAACAGAGAAGGGCTGGTGGGAGATGTAGTGGTTGGAGGCCGCCTGGGGCGTAGCGACCATGAAATAATAGAATTTTCAATACTCAGAGATGCAGGGAGAGCCATTAACAAAACCTCTACGCTGGACTTCCGGAGGGCAGATTTTTGCCTATTCAGAAGTCTAGTTCAGAGCATACCCTGGGAAACAATGCTTAAAAACAAGGGGGCCCAGGAGGGTTGGACATGCTTCAGGCAGGTGGTTTTGAGTGCACAGGAACAGGCTATACCAGTGTGCCGAAAGGCTAGCCAGCGGGGAAGACAACCGGCTTGGCTAAACAGGGAGATTCTGAATGAAATCAGAAATAAAAAGAGACTTTACCGACTGTGGAAAAAAGGGCTGGCTACTTCTGAAGAATTTATGGAAATAGCTAGATCATGCAGAAAAAAAAATCAGGGAAACAAAAGTGCAATTTGAAGATAATTTGGCCAATTCTGTCAGGGATAAGAAAAAGTCCTTCTTCAAATATGTTAATAAGAAAAGGAGGGGCAAGGAAAACCTCCATTCTCTGTTAGACTTTGCCTCGGTTTTCACCAGTAAGACAGGTGGCCCTCAGGACAACTCATCTCTGGAGGTGGTTGACAGAGATAGGAAGCCCGTTGTATTCCAGGAGGAAATAGTTGGTGATTTACTGAGTCATCTGGATCCTCACAAGTCTATGGGACCAGATGAGATCCATCCTAGGGTGATGAGGGAGCTAGCAGAAGAACTTGCCAAGCCGCTCTCCATCATCTTCCAACAGTCCTGGCTCACTGGGGAGGTCCCATATGATTGGAAATTGGCCAATGTTACCCCAGTCCACAAAAAGGGCTGCAGAGCTGACCCTGGCAACTACAGGCCTGTCAGCCTGACCTCGGTGCCTGGCTGGGTTATGGAGCAGATCATCCTGAATGGAATCACACAGCACCTTCAGGATGGACAAGGGATCAGACCCAGCCAGCATGGGTTTAGGAGGGGCAGGTCCTGTCTGACCAACCTGATCTCCTTTTATGATCAGGTGACTCACCTGGTGGATGAGGGGAAAGCCGTGGATGTGGTCTATCTGGACTTCAGCAAGGCCTTTGACACTGTCTCCCATAATATACTCTTGCAAAAGCTGGTAGCCCATGGCTTGGACAAGTGTACTCTACGCTGGATTAAGAGTTGGCTGGAGGGCTGGGCCCAGAGAGTGCTGGTGAATGGGGCTGCATCCAGCTGGCGGCCAGTCACTAGTGGTGTTCCCCAGGAGTCAGTGTTGGGTCCAGTCCTGTTTAACATCTTTATTGACGATTTAGATGAGGGGATTGAGACCATCATCAGCAAATTTGCTGATGACACCAAGTTGGAAGGGAGTGTCGACCTGCTGGAGGGCAGGAGGGCTCTGCAGAGGGATCTGGACAGACTGGAAAAATGGGCTGATTGCAGTGGGATGAAGTTCAATAGGGCCAAGTGCCGGGTGCTGCACTTTGGTCACAACAACCCCCTGCAGCGCTACAGGCTGGGCGCAGAGTGGCTGGAGAGCAGTCAGACAGAAAGGGACCTGGGGGTACTAATTGACAGGAAGCTCAACATGAGCCAACAGTGTGCCCAGGTGGCCAAGAAGGCCAACGGTATCCTGTCCTGTATCAAAAATAGCGCGGTCAGCAGGACAAGGGAAGTGATCCTTCCCCTGTACTCTGCATTGGTGAGGCCACACCTGGAGTATTGTGTTCAGTTCTGGGCCCCTCAGTTCAGGAAAGACATTGAAGTGCTGGAGCGGGTCCAGAGGAGAGCAACACGACTGGTGAAGGGACTTGAACATAAGACCTATGGGGAGAGGCTGAGGGAGCTGGGGTTGTTTAGTCTAGAGAAGAGGAGGCTTAGAGGTGACCTCATCACTCTCTATAACTACCTGAAGGGAAGTTATAGCCAGGTGGGGATTGGTCTCTTCTCCCAGGCAGTTAGCAATAGGACAAGGGGGCATGGGCTTAAACTCTGCCAGGGGAAATTTAGGCTGGATATTAGAAAGAAATTCTTTACAGAGAGAGTGGTCAGGCATTGGAATGGCCTGCCCAGGGAGGTAGTGGAGTCGCCGTCCCTGGAGGTTTTTAAATTGAGATTGGACATGGCACTTAGTGCCATGATCTAGTAAACAGACTAGAGTTGGACCAAGGGTTGGACTCGATGATCCCTGAGGTCTTTTCCAACCCAGTTGATTCTGTGATTCTGTGATTCTGAGTTGTACAGTAACAAGACTCAATGTACTGATTACCTCTGAAAAGCTTCTGTCTGGCCAATGCTTATAAGGTGCATATCGTTCTGTAGAGTGTACAAGCCCTGAGTGATCTGCATTGCATCTTGCTCCAATTAGTTCTGTCATTTTTCAGATCCTTGGCTCAGATTCCTGCCAGGATGTGGGCATTTGGTTTTTCCTTACAATTTTGACTCTGGCTCCGCACTCATTGAGGATATCTATACTACTGTGGCAGAAAGGAAGGAGGTGAGCTCAGATACTGGACTCTTTCCCACTTTGGGCATGCTGCTCAATTATTAATCTGGTCTCAAGAGAGGGAAGGGGCAGCCCTTAGGTAGTATCATTGTGAGCCAGTTCGTGCCACTTGGCTCAGAAGCATGATTAGATTAGTAACCCTCTTTATTTATCAGGAGCAACATAGCCCTCAGTGTATTTACTGGTGTCTCAGGTTATCAAGTTCTGTTTGCATTGAATCTAACATTACCTGTTCTTCTTGTTTTGCTCATTCTGGTCTCTGACAGGGTGCATGGCCCCTTTCTTCTCCAAGCTCTTTGGGAAATGATGCATTGTGGAGGCAGTAGTGACAGCTGAGTCATGATGTTTCAACTGTGAAAGGATCTCTGGCATTCCTTTCACTTTTATTGTGAACGGAAAAGTCAGGCAAAAAACAACCGAGAGAGACTATACAGATTCCTGTGCTTCATTTAAGTAATATTAACAGAACACAACAGTTTTCATACTGTGCTTCCAGAACTAGAGCATAGGAAAAAAAATAGCTAAATTAGGGAAAAGCTGTATGGAAGCCTTGCATTTCAGTCCTCAGACTAATACCAGATTAACTCTCTTTTTCCTCAGGAGCATATTACACATAAAATAATGAATGTAATTTGAAATCAGTAGATTAACACCAATATAAGTCTTAGAGTATCATCAATATAAACATGCCAATGACATCAGTTCATTGAAATACTAGAAAGAGGGAACCTCTGTTACAGTATGAGGTCTAATAACATGAGTGTTACTCCAGAGAAGTTAACTATTTTTTACCAACTTAAATAACACACTTTTCCACTTTTCCTGTAGTTTATATAAATAGTTTTTTGTTGTTGTTGTTGTTTGTTTCTTTATTTCTTTCTTAATAAATGAATAATGAAGTTCCCTGGTAAATGTTAGCCTTTTATCCTCTAGCCTGTCATTCTCAAATGAATGTCACAGAGGATATTCAAAGAAAGCCTTCTCAAAATAGTTAAATATAGTCATCCTGCTGACTTCAGCTTTTAACTATGTTAGTTTAAGTAGGAAGAGGCACATTTTATCTGGACCTTTTAATGGTTAAATTGGTGATGAAAGTGTGAAGTTGAAAGGGAAACAGATTTCAAGAGATATAAGAATGTTATCAAACAGCTTTATTCTGTATAGCATATATATATATTGACAGTTATAATACAGAAGATAAAAAAGAGATGGGAAAAATATTAGAATTTTGTATTTAGCAAGGAGCAAATATTATACAAGATCCTTGTGTTACTCACATGCAGATGAATCATGAGTAATCACATGAAATGAGTGGATCCAGAGCAACATAAAAACCCATAACAGGTTTTTCATCCAATCTCACTGACTGCATGTGGCAAATGGCAAAAACAAAACAAAACAAAACAAAAAACAACAACAAAAAAACTTCTATAACACAGTTCCCAGGTCAACTTTCGGTTGCCACAATCCTCCTTTTCCTTCAGGGGAACAAAACTCCTGATTTAAATGTTACTAGAGAAAGGAGGTCAGGAGCCAAGAGGAAGAAGAGGCCATCCAGCCACAATGCTACTCTGTGTGGAAACCAGCCTTCAGATGGGAGCTCAGGGACCTGTGAGACATGATTCTTCTCTTTCTCCCTTTGGCACAGAAGAAGTCAAGCCCTTTGGCTGATCAGTCAGTTCTCATCTTCAGAGAATGTGGGGAAACAAAGATTTCACTGTTAGCTGTGTCAGTGAGGCTTTTAACTAAAATAAAAGTGCATTAAGTTTAATCTGTCCTTTACCCACTATTAAAATGTCTTGTACAACATCATCAACCTTCTAAGCATTCTGGATCAATCCAGTATTTCTGCAGCTATTATAGGATGGTGAATGCATGAGACTCCATTGCTAAAATATCTGAAATTATAGTTCATCCCTTCAGAATAACTGAAATTTGTTTTAGAATTACTTGAAATCATTTGTTCAATGTGTTTATTGTTCCCTTGCATTTTCATCAGCAATACTTTCAGTCCTTTACTGTGTATCAATTCAAGATTCAAATAATTATATAGGAAACTAAAAGGGTTATTAATATTTATAGCACACCTAAGCACATTATTCTGGAGGTCAAAAGAATGCAGTATTTGGCATCACAGTGCAATTGAGATGTGCCACAGAACACCTAGGAGTGCTTGACTGCTATAACAAATTATACAGCCACTCTTCCTACACACTTTATTTTTTTTGTTAGATCAGATAAATTCTTAAAGAAATTTCATTAAAGCACACACCTTGAAAGAGCTGGTCAAAAATGTTTCCTTCAAAAAGGAATAGGAATATATTGTATCTAATTTGTTGTGTTAGTATTTATGGATTTATTGGAGTTAATATTGAGTTTCACGTTGAAAATGGACAATCAAAGTACAGATTACATTATTTAAAAGATGATTGCAGGCTCTCTGATAAATGTAATAGTCACAAAGTTTATCATTAGTCTGAAACATTTGCTTTAGAAAAAATAGGTTGGAATGGACCTTGACAAGCCACCTACTCCAAAGAAGGTCTAATTCTGCTTCTCTTTGTTCTAAACAGGGCTAATCAGGTCAGATTGCTCAGGGCCATGTCTAGTCAAGTGTTGAACACCTTGGAAATCCCGTAGTATGTCTGAATTGTTGCTGTCCTACCTTTATGGCAATGAAGTTTTCCTTATGTCAAATGGAAATTTCCCATGTTCCAGCTTGGGTTTGTTGCATCTAGTCATACTGTCAGGCATCTCTGAGTAAAGTCTGTCTTTTCAGAATCTTCTGACCATGTAGCTGTAGATAGCAACAACATCTCCACTGAACCTTCTCTTCTCTAGGCTTAAATAGGCCCAAACCTTAGAAACAAAGACTCAGGGGAGCCATTGTAGTATCTGTCTCTCTTTTTGCTTTTCATTTCTATCTCTGCTTTTGAGACTGTCCATATAAATTTAAAAAAATGTTTGTCACGTCATAAACGAAGAACTTTTTGTAACCTATAAAGCTCTAATAGTAACTAACTGACATGTAGCAAACCACTACTCAGTCTTTAATATTAAATGGGTAAATAAGAATCTCATGGTAAGTTGCTCAGAGCATACCAATATTGCAAATTAAAGGGGCAGTGAAAAGCTCATGCACTTGATTAAAACATAATCACCCACAATGTTTAACTGTTAGCCATCTCCTTGACTTTCTTTTGGACCACTTCAATTGGCATTCTCCAATCAGCTGGTGCTCTTGTGGCTTCTTGAAGAGGACTGATCCCTGGTCCTCTTTCGTTAAAAGGAATCAATACAGCCTGAGAGACTAGGTGATTGGACAGTACATAGTCAACCTTACAGGCATGTTATGGAAGTTCCAGATGTTACTAGGTCTATTCTCTGTGTTCTTTGAGTCACTAGAGCCCACATAGGATTCTTCTGAAGCCAACTATTTTTTTTTTCCATGTTATACTTATGCAATGACAGTTTTCCTTATTATGATGCTTTGACTACATATAAATGCTAACAAATATGCAATTACAGTTTTCCTTATTATGATGCTTTGACTACTTATAAATGCTAACAAACTTTTCTAATTATGGCTTACATATATACGGTACATTAAGATCTACATAAAGCTGGGATGCTTCCACCGACCCACTTAGTTCCTCTCACATTTATTTGTAGTTAATGGCTGATTCCTATCAAGTGTCTGACTTAAGTGGGTAGAAGTGGGCTTAAGAGATTTGTATTCTCGGGAGGTGACTGCTTTCCATCTTAGGCATGTAAATGAGGTACCTGAAGTTAGATAGCATGAAAATTACACTATGCATTAAAAAGCAAAACAAAACAAACTTTCTCATAGACAGACTTTATACCATAAGGTACAATTCCTTTCAAGGAAGCATTTCTGTAATGGTTAACAGTCTTAGTATAATTTTACATATAGAACAGCTGGTACACCCACACAAAAAAATATATTAAAGCGCTTTGTCAGTCAGAAAATGTAAATACTTCGGTTAAAAAAAGTTCACCACACTTACTTTTCTTTCTTTTATAAACATTTCAGCTAATTACTTACAGCTTTAAAAGCCTCATTTTATCCCCAGAACACCCTAGAGTTAGAAATCTTTATCTAGGTTTAGTAGTTGTGGCAGAATGCCATTTGCACTATACTGATCAGTAAGAAGTTGTCAACTGAATCTGATGTCATAAAACAAGAAATGTGCTAGAAACTGCTGATCTGTTTGGGCTTAGTGCAGAATCTTCCATTGAATAAGTAAATAAATAGTTCTATTTGTTTCAAGTAACAGCATATACTTAAAATT
The DNA here is from genome assembly GCF_036013475.1 of Columba livia. Classification (NCBI taxonomy): domain Eukaryota; kingdom Metazoa; phylum Chordata; class Aves; order Columbiformes; family Columbidae; genus Columba; species Columba livia. Next base: position 41,486,672 of record NC_088602.1, on the reverse strand, counting down.
TGTCCCAAAATGTTCTCTTAAAAAGGTCGCTAAATAATCCTGTCAGTGTTCAAAACTGAAAAAAAATATGGGAAAGAACTACGAGATTGTGCATGTAGAAACTGCTGGCCTGTATTTTGATGTGGTTTACTAGTTATCTGAGATTCCCTTGGATTAGGCTCTCAGTGAAAAATTTCCATATATATTTCATCATATCATTCACGACCTTCATTAAGATACAGGATTTTCATGAAGAAATGCAGCTAGGACTCAGTGGTAGGATGTATCTAAAATGTGTTTAGGAGACAATCAAGAGCTTTTCCCAGATCCCATATGATCTATGTATCTAACATTGTGGTCAAACAAAGACCTTTCTTCCATTTCCAAATAAAATGTTTAATACTGGGTGAAATAAATCTTGTAGAGAAAGGAAGGGAAAGGATTAGCAGTCTCTGAATAACTTTCACACTCTTTAGGATCTGGACTATCTGGACTAGTATGTGAAGCTGGGCTTATGAAACTAAGAAAGACTAGTTTCAACCATTAGGATCACTCAGTGCCTCAGTTTCTTAGCTGTGATATCAGAAGCAGCTCTCGGCACTGTCAAGATCATGGATTTTTCCTATGGTTCCCTCAGGATGAAGCACCATAGGGATGCTATATGCATATCAAATTTGATAATTTGAAGATCTAAAATATTTTATCATTAAAAAGTGACAGATTGAGGATTCTATTCATATGCATTTACATAACTTGCATCACTGCAGATCATGTGAAGGAAAACAATGCATTTCCTGAAAACTGTACCTTACAAAAAACAAAAACAAAACAAAACACAAAACCCAGACTACTCAAAATCCTTGATTATCAGTTCTGCTCTAGATGTGAGAAAGTCGTGCTTTGCTATTTACTAGCCATGAGTTTGTGAGCAAATATGTTTTTTTTTTTCAGTTAAAAGAAAAAAAAGCAGAACATGGATGTTCGTACTGTTAGGCTGCTATAAAATGGAGTAAGTTAACAAGAAGGCATTGGTAAAATGATTTCTGAACACATTTTGAAGTAGGAAGGATTTAAAGAAAAGGAGAAGTGAAATGAAAAGGAGATATTAAATCCAAATGAAATGCTTCAGTTCTTCAGAACTTAATCATTAAAATAGCCTATGTTTTTAATAACACTGTAGCAAACTTAAAAATGAAAAATGTCCTATTACCTCTTTTTATACTTCATTATTTATTTCTCACTTATAAAATTATCTCAAATCATATTGACCTAAAATCAGAAGTATTATGTTGACTTATTTCACTCAAGTCAGTGAAATAGGGGGGGATTCCAAGCAATAATTCAAAGAAGAAAGCTGTTTGTTGACATTTATGAATATTTTGAAGTTAACAGCATGTAGACATAATGACTTTGTAAGCTTCTAACATCATTCAGGCACAAATACTGAAAGCTGGAATTTGACTGGTCTGTGTATTTGAGCAGAGATATAAGGAAGTTATTTAATATCAGTAAATCTTGTACGATGTGATGACCTGTAAATGAATATGAAAATTAACAGCAAATATTGCATGCAATAATCAGAGTGTTCTCTACATTCTTATGTTTGTGTAAGCAACTGTGGCATTTAAGGGAGCTTGCAAGACACGATGTCTGAGTCTGACTTCTATTGAGATAAGGCAACATTGTGGTTAATGCACAATGGATCTTGGATGCAAGGGAATCCTGGCTTTTTGTCAGCTTTACCACAAACATCCAGTCTGACCTTGGAAAGGTTTCTTAGGTTGAAATCCACAAAGCAATGCAATAATTCTGTTGTGGAAATTAAATAAATAAATAAACACCATAAATTAATACTTAGAAACTCTAATATGTTAGCCACAAATATTTCCCAAATATCTAAGTTCCGTTTGTTAAATATGTCCAGAATTTCTTTCCCCATTGCAGGTCTCATCAGCTCAGCTGTCATTTCCTCCTGTCTGATCAAGATTCACAGACTGGATGTGGGTTAAGCAGACTCTTCTGAACATCAGTGGACAGAACAGCATCTAAACTCTTTGGTGGAACCAGCCTTTAATTTCTCAGTGTTTCAACCTCAGCTGCAAAGCAGAAAAAAAAAAAAAAAACAGTGTTTGGATATAGACTACATTGACTGTAAATTCTTACAGACGGTTCATTAAATGTGTTTGCTTGGGATTCTACTTTTTACTCTGTTACATCACTCTCTCTTATGGGATTTTTTTCCTTCTGCATAAATATTTAAATACCAGTTTGGGACAGAAGTCTCAGGCCACAGGGACAATGCTATCTCATGTGCTGAAAGGTGCTGAACACAATTTGTATTTAAAAATAATACCAAATCTTCCATGTAGAACAGAAATCTGAATTGTTATGGCACCAGGACATAGACAGCTGTGAGTATATCCACAAAAGGAAACAAAAGACTTGATGGGTTGGTTTGTTTGGTTGATTTTTAATCAATAGAAAAATATATAGTGACTTCAAAGGCTTAGTAAACATCTGTATGGATTGCTATGATTTCTGTTTGGTCTAACATAGCCAAGATGTTTTTATAAATTTATGTTTTATAAATTTACATGGTTAAATATTCTGTGCACTGAAATTTGTGGTCTAATAAACTAAAATGTTTTATAAAATTCTCACAATCAGTAACTCCTTCAAATAACAAAAAAGCTGGGTACCTAATAGCAGAAAACAAAATACTTGTCACATATGATTAAAAAGTGATGAAAACTGTGGAATTATTTTCCTGAAACTTGACTCTCCTTTGAGAGAATAATTTTAAGCAAACAATTGCATCTTTTGAAAGTTGATGGAGTTTTTTTCTTCTTCCTGTGTGCATTTCATTAATGATTAGAATATTAGCCAGCATACTTGAACATGCTTAACTATTCAAATGTGGAAGGCATATTTAGATAAAATCATGGAATCTGTAACAAATAACATAAAGTGAAATCTGCTGTAGTTGCAGTTAATAGGGATTTTGAGGAAGTTCCAACCAAAAACAGCCATGCTCTGTATCTGTATCCCCCCATCATCACTTTTGCTTTTACATACATGGATTACATTTTTGTACCTTGATGACTTACACATTTTAACTAAATTTGATTTCACAGGAGTGTTTACACCAAGGGAACATGAACATTTAAAATTCCAGGTTATCTCTAAATCATCAATGTCAGGAGAACTGTGAGAGTTTTGTGCATTACTCAACTTTATGTAAAATGGCCAACTAATGACAATGTTTAATTCTGAACTCTATGTTCCATTAGATTTATCGAGTTCTCTCAGTTCTGAGCCAGAAGCACAGATATGACTTTGTAAAAAATTTATACAACATAACATTTTATCATTTTGTTAATTTCTTCAGGATAATATAGATGTCTTAACACAGGCTGCAGTGCTTCAAAATCTTAGACTATTTTTGGTTTAGTAATTTTAGAAGGCATTATGCTTTTATGAAATATATTTGTAACCTGATATCCAAAAATGACAGACCTGGCCTCATCGGTCAATTTAAACATAATATCAAAATGATGTCTCTGAAATGACTTCTCTGAAATATTAAAGCACAGAAATGTTAACAGTAACATTCATTCTTTCTATTGTGAACACCTCTGGACCTAATTTGCAAAGAATCACACAATCTGGATTTACCTTTGAAAAAGAATGCAAGAGCCAGATTGTTGCTTTTTGTGGTAAGGAAGAAGATACACATTATTCTTGGTAGTGGAAGAATAAATGAAGCCATCAAATTCTCACTGATGTGAACTGAGACTGATTATGCCTAGGATATAAAGAGAAGACTTGCAGAGAAATGGAATTTCACAAAATTATGTTATTTCTGCAAAAGAGGGGAAAAATGTCATAAAAACTTTGACTGACATGTACCTCAGGGACTGGTAGTAGCAAGAGAATTTCAGGATGTTTCATATTCAGACACAGAGAGATTACTTTTCTCAAATAACAGACTCTTCTTACATAACTCAACAAATAACATTTTAAGATTCTTGCTGATGCAGTCAAAAAATGGAATTTTAAACTAGAAAGTGGTCAGTGAAGTCCTGAAAATTCTGATATATGTGGTGACATGAAAAACAGATATATAAGAATGGGGAGAAGAAAAACTGAATGATAGGAACAAATAAACAAACAACGAAAACACACAAAACAAGATGAGGTAAATATTAGGCATAGTATTTCAGAATATGGATTGCAGTTGTTCTGATTGGTAACTGTGTTCAGTTCAAACAACTAAAATATCTAACTAATAAGACATCCAGATTGGACAGTAAATGAAAGGAATAAAGATTTTCATTTAAGACAAAAAGAAAGGCCAAAAAATGGAGAATGAAAAGAAGCAAACAAAAAAATTAACATATTAATTGACTATCTTTTTTCTTCATAGTTAAGAAACAGTATCCCTGGAGGTAGAAGTCACCCTGAAGAGATATGTTTAGGAACTATACAAATGGGATCTTCCTCTAGTCCCCAGACTTGGATTGCAGCAGTGATCTCTGTAAAAGTATGGAAGAAAGAAGCAAGAATAGGAAGTACCTGATTACTGGAGACATTAATTTTCTGACATTAATTTGACAAGAAATGCCTCCATAGGCATCAGTAGGTCTTAAATATTCTTGAATGCATCAGTTGATAAATTTATGTACAAAACAGTCTATGAAGTAAAAATATGCTAGTGCTATTTCGAAGTTACTCTAAGTAAACAGCAGGGAGGAACAGTCAGGGGCTAGTTGTAAAAAATAAGCTTAGATCAAGTAATCATGAGCTGATTCTGCTCATTTGAAACTGCAAGACAAACAAAAATGAATACAAAGCTAAGTTCTGGCATTTTAGCAGAGAGAACTTTGAAAAACTAAGAATTAGTTACCAGGGCTGACTGAGCAAAGAGCTCAATGATTTGAACATAGCGGAAGCATGGAATTATTTGAAGTCAAAAGTGCAAACACTATTTGAAGCTTGCATTGCAAGCAAGAGAAAAAAAATCTTAGCAGGAAAGGGCTACAGAAGGAACACCTCACATAGGATATTAAGAGTAAATAAAGAACCTAAAAGGAATAGAAAAAAAGGATTGATCAGCAAGGAGAGTTATATCTCAGAGGTCAGAAAGGGTGGAAATAAAATGAGAATGGACAAAAGCCTAGTTGAGCTGAAACTTGGAAAGAAAATTAGAACAAGTAACAGAAGTTCTTCAACGACATAAATAAAAAACAGTAAGAAAAGAGAAAACTAAGACAGCTGCACATAGAAATGTTGAGAAGGGAGCTAATCTAAATATGGCAGCAACACCAATACTCTATTTTTCAAAAAAGATTGTAAAGAATATGACAGCAATTGCTGATCAGTCAGTAAGAATGAAAGTGATGTAAATCCAATGTAGAAACAAACTTGAAATGATTACATTGACCAGATGAGGTATTCTATAAGCTCTGAAGCCCAAATATGCAAAGAATGTGTAGATAAAACTGAAAAATTACTTCAACTGACTTGATTACAGTAAATACTTGTAAAATTCGATACCTGTAGTCAGAAAGATAGTTAGCAAGGAAATTAATGGTACACAACTATGAAACAGATGAAATAATAACTTGTGAATCATAAGAAGTTAACTGTGCAGGAAGTAACTGGAAAAATGCAATGTGATATAAAATGTCTTTCCAGATTTGTCCAAGATTCTAATACTCTGGTAGAATTGCACCATCTAGTTCACAGTTTCATAATTTGAGTATGTTTTGTAGATCTACTATAGGAAAATTTGTAGATCTACACAAAGAATGTCATTGTTTTGGAAAAAAAAAAAAAAAGCAACCATGGCAAGCATGTTTTTCAACCTCTTATAGTTTGTGAGTTCATATAGAGCAATGGTGATTTTTAGATGTGGCCATATGTTTAACTTCTATGAAGGAATATGGTACAGTATATGATTTATTTCACATAAGCAAGGCATTATGTTTAATCTTAGATTCTGAGAGCTGGCCTGGCTCTTGCAGGCATTTAAGACATGTAATAGTTCCACTCATGTGGGATAGTGGTATATAGGCTTATGACACCTCCTGTGATCAAGTTGTTGGTTTATAGTTAGATGTTGTGTAGTTAGAAAATACACCTACCTGAGACAAAGATGTCTTCTTATAAATCAGGAAGGGTTAGAATACCATGACTATGTGTAACAGCTCTTGCTGAGTTTCCTCCTTTTGTGGCTCAGGAGAAGCATTGGAGAAGTACTTGTGTTATTTTTTCTGGAAACTTTCAGAGAAATAATTTCATTTTATATTAGAGTTCCAAGACAAAGAAAGGTTTAGGGTTTCCATAAGTTCCTTGGAGTGAATCATGTCACAGAGAACTCCCTGGTAGACTCTCTGCTGCCCAGGTTTACTATAGTTTTTCTTTTGCTTTTTGGTTTAATCACTATTTGGTGGAACTCTCCTAAGATTTTATAGATTTTCTTTTCAAGAAAAAAAAGACTGTGATTGTTATTGGTGGGGTTTTTTTGATTCACTGTTGGTGTTTGGAGCAGTGTCTATGCTCACAGTTCATTCACTATGGGACATCCAACCTGATTTTCGCTGCTGTTATTGCTACTTTTTATATTTTCATGGAAAGCTACAAAGAATTAGTATGCAATAGGGAGGAAAAACTAACAAAGGATATCAAAGTAAACACTTATCTGTGACAAATCAACAGGAAGAAAGTCTTAGAACTCTCACTGGTCCCTCTTGGAGAGGACTCCCATTTCCTGGAAGTCAGAACTCAACATTTGCTGTCAGCATCTTGCACTGGCTGCTAAGCCCATTCTGCTTCAGTTCTCAGCTGGAGGGCTGCACATCCTACTGAGCTAGCAAGAAGCAAGTTGAAGTATATCAAACCAGAAGTTTGCACTTTCCTTACTGGAAAGGAATTAGAGCAACCAACCAACCAGAACTAGGCAGTATCTCTGCATGGTCCCTTAACCCCGTGTGCTACCTTCAGTCGCTCTGTTCCTTCACTATTCCTCTTCCCTCAGAAGTGATAAAGAAATGAATCCTTTCAGAATATTTTACCCATTATAACAGGCTTGTTTGTTTGCTTGTTTGTTTGGTTTTGGTGTTTTTGTTTTTGTTTTTGTTTTTTCCCCAGAAGTGTCTGTATCTAGCAAATCCTGTTCAACATAAGAGATTCTACAGATAATAGGTAGATTAATAAAATCTTCAGAAGCCCAACATGTGATTTTCATTTTCCTCTCAGACACTGAGAATGTCACATCCCAAGATGACAAGTCTTTATCACAAACTTTATGTATGCATTGGGGTGCATGGGAAGAACAGAAATTATGAAATCGTCATAGCTTCCTGATAGTATTGATCACAGTGATAATATTATATTTAGGTTTGTGTTACTGGCTTTGTTTACCTTTACTGTGGCAACTGTGTTTAATGAAAACATCCTTTCTAGCATGAGGCACTGTTGTTCAAGTTTTAATGAAAGGCAAATTTTGTAGTGCTCTGTATGTTAAAGAAGATTATGGCAGCAACTTGTTTCTTCGTCATTATCAGTACACCTTTCTGTGATTCTGCCTTTAAATTGAAAACGTTGCACTTCACACTGCTTCTCTATAGAGAAAAACCTTTCAAGGGGACTTCACTGCGCACCATGAAAACACCATAATGGCAGTTGCAGCTTGGACTGTACTGCTAGCTTGAGCAGCAAAATTAAGTATGATGTCCAGATTTGGTGTACTATCTGGTTAAGAGGAAAGATGAGAGTCTGTTTTGAGGTTGGATATCTTTGAATAGTAGATCTTCTTTGAATCTATACCTTGTGCTGAAGTGGAAAGAAGGAAGATTAGATTGGGGGACTGATATTTTTAGTGACATTTAAAAAATAAAGCTTTGATTCATTTCACAAAAATGTTTGAGCCAAGGATCAAAGATATACAGAAGTAGATACGATACCTTGTACTTCCTGGAGGAGGTTTAGTGGATGACTTTGCTTTTACCTGTTCTCCAGGAGTCCACTGAGTAAATAACAATGATCTAAGAAGATTTTTTTCATCCAAAAAGAAACACTAGATATGCTGTTCATTCATCACTGCCTCTAAATGCCTACAGAGAAGGTAGACAACACCTCTCTGCTACACTCCTTCTCCTCCTCAGTATTAACTACAATGTGCAAAACAAAGAAATGACAACTTTGTCTAACTCATTCTGCTAGTAGTGATCAATTTTAATTTCTTTCTCTTTCTATACTGGTGTGAAACACCTTAAGGTTTTCAATAAGGTTTTCAGGACCAAAAATAAATGTGTGTCTGCTTTGAAGTTTTAGATGGTCTAATGTATGTCTAGCTGCAGTTTTCTGTCATTGTCATCATATACTTTAGTCAATCCATTTCTTTTTTGATAGAAGGTAATCTCCACTCTCTAATGAAATGTCAAACTTGAATACAAGCTTAATCTGAAAAATATTTCGACATATTAAGTCTTGTAATTCCCTCAGAAGTCCATATTTTCAAGCTAATTTGACTATGTCAAAAGTGTGTTTGAAGCAAACCATACAATTGTTCATTACAATTTATGTACCTTTGATTATTTGTTTATTCACCTATAATCACATTTTGTTGTATCATTTATTTTTGGTCTGTTTGTTTCTAGCTTTAATTTTTGGTTTAATTATCTTTAATGTGGTTTCTTATACCTGACACACCACTGAACCCTAACAGTGTATACTTTTCAGTTAATTTTATAGATTTATGTTTCTTAGACATGTAGAGTGAACTTTAGAGCTGAAGTAAGTAGCCCAGCATCTTCCACTTTATCCTTAGGTAAGGATGTGTGCTTTGGGCATGAGGAGAGGGGAAAGTCCTGTAAAACTGGAAAACTAATCAATGGCCTAAACTGGCCACAATAACATTCACCGTGGCAGTTTAAGCTAATAGAGTCTTGACATTTCTTTACATACATTCAGTATATTTCAATAAAGTGTGGGTAGGTATTGTCCTCAGAGTATTAATTCAGTTCAGTGTCTTTTAGAGTATTTTTTTTAAGACTGGAAACACAGAGGACAGGGGAAATCTTTGTCACCCAAATTCACCCTATCTGATCACACAGAGAAAAATGTTGGAATAAGTCCACTCAGATTTCTATTAAAGTGAAAATATTGTCCAAGATCATCTAAGGAGTCACCCGTAAAATAATTCCTTTGTTAATCCCTTGCTTCTCATCAATGCTTCTAGAAAACGGGGACTTTGTTGCAAGCTGTTTATAAAGTATCCTAGAATATATCTGTATAGCTTCCCCAAATATTAATTGATTACCAGGGAGTTAACCAATGGCATTTTAGCCAACTGTAATTATTTATTAACTTATTCATATAATATTTTAGAGACTTGTTGGATTTATTCAATGAACTCTATTAGTAAAGTACTAATAACTTAGCACATTTAGTAGAAAATAGAAGGCATTATTAACACAGAGTAAAGAGAAATAAGAAACATCAATTAAATTTCCTTATCTTGCTTCAGGCTTTAATTTTCTGATTACAGTATTGGTGTAATTTTTTATTTCTGAAGTCAATGTCTGGGGAACAGTTTCTTGAAGAAAAGACTAAGTTTTCTCAATCTATGAGAGCTATTATCTATTTAGTTTTATTCTCTTGGGGAAGTATTGCTTATTTGAAAAGCCATTTCCTTGTCTATAATTGTGTCATACACATGCACACATGCATATATATATGTATGTATATGCATATGTATAATCATTTGTGTATATAGCATAAAAAAAACCAAGCATGATGTCTACACTTAACCACATTGACTGTGAACCAGCAGGTGACCTGGAGCCACTCCTCTAGAATGCCATGGGCACCACATCTAGAATGACATAGGCACACCACTTCATTGAACTGCACAGTTATGAAGCAAGCTGATAACATTTTACCAGAATGCCCTCTGCTCTGCTCTTTTCTAAGTAAACCCATTAGGAGGTCTGTGGTCTTCTAATGCAGCAACTGAAGGTCAGACACAATATCCTAGAAGATCTCAGATGACATCAGGTAACTGTATCAAGCCCTCAGCAGCCACTCACTATAAAAGGAGTTCATGTACTCATGGTTTTAGCTACTTGCCCATGCACAGGTGTCTAAAAACCTCTGCTATGCTTGTTCTCACAAATTGTCCTCCAAGTGTGTATCACACATGTTTGTTCCACAGGGATGTCTCTGCTACCTTCAGGCATCTCAAATGCTGCTAGGAACCTACGTAACTTAATGTGTAACTTAATTGATACCACACCTTAGATGTGTAGCATGTACGTGTTTTAACTTTGACCTGAGTCTCATACATACTGATTCAGTGAGCTGTGTACATTATGATAATTAAGATAATGTATCCTTTAACACTCAGGAGAAGCAATGTATTTGGAATGAAAGAGTTGCAGGCTTCACAATTGAGAGGAGAGTTTGTAGGTATCAGATTTTAAATAAATTTATATTTTTCTCTGTCATATTTCTTTCCTCATTGCAGAAGAATTTCTGCTTTGTTTTGTCCTTCTTGGAGAATTTCACTTGGTGAGAAGCAGCTACCGATTCTACCAGAAATGTGTCAAGCAAAGTATGCATATTGTCAGAAAAAAAATCTCCTCCTTTTCCCACTGAAGACATCATCAGCAGGAAAACTTGTGGCTTTTACCATCCCTTAAAACAAAACAAAACAAAACAAAACAAAACAAAACAAAACAAAACAAAACAAAACAAAACAAAACAAAACAAAACAAACAAACAACCAAACAAAAACAACCAAACAAAAAATACCACATTCAAACACTTCATCTAAACTTAAAGTGACTTAAGCACAATGAATATAAATTATATTCTTGATTTTTTTCAGGTTTCATCCTTATCTTAATTTTTCATCAGCTATAAGAATACGTGTTTTCCTAGTAATTAATCCACATAACTCCTTGAAATTTCTCTTGCTCCTAAGAGGCCAGATGAGCCTTTATCTCAGTAGACAGACAGCTTTCTGAACTGTTTAATAAGCGAAAAGGAATCTCACTACCTATTACACAGAAAGTACAATTCTGTTAACCTTTCACTCAGATAGCTTGTTGTTATCTAAAGCCATCTATCTGCAAATGTGTAAGGACAGAACATTTCCTCAGTAATATAGATCATTGCAGCAATCAAGAATAAAACAGGCTTCCTGACAGAGGATGTTGAGCATCTTGCCTTCATCAAAATAAAATGTCTCTAGCTCATGTCTGCTCCTGATGAAAACTGAAGGGAAAGATAACTTTTGCTTAAAGTCTTGCAGGAAATCTGATAGGTAATTAGTAGGCTTGCCCCTGTGGCCTTACTGTTTGAGTTATATAATGGTCTCTACACAATGAATGACTTATTAAACAATTCCCAATTTCCTTCATGACAGTAAGTTGAATGTCTTTTTTTTTTTTTTTTTCCTTTTGGTTATGTTATTCCAGCGTTCATGATCCAGCTAACCCCTAGGCAACTTTCTAGAAGTGAATCATAATTTTTGTCATTATAGTTCCTGCTAATTGTACTGTGAACATTTTTTCCTGCATCTGCAGATTGAAAGATGGGCTGTAGCCATCACTCTTCCCAAATGAGACAATTACTTATATTTCCTTCCTTGCTAAAGTTGATCAGAGCATGTGCCAGTATACATAAAGGTGTATTCTACACATGCATCACTGGAAAAAGCTTGTTGTTATCCATTTTTGTCAACAATGACCATCCACAGCTTCTCCCCAACTTTAATTTGATTATTAGCTTTCATGTGATTATGAAAACATATATTTTCAAGGATTATTTGCTACCAAGAATGCAACATATTAGTTCATTTAAGAGTTGTTGGGCTTTCTTAATTGGTTTGGATTAATTTAAATTTTATGAGACCTCCTTTCTTCCTGTGACAGCAACACTACCTGCCAGTAAGAAAATGTAAAAGGATGTGATGGTTTCTTCATGTGACATGATTCTATACTTTTGGCATCTTCTGCATAATTTGGAATTATGATTGTTGAAATTTTTCCCTATTTTTTTTTATTTTAATCCTTTATGCAAATTTCAACAAGCCTTTCTCAACTTGCTGCTGGAGATGTCATGGAACTGATTTTAACATCCAAAACCATACCATGCAGGCTAGTAATTCCTATGTAGAAACAGCTACAGGAAAATAACTGTCAGTGATGGTGTTAAGTAACACAAAAAGTTTATCAAAAGGAGGTTCATAACTATTTTTCATCTTGCTGAAGCCAATAATACATCAAAGTACTATCCTTCATTATTGTGATTTTGGAGATCCTGAATCACCAAACAAGAACTCCCAAAATGAAAATTCAGCCATGGGACATTTAGATTGTAGCAAATGAGTTAATGCCATACAGTAGGCTATGTATGACAAGGTGTTTTTTCACATATACACCTATATTGTATATGTATACATGAATACAGATTTAAGTAGTGCACTAAACAATATATTTGGAAAAAAAGGGGTTACCTGTTTCACCTTTTCCTGTGTTTTATTGATCAAGCTAAAATGGATGGACAAGCAGATCAACTGGTTGAACTTTATAGTTATTCTATATTCTATCTTCTATCAATAATAACTTCCAGAGACCCACTCCACTGATTCTGTGAAGAGCCTTTTTGAGATAAAGAAAGGTGAAATAAAGATTTTTTGTTGTGCTTTTGCACTGTAGTTTTTATACACAGACACACACAAACACAATCTTCTACTGAACTACCAAGTAAAAGAGCCTTAGATAAATCTTCAACACAGGAATTTCATTAATCTAAGCAAAGATTATTCTGAAATAACAATCAGAAGATTTCTATATATTTTGTTTGTTGGTTTGTTTGTTTGTTTGTTTTTTTCCATTCTTTGATTTTTAATAAAGGAACTGAAGCGTTACAGCATTATTTCTTTCCAATTATCACTCCATTTCTATGCTGGACTCATTATCCAAGGATCATTCTTAAAAATTAGTAAGTGAACTCATGTCTGAAGTTTCATGTTTTGTCTGTCAACTTTGTGGAAGAACTACTGCTTATAGGTAGGGAAGAGACATCAAGCAAATGTGAAATTACTGTTGTGTGTATTTTTTACATCATACTTACTGACTTACAGATGGATTTCCTCATGTTTGCCACTGTAATTTCTGCTTCCACTTTGCAAGTTTTTAATTATGTGCAATATTCTTTAAAAATCAAGAAAAATGTAATAACTGCATTTAGCTCAGAATCATTCTCACTGAATTTTTTGTTTACATACAGTTGTGTAACTAGGTTATACTAGATAACTGATTTTTAGATTGTTGCTACAACTCAGGGATGGATTCACTTTTTTTTTTTGTGCTTGGATGGACTGTTTGTTAGTCTTCAAACCAAAAAATAATGGAGAGGGGTTTGGTATTATTTGTTTGTTGGATTTTGTATATCCTACAAAAAGTTCAGTAATCTAAGCATATGGTCTTTTATTTCAACATACCGTGTCTGCTAGCAACAGCTGTCATTCATCATGGAAGAAAGAAAAGAAGCAAGCAAAACCACAATGTGACAGTGACAAATTTCAAGTGGAGACAAATATACAGTAATCAAAATGTTCAAAAAATAGGTGGCTAATTCTACATGTTTCCATTCAGTCTGTATATATAGACATTCAGTCTCTTTTCTTAATTAGTGAAACATTAAACAGTATTATTTGTATTTAGTTGTATTTTTCTGACATAGAATATTGTGACAATTGAAGAGAGCTTCATTACTTTAAAAAATGAAAAGGACAAAAATGTAATTCCAATGTGTACTACAAAGGCACATGTTAACCATTACTTCTGAAAAGAGTTAATGTCATTGGATTAGAATTAGGTCAGGTTTAGGTCTTACTGTGCAGGTGGAACTGTATAAATTCCTGGAGCTGCAGCAAGTTTTCATGGCAGATCGCCTCAAATGGTCCCATTGTAATAGAGGTGAGAGGCAAGGGACAAAGAACCCCTCTACAATTAGGTGCAGAAAGTTCCTTCCCTTGATTTAGTCAGATAAGAGCATATATCAATCAAGGAAAAGTTTCTCCATTATTAGATTTGAGATGAAAGAGCCTATATTTATATTTTTGTGTACCATAAATAGTTTCATGTAGATGCCACTGTCAAGCCAAAAAGAATATTAAGATATAATGCATGCAATCTTTTTCCTGTCTTAAATATATTAACAGAAATTTTTATTTCTTGTCTTTGCCAGGCTTATAGTCATCCTGATGTTTAATTGCCACCAAAACTATTTTCTTTAATATTTCCAGGCTACTGTTCTCTGCTTACTCAGTTTTCACTTTGAGCTCACTGACATACATTAACCTATAATTTTTATATGCTCTGTAGAAGTTAAATATAGGCTTGCTTTAGCAAGAATTTGCAATTCTTAAATTGTAAAGCATTCTAATATGCAAATCTAAGAAAATCTTTGTAGATTTTGTGACTGTCTGAGCTAGTCATTCAAAAAATGTTTAGGAATTGCAGTTTTCTTTCCATCTCTGCAGACCAAGAATAGATTCCTTTTAGAGTTAATTTCTTTGTCATTTATCTTGGTCAAGTGGTTTATAGCAAATATTCACTGTCATCTTTCATATTTATCATTCAGTTCATCTTGATCGCATTTTTCTTTGCATTCATTAGATAAGATTGTAAGAATAGTGAGAAATTCTTCTGTTTTTATTTAAAACCTGTTACTTTGACAGGTATTGTGGGTGCATTTTATGTTAAAACTGAATTTACATGTAGTTATTAAAGTGTTAAATAATTGTTAGATTTTACACATTTAAATAGTGTCATATTTTCACTCTTCAAAATAAGGTTTCAGAATAACCATTATAATTCGTTACTGTGCATTGTAATATATATTACACAGCTGAAAATCACAGTATCACAGTATCACAGTATGTTTGGGATTGGAAGGGACCTCAAAAGATCATCTAGTCCAATCCCCCTGCTGGAGCAGGAATGCCTAGGTGAGGTCACACAGGAACATGTCCAGGCCGGTTTTGAATGTCTCCAGAGAAGGAGACTCCACAACCTCCCCGGGCACCCTGTTCCAGTGCTCTGTCACCCTCACTGAGAAGAAGTTTTTTCTCAAATTTAAGCGGAACCTCTTGTGTTCCAGCTTGATCCCATTACCCCTTGTCCTATCATTGTTTGCCACCGAGAAGAGCCTGGCTCCATCCTCATGGCACTCACCCTTTATATATTTATAAACATTAATAAGGTCCCCCCTTAGTCTCCTCTTCTCCAAACTAAAGAGCCCCAGCTCCCTCAGCCTTTCTTCATAAGGGAGATGCTCCACTCCCTTAATCATCTTCGTTGCCCTACGCTGGACCCTTTATTAACTTTTCATTAACTTTAAAATCAAGAACTGCAAACGTGCTTTTCTGTGCACAATGTATCACAACTCATGCCAACTAGCTTACATCCAAAATGCATTTCCAAACACAGAAGGAAAATATCCTCTGTGGTAAAAATAACATACAGTATAATTTAAACAGTAAGTATATTGAACAATTTGAAATAAGAATTTTCAAAACATGATTAAAATAAGTCTGAACATTTCTACTAGGAATCCCCAAATATTTATATGAGCTCTTCACATGTGTAAAACACATCTCTACTTGTTTACTGTGTTATTGCTTGTTCTTTCATCATTCAGATATTACACATACAAAAAGAAATAAAAGGAAAAAAAATATTCAGAACACCATTGTGTACTAAAATCTAAAACTGTGGAAACTATATTTAACAAAATCATTTTCAAATTGTTTTATTCAATGAATAAATACCCAGACTGTCACATAAATACTCTTTTGACTTTAAATCTTAATGCCCTGTCTTAGAGAAACCAAATCAAGATTTGATCTCTTCCTTCATGCTTAGTATTCCCATTAAATAAACATTTATTTCACAATACATATTTCCTATGACAATAGAGCCATTTTAAGGCATTTATATCTCACTTTAGATGCAAAGATTTGTGTACCTATTCCAACGCAAGTCAAATGCAAGAAATGAAATTTCTTTATTAAATAGGTGAATAGGCAACAAAGTTGTATGAAGATGACCTAATTGCCTGCAGTGCATCTGCTAATAAACTGCCAGGGCTCACAAGAAACACTTCTACAATAAAGACCAGAACAACTGTAAAGCCTAAATTATTAATTAATATCAGGCAGCTATCATAACTTGCTGGTTTCTTTCCAGTATACAGCATGTTGTTTGGGGGCTAAACGAGAAGGGTTTTATGAATGCTGAAGACTATAATAAATCTTAGCAAGTTCTACTTTTACATAAACCTGCTGCAGGCTTCATTTGTTGCTAACAGTCAAACTGAAAAAGCTATGATGTCCTAATTGCCCTAGAAATTCACTGAGGATTTAAATTCAGTACAATGAACAGTTTCCCAGAAACTGAGTAAAAACTAATGCTTTGGTTGTTGAGTGCTATATTGTTTCCTACTCTATTTATCTGAAACCAAAAAGTCCTCAAATTATGACTTAGAGTTTAAAATTTGGAATGGTATACTGAATTTACCTCTGCACTTATTAATCCATCTTCTGGTCAACAGAGAGCTGGTAAGCTGCATTATTACCCAAATCTGTTGTATGATATTTAATGATAAGTCCACACTGGTTTTAGAGTAATAACTTTATCAGGCATCTCATGCTATGTACCCTTTAATGAACTAGAATCCTGGTGTGATCACCCCTAAATGATCGAACAAAAAGTCATCTTCGTTCAGGTAAAGAGGATATTTACTAAATCTGCTAGAGGCTAACATAGAGAAGGGACATTTCTTGTTGATGTCTTCAGCTGCATCACCATTCAAAATACAGGAGAGTTCTTGCAGGTGTCAAGTTTCGTCCACCTATCTCAATTATGCCTACATACAAAATTAATAAGCATAAGACAAGTAAATTTCATTATAAAAGGAAGCAAAGGAAGGAGATGGATAATGCAAGTCAGATCTGTTTAAATCATTACTTCAAATGGGGACATTTCAACCTAATTTCCTAAACTTCCTAAGAGAAGCAATGAATGAGTGAGCAGCAGACACAGAATTCAGATTCTTCATTTTAGAGAAAATGATATGTTCTGTTAATTTTCCTTCAGAACTTATTTATTAAAAAAAAAAAAAAAATCCCACGAAGTTACTGTCATATTTCATTCTTTCTGAGATAACACTGTTTATGATTTAGCAAGCGAAAAAAACAGAAAATAAGTAATATATTGTTTATTGTCCATATTGGAATCACTTTACTTGGTGGATAACAGGAATAGTTGTCTTATACAGATATGTCATTAGATATTATTTTCACGTGTTATACTCAGTAGATTTGTTTATCTACATTTGTATTGACAAAACAAATGAAAGGCTGAAGTACAATTTTTAAAGTGTTTAACATGGTAAAAGCTAAAGCTTTCTACATTAAATATTAATATTTAATTGGGTCATTGGATACACTGTACTGAAGTTCCAAATATTTTAAATATACACCAATGCAGTTCACGAAATAATATAAAATACAAAAAACTAAGATTTGTTGTTTTATTTTCTATTTCCACTTCCTGAACTAGGTAAGATCTGGAAATTGAAATCTCTGTTATTACACACATTGAATTAACTGAGTTTCATAGAAATTGATAGAAGTTTGATTACTGAAAATTTGGAGGTGTATTCTTTTCAAGAGACCAGAGTTTTCATCATGAACCAGTTAAAACAGTTTAAATCCAGGTTAAATACAGTGTGGCACTCACAAATATTTCATATAAAGTTTTCTCTAATCATATATAATAGAAGTTCCACCAGAAAAATTTAAATCTTATATATAAATTTAGGACTGTATGAATGTAGAAGTAGTTACATTTATACAGTCTTAAAATTACATTTGGCCCTTTGAAGGCACCTGCAAGGCTGATGTGACCCCTTGTGAAAATGAGTTTCAGACCCCTGTCCTATATTATTTGTTCTTCAGTAAAATCTTCTGGTTTTGATTAGTCTTCCTAACACAGTTTATACATATTTATATATATATATATATATACATACACATATATATGTGTGTCTTTTCTACATGTATGTGTGACTGGACTGTCGTTCATATTGTGCTAATAAGGCAACAGCTAAATCTCTCAGAAATATAGCAGAAGCAGACTCCAGTTCTTTTCTAATTTCTGTTCAAATAAAAAAACACACACACACACACATATACAGTGATATTTTCTCCTTATTTCCTGAGGTATTTCAAAGCACTTCAGAAACAGTGAAATCTGATGTCACTGAACCACACTGACCTTTGAAAGGCAGGGAATCACCTTGAAATACGCACATACCTGTTCAAGGGTTGATTTTAAAAGATAAAGTGTTGTCCAAGGCTATGTGAAATGACCTGTTATATATTTTATAATGTCAAATGGTCTGAAGTAGACATGTTGGGGAGATGGTGTATCTATTATAAACAATGTGGTGAAAGCAACCTGCAAATGGATTTACTTGTTTGGACTTAAAATGAGCTTCGTGCACACGACTACAAGAATATATTTTAAAAGCTTGTTTGACCAGAGTTTCATGAAAAAGCAAAGCCTTAGGTTACAAGCTAATCAAGTACCTACATCTGTTTGATAAAAAAGTTTCCTTGGTTTTCATTTTCCAGAAAGAATAACTAATACACAGATTGAAGAAAATCAGACTTCACTGTTGAGACACATTTTGTCTTTTCTGATATTTACTATTTTTCATTGATTCAAAGTAACTTTTATATTTACTATTTTTCATTGATTCAAAGTAACTTTTATGAAAAGTAGCTCACCAGTAGAAGGAAGTGAATGCTGAAATTCGTTTCCGTAAAGAAACAAACCTTTCCTGAAAAGAAACAATTTGAAGCTAAGTCTGAAAACAGACTAAAACTGAGGTTAAGTAGGAGATGTCCTTAATTTTCAAGGCATGTATTGAAACATATTATTTCACATTGTTTTTCAAACAGAATTTGAGAGAATTTTTTATGAACAATAAAGTAAAAAACTTGTGAAAGGACAATAAATGAACAGAAAACTTCAGCATTCAGCATTCATTTTTTTTCTAGGAAAAAAAAAAAAAGATACAAGGGTTTAATAACCATTATTTTCTTATCTGCTTTCTCAGTAGGTATTCTGCTAAGAACCTGAGTTGCCAATCTGACAATTTCTGTCTTTGGCCAGAAGTAAATTTTGAGCAAGAAAACCTTGTGGTAAAAAACTTCACTGACTTCAAGCGGTATACTTGCTTTCATTTCATAATCTTCACAAATGTAAGAAAATTTTTCTTGTCCTTTTATAAGTTAAAGGTGATAAGAGCTTAAATATTAAAGTGAAAAAAAAAAAAATTAAGATATTTGGAGTTTAGAAGGCAAAGATGTCTGGGGAAAGCTGACAAGTTGCCCATAAGTAGAAAACCAAACCAATCTTTACTTTCAAAGAATACAAGAATTGCACTTTTTTTTATTGATCAGTGGGATGATGTTAGTAAGAGGGATAGACTTGCTCTAGCATATCATTAAAAAAATAATGCAATGAACAATCAGTACTGTGTCACGTTTACTGTTACACAGCAGCGCTGAAACATAAGCTGTCTAGACACATGATATAAAGTTTTGAGCATGAAAATATTACCAAGGATTCAGGTTTGACAGATACTAGTGGATGAGCAGTTTTGGAATAAACACACTGTTTTCTACTGTTAGAAATTCAGTTAACCCCACAATTTGTAGAAGACCCATGCTCAATTTCACATTATAGTAATGTGTCAAGCGTTGGACAAAAATGTTTCAAGTAAATTCCTTCCTAGTGAACTTCAGCAGAAACTGAAATATAACTATATTAGCAAAAGCACCCTGACATTCAGAAACCATTACAGAAATAATTTACTCCATTTCTTTACCCAGCCCCAGCTACCCACCACACAAACATACCTTGCCTTGCACAACTTTACTGGAAATAAATGTGGTTTGCAGTGCACTAATAAAACTTGGAATGAAGAGCAAATTCAATTCCAGAGTAAGACTAAAATCAGAAACACAACTCAGCATTCTTCAGTTTGCTTAGAGCCAGCAGACACAGAGTAGACAAATTCTAAAATCAGGGATTATACCAACAACCTAAGCCTTGCACAACTGATGGGATATTATAGCAGAGCACCAGTTTCATTATAGTTATGAGTAAGGAGGGCTTGCAGTTTAAAAGATAACTTAAGTGCTCTAAAAATCTGCATCCTTAAAGTACCTTGAAATTTGTTATGCCTCATGCACGTCAAGTCATGTTTACTGTCTGTATCTGGGGTAAATATGAGCAAGAGACAGTGAATTTATATCAAGAGGTGTATATATATACACATATAGCTATAGAATATAAATATACTTATGAAACTATATGTATTCATGTGTTATCTATAAAAAATATATATATAACGCTAGAAATATATATGTAAAACACTACATACAATTTCATATGCTCCTAATAATTTTCCCCAGCAAATCACAATTTGTCAGCATTTATCTTCAGTGGTGCAAAGTACCTGATCTCCATTCAGGGTGCACAACTGAGGAAGGCAGGATGGCATGCAACAAACTCTCCTTTGCCAGAGAACTAAAGTAGGTGTATATGGTAAAACCAGACAAGTTAGTTACTGCTGACATTCAAAAAGATGACTCTGCATCATCATTGAAAAATATACTGAGTAATACAAGATAACTACAGTTAACCCAGGTGGAACCCATGTATTCAATTCCCCATACTTAACACAAGCTACAGAAAGGAAATTCTTTGGGCTGTACTTTGACCCTTGCTGTGGCAAGGGTGGCATGATGCTGTGGAAGTCAGGAGACATTATGAGCTGAATGGAATTCTATCTTACTTAAGATATCAGTGAGTAGGTACTACAAAATATCAAACCATCATATCAGCTCACATCTGGAAATATATTAAATGTCACATCCAGATCACACCAAAAAAGAGAGCTTACAAAGCTTATATGCCTTTAGGGAACAATGGAACTGTTGTTATAAAGAAAATCTGATTTTTAAGTGCAAAAAACTTAATCCAACCATTTAATTCCTGAAGCTCACAAATGCCTTAAATTTCCACTGTGTTAAAATATTTTTATGCCATAGTGACACCTTGCACTCAGTGAAGTGACACCATTAAAAAATTATATAAGCAAGGACTGTACCCATGCCAAATTAGTAAACTGCTCACTATAGATAACAGTAGAAATATTTAAGGGTTTATGAAATAATGTTTCAGAGGTTTTAATAAGACTTTCCCATGGGAGAATAATTAATTACTTGCAGCATCAAAAATAACCCCACATCTTTGCCATCAGGAGAATCTGAAAGAAAAAGATCTTGGATATGCATTTGCATTAATTGATTCTTTCTATTTGAGATCTTTTCCTTTAATTCTTACTAGCCATTCTTAGTCTGCCTGCAAGTTGCATTAACCCTGTCTTTTGAAGCTAGAACAATGGACTAAGCACACATTCTTGAAAAAGACAGTGCAGTTCACAGTATCTAAATTTCTTTTATTTATTTTTTTTTTTTTTTTTTATTTTACAGCACAAAGTCAGTGAAACTTCTATACAAAAACTCTTTGGGTTTCTCTGGATTAAAAGAGGTGAATGGTGTGTAGAAAACACTTATTATCTGCTACAAAAGTGTAACTTTTTTCTAAACACATGTCCAGTGGTTGTGGAGGACTCCAAGACACTATCTAACATAGAGAACTTGACCAATCATTCCAGAGTTATCCCTCAAGATTGTGTATCTCCCATATCACACTTGACTCTGTATGTGTACCATTACTATCCTCTCTAAACCCCCAGTTTACACAATTTAAGGGAGATGGACAGAGAGCACACCACAAGGAACTTAAGACACAGTGTCATATTTATTCTGCAATCAACTTTAATTGTTCTCTCATTTGGATACTTACTTCATTCTACTTGGAGAAATGATACTCGATATTAATAGGTGTTTTGGTCAAGCTGGAGTAAACCAAGCACATTTTTGTTGATCCATGAGATAGCTTCTATTTTTAATTTAGTGAGGTACAGGGTACATCTGTCTGTAGGCAAAACACAGTCAGGGAGTGAGATCAATATAGGAGAGAAAGAGAGAAGGAGGGAGGGAGGGAGGGAGGGAGGAAGGAAGGAAGGAAGGGGAAAGGGAAAAGGGAAAAGGAAGATGAAAGGGAAAGGGAAAGGGAAAGGGAGAGGGAAAGGGAAAGGGAAAAGGAAAGGGAAAGGGGAAGGGGAAGAGAAAGGGAAGAGGAAGAGGGAAAATGGAAGGATGAGGGAAAGGAAAAAGAAAAGGAAAAGGAAGAGGAAACAGAGAAGAGGAAAAAGAGAAAGGAAAAAAGAACAGTAGTATTTCTAAGAACCAAAAATGTAAGGAGATATGAATATCTAATAAACATATGTTTATAGTAATAATTTAACTTGAAATAAATTGAATTAGGATTTTTTTTTTTTCCGAAAATATCCAATCAGTTTAAGGCATAGTTAAATATTATTGTCTACAGTATCATGTTAGAGTCAATACAAATATTATAAACTGGAAATTAATAAAGTTCGTGGCACCAGAATTCAACTCAAATAGAGATTTTTATCCACAGAAAACTGTTTCTTCAATAATTCCTACAGACTGAGTATTTATTATCGGACTTGCTGTGTTTGAACATAATTTTATGTAATATGCCATTTCCAATCCTTTACTTGAGATAAGCAAAGTAAACAAGTGAAACATGATATAGCTCATAAATAGAAATGGAAAAGCTTCCTAAAAACAAGCATCAAAGTACAGTTGCAGTTAATGAACTTTCGAGTTTTAATCGTTTTAGGGGTTTTTTTGTTTGTTTGTTTTTAAATAAGGATTTTTTTCTCTAAAAAATATGCTAAAATTACAATTAAAAATTAAAATAAAAGGCTGTTTATTTTTTGTTCAGTCAGGGAAGTTTTAAATAATTTTAATTTCATTTTTATTTAAGTGTAATTACATGCCCAATGGAATTTTCAGAAGTATTCAAGCAGCTATTCTGAAAGCTCTAGGTGTGTAGATAGATACTCTGAAAATCCTTCCAAAGGTGGAATTCAACTGTAGGCGGTATGCACTTAACACTAAATAACTACACTCATGTCTACATACGACATACATGCAAGAGAAGAATCTAAGATCCTTACACACTGAGATCTGTTCAGTGAAGTCTGTGCAACTATCCTTCTCACCTAAAATTAGACAGT
Source organism: Columba livia (assembly GCF_036013475.1). Taxonomy (NCBI): domain Eukaryota; kingdom Metazoa; phylum Chordata; class Aves; order Columbiformes; family Columbidae; genus Columba; species Columba livia. The sequence goes on along the minus strand of NC_088602.1, from coordinate 41,463,359 downwards.
CTGGCTCAATGTAGTTGGCTAAATATAAGCACTACTGCCCTTTCGGACTCCTTTGATTATATCAGATGACTACTTCAGGCTGTGAGATGTGCTGCAGTATCTTCAGAAGAGCTGTGTTGTACTGAAGCAGGAGCTGGCCTTCAGGCAGAGCATCCAATGCATCACATCTTGTATGACATTAGATACTTTACAAGTAATTGCACCACAATGTTTGGTCAGTATGCACCTATAATTAGGTTTCTGCTATCTGAAATGGCATACATGCTAGAAAAGCACTTCACTTGCTTATTCATAAGCATCTCATACTTAATGAGGCTGAAGGGTATCCAACACATCCCCAGGGAGCTGAGAGCTGTCACTCAGAGCCTTTGGGACATCAGGCCATTTTAGGGTGGCAGCTGAGACCTCTCAGTCATGCTCAAGCTAGTGCAGGGATACTCTGATGGCTCTTGATATTCATAATTGAAGAACAAAAAGAAGTCTGGGCTACCTGTGCTCATTTTCAGATGAGCACACCTATTTGAGATGAGCCTTTAAAAATTTGCTCTTTACACATGTAGCAGCAGCTCCAGAAACTAAAGCAGTCAAGTTCAGTGTTGCTGTGCCTCCAGTTTAGAAGGTTAGCTCCAGACTTTGAATTTTTGTTCAGGGTTCCTAAGGAACAAAATTGGGAGACTTATGTGCTGAGGTGCAGATTTCACACAACTCAGTGAGCTACTCAAAAAGAAGGCCAAATGGATAGAAACAGACTGAGTGTGCATCTTGGACACACACAAGCAGCACATTGACATGACCATGGCTGGTCACACAGGTGGCCAAGGTGCCATGACCAGCCATGACCAGCTTCCAGCAGCCCCCACATTCCAGACTCACACCAGACACAGGCACAGACAGCCATATCCCCTCCTCCTCTTGGGCTGGCAGAGGCAGAAGGCCACTAGTGCAGCACATGCACCACAGTCTACAGGTTCACAAGCACACACACATTCACGGATTCTCCGAGCACTGATCCAGCCCCTCTGCCCACCCAGCACCCCTGCTTGAATCCCGGCCCCACTTACCCACCCCATGGGTCCCCAACTCACCGGCTGGTCCAGCTGGGTGCTCACTGCACACATGCAGCACTGACAAACTCATCCTACATGCTCCCCAGACTCACGAGTCACTGTGAATACCAGTGTGCACCATTTACCCACCTGATAAGTCCAGACTGGGACCTCCTGATTTTTGGGACAGACAATGGCTGGAAGTTGAAGACCCCACTGGCTCCAGTAGCTGGCATGACAGGCCATGGGTGCCCACAATCCCAGTGTGACCCCAGCAGCTGGCATGCAGTCCCCTCACACTGGTCCCCCCAGTAGCTGGCACTGAGCCCTTGCAGCACTGACATACACAGTGAGAGTGAGATTATGCAGAAAGATTGTTAAGAAACAATTTGATAAAAGGATGGTAGAGACTGGGGTGATCATGCCCATGGTTCAGACAGACAGGTTTACACATGACTGGCTCCTTTTATACCCCTTTGTATACTGTTCCTCCTTTGTTTGTCCTTGATGCCCTTCCCCTAAATGTTTCTTCATAAGCTTTGCATGGTCCCACAGACCCCCTTCAGATATCCAAAATCCTCCTATATCTCTATTTTCCCCACTCTTGTCAGCTGCAAAGAGCAGGCTGGCTCTCTCCAAAGCTGTGCCTGTAGTTTCTCAATGGCCCATCAATTAATAATTTTGGATTTTGGCATTGTCTCCATCATCCTTTTCTGCCAGATGTGTGTCTCTATGTGTTTTTGTTCATCACTTCCTTCTTCACTTACAGCTGAACATCCTTTTATGCCTTTTGATCCATAGTTCAATTGTTATAACTGTTACCTATTTTATTGTACAGCAAAGAAATATGATGACCAGCATGTCAAGCCTTATGATAAGGGCAAAGCTGAATGAATCTGGTTCCTTGAAGAGCTGGAAGTCTAGAGAGCTTCTGCAGCATGCAACCTCAGCCAAAACGGAGTTCTAAAACTGTGTCCAAGTTCCCAAGGTGTCAGTAATGACCAGTGACAAAGGCAAAGCTGATGAAGGCTCAGGAACATTAGTGTCTAGTCTCCAGTCTCCTTCTCCTCCTTTTTTTCTACCTCTCTCTCTGTGTCTGTGTACATCAGTCTTCTGTCTCCACCCTCAACATTATTGGGGTTCCTACAAAAGATTTCTTGAACGCTGGTAGCATTCTGCGTAATGAACCTAGTTTTTGTGACATCCATACAAATTTACATCTGCAGCTAAAATGACTGTGTCAGTATCTTAATCACTAAGTGTCACGGATGAGTGATTGAAGGTCCTGCTTGCCACAGACCAGTGTTTAGATCACTTAAAGAAAAGTGTGACTTAACTGAGTTCAATGGCAAGGTTCACTCTATTACTTACTGCATGCAGGAAATATGTCAAAGAGAATTAGGTAAGAGTGATTTTAGAGTGATTTATATGGGGACAGGAAATGCAAAAGGGTAGGGGGTGGTCCTCCCATTGAGTCACGAGGTTCAGAATGGAGCCCCTTGCTTTCTCAAATGTAATCCATTGACCAAGTCTGGGACTATGTTTGGATCCAGTCGCACCTAAACTCCTCTCTGTTGGGTAATTATAGCTTTACAGGCTATTTACACACCCCTGATGTGATGATTCTGTCCAATAGCAATATTTGAGTCTGGGGTCTTCTTGCATCTCATTGGATTCTTTCACTGGTTGCAGACAGGCCCTCATCTTGTTTAGCTGCAGATGATGTTGATAGTTTGTAGCTGCTTTGTGCTGGCCTTGAGGGTGTTATTTTGCTCCAGTGAATCCTGTTTTGCTCAGTAAGGTACAAAACAGGACTTTTCCTTGCAGCTGGTGTTGATGGCTTGTAGCTGCTTCATGCTGCTCAAGTAGACACAAGTTTGGTAAATATGAGCAGAACTTCACAACATGCAGTTTCAGATTTCAGCAAATATAGCTTAATAAGTAATGCAAAGCAGAGAGTATACTAAAAATCACATGACCTTAGAATTCTAAGTTATTCATTCTGTTTAAAATTTACTTATTTAAACTATGTGACTAACGTAAACTTAAATTGGGCTCATCCAGTGATCTGTGATTAGTAAAACATCACCTTTTCCTTCTTTGGAGCTGGTACCAAACTGCTGCTGGTTTGGTTAAGGGGGAGTCGAGTGTATGTATCAGAGTAAGCTGTTTGTTTCGGGTTTTTAATATTACTATTCTGATACCGCTTATTCCAAGCAGGCTAATAGAAATGCATTTTTCTCAATAAATATGATCTAGGCCAATAAATATAATCCAACAAATTGAAGGGAAAAAAAGAAAAGAGAGAGAGATCCATCCCTTCATGAGGAAAAAAAATAACCCAACAGTTCTGACCATTTTCAGGTTAGTAGAAGTACAGTATATCATAGTATAATAAAGGTTTAGAGGCATATTGCCACAGTTATGTTTCTGTCAGCAGTTTTATAAAAAAATGTCTCATCAGTCTGTAATTCCATTTCCAAAATATAATCTGTATTTAGAGATTTGAACATGAAAGAAGGTATTACAGAATTTTAATAATAATGGAATAGCTCTGTTTAAAAAAATAAAACAAGCAAATATTAAATAACAAATTGTATGAAAATAACCCTTCAACACTGTTGTTACTGTTATTATTTCTGTAGGAAGAATAATAAATAAATAAATAAATAAAGTGCCTTACTAATAATACTAATAATGGTAATAATGGGAGCAAATAATGTAAAATATACAAAACCAATATTGAATTTCCAGGGGTAGCGCAGTGGCTGTGGTGAGTCCTGGCTATGGGGCTGGCATTGTGCCAGTGACTGCAGGGCAGGCACCAGGAAGTCCTGGACTGGACTCTGCAGTAGACAGGAACTGGTTTCAGGGATGGACAGGCCGGAAGCAGGATCAGGATTGCAGGCAGGAGAGCAGGCAGGATCGTCTCCACGCTGGTCATGAACAAACAGAGCGAGACCCTTTTAATCTCCCAACTTTAAACTGTGTATGACATGGATAGCATGGAATACCTTGTTGGTCAATTTGGGTCACCTATTCTGTCTACCCCTTCCTGCAACTACGATGCTTCACGACCCCTCACTTGTGGGACATAACCATGTGAGACATGACTTTGGCTGCTATAGCAATAAAAGATAAAACTGGGCCTTTTCTGCATACCATTCCTACCATTAGCTCAGTAAAACTGTAAACATCAGCCATTATCAGCTCTGGAGCGAACACTGTCCGAAAAACATGCAGCCAACTTCAACAAAATGTAGCTACTTAGAAGATCCTGGTTGAAAGAAAAATTCACTAACAGAGAATTGGTCTTGTTTTAACCAAAACCATGACAAACACAATTATTTTTATAACTAGAATAAGAGTTGAATACAGAAGAAGATCAGATGAAAATTACAGAAAGCTCTGAAGAAATCAATGCGTTTGGTCAATGAAGTGGGCATTTAATGTACAAATTGGAAAAGTATTGTATTTTTTTTTGTTGTTGCTTAGTGTAAAATCCTCATTCTTATAGACCTAGAAACACAAAAGATATATACAATGGGAAGAATAAAGTGCCATATTTATGATAAATTTATTCACACTAGAAAAATAAGAACAATATATGTCAATCTACATGAATTCGTTATTGTTTTGCTATTGTTGTCATTTTGTATATGTTATTTTGAAAAAATAAAGTAAATATATGCGTACATACTCAATTTACACCGATTTTTCATTAAAGTAAATGAGCACAGCATTACTACATAGAACTACAGCTTGGTACCCTGAATAAAAAAGTTTTAAATACCAACCAGACAAGAATCAAGCACTGTGTTAGTTCAAAAGGGTACACAAGACTGGAGGCATACCAACTCATCAAATCCCATAGCTTTTCTGACATTTGTATGAGAGGAGATGTCTTCAGCACATGCCAGATCTGTACAAAATGACATCTAGGCTACCTGCATAACTCCCCGTGAGCAGCATTTGTACTCAGACCACCAAGAGCACACCTTGGTTCTCTGAGTTGCAGTCCATCTATTTGAAGCACACAATGTGTACTGTGCTGGAGGTTGTCTCTCTGACCTATTTTGGAAAGCAGGTGCAAAACGCAGCCCTTTTTCATTACATTTGGCCTATCTTGTTTTGATAAAACGTTCGTATTTCTGTCTCCGGTGTCAATGAATTTACTTAGGCAACCTGAATTTAGAATTATATTTGAACTGGAAATGAAGAATTTTTCCCAATGATCCCAGTAACTTTGCCACACATTATTAAAAGTGGGAAAAAACTTTGAAACTGTGAGGACTTCAGAGCCAGGAAAAAAAAAAAAAAAAAAAAGATGGGAATTTGTTAAACGTGTTACATGGTATGTAGAATTTGGCTGAAGATGAATAGATAGGGTTTTCAAAACAACAAGGAATGATGCAGTTATATCAGTTCTATTTTGCATGTGGTGGAGCACGAATTTCCTGCAAGGTGTCACATACACAATAAAATGCAATATGGTTGACAATTTGTCATTGTTAATAACTCAGCTGCTTACCAGACCTTAGCAGTTTTGCTGACCTTATTCTGTGTTTTCCAGCAGGAAATCAGATACCTCATATTCACATTTTCATTTCTCTCTCATTTTTCTGTATTAACTTAATTTTGAATAAGATATTGATATGTATTTTCAGAAAGGAGTGGAAGTATAAGAGTACATGGCTACATATGTGACTAGACAATGAGACTTGTGGCTTATTGCCTGAATTTTCTAGTATTTCTACATGAAGAGTCTAACTCCAACTGGTTCAAGAAAACTAAGTATGAGTACAGCATTTGGAGTCACAGAATCACAGAATGGTGAAGGATGGAAGTTATTTCTGGAAATCTAGAAAGGTCAAGTAGGGAAGCTTGCCCAGGGCCACACCCAGTCAAACTCTGAATGTCTTCAAGGATGGAGACTCCAAAACCTCTTTGAACAAGCTGTTCATCTGTTTGACCACCCTTACGGGAAAAAAAAAAAGAAAAAAAAAAAAAAAAAGAGTATTTTATGTGTTTCAACACCATTTTTGCATGCTCAGACAGTGTGTCTATTTTTCTCCCTGGTCACCTGTTCCGTGATTTGTTTATTGTATGTTTCTTTTTATGTTTATGCTTAGTCAGAATCTACTTGTCTGCTTGTTCACCCATCCAGTCATCTTTCTGTCTTTTATTGAGATCCTTCTCATCAGGATGAATTGTTCTAGATCCATGAAAGTCATCCAGCTGTCCTCTACCCCTAATCCCTTGGGTTTCTTCCAAACAGATCCTTGAACAGGCTAAAATCTGCTGTCATGACACCTAGGACTGAAATCCTGCTGTTTGCCTTGCTCCCTTCTCTCAGAATTGTAAACACCATCTTATGGTAGCTACAGCCAAGTCTGCTTCCAGCCTTCGCATCTCTGATCAGCGCTTCCTTGTTAGTGAAGATGAAGTTCAGCAGAATGTTTTCCCTGTCTCCTTGACCATCTGTCTCAAGCAGTTGTCATCAGTGTACCCCAGAAACCTTCTGATTTGCTTGTGTCCTGTTGGGTTGTCCCTCCAACGGATTTCAGAATTGTTGAAGTCCTTCATGTGGACGAGGGCTTGTGAACACGAGGCTTCTGGTCATCAGAAGGACTCATCTAACCTCTTCTTCATGGTCAGATGATCTATAGTAGACACACAAAACAATGCATTAGACTGCCCTCTAATCCTGACCCACAAGCTCTCAGCTGGCTGAACTCCTGTCCCTAGGCAGACCTCCATGCATTCCTGCTACTCACTTATACACAGGGCAATTTCCCCTTCCTGGCTTCCCCAATGAGAAGTGGAATTTGGTCTTGTGCTTTGAAACACCACTGAGCAACTTGTTCTGCTTGCCTGTGTACTATCATTGAAGTTAACCGTCTTACAAGAACATTAAAAATGCAAACTAAAATCTTGATCAAAATGAGCAGACAGAGCTAGGACTTAATCACTGAGTTCATCAGACTGGGTGTACTTCCACATACAAACACACATGCAAATTAAAACATTTGAGATAATCTGAGTGACATTGATTTCTGTAATGTTTAAAGCAGGAGATACTTAGAATATAGAATCATATAATTATGGAATGGTTCTGGTTGGAAGGGACCTTTAAAGATTATCTGGTCCAACACCCCTGCCATGGGCAAAGGCATTCTTCACTAGACCAGGTTGCTCAAAGACCCATCCAACCTGACCTGGAACACTTCCATGTATGGCATCCACAACTCCAGGCAGTCTGTTCCAGTGTCTCACAATCTCCTTGTAAAGAATTTCTTCCTTATATCTAATTTAAATCTAACCTCTTTCAGTTTAAAACCATTGCCCCTTGACCTATCACTACCACTACAGGCTCTCATAGAAAATCTCTCTCCCTCTTTCCTGTGAGTCCCCTTTCAGTTCTGAAAGGCCACAACATCTAATCAATGACATGCATAAAACAAAGCCAGAGCTACATTAGTTTAACTTGTAGAATTCTAATTAAACAAAAGCTGATCTCAGGAAAGTAGAAGAGTTTATGATCATTTATCATCCTGAGTCCAGACAAACTACTGTTATGAGAAAAATTGAAGTCAGTTAAAACAAATGGGGTGTAGGGAGGTCAAGGTCATAACTGATTGGAAAAGTGGAAGAAATGTAAAGGTTGAAACAAATTTGCTGAAGTAGATATTCATAGCTTCTATATTAAAAAAAAAAAAAAAAAAAGCAAAAAAAAAAATCTAAAACTTAGAAAATTATCAGCTGAAGTCAATACCTCATTATTGTTGTGGGTGGAGACAAAAGCTCCAGATACCTTAGTCCCAACTTTTTGTTATCAGAATGGACCTAATACAAAAAAATTTACTTTCATCCACCTTTCTCTCTCCTGCTGGGGTATGACATAGTGAAATCTAAAGATTTGTCTACTGAATCACTATGGTTTCAAAGGACCTCCCCATAGACCACAAAGGAGATAAACAGCACATAACATACTCTTGTCAGTTCTTCAGCTACCTAAGGAAATGATGATGTTTCAGAAATCTCTCTTTCATCAGACTAGCGCACTGACACACCTGTAGAGTTAGCAAAACCAGCTTCAAGAAACTTACTGCAATGTGTTACGTATCTGAACATAACTCCTTTCCAAAATGTATGATATGATATCACTATAAATAACCCTTAGTCTGACCCAACAAAGGAAAGCCTAGGATTGTTCAAAATACCTTGTAATAATTATTCTAAACCAAGCCAACTCTCCCTGGAGCCTTTCGTTCTTCAGTTTTTACAGGCTTGGGTTGCGTTTGTTTTGTTTTGTTTTCCCTCTACAGGTTTTCATCACAATACTGAAGAACATGAGATGTAACAATGTGAAGCATTATAAACTATGTGAGCACTGTGACAAATTTGGGTTAATAACTATGTCAGCTTGTGAACATTATTCTGGCTCTCTGAATATCCTGGTGTATTTCAATGTCTATTCTGAACATAATGTTAGAGTAGCTAAATTAGTTCAGCATTTATTTTGAAGGTGGATGTAGAATTCATACACTAAATCTTAAGTACCTGAAATTAGATGTCTAAATCTCAGGTAGCCACCCTAATCTCGCACTGTAGTCAATAAAGAGAAATTATAATACACAGTTTCTGAGCTCATGTAAGCATAAATGAGCTTGTATCATTCTGAAATTTCTGCCTAAATCGCAGGGATAATCTTATTTTCCCGGGGATATGTTTAGCTGCTCAAGTATATTCATCCACTGCCATATGAAATTTTCTAAGCATCCAAGACATCTATGACACCTAGAATATCTGACAGACAGGTTATACAAGAACTGCACCTGCTGGACCAGCAGTTAGAGGTTAGACATAATAGTCAATGGCAGCTAAAGAATGCTGAAAATCAAGAAAAGTTAAAGCCCCCATAGGGGCGGGATGGCCAGAATGCAAAATCCTCTTGCATAAAGTAGATGTCTCATCTAGCAACCAGAGCAAGGAAGAGACCTTGGGACATTTAGTAGCACTGGTATTAATTATTAAGGAAACAGGACAGAATCAGGTTGCAGAAACTGGAAAACCACAAAAACTGTCTGTACGGATGGTCACAGATGATTTACCAGAAGCATCTTAACTGTCTTTACCTATTTTTAGAACAATATCCTCTCTAGGGAACATTTGTAAAGAATGATCTGTCTCAGTACCATACATTAATGAAAAACATGCAAACAGCACCACTGGTTAATTGGATTTACTGTAACTGGAGAAAACCAGATTGTTCTCTTGTTAAATAAACTTTTTTTTTCTTAACCTTTGATGAAATTGAAGTGGGATCTAGTGATATGCAGAATTTGAAATTTTCACAATATAACTGCTATGACTAAAGGTATCTGACTTCTATAGAAATTTTGAGTACTATTTTAAGTACATGAATGTTTAAAATATTTTTACCAGTTACCTTCAAATATGAAAACAGTTTAGAACATATAATACTTTTCTTGTGTAAAATTTCAATGAGACTGAACTTAATGCTCATTTTAAAACAATGATGTAGCATTAACTATGAATTTCTCGGTAAAAAAAGGCTGTTGTAACCAAAATTGCAATGGATTATACACTCTGACCAGATTTATTCAGATTTTGCACGAGAAAATATAGCTGAGTACTGCCTATGTTCTTTGGACTAAAACTGGCACAGTTATCCCTATCCATGCTATGAAGAGTTCCTAAGTGCACACTATTTGTTGCCCTTGAATGTGGCTATATAAGGAGGCTCAGAAAAATAAATTCAAGATAAGTAAGACTATGAATTTAAAGTGGATTACTTACACAAGATTAAGCTCATATCAAAACAAATAAAATTTATCTAAATTTATGAAGTGGCCTAAGTATTTCACTAGAAAAATGTGAACAAGATTATTAAATAATTTACTCTGAAAGTTAATTTGGGATTTTTTTTTTTTTTTTTCTGAAAGATCCCAAATGCACAAGAATTTAAAGTTTAAGAAAACCAGTGTTTGATATAGAGTACTTCAGAAGTCTCAGGTACATATATCTGCCTGTGTAAATCAACAGATATACAAATCTATGTAAAGATATGTAGTATAAATATAGATATTTGTTTACAGTTATCATTAAATATTAACTACAAAGTCGCAAAGTACTGAATTGAGAAAGTTTAATTTATTTCTGTGAAATACAAAATATTCTAAGGAACAGAAACACAGTTCAATGACTAGTTAGTAGTTTCCTCCCATAAACATTTAGTTTCATTGTTTCTAAAACACAGTGAGAGAATTATATCACATCCTACTGAACTGTGAAACATTTCATTTGTATTTTTTGTCAGTCCATAGATGTAAACAAATTGCTTTAGGCTGCACTGTAACACTGACAATTTTATGCATAGCAAGCAAGGTTGAATAGTTTAATATACAAGAATAGCATTGATTCTGTATATTAGTAAATAAGAAGGTAAATCCTACAATTTTAATAAAATAAAATATCTACATTTCTAGGTTTATCTGATTTTTATATTCTTCCTTTCCACTCTTATCATATCAAGTAAATGCACAAAAACTTTGTCTCCTAATGACTTCTCAGTCTTCTTGCATTCTGAAAAATGAGGCCTTATCAGGTTTACTAGCAGGGATAGAGATGTGATCATCCCAGTCTACTCTGAAGTACTGTGTCGAGTTCTGGTCCCCACAACTCAAAGAAGACCCAGACAGACTGGAAAGGCTCCCAAGGAAGGTCACAAAGATAATCAAGGGACTGGAGAACCTGCCCTATGAAGAAAGATTAAAGGAGTTAGGTCTTCTGTCTCCAGAGAACACACGGTACGAGGGGACCTCATTACAGTATTTCAGTGTTAAAGGGCAGTTACAAAGAAGACGGAGGCTCTCTCTTTACAAGAAACCGCATGGAGAAGACAAGGGGCTGTGGGTACAAGCTGCAGTGGGAAATGTTTCATCTCAATATAAGAAAGACATCTTTTATATTCAGAATAATTAGTCACTCTAGAACAATCTTCCCAGGGACATGGTAGAGTGGCTGTCACTACAGGTTTTCAAGTTATGGTTGAACAGAGTGCTAGATAATCTTTCAAGGTCCCATCCAACCCGGGCTGTTCTACAATTCTGTGATTGATTGTGACTTCAAAATTCTTTCTATATTCTACACAGAAGGCAAATTTTGAATTATGTCCACACTAGTATATTTAATTTAGAGACTTAAAATGGGTGCCACTGGGGCCAGGGTTATTTTGAATCTATTTCTACCTGTTGTACATATTGTACATCTTTCTTTGCTGTTCCTTAATGCATTTCCAACAAATAGAGTAGGAACAATACCATTTAGCCTGCTTTAATTAGCTAACGCTAAATACATCTTTGTTGACTCTGTTTAAGTGAAACTGATGCCATTGCCACAAAATGTATTTATACTTTTTCCCTAAACATGTTAAAGAGAAAATTGCCCTACACCAGTGATACATGGCTTCTGAAAGAAGGTCTCAAATCAAAGTAAGCATTTTCCTATTTAATTATATTCATCTTCCCTGTCAAATTTAATAAATTCACTACATTGTTTTTAAATGATGCCACTGGAACCTTTAGAATTCATTATGATTTTTTATTTCTCTGTAAGTAGTCTTTTAAGGGAATTGTTGCTTGGGGGTTGAAATATATTTTAATTGCATATAATTAAATATATTGGTATTTTATTTCTATTTAATACTCCCTGCAATGTGCTTTAGATGCAGCATTTTCTCATTTTAAATAATTTACCCATTTTAGATCCACTTTAAATACAATTTTAAGGTTATTTTCTTCAGACAAGCATTGTTTATTCCAGGCTTGATTTTTCTCCAGATTTTTAAGTTAAGTTTATTAGATGGAAACTCTAGGTCACATCTGTTTCACTTGGAAAGACATTGACTCTTCAGTCTTAGCTTAAATGTCCTATTCTGCCTTTAGTAATTAGTCATTAATAGTAAAGAAGATTTAATAAATTATTTGTATGCCTGAATGCTCATAACCTAGGAAAGATTTTTCACACATTTTCACGTTTCTTAAAAAAATAGATTTTTTGGTATTTGTTTTCTGAACACGGCAGATTTTAGACAGCTTCAGTACACATATATGTAAGTTTGTAAGTATTAATATATATATGAGATTAGACCACAGAGTGCATATAGGCATGGCAAAATCACAGTTTCACTTCTACTTCAAGGAAGGGTGCCAGAAGAGTTGTACTGCTGCATTTCTGTTGAGACACATAGAGAAATCACAGATACACAAGACACACCAGAATATTTCATTCAGTATTCTGTGGAGGTTCAACCCACTAACATATCTGGTATTATACAGGTTCACGCAATGGCAGACAGAGGAAATTAAAGACAAGGAACAAGTGTATATGATCAGCCTGGCTATGGGATGGGTAAAGCTTTTAAAAGAAATAGTACTTAATTCAGCTATAAAGACATATGTGTCTAATAATATCTGAGATGTTCTGGCATCTCAAGCCTGACTTCCATGTACTAGCCTAGAGATATGGCTTTTTCATAGCTTTTTTGTCACATTTCCCAGACTTTCATGAATGGCTTAGATACTCCAGGGTTATGTAGGGAGCATCATGGAACTCATTATCTGGTATTAAAAAGTGGCTCCATTACATATATTGACTGTGTTTGGAATTTTGGCTGAAATCCACAATTCAAATGCCTCACCTAAGCATAGATGTTGGGCACCTAGCCCCACTGCAATGATTGAAGTCTCCTAATACAGGATCCTAAACAATCAATCATGTGTTCTCGTTACTTGGAGTTGCTATGTTAGATGACCATAATTCTTCACTGTCTAAGCAAAGAAATAATAGCAGCTAGGCACCTGTGTCTGTTTTGGGAGCCAGTCTGTCCAGACAGGTACTTGATGAAGTAGACCTAGCTTCTTTTATCTAAAATGTGGCAGAGATCATGATGCAAAATAGCCTTTTGTTATTGTAGTGAATGGAGCATTTTCACAAACTATTCCAGCACTCATCTCATCTCCATGAGGTAAGGTTTTCAGCCTTTCAGCACTCACCTGACTGCCATGCCTGATAAGATCATGGAGCAGATCCTCCTGGAAGACAGGTCAAAACATACGGAAGAAAGAGACGTAATTAGAGACAGCAAAAATGGCTTCACTAAGGGCAAATCACACCTGACTAAGCTAGTGGCCTTCTACAATGCATTGATTGCATCTGTGGACAAGGGAAGAGCTATGAGTGTCATTTACCTAGACTTCTGTAAGGCCTTTGATACAGTCCCCCACAACATTCTTCCCTCTACATGGGAAAGGCGTGGGTTTGAGAGATGGACTGTTAGATGGATAAGGAACTGTCTGGGTGTCTGTGTCCAAAGAGTTACAATCAATTGCTCAATGTTTGTATGGAAATCAGTAATGAGTAGAGTCCTTCAAGGGTTCATAGTAGGACCAATGCTATTACGTATCTTCGTCAATGACATAGACAGTCAGATTGAGTGCACCTTCAACAAGTTTGCAGATGAAACCAAGCTGAGTGGTGCAGTTGATATGCTAGAGGATGACACACTGGGGGGAAGACATCCAGAGAGACCTTGACAGGCCTGAGGAGTGGGTCTTGTGAACCTCGTGAAGTTCAACAAGGCCAAGTGCAAGGTCCTGCACCTTAATTTGAGGCAATCTCCAGTATCAATACAGACTGGGAGATGAATGGATTAAGATGGAGAAAGACTTGAGGGTACTGGTGGATGAAAAATTGGATATGAGCTAGCAATATGAGCTTGCAGTCCAGAAAGCCAACCATACCCTAGGCTGTGCAAACAAAAGCATGACCAGCACGTCAAAGGTGATGATTCTCCCCCAATACTCTGCTCTCGTGAGACCCCACCTGCATCCAGCTCTTCATTCTCCTATACAGGAAAGTCACAGTACTATTAGAGTGAGTCCAGATGAGGGCTGGAACACCTCTCCTACGAAGAAAGTGTGAGAGACTTGGGATTTTGCATCCTAGAGTTGAGGAGGTGCTGGGGAGACCTTTTTGTAGCCTTTCAATATATAAAGGGAGGCGATAAGAAAGACGGAGAGTACTTTCTACCAGCAGCTGTAGTGACAGGACAAGGGGCAAAGGTTTTAATCTCAAAGTCCAACCCCATGAGAAGGAGTTTGGACTAGACCACCTTCATAAGCGCCTTCCAACACAAACCATTCTATGATTCTATAATTCTATGAACATAGGAGGTGTCAATTCTAGACTGTACAATGTTTCTTAGATAAGACTTTTCCTGCAAGCAAAACATTTAAACAGAACGTTGTATTATTTATTGACTAGTAGAACATATTTTTTTTTCTGACACAGTCCATTGCAAATCAGAGCACTATGCAAAAACTTTATTCATAATCCATATCCTTGGCTGCATCACTTGATCCTTTGAAACTCCCTGTTCACTGTATTTCTCCATGCTTAAATCAAGGTGCTTAGCCTCTCAATATTTTGGCTTACCCTCTGTATTAACAATATTCAATGTTATTTTCTTTACTCCAATCTCAAACTGATCAGTCTCAGTTGTTCATTATTATACTTTTTAAGAAACATTTTCTCATATTTGAGAGGTACTTCTAAAATATTTCTAAAAAAAATATCTCTTTATTATTCCCTCAGCTACTGTAAAGACTCAACAACAGTGAGGCTGCTGATTCAGTGGTACCACATGCTGACTTAATACAGTCCCTCAAATTAACTTCTTGATGTGAGATCAAGTGACAAAATTTGTCTTAGATTTTGATTATGAAATTGAAATACAATGAAGCATCACTTAGTTCTGTGTTTGTGCAGTATCTAGTCCCATGTGGGCTAAAATAATAAGGAAAAATAAACACTAAAGAAAAAATCTACTTAGCCCAATATAGATTTCATATGTAATAGATATGTGTGTTTGTTTGATGACTATAGAAAAGTTGTGATTTTGGAAAGATGCTACCCTGCACTTTGAATATTGTATTGCAGGATATTCCAAATGCTTGGAATAGGAAACTGATTAAAATTTGAGTATTTATCCTACAAAATAAATTCTATTTTTTACTAAAAGCTTATTAGCAGATATTTTGCCAAAATGCTTCAATGTGAGGAAGGGAAGAAACAAGAGGACATTTAACTGGCATTTTAATTTGAAAATATTTTGGACTGTGGACATTACAAGGTATTAAACTTCACAACTGAAATAGATTCAGGTTGGTTTGTTTTTTTTTTTTTGCCTGGCAAAGGTGCAAAAAATGTGATATTTATTCCAGTGCAAAAAGCCATTAAAAACCAATATTCCAATTAATTCTCATAACCCAATGAAGAACAACATTCAGCAAAATTTGTGCATTCCATTGAATTTATGCATAAGGGCAAATTTATTCCAAGAAAGAGTATTCTGTTAAAGCTTGAGTTAAAGTTGAAGTTGTTTCTAAGTTTCCTAGTTACATTTTATTTTATTGCATTCAGGTGTCTCCAGACAAAATTAAATACTGAAAGCACTGTGTTAGTTACATGTTGCTGTTGAAAACTTGGAAGGTACTAAGAAAACCACCTAGTATAATAGGAGGAATATTTTCGGTAACCTGTCCATAAAAGGGGATTATGAAAGTACTTTTAAACTCATCTTTCCACATTTTCAATTGTAAATCATGGCACCCCCTTTTTTATTTCTTTTTGTTGAATTACAATATGTTAAATTTTGTTTTATCTTCACTACTTCACAATTTCTCCAGAATCTAGACTGCTTTTTTTTTTTTCTTCAGCTTTCAACACGCAGTCAGAGACTCCAAGCTGTTAAAATCCAGAAGTAATTTTTGATAATCCTTTGCTTCACCACATGAAAAAAAAAAAAAAAAAAAGGGTTGTCATGGCATTTATGTATTTATTCATGATGTTATTTATCTCTGAAACACTCAAAACAGTGCTCAAGAGAGTTAGTTTGAAAATGATATCAAGTTATACCATGCAACAACATAATGAGTGTGAATGAGATATGATGGTACAGGATAAAAACAGCTTGTTGACTTTATATTCGATTTTTTTGTGTTTTTTTTCTTTAATTAAAACTCATCCTTTTGAACCATAGAGCAAAAAAGAAACAATAGACAGTCTTGCTTTACAGAGCTTATGAAATACATAGTTAAAATGTTACACTGATTACAAAAAAGACAATGCAGTGTATTGTGTAACTTAAGAACATCCTACATGCAGTTTGAACACAAAATATTCGTACATCATTTATGTTTTGATTACAGGCTAAGTGCTGACAAGGTACTGCATTTATGAATAATGCAAAGAAACTGAAAGAATAAGCTTTTTATAATCCATTCTGAGCCTCTGTTTTTCAGCCAAGATGATTTAACAATGTAAAACACATGTCATTGATGGAATACAACTAGAAGTACATTGTGTTCTTGACAGTTAACAGTTATTCTTGTGTGCATTAGTGATATAGTCATAGCAGCTATAAAAGTTAAGTGTCAGGTGTCTCAAAAAATATAAGACCACAGTCATTCCAGTAACACCTAGTAATTCTAATTCTATCTGAATAATGTTTTGCCATTAAAACAAATAATCAGACAGGAAAATTAAAATCTAAATCTGTAGCATATCCATTGATCAATTTAGTAAGTGCTGAGAAAAAAATACTCCATCACATTAGAAATATTTAGAAGTAGTATAGTGCACCATACTCAATTAATTAAAAAAAGAAATAAACAAGCAAAACCCCCTTAAGAACCCATGTACACCCATCCAATGAAGCTTAAAACTCTACAATTTATTGTATTTTTAATTAAAAAACATTGCATGATTAATCTTAATTTAGGAAGAATCTAATATCTGTGGCCTTTTCATTTCCCTTTGCTGAAAATATCCTTTATCATCTTTTTAATCATTATTTGGAAAAAATCAACATTGTCACAGTTACAATAGGGTCCCACAGAGCCTAATTCCAGCATAAGCAAATTCTCCAACTGATGAGTATTTAATGTTGGGCTACACTAAACAATTAGCCCCACCCCCTATGCCCCTCAATGAACAACATCTGTATGTCAAAAGATTATTTGTTTCAAGTGACTTAAACAGTTACTGTAAGTTCTACATCCACAAATGAGACAACCTATCTCGTTAAGATTTAATGAGAATGTTTAGTATAGGCACTTAACTCTGTGGAGTCTTCTGTTTTAGGATTTTCCTCAAAGACATCTATTCCCCTGATTTAATTAAGACAGAAGTCTATTCAGAGCTATATTCTACAATCAAAACACCTAGATGTAAAAAACATATTCAGAATTGGTCATAGCTAGAAGAATCTCCATTTTTAAAAAATAAACCAAAAACTGAAGTAAAATCCCTTGCATTGGATCAGAAGTTAGTGTGTGCAAACTAAGTACACTAAGACTTACATAGATATGTTAGCATGCCAGTAGACACTCAACTGAAAAAAATTAAATAACTTTAATTATTTAATCAGAGTATGTTAGGATTAAATTTTCTCAGCCCTGTGAGTGTCTCTGCCTTTAAGAGAATTCTAGACCCCTCATTCAGATATAGATGTCAGCACTGTAGATGTCTGAAGTTTGTCAGGATTCTGCCGATGACTTCTTAACACAGATTATTTCATTCCTTTCAGTATTCTTAAAAATGGACAAGACTGTGCATTGCTAGTTTATGATGATTGTATACCATGGTAACATGTTAAAATATAGAGAATCAAGCTGTTTTCTACTGGATACTTTTGAAGACATGCTTTCTTTGATACCCAGCAAAAGAGGCTTAACTTGTCATTTCTACATGTTGGTTAAAATAGTTCTGGGTTGCTTGTTTGGGAACACAGATCATCAAATACAATCCATGGGAAAGCAGACTTTTATTACAGCTTGCAAAAAAAAAAAAAAAAAAAAAAAAAAAAAAAATCTGCTTTCATTCTGACTGTGCCAGTGCTATAGAAAGCCTTCTTAAAGAGAGCATGGAATACTTTAGAGCTAAGGTGCAAGGAAATCAGATGGGAGAATGGGACTGTCAGTGGTGGTTCTAATGAAAAATGTATCCTCTAAGAATTACATGCAATATATGTTATTTATCAGATGTGAATGGTAGACAAAGCTCTTCTTGATCAAATTCACTGAGAATTCTAGACTTTTTTCTTCTCTGTAACCTCTCAAGTCTTTCTGCAAGGAGAACCATCTACCTTGGCAAGAGGTTTAAACAGATTTTGATTTTCTTGATAAAGCAAGCAGGTAAATGCCTAACCTTATCTTGTGCCTTTTATTGACTTTGAGGTATATTGTAGTTGCAACTCTTTTATATATATGTTTTCAATCATTGTTTGCTTCCTTTGTCAAACAAGATATTACGTTTCATCAGAAAATCTTCAAGAATATACTACAGGATGGGAAGGAGCCACCCAAAAAGTGTTTCCTGAGTCTCAATAAAATTTGCTTTCAGGCATGAAGGCTTTTTCTAATCTTATGCAGTCATTAGAGTTAAAAAATGTAAACCTACAAAGTGAAGGGAAAAAAGAGGCAAAGAAATAATTTTGGTTTTATTCCATAAAGTCAGTTCCCTGACAAAAGAGGAAATTTGATACATGTACAGTACATGTCAATATTTTTAACATAACTGTGGTTTTATCTCATGGGTAATACTCCTTAAGATTATTTCAAATTTCTTGCAATATCCCTTTTTATTTCATTTAGTTTAGCTGAAGTCATATAATACAGCTGGTTACTGATCTCCAGTCAGGAAGACTTTTCCTGACCTATAATCATACCAATACATTCCAGCTGACAATATTTGGAAAGTTTTTCTCAAGACTCAGCAAGGATTAATTTAATATCAGAATTTTCTGCTTTTTTAGACTATAAAATCTCCAGCAAGACCTGAATTTCATTTTTGTGCAATTCATTTTGTATTTATATTTTTAAGTTAGTATGCACAGGGTCAGCAGGAGAGAGAGATGTGTTTGAATAAAGGGGAGGTAAATGCATGATTAAAATTGTTTGGTTTCACATTTTTCAGATGGCAGTCTGCAGTTTACAGTCAGAGTTAACATGCTTTAGTTAAACCTTTTGAAAGCAGGTCTTGTGTCTCTAAGTTCTCTCACAACGAAAAATCAGGAACAGGTACTGAAAATTCAGAAACATTTGTACTGTTTCTTTTGAGATTAATTGAATTGTCACTCTCAATTAACAACCAGCTGTTGCTGTAGAAAGGCAAGGACCTCCTTTAGGTCCTCTTTATTTAAGGTTGACTGATGGAGATGGCTTGGATATCCTGTGATATGTCCGATGGCAGTAGATGTCAGCATTTCAGCAACTGAATAGGCTGCATGAGTAAGATTTGATTCAGGTTGCAGACACCTTTAAATGAATGTCTACATACAAGTATTTCCATGTAACCTAGAGCTCTAAGCTCCCATTTTTGGACTTGAAAGAGATCCTCTAATCAATGAACCTACTGGAATTCTGAAGTGCTACTCTAAAAAGAGACATACATGTTTAGACAGATGCTTCTCTCTCAGTTCTATTTTCTATATTGACAGGATCTCACGGGTTCTGGCATTTAGCTCCTATATCAACAGGGTGGAACAGATTACCACCCCAGCAGCATGATCTGTTTTACCTAATTTTAGTTATGAAAAACTAGTTTACTTGGCTAGACTGGTAGCCTAGTTCTTTCCATAGTAACAGACATTCCAGTCTTCAAAGAATCAATTATACTACTTGTCTTGAGGCAGGAGTAGTGGCTTCCTGGAATTAAGACTTATCATTAATTGCAGAAGAAACATACATAATTATATTAGACTAATTAGGCACAGTTAGGTTAAACTTCAGGAGATACAGGTGAGATGAGGCTAGTGATGCATGTTTCTTTGTGCTACTTTTATTCATTCAGTGCACTTTTATGCATCAGAGGTGAATTCTGTTTAGTTTTCTTCAATTATTTGTCAGTTGATGCTAAAAAAATTGTTTAAGTTTTTACTATCAGTGATGACAGTTTTTTTCCTGTTCGATATTATCATTATTGGCATCAAATTATAATAAATGAAGACTTTAAAATTATTTCTGGATTATATATAAGCTGCTTCAAACTCTGATTTTGCCGAAGGGCTGGAACCTTTATATCAAGAATAATTTGGATGTTTAAATATCATAGGTATTTTCTTCCTCAGTTCATTCTTTCACAGATGTTACATTTAGAAATAAATGTACTCTTTGAGCTAGAGACAGGATCTTCTTCCTTAATATTGGAATTAATTAAACCGATATTGGAATAAAAATATAACAAGGAATGATTACACATACCACTACTGAAAGATAATATTATTTGTATATAGAAAATTTCACTCACTAGCATATTCTTACATATAGCAGTAGAAGATAAGCCCCAGCTATGCAGCAGCTTCTTCTTTTTCTCAGGTTTGATTCTCCCTGAAAAAGAGTAACTGTAAAAGACACATCATTTCAAAGAGCTGTTTCTTCCATATATTTGTTTGTGAACTCCTGTTAACTTCTGTAATTCAGCCTAGAGTTTAGTAAGGAAGGGGGAAGAAGAGACAGAAGTGACTAAGTTGAATCTTCAGCCACTAAAAGATGAGAAAAGGAATCCCACGATGTCATTTTTTTCTGTGATTTTCTTTAACTGCAGTAGAAATATTTTCTTATTTGTATATCACCTCTGATTTCTGTTGAATTTACTCATACTTAATTAATTTTTTAAAATACTTATAGCTGTTTACCTAAAAGAGAAAGTCCTCACAAATGCCTTTTTGTTACAGAGAAGTCATTAACCTACATGTGAGGTTCTTACTTTCTCAGTGTAAAGCCAATTGTTCAATCTATTTTCAATAGCTCACATAACACTGAATTCAGTTTTGGGGTGTTCATGAAACCAATCTAAGTGGTTACTCAGTAAGCACAGCATAATGCACCACAGAAATCATGACAATGAAGTAATACAGAATTAATGACAAAGCAAGGATAAAAGCTGAGATCAACTCCTGAAAATTTGTGTCCTGATATCTATTAATGGGCCTCAGTAAAACAGAATCTAATTATTGCTACACTTGATTCCAGACACTTGTTAACTGACTCCTAAAGTGCCAGTATAAGAAAAAAATTAATCACTTAGAAATCTTGTGTTACTTAAGAATGTCACTACTAGGTCTGATCAAAAGTCCAACCTCTGTTGAACAACATTAATGAGGCAAATGTTTAAGAGCAGAAGTATGCAATAAATTGTTCTTGTTTTCCAGAAATTACTAGATTAGAGAATTCCTGGGCCAAAAGTTGAAGTCAGTTACAATTTGTTTAAGTCTTTTGTGAACCCATTTATATTGTGCATCTTCACAGCATTCTGTAGTGTTCGGTTTCATGACTTAACTGTGCTGTAAGGAAAAGTATACTTCTCTCTCTGTTTTAACCATAATGCTTCAGAATTTTATTGCATGTCTTGTCTTGTTCTTTGAAGAGGAATGGTAGGCAGTTTTATTTCTGGTACAGTTTTTCAAACATTCCTTCCTTTCTAGGTGCCTATTTCTCTACACATGTTGTGTTTCAAGTCCTAGCCTCTTAGGTTTCTCCCCATACAGAAGATATCATAAAGCTGGCCTTCTTTTACCATCCTTTCTCTAGTTTTCTCTTTGAAGAAAGGATGACCAGAACTGCACACAACCTTTACGATATGGAGGTACGATCGATGCTTTGTACCATGCTAATGGAGTTCAGAAAAACTAACACCTGTGTGGAAAATATGCATTTTTACTGGAGAGATGAAGGTTAATGAGCCCCTCTTGATGAAGATAAAAGGATAGATACATGGAAAAAAAAGCTAATAGAAAATGAGCCCACAAAATAATACGTTTCTCCAAAATTCTTCCTTAAGAAATATGAGAAGCATGACAAAGAGGTTTTTAAAAGCAAATTGCTTTCTCTGTTTTTTTAAAATTTCCTCAAGCAATCACAGTTATTTGAGTTATAAAATATAAAGGAAATTTTAATAGTAAATATTCTATTTTACTGTAATTTTTAAATTTTTAAATTTTTAAATATAAATAAATATAAATATAAATATAAATTTTTAAATTTTTAAATATATATTGCAGGGGTTTGCCTTCTTCTGTACCTTCAATTAATGAAAGTCAAGTTTGATTTAATATTTTTGCACTGTTTGCATACTTCTAGCACCTTTATTTCACCAATACAAGACTTGTAAGAAACCTTGCACTGCTTCAGTAGTTCTAGATTGTCTGTGCTTTGACTATATAGTCTACCCTTGATATATTACATATTTGTCCACATTTTTTAGGAAAACACTTGCTTTGGTCAGTCAGTTATATTATTTGAAGGTATAGCAATTAAGCTTTAGATAAATTAAATAACATTTTAATTTAAAATGATGTAAGACCCATTCTTATCAAAATTATCCTTTGAGTAATACATCAACATCACAGGTCATTGCTCTGATAAAATTAATCTGAAAAGCCACCTGTGTGACAATGCTAATGATATATTAGTGTGATTCATCATTTGTGATCATCAACAGCCGATGATGTATTAGTATGTTGCTCCAAGGATGGTGCTATCCAGAAATAATGAACTTCTATAATTAAATTACAACACACAAGTCAATGACAAGACCATAGTCTAAGCCAGTCAACAGCAGGTAGGAACAACCGTCACTAAATCAATTTCTCTAGATTTTTTTTCTTTTGGCTTGCTAGTGGCAGCTTTGCAACTTTGTTAATCAGGTCTCATTACCTTTGCGGAAAATTATGCTTTCTCTACTTCCTTCTCCAGTAGCATTTGGCAACACTGACACTATTAAGCCCTCCAATACTTAGAGAGGGTAATATTTTTCACATGATATACAAAAAATGCAAAGTCTCTTGCCAATAGCACTGCTATGCTTTTCTGTGAAGGTGGCAAACTAGGCATCTATAAGAAATTTTTACAGTACCACATAAATTAATAGACACTTTCCAGCTTGGTCAGTTTTTGTCTTTGCCATGGTAATGATCAGCAAAAATTACAGAGCAGGAAGCTGGGACAGTCAACATATATTGCATGAGTAGATAACTCAGACCAACCAAATAATTTCAGCTTTAGGATTAGGTCACAAAATTCAGTTTGGAATGACAGAACTACGACAACATAAAATTACATTGTCCGCCACTTATATTGGACAAAAACTCCTCTGGAAATTTGTTTCTACTACTCAAACACCTTTTTTTCACATCTCACCTAGATGATAAACTATTTTTTTTTGTTTGTTTGTTTTCTAGACTCTTCCTTCTTGTTTTAAACTTCTCTTAATTCTTAAATTTACATACTTGGTCTAATATCTGTAAACAAATGAGAAGACAGATCCTTGTCTCTATGTTTTGCCCAATGTACCATGTGCTTACGTACAGATCCACCCCTCTTGCTATGTAGCTTTCTGTCACTCATCCTTCTCTTCCAGCCAGTTGGGCTAAACTTAAGGCCAGGACACAAAAGCATTTTCCAAGGCAACCCAAACTCTAGAGTAAAAATTTTGTGAAACTTCAGAATAATAGTTTGCATGTGATCTTTGTTACCTACTGGAAGAGGATTAGCCTATTTTACTATAGCAGTCAGGTCACAACCCTCAGGTCCTGCAGAGACTCATGTACAATAGAGGTAACCTAGCCTGAAATTTGTTGGGTCGCACTTCTTTCTCCTACTCCTAAGAGCTCTGATGTGACCACAAGCACTTTTGTATGCATCCAAGAGTTTTATATTAAAATCTATGAAGAGCATTGTTTCCTTTAAGACTATTGTACCTCAAACCCCAGGAAAGAATAATGCTTTTCTTCTACTTTCCTCTATTTTATGGTGTTCAGCTTTTGAAATCTGTCCCAGGAATTATTTGGGTTGTCTTCAGGGCACCTCTTAATGAAAATGACATCTAAGTTCTCAGCTCACAAATTAAAAATTACTACTAAGCACCACTGCTCCATGTACTCTGTCCATTGCACTTGGATATTATTGAAAATTGGTAGTGATGTTAATAAAATCAGCACGAGAGAGTCTGGAGGCTTTTTCAAAAAATTCTGGGTGCACATACACCTGAAGAGACCATCTGCACATGTGATTTCTAGGCCACAAGGAAATTTTGTTTCACATACAAGTTGAGTATATCAGGTTCAAGACTCTTCTCTGGCTCTTCCAGATTCTGTTAAAATCCAGAAAAACTACATCCACCATGGTCCTGTCCTGTCATCTGCTGGGCAAGTGACCTTATAATGGAAGGATATCAAACAAGTTAGACAGGACTTTGTGAACCCATGTTGACCGTACCTGATGATTGCATTGTCCTTTAAATGCCTTTCAATAGCATTTGAACTATCAGAGTGCTTTGTTTTGAGTTCCTGATGGCTTTTTAATTTCTGACCTCATCTTAATCTCTTTTCTTTTTATTTTTTCTTGCCATTTATTACACCTGCATTTACACGCATCTCACTTCCACGTCACCCTCATTTGGGAAAGGCTTTGAGTTAGATAATATTATCAGGTGAAACACTCTTCTGATAAATTTAGTACAAACAATAGTCAGAGCAAAAATAAAGCAGAAAAAGGGAAAAAAAAATGCAAGGCAATTGATAGTTCTCCCAACTTTTAACACACTACAACTCTGACATTTCTGATCCAGAACTTGTCCACATTGTCAACATCATGTCCACATCACTATATCTAAAAGCCTTTAATGAATTTTCTTCCCTGAATGTGTCTAATCTTTTCTTGAACACCTTTTTTTCTTTTTAATTATGGTTTTGAGCCCATTTATATTTTTTATCTTCACAGCATTCTATGTTAGTAAATCTGACATCTTGATCATGTGTTGGGTGGAAAGGTAATTTTTTATTTTATTTTATTTTATTTTATTTTATTTTATTTTATTTTATTTTATTTTATTTTATTTTATTTTATTTTAAGCTTGCTGTTGTTTTAAAGTTCTATGGCTATCACATCGAAGTTGGACCATATCGTAGTCAGAAAGGGATGAGACAGAGTTGAAATAAATGCAAGATTCATGGACATGTAAAAACATAGATCAGGAAGGTGAGTTGGTTCCATTACTCATGATTAACATTTATTTTTTGGCAAAGAAAGTAATGGATTTTGTATCTTTACTCCTGGAATTTCTGCTACTAATTTAGTAAAGAAATAGTCCAAAATCTGTAGTACTCCAAAGTGGAAATGCCTACTGATTTCACGTGCCTGTGAGAGTCAAATGGTATTTGACAGCACAAAAAATAAATCGCTTTCTCAAATGTACATAGTCTTCCCTACCATGAATTCATTTGGCTAAATGTGGATATTTACAAGACAGATATCTACATCTGAACTGGTTACTTTCATTTCTTTTTTTAGTCAATGGGAAGAGAAGGAACATCTTTTAGAGAGCGGTTGATTTCATCTTAGATTAGACATCCATATTTTATCAGATGAATCACATTCTAAAACTGTCAGTTCTCCAACATTTTAGAGTCCTAGACAGAACACAAACTAAAGTACTAAAACTTTCTTAAAACCAACTCTTCTGACTCTGACAATGAAAAGTCTCAGGTAGAGAATCTGAATTTATAACCCTGATAAATTCTGTGATGAAAAGTGACAAGTATGGCCAAGATCACGTTGACTGACACAGTACTCTTCCAGTCATATATGTTTGGAAGAATTGAAAAGGTGAGACTAGACTAAAAAACTCCTCAGATATACAACCTGGCTAACACTTATCTTGTAAAACACGTAATAAACAGAAATGAGGACGAGTGATTAAATATTCTCATCATTCCAGTTTTGAATGAAGTCAGTTTGATCTAGATGTATCAGAACTGTCACTACAGACTCAAGTTATAGCAAGATGACATTCTACAAAATCTTATAACTCTTGCTGAAATGTGTGCCACTTCCTTTTCATGGAGAACTCCCCCTCTTCCTTTTCTGGCAAGATGAACATGGCATGGGTGAATCAGAAAAAAAAAAAGAAGGGGGAAGCCCAGTGAAGACTAATGAAAGTACAAGTGCATATGGGAGAGGAAAGATACAAAATGAGAAGGAAAAATGGAGTGGGCACATGTACCTGAATGTACTACATTTTTGCTAGTGGCTAAGTGTGCTCCGCTGTTTTCAGAGGAAAGGTAGAGAAAAAACATTGACACACAAGCAAGGGATAAACAGGAAAAGAACAGACATTTTTTTGGTCTTCTCAGAGTCCTCTCCTAAGATAATTGCACACCTTTCTTTTCAGTGACTAGAGACTTCAAAATGTCAGGAATGTCTTCCTTTCCTTCTTCCATGGAGAGATTAATTATTTCCAGATTACATCAGACACACAGCAAGACATATGGCCTGAATGGTCCTTGTGGTTGAAAGGGATTAAATAATGTCTTCCATCCCCCCATCCATTTTGAGCTGTCAGATGTAAAGTCCTAAATCCTGGCATTGTCTTCAGCTTCCTGCTCCATAATAATCTTATCTAAAAATTATTTCCCTAGTAAGATAAGAAGAGGTTTGCTCCTATATTATTTTGAACAGAAACCAGGTTGTTGTTCTGCTTTGATCATAATAGCAATTCTGGTGGATTCCCTTGGCAACATAGATCACAGTTCAAGGTATGAACACCTAATTTTTAAATAGCCTCAAAATAAATAAATAAATAAATAAATAAATAAATAAATAAATAAATAAATAAATAAATTTGTGCTATATGAATATATCCAAGAGATCTTACACTACTCTAATGCAAGAGAATGTCCTCTACAGACTTTAAACCTCACTTGTCCTATCTTAATGAAGGAAACAAA
The DNA here is from genome assembly GCF_036013475.1 of Columba livia. Classification (NCBI taxonomy): domain Eukaryota; kingdom Metazoa; phylum Chordata; class Aves; order Columbiformes; family Columbidae; genus Columba; species Columba livia. The sequence goes on along the minus strand of NC_088602.1, from coordinate 41,436,440 downwards.
ATACAAAGAACCCTGAAATCTCATTGAGCTGACCTGCTTTTCTCCAAGCTGTGTAAGATATTTCATCTTCAAAGGAATATAGAAGGCACAAACCTCATGCACTTGAATTTACATAACAATGAATAGCTGTTAATCCTCCAAGGGAATAATCTAAGTGATCCAGAATTTGAAGTCCAGAAAAAAAATATTAAATTAAATTAGAATATAAATTTCTCAAAGTATTGTTAATATAAGTAAAAAATAAGTTCAGCAATATAAACCAGATTGTGATTTGTTTTTCAACAAAACAGATCTAAATTGATTAGATAAAAATGAAAACTGAAATTACAATCTCTCAACAACAAAGAGAAGATACTATGAGCTGAATAATATGTCTTTTCAAGAATATCTGTGAGAGTCCAACAACAAAAGAAATGCTACTATTGATATAAAAGTTGGGACATCGAAGGAAAATTGCATCTTTTCTTATTTCTTTGAAATGTATTTCTGATATGATATCCAGAGAGAAAATTCATTCTGTTGAGTCTTTTCCAATGTCGATTCTACTGTCAATGCATGATAAATATGAAATTGCATCTATTAAGTTTAAAGCTGTCAAAACTATATTCCTAGTCATGTAAGATGGAATGTAGAGGAGAAACATCATACATCATAGGACTGATTTTGTGAAAACTTTTTGATACACAGCTGCCGTATGTGAAAAAGGAGGAAACATAAATATCATAAACATATTGTCACACTTCAGTAAGTATAGTCCATTCTTAGTGAACTCGGAATCAGTGAGCAGAACAATTGTGTCAGCAGGACAAAAGCTATGGCAGACAGGTAACACAGCACACTTTCATAGCACTGGATTCCTCTAGTCCTGTTAAACAAAATGTGACTAGGTCAGCAGACCTAGCAGAGCAGAGTCTGTCTTATTCCATGAGGTCCTGAACAGGCAAATTATAAAACAGAGCACCAAAATGAAATTGTTGGAAAGAATACATATGGTTAAGCCAGGAGGGTATCTATGGCAACTGAGGTTTGGACTCTGAAGCTTCTCAGCCAGCAGACTTCCACACATGAAGGGATAATAGCAAATGAATTGAAGGGAAAAGCAGAACTAAGGCCTACTCTGCTCAAAAAGCAAAAAAGAAAAGAGATTTAGTGTGTGAGATCTAAAACAAACAGCTTTGTGGGTGTCCAGCAATCCTACTAGTGCTGTAAACCCAGTATTGAAAAGCTTCAGTGTGGGTGCTAAACTTTAAGCTAGAAAATCTGACTCAATTTTTCTTGTATATGTTTCAGCCTCTGTAGCCTTTGAACTATATAACAGTAGTCAGAAAACAAACAAACAAAAAAAAAAGGTATATTTCTCTAAATATTGTGAACCTGAAAACTGTCTTTGTGTTAATTCAAAAGGGAATTTTAATGTCCTTTATCACTCTACAGCAAATTTTTGACCATACTTTATTATTATATCAGTAGATCAGTTTCATGGTGACAGGAGATGCCAAATATTTAATCTGAAAATATGATAGATCAGAAACCTATGTTTAAAAAGAACAACATTTCAAAGCAAAGTGCATTCGAATTTACAATATGTTTATTTATACTTCTGTGTCTGTTGAAAAGACATATGAACTGCACAATGTCAAGAAAAGTGAAGAATGCTCTGGATATTTATATTCTTTCAAGGCACACACTGTAACACAATTTTTACAATAAATTTATGGTGTTCCTCAGTATCAGCCCTTATTTTCAATATCCCAAAGTTAAGAAAAAATCTAAGGACATTCATATACAAACAATATTGTCTCCTATAAGCTATTTTAAAACTTTTATTCAATATTTTAAATGTGAAACTATCATTAATAACTCATCAAAATGAATAGATTTGTAAGTCCCATAACCAAATTTAATCAGTATCCAGTTCTTATGGATGATTTTCACATTTAAGTAGCTGTATGAATATTATAAAAAGTAGGAAAGTTTGCTAAGATTGGGGTTTTTTTGTATCTCTTGGGCACTACTAAGAATCTGGAAAAGAAAGCTGGTTGTTCATAGGTATGCAATTATAGACATGGACTCTATGTCACCCAGTTTCAATTGTAGAGTAACTATAGGTTGTTTTCATTCTTTTTAATCCAATTGCAGTTGCATCTGAAGGCAGTTTCAACTTTGGGCTTTGGAGTTCCTAAAAATTATGTGTCTTAACAATCATTCAAAGAGTTGAAAATACATTCTTAAAATATGTGTATAATGCATGGCAAAGTTACAGACTTCAGACATCTACTGAGTCAAATGTACTGAATAGATCTGACTGCTAGACAGCTCTACTAGTCAAGAAGAAATTACAGTATAGTTAAACTCCCAGTGTTCTATCATCAATAGGCACCTTCCTTAATTTGGGAGTCAACAAGTAAATATTTTCCAGAAAATTTAAAGCATGAATAGAACTTAACTGGAGAAAAAACACCAAGGCAAGGCAAGAAATGAGAAGAATTTACACTTATCTACTTATTAATAATGATCAAATTTCACAACCAGGAAATGGCTGACCTTAATTCTATCTCAGATTCAACTCTTGAACTCGATAGGATTTGACCACAATCCCAAGATCCCAGTTTTCAGGAAATATTCTAGTCATATGGCCTTCAACACCCTTTGTTGACTTTGTTAGCACTTACAGGTCCAAATACAAGTGGCACAGAAGCAATGGGGAAATCTATTTTCTGTCTTCAAATTCAGGGAATTTTTGCAAACATTTAACATTTCCTGAAGACACCATAACTTAGTTTGGTTGACCTTAAATTTAGGCAACAAAATTTCAGCCTTGCTTATTTTAGTCTATCATAGTTTTTCTGGACCTGTTCCAAAACCTCCAGGCCAGCTAGTAAGTCATCTGTCATTGTCTTTGATTATATGTATTGTAACTATCTAAAAAGGATGTAAGAAGGAGAGTTGCTCTACAGTGATTTTGAATTTTACTTCAAATTTCCAGCAGGTAGTGAGTGACATAACACAATCATCTTCAAACACTTTTGTTATTAACAGAATACATTATTGGTAATTGTTAATAAATACTTAATTGCAGTTAACTACTGCAATTTCTGTGAATTTATATTCACAAAGCCTCTCCTTACATGGATCTGTGATCCTGGTTGTTCTCAGTTGCTTAGAAGGGTTGAGGTCAGCTGAAATAGAAAGCTTCCAAGAAAAAATTAGAGGGTACAAGAAATAGTACTAGTGATTTAGTAGGCAATATTTTCCCCTCTGATTCAACATTGAATCAGTGTCTCTACTTATAAGGGGCACTCAATAGTTCTAAGGATGATATTTCAGATGAAAAATTAGTCTGAAGAACTTGGCTTCAGTATTTCTGGTCAAATAAAGTACAATTGCTTATACTTAACTTGTCTTCCTTGCCAAGTCATCTCCTGAAGAGTTACATTTTGTTGTATGCTTCTTTTTATATTTAATTTCACTAGGAGTGGTGATGTTTTTTTGATGGTGTTTTTTTTTTGGGGGGGGGGGGGGGGGCAGTGGTTTTTTTGTTTGTTTTTAGTTTGTTTTTTTTGTGGGGGGGGGAGTGGTTTTCTGTAGGGTTTTTTGGTTGGTTGGTTGGTTTTTGTATCAGTTTGGTTTGTTGTTGTTGTTGTTTTTTCCCCCACCTTTAGGTTTTAGACTATTGAGTAACCATTGGACCAAATTATTTTGTCCCTTGAAAGAGCTTTAATGTTCTATATTCTTTTCAGTGATGACATTTTTCTAATATAATTTTTTACAATATAGATATTGTAAAGCACTGGAACAATGTTCTTAGGGATATTGCAACATCCCTTTCATTGGAGACTCTTGTCAGTGGCAGTATCAGTACACCTGATCCCATTTCAATACAGAACTGAACTGAATAGTGAGTGGTTTCTCATGTACTTTCAAGGCCTATATTTGTCTTTTTCTCACTTTCAGACTTCATTAGAAGTGCTCATTGACTAAATAAGATTTCTTCTATCCATAGAAAGTGTTATGAAAAGTACAAAAGATAAAACCAACCAACCAAATAAATAAATAATAAAGTGTTTCAAATGGTAAAAGCCTGAAATGAAACAAAGTGTAATTGCAGAGGCTTTCAAGCAATTCTGTACAGCTGTGTCACTGAGTTGATCTTTGACCCACAGATACTGCTGACAGTAGCACACTGTATAAACATACTGACCACCTAAATAATCTCTTTTTCTTCCTGAGCTATAATTGCACTTTCTTTCTGCAGTACTCCATTAACATCTATCAAAGCATCAGAGGAAATAGGGAACACAATATCACAGCATCAGCCCTCAGGAATAAAGATGATGCTGATGACAATAGCCACATAAGTCACTTAAATACACAAGGGTTCAATACTAATATTTCATTAGTAATAAAAGAAATCAAATATACTCTTGAGGTGAATTCTATACAAAAAATTTTTAGCAATAAATTCTGTTTTTTTCCTTCAAAAATGAATGAAACCAATGTAGTATAACACAGTTGGTTATACGTGTGTAAAATGTCTAATCTAATTTTGAGATTGACATGCTTTGCCAAGCTAAATAGTGCCACTTCCTTGACCTTTTACTTTACATTTTGAAGCATTAATTCATTTACTTAATAGTATTCCTAAATATATCTTATTGCTCCAACAAAAATGATTTATTTACTAAAAAATTATTTGCAAGAAAATATCTGGGGCAAGATCTAAACCAGACATAAATTAAAATTGTTCCATCAAATTATATGGCAAGTGGCCAAATTCCAAACAGTTGTGGAAGACCTCATTTTCATTAAAATGAGCTCAAGCAACCTGTGGAATTATTGTGAGGAGTTTCTCTAATATTCCAATAGGCAGCAAAAGTGAATAAAACATAGAAAAATATGAGAAAATAAGAACAGAGTGAGGGGAGGAATATTGATTTATTTGTTTGGTTATTTGTTTCTATATTTCCATACACTAGCACAACAGCTATGAGAGAGAGAAAAAAAAAGCAAAAAAAAAATTAAGTGAAAGATAACTTAGACAGGCTACCTCAGGCAGTAGATCTCATTAATGAAAAATTAAAACTATTAAATAATTACAAAATGGCAAAAATAATCACAGTGGACAAATTCTTTGAAATGGAATGACTCCCTTCATTTGTAGTGCAAATCACAGGATACTGTACATTCATAAACAGTTAAAGACTCTGAACATGTGTCAGTTGTGCTTTCCTTATTTTTGTCTTTGAAGGGTGTTCTGCAGAGTTACTTTATAGCTAGATAATGATTGTAAAGCAATCAAACAAATAAACAAAAAAAACCCACAAACTAGCAAACAGAAAAAAAACAACAACAAAAAAAAACAACACCTCAATTTTTGTGGAAATTAGTAAGTCAGTACCATAAATGGACTTTAATCCTTCTGCTTATTCTGTCAGAAAAGAAAAAAAAATACTGTGTGACCTTAATGTCCAGTGAAAATTAATCCATGCATCTCAGCTTTATACACTAGAAAGTTATATTGCATACATAGACATTATGGAATACTTTATAAATTACTGTTAATTTTAAATAGTAGAACAGAAAAGACTGCTTATGATTAGAAATGAAAGACTGATGAAGTTAACTGAATGCATTGCCTATCTGAAATACACTCTACCTATATAGATGTTAAGACTTCTGTGAATTACTAGCAAATAAGTGTAGGATTAGTCTGCCCTGGTTTTTAGTCATCTCATTAGGCATGTACATTTGAGCTAAACATTCCATTTTTTTTACAGTCTGGGGAGAGTTATCACTATTTACAGAGCCAAATCATCTCCCCTTAGGCATTTAAAATAAACCAATGAATCATCTTTAACTTGTTTCAATCTAGCTCATAAAGGATAACTGGCTGACGTACAGACCTGTAAGCTTTATATACCTCAAAATAGTGTAGAGGAACAGCAGATCTAATTCAGGAGTAAGAAAAAAAAGACTGACCTAACAACAAAGATGGTTGAGATATGGGGTTTTTTACAAGAGCAAACATGGACTCTGTCAGATGGAAAGGTGTGATCATCATGTCATACCTGCTTACTTTTGTCCTTGGGCCATAATCTGCCAAATGGACTTGCAGAGAGTGTGACCCAAATGAAACATATCTGTAAATGTCACATTTTTTTTTTTTTAGGCAGAAATTCAAGCAAAAATGTATTTTATATATTCTTCACTTTAAATGCACCATTAAGCTTTCATTATATGCCAAATCCTGCAGCTTTTACTTAGTCCATATCCAGAAAATATTTTCTTTTGAAGTCAACATTACGGAAAATATGTGGAGCCTGAAGAAACATGATGAATACTCCCAGACATTTTTAAAAATGAAGGTGCCAATGGCATCTGTGCTCTCTCATCATTTCAAAGGGACCATCAGTAGGAGTCATAAAAGGCCTGGTTCTCCTAAAACATTAGGTTGTATTGTGAAAATCACAAATTCTGTTTGAGAAAAACCCAGGAATGAGGGTCTGTGCCTATTTCCATGTCACAGTGGTCTTCTCAGGACATATTATTTAAATCCTTATATTCCCGTCTTAGATTTCTGTGGAGTGAGTTCTGGAAGTTCTCTGAATCTGTTTACTACTAATGTGACCTTGGAAGAACTGTGATATAGATCATATAGTTACATTTTCCATTTTTCCAAGTTACATTTTGAAATATTCTGGCAGGGATAGATGAATATATTTCACAGAAATTTCTAGAACTGACAGAGAGTTAAAAGTTTTGAATTTATAAGTTTAAAAAAAAAAAATAAAAAAATGGCAGGGATTTTCTCCAGAACTTCAGAGTACACAGAAAGACATTGATTCACCTTCAGAATGTGTCTCTGGAAAAGAGATGGTTGTCTTTGTGTTTTACATGTACCTGGAACACTGCCTATTTGTCTTTGAGAAATGTTAGGCTCCTTTTATTGAACTTTCAGAAACATTAAATCTTATGGTGCTATAAATTTTCAATTGTTGCTTTGACTGTGTAATTTCTTCCATCTAATCAGTAAACCTCAAATATTCTTCACCTTTACATCCTTTTTTGATCATACTTTAACAACTCAGCATCAATTTAAAAATTTAAAAAAAGTAGTATCAATCTTCAGCTTAGCCCTTGTTTCTGGCCCTTCCTCATCAGATGCTCTGTATAGTCTTCTTGCCTTGTCATTTGCTTTGACTCTTCCCAAAATGAAGGAAATTCAGCTATATTTTAGCTATGTCAGAAGGGTAAAGCTTGGTTGCAGATCACTCTTCAGGTGTGTTCACACATCTTATTTCTTTCTTTTGTATAATTCTGATCATGAGGAAGGAAGTTTCTCTGATCTAGAGGTGGCAATTAAAAGGCAGTGGTCCTGTAACATTCACAAGAACAGTTTCATAGCCTTTGCTAACTTATGAATGAGAAATATAACAGCTGGTTTAACTTGCTCCTTTTTTAAAAGAAAAAAAAAAAAAAAGAAAAAGAAAAAAGAAGGTTGGCTTGTTTGTTGTTGTTGTTTGTTTTTTTTGTTTTGTTTTGTTTTGTCTGTTTGGGTTTTTTTGTTTTCCTAAAAGAACTGCATTGCACTGGCTGATGAAACTATTTGGAACCAAAAACTTGTCTATTTTTTCAGTTAATAAAGATCTAATAGAAGATATTTCTGCTTCTGGCATGCTCTGCCTCTAAAACTCCATTAATGCATTTGAAAAATGAGTTTTCTTATTTTTTCACAGAACTATTTTAATCCTGTTCTAGAAAGTAAAGCAAGTAAAGAAACTATCCAGGCCTTTAAATACGTCCTCATCTCTCAGGTCATTTATCCCATGTTCTTGCCTGTATCCTATCTCTTTACTGGTTTGGTTTCTTTGGCAGCTAAAGAAGAAATTGTTACTTGAATACTACATATGAGCTTATTTAAACAATGAAACTCAACAGGCTATTTTTTCTGAAGCTGAAGAAGTTAGAAAAATAATTTAAAGAAAGATATCTACCTGGACCATAATCCCATTTTTAGCAATGAGGCTCAAGAGAAACAGTTCAGTAGTCGAGGTCTAAATCCTTTACAGAATAATTTTATCAAAATATTATCAGACTTTGGTATTTTCATTTAGTTAAATTAAATTTCTAATTTTCATTTAGACTACTGCAAGTAGTCTAAGGAAATTCTTCTAAATTATGACATGATTTGTTATTTTCTTTGTGCAAACTGTCTTATGTTGACATAATATTTAAATCTATAAGTGTTTTGCATACTGCTAATTGAACTAGCTCACAATTTGGTTGAATTATTATTTAATTGATATGTATGCTCTGTATAATTAATTAATTTGGAGGTCATGGTAACACAATCTTGGTTGTTATGTGACCAAATACGGCAACAATACAAATATAGGTTTACTGGTTCTACTGCTTGATTTGCTCTTAATTATTTTTGGCTAAGATCTATCATTTTAACATAATATAGGTTTTAGGGGGTTAATTAAAACATTTAAAGCTACTGACACTACTTAAAATAAACTTTCTGTGCTTAAAAACCTTTATGTCTTATGGGCATGAAATATCTAAAATGTAAAGAACTATTTAGCATCATTTATTTTAACAAAGAGTAATCTTTAGCTTTTATATCTTGTTCTTTAAAATTTCCAATAGCATGGGCAGTTGAAAATAAGTATTTAACTATAAAATAGAAAAGTAAATACTGATTTGCTACCTGGTTTGATGGCTGAGGTATTTCATAACTAATTTTAGAGGTGTAAAAATTAAGCTACACCTTAAGATGACTAATTTTAAAACATAATATGTTTTTTAAGGTGTGTCTTGTTGCGTAGATCTTAATGGAATTAACAGTTTTGTTATCCTCAATACAATAGCCGATAATACAACCTCTATTGTTATATCTAATTTACTGTAGTATGCACTGTAGTTCATCTATGTGTGTATCATATTTGTATGTCTGCTGTATTCTGAAAAAATAGCATATGGTTAGTGATAACTGAATGTTTTAAACATTTCATTTATACATGGAATAAAAACAGTTAGTAGTGCTGTGTCTTGCAAGGCTGCCATTGTCATTCATCTGAGACAACTTTTTCTTAATTATTATTTACTAGCTTTCTCTATGATTCAATTGGTGCAGCACCCCATTTTTTAGTATGTATTCATTTTCAAAACTCTGTTTGAGTGTACGTATATGCATATTTTCAATAAAATGAAAGACAATTCACCCACAAAAGCATTGCATAGCAAACAAGTGTTCTGAATGCTGACAGTCTGCCAAGATTAGTCTTTGAAATCATATCAGGTTGTTTCTTGTGAACTTACTGTATAATAACTTGCCATAAAGCAAACCCTACAACTCAGAAGCTTAAAAGCTCTTACAATTTAAACTGATCAGTGGATAACTCAGATTATACTGATGTCATTTTCAAGAGTGCGTGATTTGATACAAAACATCGATTTTTCAGACTCTAATTTTCCCAAAACACATGGGCAGTAATAGGTAATTATTTTAGAGAAATAAATTTGTTTCTTTAGTGCAAATACATGTACTTTCAATAAATTGCATTCAAGTGTAGATAATCTTACTTCACTCATCAGTGAAGCAGTTCAAGCATTACTTACTCATCTCAAGATGGTCACAGGTATTTTAATGTAGCCATTTCTTTAAAGAATAGAGTAAGACACACAAAGTGGAATCACTTTCAAGAAAACTGCATGGCTCTTTCAGCTGAGAAAACACATGGGGTCTGTAAATATGTGGGTACTTAAATTAAATGAATAGGAAAGACTGAGAGTCAAAAACTTAGTTAGACTGAGGGCTTGCAGTTCATCATTTGCCACCATTTCAGTGCACACAAGACACAGGCTCTTACTGAAGAGTAAATATGACTGAGAACTGTGTACAGGGCCAAGTGAGAGATCAGAACTGGTACTTAGTATCAGGCTAAATATGAGTTGGCATGACAAGAAAGAAAGCAAAATTACTATCTGGAGTTTCAGAAAAGAAGAAATTCTATTATTAAGGCACAGGTTTTATGCCACTGAAGAAAACTCTAAACTGGTTGAAATTATGCAGAGGCAGAATTGGCCATGATTGAAGGTAGTTGCAAGCCAGAAGATTTGTGATAGAATCACAGGTTCATAGAATTATAAAATCACGGAATCATAGAATGGTTTAGATTGGAGGGGATTGGAGGGGATTGAAGACCACCTAGTGAAGTCCCACTAACATAGGCAGGGACATACTTCACTAGATCAGGTTGCCCAAAGCCTTGTCCAACCCAACCTTGAACATTTCCAGTGCTGGGGCACCCACAACTTCTCTGGACAACCTGTTCCAGTGTCACAGCATCCTTCTCATAAAAAATTTCTTCTTTATGTCCAATTTAAATCTACCTTCTTTCTGGTTAAAACTGTTGATTCTCATTCTGTCACTACAGGCCCTGGTAAAAAGTCTCTCTGCATTTGACTTATAAGCCCCCTTTATATACTGAAAGGCTGCAATAAGGTGTCACCGGAGCCTTCTGTCCTCCAGGCAGATCAACAACTCTCTTCAATAAACATTGGCAGCTGTTCATCAAAGCTGTTATATGCATCAGACTTCAGGAAAGATAAACATGTTTCCTTACCTGAGAGTTGATACAGTTTTTAAACTCATGTTAGGAAGCCGTGCCATGCCATGGGAAGCCATGCCAGGGAAACCAGTCAAGCTAGTCAGTAGTACTGGCATATGACATGTTCTTTCTAAGTGTCTGGTGCATAAGGGAAGGGACATTTTTTTTTTTTTCACACCAGAGAATCTGACAACTTTGTATACAGCAAAGTGACTACCTTTTTCACTGAACTTTTAACCCTGACAGAGGGAAAAGGCAATGATGTCCAAACAAAGCTGGACACCTACTGCAATGGGTCACAAAAGGTAATAACAGTCACTCACTAGGTAGAAAAAAAGAAACAACAAATAGTGACTTGCAAAATATTTTTTGACAAATGTCTCCCTGATAAGCAAATAAAGTTATGACCTAATTTAAGTGCATGTCCTCTTGCAGAACAGTGAAGAACTGGAAACAATAGCCATCTCAGTTTGCAATTTTTCATTTAGCCTCCTTTCAAAGGGGTGTTTTCTCCAGATAAAAATATGGTTCATTTTCACACTAAATTCCTTTCACCTTCAGCAGCACTTAGTACTTGTAGTACTTGTCAAGGATTTTCAGTCTCAGATTACTTAGATTTATTGTGCTAGGAAATTGTTGTCAACAAAAGAAACTTTTCTTTTTTTTTTTTTTTTGGCAACTGAATAGTCATTTGAACTTTTCTTCAATTCATAAAATGGGAAGTGGAGCTCAGATTCAGCAGAATGAAAGAAAATGAAAAATGCAAAATGAAATAAAAAAAGGAGAGAGAGAAAAAATGATCAGGAGAGAAGAGGAAGTGAGGGGAGGAGAAGGAAGTTGCAGTAATTCATATAATTTTTATTTCCTGTGCAACAAATACAAAGCAAATTGGTGGGTAACTGGTATTCCATAACACTGTTCCAAAATGACAAATTTTTATTATACCTGCAAGACTGTATTGACTAGATGTTTGACAAAATATGGGCATTATTATTACTCACCTTAGCAAGAAATTATATCACTGAGCTATTTAAAATTTTAATAAATTTGCCTGGAATTTATATACATTTGATTGAGTGAAGCTCAGCAAATCATGGCAGGAATTACTGATGAAATCTCAAATAGTTTTTATTATCACAGGCACTTTTAGCTGCTCTTCCTGCATGTAAGCTAAGCAGATTAATGTAGTGAATATGGGAAATGTTTGAAAGGTGTTGATCACAAATTCTGCTCTAAACTATATATTAGAGAGATTGACTGAAACAACATGTTTTGTAAGAATTATGGTAGAACTGTTACTGACACTTCTGTTTTAACCACTGTTCCACCCAACACTATTTACATTGTGTTCTGACACTGTACCATGGGAAAAACTTAATTGTGACCGCAGACCTTAAGATCCAGTATGTATTTTCCTGCCATTCTGACATCTTGTTTTGATTATGAAGTTAGGGAAACAAGCTTTAGGTGCACTGGCCAATTTGTATGATTTCAGCTTGGAATAATTGTGAGAATCAGAAGCTGAGGCACAGAGGGAGCATGAACCTGGGCTCTGGTCACCCAGAAAACAAGCAAAAAGAGTAAAAACCTTTCATCAATTGCTTCCTCAGTCGCCACTTCAGTACTTCCTGATGAATAAAAGCAGGACAGCAGGAATCGCCTCTTTCTTATCCTTGTACAACACATAAAAGGGCACCTATGCCTCAGAGATACTATCTCAATATGAGTAATGAATGATAAGAAAGGCAAAGAAACTGGGGCAACATACTCAAGAGTCAAGAAAACCAAGCATTATATGATCTGTCTAACATCATGTCCCTCCTCTAATTAAATTACTCCAAAAGATGTCTCAGTACATGGCTTACAAAATGTGCACAGGATGACCTAAAAGCCACTGAAATACTGAGGGAAATCACAGTTTCCAATGTGTTTTTTATCCATTATGATAAATATTGAAGTGTTTTAAACTTCATCTTTTCAGTATATATTACCCCTGTTTTGGACAGTTCTGCTTGTAAATGTAGTAGTAATGCCATCTACAGGTTAAATTGAGATGAATCAAAATACCCCAATATTCTACAAGCTTGACATACTGATTTATACAAACTGAAGGTTTCATTACAGATAAAAACACTAAAAAAATCTAAAATATATTGTGTTGACTAAAACGGGAAAAATAAGGAACTCTGTTTTTCTATTCAGACTACATTATTGATAGGCATTTTTCCTCCACTAATTCTTGAAGAGAAAGAGGATTTATGCATATGCATCTTATATCCTTATACTGATCCTCAGAGCTCAGTTCACATAGTTCAATTAACCTCTTCTTGTTCTCATTGCTGTTAGAAAGGTTACTTCAAATAATATTTTTCTGAGGGAGGAAACCTCTTAATTTTGTCCATGGAGTTGAAATTCTACTGAGGCTTTAGTTATGTTGAAGGGATTAAATGTTTACACAATACAGAAGAAATGCATACTGTTTATCTTTAGTGCAGGATGTAGAAGAACATAACTAAATGCATATCCAGGTGTTGAAATTACAAAAGTAAAGTGTGAAGACAGCAAGGGATGGAAGATAGGTGGAAAACAAGGAACTATGATACTAATGACCAGCTGTGAAATTAAAAAACTTTCAGAAAGATTATTACAAGAAATGACTCTATGATTCTGTGAAACATTCCAGATGTTATTTTTGCCCCCTTTAAATTTTTTTTCCATTGTATCCAATGAACTCACAACTCTTTCACACATATTTAAAAGGACTTGAAACATTTCCTTCACAAAGTCATAAGGACAGCACCCTTCCTGTTTATATATATATATATATTTATTTATATGTATATAAAATCATGTGATGAATATTTAAAGGATCTTTTACATTAGTTGAATTCCTACAACCAAGTAACTTTCAGTGAAAGTCACTGGAAGACATATGGCATGTTGCAAGTGGGAGCTGTATTCAGCTAAATACGTTTCTAGTACCACTTGGATGAGAGGCACGGGAAAGAAAGGAAGGTGAGACAAAGGCAAATTTTCCCTCCAGTAGATCTGGCTTTGCTGGAAAAAAAGCTTCAAAGCTGGTTTTAAATCTGTATCTACAGAAGTAAGTTTCTCTGGAGTGTTTCCAAACCTTTATGTTGAAATGGGTTGTTAAACAGTGCCTGAATATCATTATTCTGGAGTAACATTTGCAAAACATTTTCCTTGCTATCCCAGACAAAACAACTTTTCTGTATCAAAACAATCCTTTCTGATGAAAAGTGTAGATGTTTTTGCACAGTATTGTAGCAACTTGATCATATCTTGGCATAATCAGCCTTGATGTAAATCTAGTCTATCTCTCAAAGGAGAGTTATACTGAATAAAAAATTACACAGACTTTGGTTTCTTATGCAGTTTTCAAAATAATGGTAAAGAAAATTATACAGAACTATGCCGTTTAGGAAGACTTTTAATGAATTCAGGTGATTGATAGGATTTTCTATAAACAAACAGCCACATAGAAGCAGTAAAATGGAAAAGAGGATTCATAGAACAGCATTATGCTAATCCCACAAAGCTAATTCTAGTGATGTACTACAACAGTGGCTGTATACGTTCCACTCACCCCAAACAAGAAAATATACTGCAGAGACCACTCAGAAGTTTAGTGTTACCTGGCAGTGCTTTACAGCAAATCAATGTAATATGTATTTCTAGTCCCAATATTACGAGTTTGTAAGCAGTTATATGTTTGTTAGTTCCAAAGAGACAGACAACCAGTTGCTCCTTGTTAATGGAGGGTAATATGGCATGTGTGTCTCTAATATAAAATTTCTAATCCTAATGGAACTTCCTTACAGCAGCATAGTATAAAACAATCCATGGCTGCACTTTTTATGTGAGTGCAACCTTTTGCATCGTCTTCTATTTGTCTTTCCCAGAATATTATTTTTCATCTCTCTTCCTTTCCCTCTACCACACATTACTGAAAAATTTTGAGCTTTACAAAATTTGCCACATTCTATTTTCAAAACTCACCAAAAAATAAATAGAGCCTTTGTAAAAAACCTATGTAATTTGTATAAATCTCCATTTAGTATGCAATTTTATTAGAATGCACACACTGGTCTTAAATACCTCTATATTGCTACAACAATTACATGTTGTTGAATGTTATAGTGTAATATCATATGCTTTAAAATTGATTAGACATTTTAACACTCACTCTCCACTCCAACAGTACTTGTTATGGAGATGCATGATCGACACCATCAGTAGTGACATATCACAGAAGAGAATGTGGGCCTGGATGAGGAACAAACAAAAGCTACTTGTCAAAAATGTGTGATCAAAGTAGCCAGAGATTTCAGGGACTTCTGTTAAATGAATATAAAAAGAAAAAATAAATGCACACACAAAAAGAGGTCTGCAGTTAGAATAAACATATGCAGAACACAGCAGAAGGAAAAATTAGTATTTATGTCATGTTTCTCTACAGCCCTATGTAGTAGAACAAATTCTTTATGTGGTACTTAGCGACATAGTTAATGCAATTATGAAGTTAAGTATCTTAATTATTAATGAGCTCTTATTACCCCACATCTGTGAAACATCTCTCTCCTTTTATGTCATGAGTGGCTAATACAAAGAAGAGGCCAAAAAAATACTTCAGACAAAATTATATTGTCAATAACATATAAAATACAATTGAAATATTTTGATTCTATATTAATAGCAGTAAAACACAATGTAATAAAGAGCTTTAAAGATGGCTTTAAATCAAAATTTTAAAACAGAGGATAATTTTAAAAGCTTGAAAAGCTATGAGGTTACAAAGCACAGAAATAGACTGCTTGAAGGATCCAAGTACCGTAAAAGTATATTCTAAGGGATATTCTAAGGGATGATTCCCCAGCTGTGGCTATGTAAAAACTAATGCTAATTACATATTAATAGATATTAAAGCTAAAATGGACTTCTAGCATCAGCTGACCTTGCATGAAATACAGTTTACAAATATTCTTATTTTCTGTGCCACGTTTTTGTTTTTGTTTTTTTGTGGTTTTGTTTTTTTTTTTTTTCCACATTAAAAGCCTTCAAGATTGGAGAGACTGCACCCTGGTCTCAGGCAACCTGTTTTGCCAAAAAGTCCTCTCATTTAAATAAATAAATAAATAATTAAATAAATAGAATTATTGCAGTATGCATTCAGACTCCGACTAGAGGTTCTTTATCTGCTTTTATATTTTAAGGTAATATTTAATACTGTAAGTCCTATCCCGGCTGGTATCAGGAATAATGTGACCGGCAGGACTATGGAAGTGATTGTGCCACTGTACTCAGCACTGGTGAGGCACCACCTTGAATACTGTATTCAGTTTTGAGCCCCTCATCATCAGAAGGACGCTGACGTACTAGAGAGAGTGCAGAGGAGGGCAACAAAGCTGGTGAGGGGCCTGGAGCACAAGTTTTATGACAAGCGACCGAGGGAACTGGGGCTGTTTAGCCTGGAGAAAAGGTGGCTGAGGGGAGAACTTATTGCTGTCTACAGCTACCTGGAAGGAGGTTGTAGCACAGAGGGTGTTTGCCTCTTCTCCTAAGTAGCAAGTGATAGGAGGAGAGGAAATGGCCTCAAGTTGTGCCAGGAAAGGTTTAGATTGGATATTAGGAAAAAATTCTTCATGGAAAGGGTTGTCAGGCAGTGGAACAGGCTGCCCAGGGAAGTGGTTGAGTCACCATCCCTGGAGGTGTTTAAAAGGTGTTTAGACAAGGTTCTTAGGGACATGGTTTAGTGCTAGAGTCAGGCTAGGTTATGATTGGATTCGATGATCCAGAGTGTCTCTTTCAACCAAAATAATTCCATGATTCATCATTCTAGGTGACTTGGAAAGGTATATTAAGTGACTTTTTTTTTTAAAGAGAAATATAAGTTTCTGAAATCTCTCTGCAAGATATATTTTTCAGCTTCTGAAATGCCCTGAAATTTCCCTTCCAGTTGGATAGGTCTTAACTTTAGATGTCTAATGTTATCAGCACCTATATGTGAACTTCCAGGCTGACATCCTTTAGAAACTAAGAGACAGGCTCTCTAAAGGTCCAGTTTATCTGACCATTTTAAGACTTGTGTTTTGCCATAAATGCTGATAATATGAATCTAGTTAGATTTAGTTAGATTTCATAAAATCAGTCTTGCATCACTATGTCTTGGTTTTGAAAACATGGATGAGCAATAACATGCTACTAATTCTTAGTTGCTGATATATCACTATAAATGACAAAATTGTTACTGCTATGAATCTTCAGCCATAGGAAGTACTGAAGAGAACAACTGAAAAGGGCACTAATTTTAGATTGTCTCTTGTGAGCCATCTGGTCCATGATCTTGGCTTCATGAAAAACCTGGACATGTGTGTGGTGCACAATTAGTGCACATCTCAGATTTTACCTGCTTGACTAAGGGGAGGTGCTTGAGTTTGGAGTTAGATTGTACTTTAAGCACCAGTAATATCTGAAAGGTCAAAGTTGTGTCATTCATATGTGATCTGAACATGTTTATATAAATTTCTACTATTTTAAACAATACAGTTTGCACATTACTTTCAGGACAAGATTCATTTCAGGACTCTTCATGAAGGGGGTTATATGTTCTGAAGAGTGAAAAGATTAGTTTAAACCTGTTAGGTAAGAAATGTGTTTATTCTCCAGAGAATAAGAAATTACTTCAAAGAAACTCAACAAATTCTGTATCCAAACTGTAAGGCTTCCACCACAATAATCACTAACAAATTCTATCTCAGTGAGTCAAGATGTAATACTAATCAATGCTTAGTCACAAACTCTGCTGTTGAGCATGTTGGCAATATCTTACTGCTAGCAATGCTTATGTATGTATATATTTTAGACACATGACAGAAACAGCTGATCATTCATCTGATTCATTAAACAAACAGATCATATAACTTTCGTAAAACATAAATTTCAAAATGCTGCTTGGCCCTGAAAGAAATACTAAAAGGAATAAAATACTTCATGTTAAATTTGCAGTTTGTTTTAACTGGTGATGGCTTTTACTGTAAGTTTATGTTGAACCTGTATTTTCCTGACTTTAACTTCTAGTCATGGAGTCTTTTTTGGCTTTCTTATAAGATTAATTGTCCCTTTGGGAGTTTATATTTTCATAGAATCATAAAATCAGAGACTGGTCTGCACTGGAAAGAAACTTAAAGATCATCTAGTTCCAAATCCCGCACCCTTCCACTGCACCAGGTTAACCAAAGCCCCATCTAACCTGGCCATGAACACTTCCAGGTGTGAGATCTCACCACCCTCATAGTAAAGAATTTCTTCCTTCTGTCTAATCTAAATCTACACTCTTTCAGTTCAAAGCCATTACCCCTTGTCCTATCACTACATGCCCTTGTAAAAAGTCCCTCTCCAGCTTTTTTGTAGGCCCCCTTTTTGTAATAGAAGGCTTCTCTAAGGCCTCCCTGGGGCCTTCTCCAGGTTGAACTCCAATTCTCTCAGCCTGTCTTCATAGTAGAGGTGCTCCAGTCCTCTGATCAACTCTGTGGTACTCCTCCAGACTTGTTCCAATAGATCCATGTCCCTCTTATGTTGTGGGCTTCACAGATGAACAGAGTACTCCAGGTGGGGTCTTGCAAGAGCGGAGTAGAGGTGGAGAATCCACCTCAGCCTACTGGGAAAACTTCTTTTGATGCATCCCAGGATACGGTTAGCACACATTGATGGTTGATGTCGAGCTTTTCATCGAGCAGCACCTGCAAGTCCTTCTCCTCAGAGCTGCTCTCAATCCATTCTCTGTCCAGACTGTATTTGTGTTTTGAATTTCCCCAACTCATGTGCAGGACCTTGCTCTTGGCCTTATTGAACTTCACGGTGTTTGCATGGGTCTGTCTCTCAAGCCTGTCACGGTCCCTCTGGGTGGCATCCCTTCCAGATTGTCAACTGCTCCTCTTTACATTTACTCACCACCACACCAGTGAGCTACTCACCCTGTCAAGACTATTGAGAAACATACAACTTGGGGCACCTAATGAATTCTACTCAGAATTTTCAGTGTGCTTTTGGGTTAGTTAGTATCTACACTATATTTAATTTCCATGTTTTCCTTTTTTGTGACTCCTTAAGAGATATAGGTATCCACTTCCCAAGAGATTCTGAGAACTTGAACAGTAATAGTCCCAAACTAATAATGACATTTCTTTAAACTGATGTAATGGTAATGTGAAACAAATACGTGTCAGGTAAACGCTATTTCAAGCTCCATAGAGAATGGATAGACAAAATGGCTTAATAATTTCTAGTTTCTAATTTCTTGTATTAAATATAATTGCATTGGCAAAACATTCATATTAAAACACTTCTGCTAAGGTAAAAAATCAGTTCCAAGCTTTTAATTTTTATAGCATAATTGCTAAATTACAAATAATGTGGACTTTACATGAGTCAGTTAAAGCATAAAGGACTTCATGTTCTTCAATTATGGGGTGATAATAATAATACCTTAAAGTTTTATAGCATCTTTCATCTTGGACTATCAAGATGTGCAATAAATAGTGATTATTTGAAAATAATTCATGCAGTAAAGTTGCAGATAAGTTGTCACTATGCTGAGGTTAAAAGTATTAAAAAGCCTGGCATGGATGCAAATCCAATGAAGAAAATGAAGTTCCCCTAGTTTTTTTCAGTAGTCCTTACATCAGAAGCTTACAGAGTTTCCTATGGTGGCATTGATGTGACTGGGATCATAGCAGCGTATAATACAGAGAAAGGACTTCATACATCTATTAAATTTTCAACAGCTACCAAGTACCTGTGGCCATATTCAAAATGTTTATATTATTGAATAATTGCTTTATACACAAGAAAGAATGTTCTACAAACAAAAGGTTAATTATATATTTGGTCCTAGGAAATTCTGTCAAAAAAATTAACTACAAAAACATTTATTATCTCTTTCCAATATTTAAATCTGAACAGATCTTATTTAAAATATGACATAACTCTGCGACCATGTAGTATCAGGCTTGCTTTCTTCTTTTTCATCCATTTCCATTTACAAGCAAAATGTTAGCAACTTTTAGATATTTCCATGCAGAAGAACAATATCAAATTTGCTTGAAACTATCAAATGTCATCAGTGATCCCTCTGGAAGGAACAAAAGGGTAATTTGTACAAAGGGTAATATCTCCCTGGACGTTTTTTTATGACTTGTCATGACCTGACTGAAAACCATAATTGTCTTTAGGGAATAACTGTAATATTTTGATCAATAGGCTTTCACAAGTTGTAACTGCTTGAAGTTTAGACTGAGATTTAGATCTCCTTTTCAGAAAAATAAATCATAAATAATTATACTGAGTCCAAGGGATTAAAATCAGTTTAAGGTACTAGAGATCAGAATAGTGACTGTCTTTCTTAAAATTTTTAAATGACCTTTTTTCACTGTATTTCTTTGAAAAGGAAGAAAAATCTTAAAAGATCTATTTATTATCACCTAAGGTGACTGCAGAAACAATTCAAACTTACAAATAGGAGTATGAATATTTGTCTATAGGTCTAAAAAATGGGCTGCATGTTGTCGTTTTGGTTAGTAAAGTTACATACCAAGAGGTTTGGGTTTGTTTTGGTTTGTTTTGGTTTTGTCAGGAAGAGATCACTAACAAATGCAGTCAAAGCATTCTGTAGTTCATCT
Source organism: Columba livia (assembly GCF_036013475.1). Lineage (NCBI taxonomy): Eukaryota > Metazoa > Chordata > Aves > Columbiformes > Columbidae > Columba > Columba livia. The sequence goes on along the minus strand of NC_088602.1, from coordinate 41,416,126 downwards.
CTTGGTATGCGGTCTCACTAAATGAATTGAAAAAAAACTCATGATTCTAGAAATCTTCAATTACTGTCACACCACAGTCTTCTCATTCTCCTAGAAATGGGAACTTAATCAAAGCTCTAATGACAAGTTCCAGACATGGTAATAGAAGTAGTCTGAGTCATATTGGCAATGTGTTTTCTTCAAACAAAAATTTTCAAATCCATTCTGCACAGCTTTCCTTCTGGAAATCCCCTGCTGTAATCAGGAGAAATATGCAGCGCCAGCTGTTAAGTTACAGCATAGACATCTCTTAATTACATTCTTCTTTTGATGCTTGCATTTGGTATTCTTCTAGGAGTCTCTGAAATTCTAGTATGCACATAGTTTCTATATTTGCAAAATACAAGTGGTCACACAAAAGTATCAATGAGCATAGTTTCTTATACCTAGAAATATAACAAAATATAAATATTCATATATTGCATCACCTGTTGCCAATCTGATATTTCAGATTGAAGAAATATTATGTAGAATTAAGTTCTGGGGAGCTAGAGTTCGATCTTTTTTCTCAAAGATCCTTTTCTGCATTTCTTCTTATTTAGATTTTTTTTTTAATGCAGAGATTGTCTTGTGCATATTGGGTCTTCCTACAATATAGTCCTTGTCAAAATAGATAGACTACTATTTCTACTACTAAGCAATGGGAGTAACTTAGAAAAAACTAAGAAATATAATAATAAAATTAATTATTGCAGAACTATTTATTTATTTATTTATTTATTTTGTCTAAAACTCATGTCCTTCATGAAATTCTGTACTTTCAGTACACTATAGAGACAGCTGATGAACTAAGTCAGAGCACATAGTACTGCTATTTATAGAAATAGTAAGTCAAAAATATTCTACTGCTGCTCCACCTTAACAGAGAAGGTCTCAAAATTATTTTGTTTTCTACATATACATATAAATGTTATTAGACACTTAGCTTTTTGAGGAAGAAAATAAAGACCACATTATTTTTTGCAAAAAAACTATAACATCAGGTTTTCCCTAGTATGCTGATAGACATTAGTCTGTATTAATGTCTATACAAATAAATAGGAAAGGGCATAGGCCATTCTCTGACCCTTGAGGAAGAACCACAGCTCTTTTCCATATGATTAAAGGATCTTCCTATTCCTGATAAGGATGGCCTTACTGGTAATGCTACTGGGTAACGTTCCTGGCCCATGTTGTTCCCCAAATCATCCCTCTATATTGTGTATTAAAGCACAAAACGATACGGATCATCACATACCAATGCTCCAGGGCCATGCCTTCACTCTGTTTCCATTAACACAGATGTAGTCTCTGAAGTATACCTGAAAATTAAGTGAATGTTAATGGAGATGTCAACTGCTAGTTCTTTAAAAGGATCATTCACTTTTAAACACCTTTTTGGAGCTGAGTTAGACTGTAGAAGTTCAATGGCATATGAGAATTCTTACTAACTTTCTACAATTATCTCTTCTAATCTTCTAATCTTCTAATCTCTTCTTATCTCTTCTAATCTTCTAAACTAGTGTTCTGACGCTATCTAATTATAACATATACCAAGACATTAGTAATATGTGGTTAAAATTGACCCATGTAACTGTATAGAGACACACACACACAATTTCACTTCTGACAGCATAAACAGTGCTCAAAGTATGTAGCAGTTTTATTTTGTCATGTGACACATTTACTTCGCCTCTGGAGTCTGTATCTTGTTTTCAAGGAAATCTCATGCTTACTCTGTGCTTCATGGTAAAATCGAATTTGTAGAATTTAGCAGAAAATTCCTGTGTTTTGACATTCAGCATTTAAAAATTAAAGGATAAATTCTGTAATATTCAAATTAATAAAACTTAAGAATCTTTAGCATGATCACTAATATATATACATTTATTTTTATTGTTATTGGCCTTTCTTACTTTTTCTGACTTGATGGAGGGTGTTGAAAAATTACTAAATACATAGAAACTTTAAAAAAAAGTAAAAAATAAATTTTTGTCACAAAGTAATTTGCTCCTTTTTTGCCTACTCTAGTCAGATTACATCTCTTCCCCAATTAGATTTATAATTCTGAGACTTGAATGTATAGGACAAATATTCACATTTTGAGTTTCAACATTCATATTCCTTAATGCAGGCTTAAAACTTGCTTTTGTGAAAATCCTGCCAATCAGCTTATTCAGTGAAATATTTACAGGCACATAGCACAAAGGGGATGCAAACTCAGCTTACGCATGCTTCCATCTCTTTTTTGAGCAAGTACATAAAGACAGTTTTTGAGGTATTAACCAAGCTGTACAAGTCATTGACCTATATAATTCACAGAGCGGTACCAAAGCAGACTTCTGTCAGTTGCAGATATACTTGTTAAACAGTCCATCACAACCTCAGCAACTGTATCAGTCTCAGCTTATAGTAGGAGCACCTGACAACAACAACCGTGTCATGCTAATTTCTGGACCAAATTTGATGTTAGCTTTATGTGGAGAGAAATTATTCAGAGAAAATAACTTGGATCACCATGAGCTGGCAGTTTAGAGTGCTTTTAGGGAAGATATTTACTGAAATTAATTTATGCTTTAAAAATATGAACACCCAACCAGAAAATATGCACAATATATGCTGTCTTGAAATATTCAGTTTTATTTTTGTGTAGAGCTTATACAGCAATTTTCATGTTATCTTTGTGTGTAGGTAAGGAGGAGTCCAGAATCTACTCATAATATAATCCCTGCAAAAATAAAATTTTAAAAGACAATGTTGATATTTTATTTAAGTCTTTTTGTCCTTATCTTCTTTCACCACATAGATACTTTAACTGTTAGGCTGCCAGAGGATATTTTTGCTTTTGTTAGTACTATGAATAAATGATATGTCAGTATATAAAACCTAAATTATGTTCTTTTAGGAAAGTTCAAGTACTTCTATGAGAAAATATAGTTAAAAAAATATAAAAAATAAAAGTTATTGATAATGCAGACCAAGTAGAACAACTGTAATGAATTAAGTGATCCAAATATTCTCATTCATAGAAAACACTCTCTTATCTTTATATTTGTAGTAATAAACTATGAATGTTTTTAACCATAAGATTAAAATAGGTCTTCATACAGTATGATTTTTATATAGAGCTCAGTTAGTTTTTATGCAGTTCACATTGCCCTCTGTATCACTTGGAACATGGATATCTAAGATAACATTTGTTTTGCAGTCATTTATTCCACAGGGGTGGACATCTGGCCATGGATCAAGATATAAGAGATGTTATTTTAATAACTCAGCTGCTTTCCCACCAGTACGTATCCAAGAGACACAGATATTTTCTTTTAGCTTCCAGTTTCATGTTCTGGACAGGGTTTCATCACCTAGTGTTCCTTCTTGGAAGGCAGACTCCACAGTTCACTGCAACCCCTGAAATTCAAGAACTTGCTTTTCAGATCTTCTTCTGACTTGTAATATCGCCTCTTCAGGAATATAAGATAGGTGAAACAAAGAGACAAAGACTTCCCAGAAATATGCACAATGTAATTATTCTGCAACTAAAAATGCAAAAGATGCACATTGTTAATCTGAATTATTATCATGCTAGAGGGAATTCCTGTTGGAAATACCACGAAAGTGTTGCTTGCTTTCTGCTTTAGAATATTACCTCCCCATAGAAGGATTCTTGATACTTACTGAGCTCATTTTACTTTCTTTTTCCTGTCTCCTTAAAGTTTTTTATACATCTTTCTGTTGCATACCTTTTAATTAGAATGTTACTGGCTCTAACTTTTGTCTCTGACAGAGCCTCCAGCAGATTCACTAGTAGAATTTTGTACAAATTCACTATAAAACATATGACAGAACCTCCTTACAATATTTAAATGATGTACTTTAAGCAATATATGAGGATTGAAAATGATACCACAGATCATCAAATTGGGAAAGCAATGTTTAATTTTATTCCAGTATGACCTTTGTAACACACAGTGTTATAAAAACAAAGAGACATGTCTCTGATTGACACTATCATTTCTAATGAGTGCTCAACACATGGCTTCATGGACATATAAATAAGTTTTTATAGCATTTCTTCTCGATACTCCATACCACAGGCCACACTGTCACAGTTTAGTTTAGATAATGGCAAACTCAAAAGGGCTGAGTGAGTTTTCTTTAGACTCAATGCAGGTTTACATTAATTTATTGTTAAAATTTTGCAAAATATTTTACACATTTCAGATGGGCATCTATAAACTCAGTTGTCTCATGGTCTTTACAGTATTTTTGACTGTACTGATATTGCTTTTTTTTTCACATTTCTCAAAGCCTAGGTATAGTTTTCTAGGATTTCTTCGGTCCTTTAATATTTTTTTTTTTTTAATTATTGTTATTTTCATTAGCTCATTGGCTGACTTTCTAGTGCTGCTTGATTTTCTAGTAAAACCACCTCAGGCTGCTAGTCTACCTTCCTGCCACATCACTTAAGCATCTCACCAGAATTTTTATTCCAATCAATTGCAAAGATGACCTACAGATCAATTGTATATCCAGTCTTGCTCTTTGAGTAGTTCTCAAAAGTCAGCGATTTTCTCCTTTTAGAAACTTCTTGTTACACTCTTAATCTTTGGTGTTTACTGCTACTTCAGTTCTTACACCATCAACAGACAAAAAAAAAAAAAAAGTGAGAGAGAGAAAAAAAAGAAAACTGAATACTACTTCAAGCAGCAGTCCCTAAAAGTCAGTGCACAACTACTTCCTTTTCAGAAATTATCCTGTAATATGGCAAAGGAAACTCCTGATCTGATAGCTGACTCCTGAGGTGTGCTGACATCTTCTTTTATTCTCCAGTATCAGAGACAGGAAGGATACAAAGCAAAACTCCCTTTCTGCTCTATCCTTTCTACTCTATCTACTTATCTCCTCCTTCCAATAAGTAATTCTGTATTTCCTGTAACATGGATTTTCCTACCTCCTGTTGGGGGAACAGCTTTTTCTTTTTCCTTCCCCCTCTCACTAAGTTATCTGATTAATATTTCTATTGTATACCTTAATTAGTACATCTTTTTTTTCCTCTGCTGCTTGGCTCTGTTACAATGCTCTGTCTGAAGGTCCATTGTTAGAACCATTAACATAATTTTAAAGAAACAGTAAAATGTCTTCTGATGGACATGTGGTAAATGGAATGAGATACTCTAACTGAGTAAATCTTCTTCCTACATAGTCTATTTTGAGGTCCCCACTACAGGGAGGAGAGGAGGTTTCCATTTGACTTCAAAAAGGACAGAATATAAGCAAATTCTTAAGGACCATTGCAGCATAGCGATATCTTTCTGAATCCAAATCTTAAAATGTATTCTCAAACTAAAGTAGGCATTACTCTTTTAAGTACAGAAGAGGCTTCAAAAAGGCCTGAAAGCATATCATCAAGCTTGCTACAAATCCATTAACAATTAAAAAGTGAAAGACAAAATGCACTGTTTCAAGAAATATGTCTGAACTAATGTTGTCATCATCCTCATGGCCTTGATTCAACAAAATGTAAGTTCCATTGTAAAAAAATGGGAGTCCTGAATGTTTCTCAGAGATTTACACTTCCTACAGTGTAATCATTAATGTAATTAAGAGTATAAGTAATCTTAATGACGTTGTTACTAAGTTGAATAGTACACATTCCATACAAGTGATGACTGTGAATGACTATGAAATCTAACGTGTTAAGATCATTCGTTTCATTTTTTGTTAAAAGTTTCTAAAGAAAAGGGAAGAAAAGTTTTAATTCAGCCAATCACTTTAATATGAAATGTGAAAAATATCTATTAAGTATATCATTATGAAACATATTTCAATTTGGAATAGTAATGACTAGAATAAATTTAAAAATAAAATACATATTTCACATGAAAAGAAATAGTTTAATTTAGTTTATTATGGTCATGTTGTAATAGTATTTCTTTTTTCTCTTTAGTAAAAAAAACTTCTTTCACAAATCTTTTGCTGTCAGAACTTAATATACATATTTATCCTGATATAATCAAAGATATATATGCCGAAAACAAAAAACAACAGAATGATAGACATGTTCGCTTCTTTTACAAAAATAAACTGCAATATACTGCAACGGTATGTGCTTGCACAAGAAATATCTGATACTAGAAAAATATTTCAGGTATCTCCCAAAATTATGATTTTTTACAATTTTTGTGTGACTTCAATTCATTATTTGCTTCTTAAAACATTGGCATTGGAGGTGGACCTGATAAGCATCTAAGCCCAGAAGACCAACTCAGGGGTCAAGTTCACGGTGAGTTAAAACCCTGCCTAGTTCTGTAGGTATTTGAAAAAGTGGTACTTATTTTTTAACTAATAAAATGTGCTACACACCCAGACTTCTGGTCCTCGTTATGACTGGAATTTGCAAGACTCTCTTCTGCTTATGACTGCTTCACACAAAGTAGCTGGTTTTTTTTGTGTGTGTGTGTCTATGTCTCAAGAAGAGTTAATTAAACTCAGAGCAACAGTCAAATCATTTTTTGTGTAACATCTCTAGTGAAATTACATCTGGTAATATATAGGAGTAGAGGTAGGGATTTAGCTATTTTTTGTGCTAAATCTTGCATAAGTGATTAGCAGTTATAGTTTATATTCAAGATTGAAAAATACTAGGTACTGTGTCCTGTTAGGTCTCTAAATACTTCTTCTGGATTCAAATCTGTTTCTCCTTTTCCAAGAGAAGAACGTAACCTTCAGTCTGAGAAAGAAGGAACAGATTTGCTCCACATTTGCTAAATCTGTAGAAGCATGCAGAAAGATATGAAAGACTCTTAGGAACACAGGGAAGGCAGAAAAGGAGGCATGAGCTGGTAGCCTGATAACTGGACTACCAATTTGGGAGCAAGAAACCTGATTTCTGTTCTTATTACTGCTTATGTGTTTCCTATTTCATAATATACAAATAAAATGCAAAAAAACCACAATGCTTTCCCCACTTTTTCAGATGAATGGTCCCAACTGTATGCTAAGAGTCAGGGAACTTATGCTTACTCTCTTTCATCCCATAAATCTTAAATTCTCAGCTTCAGTGTCAAAGCTCTGTCAGAAGAGCTGGAGAGCAAGCTTCCTCCCTTTCTACTGGTTAAGTCACTCTCCTGGAAAATGCAGGCTTGAACTGCCTCAGGCTGAGGAAGCCACAGAAATGAGATCTGTTACATCTTGAATGTGTGCTCTAGGCTATCATATGAAAGGTGGACAACACTGACACTTCCAGACATGTTTCAAAGGAGACAGAGGGCGAAAAGCACCAGTTCTCCACACAGAGAAAAAATGTCAACCTAAAAGGAGAAATTTTCACCCTGTTAGGCACCATCTTAAGTAAGCACTGAGTTTTGGGCAATGAAGGAGATGCCTGGCTTCCCTTTGCTTTCTATTAGCTAATTTGTGTGTTTCCCTGCTTTCTGTGCTGGATAATTAGAATTTTGTTTCTTAATGTTGAATTCTTTCCCTAATATGTTTAGCAGCTGATGAGGTATTTAAATTTTATTCTGGGAGACAAATGTTTGTATAGAGATATGGATCCTCTTATTTCCTAGCATAGTTCTGAGACTAATTTTTTTATTTTCCATATGCATTTTCCCACGAATCTGAAGAATTCACAATGTACTTCTAGGTCCACTTTCTTTCCCTGACATATTTGTCACAAAAACTATATTTACATAACCAAGACTCAATCTCCTGTGGTCAATGGAGGCAGAGCGAAAACTGGAGAGCAATTCACCTCATCAGCAGGTTATTTCATCAAAGTCATTGCTCAGATATGCCTAGTTCTCTTTTGAGACTATAGAGGTAATGTAAATATTTAAACTAGATTAAGACTACATGCTTAACTGTGGTATTCTTACACTACATTATGTGAATTCCAATTTATGTACTGTTATATAAATTCATATGCAAACTAGGTTGTAATAAAGCAAAATCAGAAACTGATCTGTCTGTAAACAGTTTAGAACACTCAGTCCTGATCCACTGGAGCAGCTAATGCCTCTGTACAGAACTACATAATTGGTTGATATACAAACAGAAATTATGTGTTAAATGGTAGTCAGACTTACCCTATCTTTGGGATGCAGCATGGTTTTTTATTTTGTTGAATACTGTTGAAAATGCATTATTTTTTAAATTTTCCATTCTCATTGGTTTTAGCCAGTTTAATAATGCTACATAAAGAAGTCTAGGTTGGTGACAGAATGCTTAGTAAATGCTCAGTACCCTTTCAAAAGATTTGGAAACAGGGGTACAAATTACAATTATTTGCCCCCGTGTTTTGAATTGATATTTTGAATACCTTGAACTGATACGTTTTTACAGAGAAATCTCAATTTGCAGAGAAGAACTGCATCTAGTGATTTGTAACAGAGAAAGAATCGATTAACCTGGATAATTTCTATGAATTACATGCTTGTATATTTGGTGTGAGGGTGTGGAAGGAAGAAATGCCACACTCTAGAATGTGTATAATGTCAAAAGATAGTTGTTTTTTTTTCTGTTAAATGCAAATTCCAAAAGAAAATTCAATGAGATCTACATGGTACTAAATATTGTAACACCGCAAACAGTGAAACACTGATACTCTGTTGAAAGTATTATTCAGTGAGAGTGGTGTATTTATTATATCATAATATTAATCATGATATGATTTGATGAATGCAAAATTGTATTAGACATTTTCAAAAGCCAATCTTTACTTCGAAGATATTATTGTCTAACTAATAATTTAAAGGAAAAAAAAAAAAGGAAATCCATTATCCTTATTTCACTAGAAATGGGTCAAAGAAAGCTATTTTTTTTTCATAGTAAAGTCATGTTTCATAACTACCAATGAAAACATTTTTTTCTAAGTTTTAAGCAGAAATACATGAAAAGCCAAATCTCATGAGTCATAGGCTTGAAGCATTAAGGTCTTCTTTATTCTCTAGTTCTTCTTTTCTAAATTGTTTATTATTATGACTGTTGAAATTCTACTTTTACATAGTTCCATGAAATTGTTCAAGGACAAGCAAATGCATGAACATGAACAAAATAAGATCAGTCTTAATTAGCAGGAACAGCAGTGGCACTGCTACGCCACTACACCATACCAGAAGTGTGTATGTAAAATATTTATTATACACTTGGTCCTGAGTGCTTCGCTTATGTAAAAATAAATAAATAAACAAATAAATAAAACATATCACAAAACAAAGATTTTAAACAGAGCTTATTAGTCAAGGGAAATAAGCACACTAAAATAATAGTCTGATTATGAAATTTCTTAGATATTTTCAAACAAAACCTCATTTTTTTTCTAAATTTTATGTATACATTTACAAAGGCCACTGCTGTAATTAATTGAAAAGGAAGTAAAATCAATATATGTGATTAGTATGTTTATATTCTAGACTGCAATACTTTGAACTAAAGGAAATGTAAATTCACAACTGTGATACTACTAAAGGCAGCATGGCCAAATTATCAATGGTACAGCAGTAGCCTCTTTACACCTCTAAGCCAGCACGAAGTTTCAGAGTGCTAGGTGAGATGACATACCTTATTTTATCCTGAAATGCAAAGAAAAAAATGTTGAAGAATGATTTTTTAAGATAAGTATATAACTCCCAATAAAAACTACTTCACAACAACAGGGTTTTTTAATAAGAGTCTGGTGTTGAAGAAACTATTCTGTAGACATCATTCTCAGAAAAATTATTTTTACCCATTTCTGCACACCTTTATTCAAGCTCATTATCTACCAGCTGCTGGAGTTAACTGCTTAGGAAGTAGAGTACTGAGTAAAGGCACCCCTCTATTCATGAAAATTAAAAAAAAAAATAGAAAAGTGAGAAAGGCAGTCACTTCTACATCACTTGACACAATTTTCGTTACTAGTATGAATGTACAACGCTAAAATAAGAAAAAGGCCATGATTTTCACAGGTCAGTTGGTTAACATCAGTGGATCACTAGCTGGAAATTGAGTTTTTGTAGACATCGTCAGTCAGTAAGGCAGAGGAGACACAAGACTACATGTTAGGCATGGTGGTATCCCATGGCCAGAAGCCATCAGACAATAACAGTGGCAATCATGAGAGCAGTAGGAGCTTAAATCAAACCCTAACAGCAATGTGTAGATGGTGATCACCCCTGTGGATTCTTCCACAGATGTTTTGTGGCAAAACATCAGAGGTGTCTTTCTTCTGAGGACAGTAATATCACCTAGTTTTACACTCAGTTTGAAAAAGTACAACCGAAGAGCAGAAATATGGCAGAGCTATAAGCAGTTGAAAACAGTCACTAGCAAAAGTGGGAGTAGGGAACCTAAAAAACCAGCAGTACTACTATCCTCATATATGAGCCAAACGGTCACAGGTATGCATACATCCAAACTCTTTTTCACAATAATTTTATGTTATGTTTTTCTAATAAAGTTAAAAAAAAAAAAATGAAAGGAAACCATACAATTAATTTCATTTATTTTGATTCCACCATTTTTACTCAGTTCTGCACATGCATAAGCGGAATCATGAAGCATGTTGTCCAAAGTGAATGAAGCTTGTAATTGGAATCAGCTTTTCCCTTCCAGTAACCCTGATGATTCCAGGACCAGACCTATATAATTTCTAATACTCCAAATGAGTAATATGAACTGGGTGGGGGTACACCTTTTCTTCAGACACCAAAACTTTAGATGATATCTGTATTTGATGTCTACATCTGAGCTCATTGTCTAGATTTCAGTTATGATCAATGAAGATAAAGGTGCAGTTAGAGACTGTAACACATTTAATGTTAAAAATAAGAATATAAAAATCACTTCTCTGAACTGACCTCTGGAGAATTCTGTTTCTGTTCACAAACGATAAAGAGAGCTCAATTCATTTGCACTAATGACATTATCTGCACAGTAGGTTTATAAAATAATTTGTGATAAATCACAGTCCAAATTGAGATTATTTTCTCCCGTTAGTAAAATAACAAGTGTCCTTCACTCTACAAATGGCCACTTCTCTTCTCTCTGTTTTGCTTCAAAGTCTCTCCAAACATACTTTTTGTTGGTTTTATTTTAATAAAATACTACTTAATCAAAGGCACCGTGTTATTTTACGTTTCTTTCTCACCTTCATTTTCCAAGTCATATACCACTAGCTTGTGTTTTCTTCTCTTAAGGGAGCTCTTCTGTTCCTTTTTCTTATCTACTTCTGCCCTTGTTTCTTCAAGTTCATTCTGAGTTGAAGATGAATTTACAGTCAAATGTAGAAACTTAACGTAAACAGCTGTTTGCCAACTAATCACCCAGATCAGCTAATCTTTAGTCAAATAGTTTCTAAACGTACGCATCTAATGCTCTTTACAACAAAAAGCAGCCTATAAACAAATAAGCCCAAACTGAATGCTAATTTATACTTTCATGGAGAAAAAAATACCTTAGGATTTTGTGACTATTATCTACTCAGTTCCTTTCCTGTACAAAATAACACTGCTACAGGGAAGGTAAAAGATGCTTTCTGTCTTCTCTCCATTGTGCTTCTTTCAAGAACAGAGGAAAGACAGATATCTGTCACAGAGCATTATTTGGTACTTTGAAAATATCAGAGGCTTGTGTTGTCAGTTGTCATTTAGGGGAATCCAAAGTTTAAGGTACTTTAAAAAGTATGTTAAGTTAGAAGTGTGTCAGCATTTTGAGACTTTTTATTCCATTTTTTTTCACTGTAGGAAACAAAATAACTTAAAATAATACTGCATTGACTGCAAGTAGAATATAAAACAAAAACAGAAGACTAGTTCTTCATTAAAGACTTAACTATGATTGCTATAATTAATGGTAGTCAGCAGACTACTAAAAAATTCAGAAATGCCAGATAAACCTAATCTGGTTTTTATGCCATTACAAGCAAATTGACATCAAATATGTTTATAAAAATTACTTAAACTATTATAAGACTCAACATAAGTGATCAAGCTATTGCAATCAAAAATATGCATGCAGTTCATGTACTGTATTTTAAAAAGATTAAAATTTCCTGACTGATAGACCTTAAAGCATAACTAAATAGAAAACTATCATCAAATCAGCTGTTTCTACTGGAATCCTGCAGTAATCTGTGCTTTTCCTAGTGCTAGTCTACTTTTTATCAATTGTGCTGAGAAAATTATCAAAAATATTACAAGATGCATGTAACATTGACAAAATGGTTTATACAGCTGGAAGACCATGAAATATAAAATACATCGTTAAACTGACAGAATCCCACCTAGCTGTTCAACGTCAGAGTATAGTGTCTTCTGAATCATGATATTGAATTACAAGTCATGAAACTGCTCATAGCATTGTATTTTGCTAAGGCCATTCTTGAATAGTGTGCTACTCTTTACTAGGCCAAAGAACACAACATGAAATCAAAGGTCACCTCTTTCAAAACAGTTGTGTTATTTAATTTATTATGTCATCTTTTCTGATCACTACAAGAACCATTGTACCACTGTACCGTTTCATTGTAAAAGCTCAAAATCTTTAGGTGATTGTTTTCTTAAAGTTTTTCATGTTTGATCCCTAAAGACTCATTATATACACATATTGAATGGTCTGAGTCTGGGTTTAGGAAATTTTTATATACATATATACATCTTGCTTGGAAGTTACTAGACAGCATCTATGCCAGGTATATCTTTCTTGTGGGCTCCTGAGACAAATCACTGCACAACTTCAACTGCAACTTGATAAGTGTTGGCCGTTTAGTCGTTCACACTGTGATGAGAGCTTTTCTCCTTAAAAAGTAGTTGGAGATCTTCCAACTGATCTATGCTTGTCCCAGTATTCAATACCCCATATTTAACAGTAATACTACTAATACAAACTATAATGATCATAACAGCATGGTCTTAATAATTGCTATCTAAAATTGTAATTGTTCAAAATATGAAGATTTAACACCCTGTATAGCAACAACAACAAAAATCAGTGGAGTTCACAAAAAACCTTAATGACTAGTGTTGGAATCAATTTTCAAACTGTGGGGACCTATTAAACCACTTCTCCCATAGTAAATGACTGAGTTCCTCCTGTTTGTCAAGGGTGATCTCAAGAGTAATGAAAGGTTTCTAGAAAAGTATTTAATTCATCTAACTTAGAAATTTTAGTAAGGGATGCTAATTTTCACTCCATAATATTAAATAATTATTCTAATTTATCAGAAGATCTTATAGAAAATAGTTCAGAACCCACATTGCTTTAGTGAATTTGGATATTTAGAATACATTTGTTTTATTCATTGTGACTTGTATCAATATTTTTTTCATTATTTAGTTTCCATAGTTTCAAAAATACAGTAGATTAGTTGGCAAAACGATAGAGGATTAAGTAAAAGTATAAAATTCTGAAAAGTTAAAGTTCTCTTTAAGTAGCTGGTCAGATGTATAATTACCTGATATAATTCTTGTTTGGTTTTCACAAAAGAAAGCCTGTAGTTTATTTGGGGATCTTTTAGCAAATCAGTATGAACCTATATATACGTTTCAAGTACATTAGTTATAGATAATGATTAATTCTACTGAACCAGAGCAGAAGAGTTTTATAATGGCTGCATTATAAATGGGAGGAAAATGGCGTTATATTTCTAGCTATTTCAGTTATCTGAGTGTGGATAATTTTTAAGATGAAGCTTGTACAATTATATAAACAATATATTTTCAATGAGATCTCTTAGTGTAATGTCCTTGGTCGATGTACACAACTACCATTTAAATCATCAGCAGCTCCATTGTGGTTAGGGACAACAAACAGCTCTGTTTGCAATATTATAAGTAATGTTGCACATCAGCCATGTTGTACTCCGCATCGGAAAAAAAAATGTTGATAACATACCTCTAAAATCATAGATTCCTCCCACAGCCTCAAATAATAAAAACATAAATTAATGTGAGGGGTTTTTGTTGTTATTTTGTGTACCAGATATCTATGAACTACATTTCTCATCCATTTTGAAACCTTGCATCTGAACTGACCTTATAAATCAATTTTGCACATTAAAATGTTTATTAAAAGAAAAAAAAAAAATCCTAACTAGAATTCCTAACAATATTCCTAACTCACTCTCACTTATTTTCTTTATGAAGCTTGGGGCAGGGAGGGAGTTTCTTTTAGGAAAAAGCTCCCTCAAAAGTAATAGTGATAGAAATTAAATAAACAAAGAGTTTCGAAATACTCTTAAAAATTTTCTTCGTGTACAACTCTTCAAATAAATATCACCTCAAAAGTGATCTTTTTTGTGTTTGTTCTGGAGTGTGGGAAAATTATTTGTTTCTTCTTTTAATCTTAAGGTAAAGACACTAAAGCAAAGGGGTATAAGAAGCTTCAGACAAACTTCTTTCATTATTTACTACAGACTTTGTAATTCATTCATCATAATTTGCATTTAAATAATCTGTCTTTTACACTTACGTATTTTTGTATTTATTTTTACCAGGTAAGGTTTTATGTTTTTGGTGACTGCCTTCTCAGTTAGAAGATTGCATACATTACCCGTTCCAGCTTTAGTTTACATCCAAATTAACGTCACATCTGTAACAAAATGGTACTCTCTCCTATTGTTAAACACTATAGGGCCAAAGTTGACAAATTAGTTAGTATTAGCATATAGACCTTCTGGCAGGATAAGAAAGCTTTCTACTTGGAGCTGGGCACTCAGCTGGGTCTGTCAACTCAAAGCTGCTACTGCCCTCATTATCTCATTTGTCTTAGTTAGTCTAAATTGGCAGTTATGTCTTCATGGCAAATGTTTGTTTTTACAAATGAGCAATACAGCAGTGAGTAGAACACATAACATGAGGACGTTTTCCCTGAAATTTAATTGGAGAATGTGCTAACTCGTGACTGACTTCTCTGATTCCAATTCCCAGACAGTTTTTAAAGATATCCTTCCTTCTCCGGATTCAGTAAATATACTGTAAAATTATGGAAAAAGAGGTTATGAAGTAATGTTAATTACATTTCTCTCTCTTTTGGATTTTTCTTTTTTTTTTTTTAAATAATGTCAACATGTCTTGCTATAAAATATTTTGGAAACCATAACTAGATCAACAAAAAACATTACCACAGTTGTCATGATGCATGTACACCCCATTTAACAGTGCTGACAAGAATAGGCAGGCAGGAAGGTTATACATCTTATTAAATAACATCACATTACACTCTGGGCCACAAAATGACAATGATAGAATTTTCCAGTTAATCAGCATAGAAAGACATTGAACAAAAGAGAGCTATAAAAGTTACATAATATGCTTTTATGCTTAGTGATATCTGGCACTGCAATCTCACTTCCAGTCATGTTCTGAAAATGACATTTCTAAAGCCTATTTTAAGTCCTAAGAACTATTTCCTGGCATAAGAAAAGTCCTTTCGCCCCTCTTTCAAATATGCACATGTCTCTTCAGAATGATGAGGTACTATAGCGGGCTTTTGACCCATCTTTCTGAACAATTACGCAAGAACAAATCAAAATGACTATGCAGAATAGTACTTATTAACCACATTTTTTCTGAAATATCTAACTAGGGTTTTCTTCAGTGGTACACAGTAATTGGGGAAATAAATTATTTACCTTTTTAAAATACTTTTATGATTTTGTCATCTGACTGACTGACTAAGAGCTGAATTGTAGACCACTGAATCAGGTTTAGTTCTGGTTTTCATCCAGTGAGTGAAAAATATAAAATGAATACCATTTACGCTGCTGAATTGGGCTATGGCTTGTATATTCCTACCATAGACTTATGAAATTTATCTCTGCATAACTGGAAGATCTGGAAGCGGGAGGATCCGATTCCAGTTCAGCCTTCAGGCCCACTGACAGTATAATTTTTTGAAACTGAAAACATCTTCCTGTATGTGTTTATTATACATTTCTTACATATTGCCATATTCTTCAATGACATCTACAATGGCTTTCATGAGAGACTTCATCCCGCTAAGATTTGTTAGGCATGCTGCCACATTATCTATACATTCAGGTCCTCCTTTAATGTGCATGTACTTTGCCTAGCTTATAAATCAAACTGAGGTTCAGGCTAAAAGTTGCATCCTTGGCTGTTCATGAAGCCATTTTGGACATATGCAGAAACAGAAAATTTAGTGACCAATAAACTTTTAAGTCTGAAAGGAGGAAACAAAGGTCATCTGACATCCAGAGCAGCAGAAGAAAGCAAGAACGTTTTAGCTTTTCTAGTTGACCTCTAAAATGTTTTGGATTTTCTGGAAGTTACTAGTGAATTAAGTTTCAGGACAATTTCCTTAATGTTCCTTTAATGGTAATATTTCTTTAATGCTCATATAATCTTAAAATGGTTTGGGTTGGAAGGAACCTGAAAGATCGCCTAGTTCCAATTGCCCTGCCATGGGCAGGGTCACTTTCCACTAGACTGGGTTGCTCAAAGCCCCATCCAACCTGGCCTTGAACACTTTCAGGGATGGGACATTTCCAACTTCTCTGGGAAGCCTGTTCCAGTGTCTCACCATCCTCATAGTGAATAATTTCATCCTTATGTCTAATCTAAATCTACATCTACCCTCTTTCAGTTTAAAGCCATTACCCCTTGTCCTGTCACTACATGCCCTTGTAAAAAGTCCCTCTCCAGCTGTCTTGTGGGTCCCCTTTAGGTACTGGAAGGCTCCTGTAAGGTCTACCTGGAGCCTTCTCTGGGCTGAACAACCCCAACTATCTCATTCTGTCTTAATAGCAGAGTTGATCCAGCCTTCTGATCAACTTCATGGCCCTGCTGTGGACTTGCTCCAACAGGTCCATGTTGGGGGCCTCAGAGCTGAATCCAGGTGCAGTCTCATGAGAGTGGAGTAAAGCAGGAGAATCACCTCCCTTGACCTGCTGATCACACTCCTTTTGGTGCATGCTCCCAGGATATGTCTGGCTTTCTGGATTGCAATCACACATTATTGTCTCAGTTTTTCATACACCAGCACACCTAAGTCTTTCTCCTCATGGTTGTTCTCCATCCATTCTCAACCAAGCCACTATTTGTGCTTGGGATTGCCCCAGTCCACGTGTAGGACACTGCACTTGGTCTTTCAAACTTCATGAAATTCACAGGGACCCACCTCTTTAGAGGTCCCTCTGGATGTCATTCCTCCCTTCCACTGTGTCGATCGCACTACACATCTTACCGTTGTCAGGAAACTAGCTGAGGGTGCACGCGGTCCCAATGTCCATGTCACCAACAAAGACGTTAAACAGTGCAGGTCCCAATACTGACCCCTGAGGAAGGCCACTTATCACTGGTTTCCACTTGGACATCGAGCCGTTGACCACAACACTTTGAGTGTGACCACCCAGCCAATCCTTTAGCCATTGAGTGGTCCATCCATCCAATCCATGTCTCTCCGATTTATAGGAGAGGATATTGTGCAGGACAATGTCAAATGCTTTGCATAAGCCAAGGCAGACAACATCAGTTATTCTTCCCTTATCAGCCAACACTGTAACCCCATTGTAGGAGGCCATCAAATTAGTCAGGCACCATTTGCCCTTAGTTGAGGCTATGTTTGCTGTCACCAATCCCCTCCTTTTTTTAGTTACTTTAAAACTTCCTCTATCAGTTCTTTCAGTAACTTCAGACATGCCTCATCAGGTCCCATGGGCTTATGCACCTCCAGGTTCCTTAGATGGTCTTGAACCTGATCTTCTCCTACAATAGGCAGTTCTTTATTCTCTCAGTTTCTGCCTTTGTCTTTTGCAGCTTGGACCATGTGTCTAGAGCACCTGCCAGTGAAGACTGAGGCAAAAAGTCATTGAGTACTTCAGCTTTCTCTGGATCCTGAGTATCCATGTCTCTGGTTTCCTTCTGGAGAGGGTCCACAATTTCCTAGTCTTCTTTTTATCACCTGTGTACCTATAGAAGCTTTTCTTGTTGCCCTCGACATCCCTGGCCAGATTTAATTCTATAATGGCTTTAACTTTCCAAACCTGATTCCTGGCTGCTTGGACAAATTCTCTGTATTTCTCCCAGGATACCTGTCCTTGCTTCCACCTTTTGTGTTATTTGTACATAACTTATTTCATTGATATTTTTCATGTATTCATAAACAGTAGTTTATTGTATTACATAGTGCAGCTTCTTAGAAAGGTATGCACACTATATTACCAGGTTATGCAGTCTCATATTATGTTTCTTCTAAAATAATTTAATCGTTAATAAAAATTGTATAAAATTTAAGACATTTCTACATTTTTGTTGGGGGGAAAGGTTATGATTGTCAACTTTAACTGATGTTAAAACAAGCAATTTAGTGATTTATCAAATTTTGACATGAATATCAGCACATAGTTAAAACTTTTCAAATATCATGTCTCTAATTTAATTAATGTATATCTAAAGTATATGTATATGTATGACATTGTATAGAATATATACCTATAAATATATATAGAATAAATGTATACATGTGACATTTAAACAAAAACCTTTAAGTAAAATACGTAATTTGAACTATGCTGTTTGCAAACACCACCATTTTCAGTAAAACAAATCTTTAGTATTTTAACAAGGAAAGAGACCACCTAATGATTTGTTGCTGAAAAAAAAATAACTAAGCTGAGGCCAAAATAATTGTTTAATATTTATTGGCCTGTTTTATGAACTTATTCTTTAATAACATGTTTATTATATTTTGCACTGCACGACTTCTGACCCCCTGCCTAATTTTTTAGAAACAGCACAGTTCTTGCACAAAGAAACACAACAGAGTCTAGTAAGAGGGGAAAGCTCTTGGAGACACCAGAAGTTGATAAATTAGTTATAGATCATCGATTTTTCAGTACTATGCAAACCTTTACAGATATGAGGAATCACAAAGACATAGAAGAAAGTCAGGGGATTCCTGACATATGACTAAGTAGGCAGAGAGTTGAAGAAATACCAGGAAGATTGGTCAATAGGGGCAACACAGGAGAGCACAAACTGTCCAGAAGGTTCTGGAGAACATTGATGATAAATTCCCACCATGGATAAATAAGGACACATACATTCTGTTGGACCTTAAACAAACAAGGAAGCACTTGTCAAGAATCTGAAGGCTAAGGCAGTTTTGCCTGCAGCAGCCTGACCAGTACTCCCAGTCCTGACACTTGGTATACAGTGTTGCCAGGATATGATGACACCCATTACAGAACAGGGAAGCATAACAGCACACGAGACATTCCAAATGGCAAAACCTGTGATCACCTGGTGGTCAGGGGTGCCTCCCATGACTATTCACTCAACTTTTGCTCAGATTTGACTAACGCTCCTGATGTATTCTGGGAGATTTTTAAGGGACTTGAATATCTGATACAGGAGGAGTGTCTGAGAGAGCTGGGGTTGCTCAGCTTGGAGAAGACAAAGCGCTGTGGTGATCTTATCCATGTCTAGACTCTTCACAGTAATATCTAGTGAAAGGAAAAGAATGTGCGCATACTGAGATATAGAAAACTGTGCCACTTTTACTCCAGAATTGATCAAACATTACAGCAGATTGCCCAGAGAGCCTATCAAGGCTACCTCCATCCCTAGAGGTATTCAAAACCCAACTGGACATCGTCTTGAGCAACTGTCTTTAGCTGATCCTACTCTGACTAGAGCTAGACTAAGTGGGACTGGATAATCTACTGAGGTGCCTTCCTACCTCAGCTTTTCCAGGATTCTGTAATTCAATGGCTAGTCCAGGCTCTGATAGCTAAGAAATACAGTGTCATAGACACAAAACACTACCTTGGGATATAAGCTCTAAGTGAATATTGGACCCAAGACTAGTATGTCATTGTTCAAATCTGTGAGAGGCAATTGTATACAACTTTGACTCTTGAGGCTTCACCAGGTTTAATTGCTATTGCAACTGGAATACCATCCACGTAGGGGCTTTTGAAAAAATGCTGAGACAGCAGAACCTGGCCTAAAATAACCTGGATTATGGAAAGAACAGGATGGAAAGGGTATCTATTGACTTGAGAAGTATTATTGGATCACAGTTTAAGATCAAGTTAGAAATAGTTGTCATTTACCTTTAGATTTAACTGGCAACATAAGGTATTTCTATTCCTTCTATTTTCAACAAGATAGCAAATATTGCCTGTGTGACAGAATGCATAACATTTCTGAGATCTTTTATGGCTTATAGATTTGAAGTACCTTCAGAATTTGTCTCCAAATCATTTTGTACCTGCTCTTCATTAAACACAATGAGCACTTCAGCATACGAAGGCCTTAACAAGCACTAATACTTCCAGAGTATATCTCTCAAAATACGGAGGAACTGAATGAATCATGCAATTTCTTAGCAATTGTTGAACTTATGGCCATGCAAAGTGAACCTCTACTCATAGGATTTATATCTACCGTCAGGTAAAATTTAAACCTCCACTGAGTCTGTATCTTCACTAGATCCCAAAGATGAAACAGTAGCAATGGCATTGCAGTGTCCACATTGATCATATGTCTTATCACCGCCTAAAGGGAACACATTTACAGAAGACAGAACCATGCGTAATGAATCTTTGCCCCTCTGAGAGTACTGACAAAACCAAGTGTGTGAGTTCTTCGTGATGTGAACATCTATAAAGAAGAATCTGACATTGAAGTAGTGCCACCAGTTTGTTTCACATAAAGGAATAAAATAGCCATCCAATGGCAAAGACTTACAGTCAATAGCAACTCCCTTAAACAGATACCAGAAAGCTGGAATGTCCTACACCCTTCTTTCCAATATCTTGAGCCATTACATCTCCAGGTGTCTTTTCACACACTCAGCTCAGAACCTTATTTTCATGATAAAAAACAAACACTAAGCCAGCAGAAAAATTAGAATTTGTAGACTTGGAAAATATAACATTGGAAGAAGTAAGCTATTAAAATAATTCTGTATCTCAGAGAAAAAAACCTAGCTGAAATACTGTTTCCTATTGGAAATTTCGAAATTCAGGTCCTTTTACTTCTACTGCATTTCTACTGTCATTGTATTGGTCTTTGCTTTAGGCAATGTCTATGATTTTTAATTCATTAATATTTCAGTCTTTTCAGAAGATTTACGAATCTTGAGAGTTTTTTCCTTCTCGAGCAAATTTTGAAATGCCTATTGTCATTTTGTTGTTGTCGTTCATTTATGCATTAAGAATGAGTTTCTCATTATGTTACTGATCTCGGTGTTTGAAAAAGTAGTTTAAGGACTAATACCATGTCATGCTTTGTTAACAGTCATTAGTATATCAGCTGTTAGCTTCTGAAGGCCCCTGGAGCTGCATTCTTATTACAGAAGAGTGGAAAAGCTGTGTTCGCTGTGTTCACTCTCTCTCTTCTTTTTTTTCCCTTTTTTTTTTTTTAATGATTTGCATGACTGCACAAAACAGTTGTTAGAAATAAACCAACAATTTGTGTTACTCATACTAGAGGACGATAAGACCCCAGATGCAAACTCCAAAAGTCACCACCTTGTTATATGAAGTTAATATTCCAGTTGTCATTATAGTTTGTGACAGAATCTTTAAAGACAAATTTTAAGTGTTAAATCTGCTGGGGGGGCAATTTTTTTCTTTCTCTTTATAAAGCTGTGAAGCTCTGTTTGTGATTACATGAACCAAAGCTACTAATATGACACTATCCTTCATGCTTTTATTTACTCACATTGTAGCCTTATTATCAGGCAGGGGCTGACTGAGCTTGTTTGAGAAAGGAAGTCTCTGCTCTCCAGCATCAAACAAATAGAAATACTCACATGGAATGTGTCATTCATGTTTTCTTGATCTTATGACATATTTCAGTCTCAAGACATTACAACACTGCTAGACTACTAACAGATATGAAAGTCTTCTATGAGGATTTGTTTATTGTCTTTGAGATGAGTCTGAAACCAAAACCAAGAACACAGCACAAAAATACAGTAGAAGATTTTAATTTTCACTTTTTCAGTAATCCTTCTAGTATGGACATATCTGGCACCCATTACTTTTTTATGCAAATACTTGAGCAAAGAACTATGGAATTTTTCAGTTCTGTGTTCCTAGAAGTGCCTTTCTCTTAACTCTCTTACGAAAGACTGGAGCCATATAAGTTTGCATTCTGTCTAAATTACAAGTCTTTACTAGTAATCCTATAGATGTTCTCATTAGTGACAAATTACTTTCCGTATCTTGCCAAGATCTTGGCCTTGGTGATATAATTATCTTCATTATCCTCCTGTTCTATATAGTCAGCTATAGTTCAGTTTGAAGAGACGTTGAACCCTGTATATGTTCTTTATGTATTTACATATATTATTATTACTATTATTATTTCAGAATATTGTTGCAAACAGAATAGAACCCTATGCTTTACTTGCACCTTTTCATAAGAGTCAACAGTTGCAGTGCCTTGACAATAGTACTTCAAAGAAAAACAGCCTTTTTGCATTCCTGAAAAACTTGCTTTTAGACTCTCTGCACATACCTGTAGAAAGATAAGTATAAATAGAGTAAATAAAACTAGTTAAAAAGATTCTGTTCAAAATGCCACCAAAACAAATGGTTGGTCCTCAAGGATTGAAATCTACTGTTCTTTATCAACCTGTTTTGAGCATCTTGGCAATGAATTCTACAAGACAAATGTTCATTTTGCAATGATTTTTTTTTTCATTTTTAAGTTTAAATTTTCTACTTTTAGTTAACTAAACATACCCTTGAAAACGCAAAACTATTTGTATTCATACAAATGTTTCTACATTATTCACATTAATCACATTATTCACATTATTCACATCTACTAATTTGTCAAAAATTAAATGAACTAGAGACTCAGTAATCTGTGAGATAGAGAGAGATTATATAAAAAAACCCACAACAGATCTGTTCATAAACTGCCATATCTAACGGCAATATCATGACAAGAAGTACCTTTCTTCTTCTCTAAGTACAGATAAATCAATGAACAGTTATATGATATTTATTATTATTTGTGATAAGCCATAAAGAACGTATGAAAAAATGTTTACATGAAAATGATTGATCTCTCTGACTTTTTAAGACTTAAATGCAGAAAGTATTTTGTGTATTATGCATAATTTCATTGATCAGTTATAAAATGTTCTACAAATTAACTGTCTGTTAATGTGATTGTCAGCACCTAGAACTTAACAGTAAGCATTCTCATTCTTAAACATGATTGGATATGTTTTGGTTTGAGTATTTCATATAGTTTAAATTAGTGATGAAACAAAACATAAAGAAGGATCATAAAGTTGTAGTATGTCATATACCTATGCTAACAACATTTAAAACTATGCTTTGGAAGAACACCTTCAAAAGCCCTATTAAGAAAATATTTCTAAAACCAAACTGTAAGTAATTTTGTGAAAACTGAAGAATATGCATTCAATATCAGCACTGAGAATTTTTGCATTAGAAGACTCAAAGTTCTGCCACTCTGAAATTTTCCTAGTAGAAAGGTCAGGTACTCAGAGACATCTACATACGTTTGTCCTTGAATAGCTGAAGAACTCTTTATATGAAAAGCTGGGCTGAATATCTGGTCCAATGATATCAGACAAGTTTGCATATTCCTTTCTAGTGCTAGGCAACCATTGTCCTCTGTCTACTGACCTTTATATTGTTGATAAAGTCTTTTCTATCTGTTTCTGTTCTTGTTCTCCCTAAATTGCATTTTTTGACTCATATGTCCTTATGACTGCTGAGCTCTCTAGATATGTTCTCAGAATACTTCATCAAGATGGAGTCAGCTTGCTATTGCATTACGCAAAAGCCTCAAAAACCTCAAAACCAATCCAGCAACTTAATCTAACTACAGATGGTACCGGTACTCCTTTTCCTCTTGAACTTTGCCTTTGAAGTGAGTTACCACGTTCTCCCTTTCACAATGTATGGGCTGCATGTAGTTTTAATAGGATCCAAGATCTCAAAAGCAAAGAATCAACAATTCTAGAGCAGGGTAACCTTCCATAATCTTCTCTGTTGT
This sequence comes from Columba livia, assembly GCF_036013475.1. Lineage (NCBI taxonomy): Eukaryota > Metazoa > Chordata > Aves > Columbiformes > Columbidae > Columba > Columba livia. Next base: position 41,392,115 of record NC_088602.1, on the reverse strand, counting down.
TGGAAAACATTTTTTCTTCTTCTACCAACTTTTAACTACATGATGACTGTCACTTCAGATCTATTAAACGCAATTACCTGTAGTATATGCAATAGTTTTTGACATGACAATAGTACTTTTCATCCATCTCTAGTACTCCCACTATATATTTTTCTGTAATTGCATTGTGGACAGCCATCCCACAGTGCTGCAGTAGTAAGTCTCCAAGTGGAGTGAAATCTGCCTAATTTAGGCACTCATCTTTCACATAACATTTTTTTCTGCAGAAAAGGCCTGATACTTTTCCACATAGACAATGAGAGAAACAACTGATTCTGATTACCACAGAGGAAGATCCTGTATAGTTACATTTATATACCAAAGTTTAGGCATTTGAGTGGGTTTTAATTAATGGAGACTAGAAAACTTCATATGACGAAAAATAACCATCTATTCTCCAGTGAAGTGAATTGCTTTCTAAACTCCCTTCGCTAGTTATTACTAGATCTTCATTGACTCTAATGGTAACATAAATATCTAGATAGATGGAAAATTGAGCACTGAGACAACTGAATTTAATTATCTGCAATCAACATCTACAATCTACCATTTGGGAGCTGAACTCACTCTCCAAGTACAAGAAAAAACTGCTTAAAAATGAGATTCAAACCTTGCAACATTTAGATGTACACAGTGAAGATATCAGTTCAAAATGTTGTCAATAACATGCAGTGAAGTTTAGATTCTAGATGGTTCTGAAGAGCAAACCAAGATTCAAAGCTGCTTCTACAGTACAGTGCAGAGTATTGTTGCTGATGGTGTTCAAGTTGTGCCAGGGGAGATTTAGATCAACTATTAGGAAAAATGTCCTCACTGAAAGAGTTGACAAACATTGGAACAGGCTGCTTAGGGAAGTCGTTGAGTCACCCTCCCTGGAAGTGTTTAAAAGATGTGTAGATGTGACACTTAGGGACACGGTTTAATGATGGCCTTGGCAATATCAGGTTTATGGTTGAACTTGAGGATCCTAAAGGTCTTTTCCAACCTAAATTACTCTGTGATTCTATGATTTTTATAGTGATAGATAAGGAACAGGGAAGTGGAAAAATTAGGAACTAGAGGCTACAAGTGTTGATGTATTAGTGTTAGAGAAGATCGTATAAATTATAATGTAAAACTGCTCAGAACTAATGTATTTCACCACTTAAAATAATCTTGTACTTTGCAAAGTTTATAACATCCTATTTTGATCACAGTTTAATTCTTTATCCTGGATGTTTTATGTCTAGCACATCTTACACAGGCTTTGCCCTAATTACCTAAAATAGGTCTCTCATAGTCATGTAAGGATTTAAATTTTACACCTACTGGATTAAAAAGCCACAACAGAAGGCTGTGCATGTGTGATCATTTCCTCAATCTGGATTTTAAATAGCTTTAAAACAGGCTTAGTCAGTTTAACTTTTTTTCTTTAATTATTACTGTTGCTTCTTACTCTTCTTAGTAATTCAAATAGTTATTTTCTATAATTTTATATGTACTGTTCAGAATGATCTCTTCCAGAATTTAACTGACAAATATGTGACAAAATCAGTCTGTAAAGTCAGAATATTTTCTATAATATTTGATATTAATACGTTGTAAAATTATTTAAAGCCTTATTATTTCCTGCTCTGATCTGAGGAAACTGAGGCACAGTAGCTAAAACAGACATGGCCAACCACTAAAGAAGTGGCAGAGACAAGATGAGAGCTCATTTGTTCTCAGTCCAATAATAAAGTTTTCTTTATGAATGGCAAAAGTCTTGAACTCATGGGCTCAAGATCTCTGCCTCTGTTTTCCTTATCAGCTTGTTCTTCTTCATTGTTTCCTCAAAGTCTATGCTCTCCAGCTCTGCTGTTAAAATTAATTAATCTTGTCAGTTGCATCTCTTTAGACCCTTAAACTGATAAGCCAGAGGCTTGCTCACAGCCCTGGCAATGATTGGTACTCCACCCTGACCCTGATGCTTCAGAAAAATCCTGACTTCATAAGTGTCGATGCCTACCTCTCAGCCTATGCTTGTTTTACAGACAAAGGAGACAAATAGTCACATACGAGACCTACTCATCTGACCTCTTTCAGAGCTCTATTACTGCAAAAGATTCTTCTACATCTGGAAGTGCTTTTTATCTCCATCAATTATAAAGAATATTTAAAGTAGATAACACAGACGTAAATGCCTGCAGTGTAGCTATTTTCATGTATTTAAAAAGATGTCGCCTCATTTTTTTTTTCACTGTCAAAGATATCTGAGCACAGTAATCGATCATCATTTAAGACATCCAGGAGTATATGGAAATCCACATGGACCTGGCCTCTCTGTGTCACAGGACCTACAGAGACCCATGCACTCCTGCAGCAGCTGCTGGCAGCCAGGCTCCTGGCATCTGCAGACTCTCCAGTAACAGTGGTCTCTGCGGCAACTGAACTGAGCCCAGTCATTCTCCTCTTCATCACATCTACTTTTGTAAATGTCTTACAAACTGTGTTCAGTGAATACACAAACTGTCGTTCATCCCTTTCCACCTTCTCCAACTAGCCAAGCTCCAGCTTTTCCTGTGCAACCGCAAAATGAAAATTTACTCTTCTCCTTCCAATCTCCTCTGATAATTTAATTTCTAGCTTCATCAAACGTTGATCTAGATACTTTCTATGCAGCCACTAAATGAATATGAAGCTAGAAGCAAAAGAAGATAAAAAATGTACATAAAGACCTATACATCATGTTTATCACATGATTTTAATTTTAAAAAGTGTCATATTCCCATATTTCTCATTTTGTCCCTTTTCTCGCCCCCTTCACCTTGCTTCACATTTTGTCATATCAGGAACATAAAACCTTTGAGGATTTTACGAGTTAAAGTCTTTACCCTTGAAACAGGTAAACTATATATGGAAGTAAAATAAAAACATATCCAAAAACAATATTAATGAGTCTTTGCACTGTAAAAGCTTTACAAGGTCTTGAACCACCAGACCATATAAGCCATGCATTAGCTTAAAGATAGGCACTCACATCAAGGTAATAAGAACATTCTTTTCCTTCTTTTTCTGTTTTGTGTGACCGTATGTTGCAAGGAAATACTCACATTTCTGCACAAGTCCATGAACATCAATAGCAGCAGTAGTGCAGAAGATTGCTACAGTGACACTTTTAATATTAGCCACTTATTTAGTATTCAGAATTGTTTGCCTCTTGGTGATTGTCTTGACAGACACTAAAGAGAGAGACTACAGCAACACATTTTTTAAAAAAGGTTGTTTCTTGAGGCATTTTTAGTTCCTTTCAACAATACAACTAAAAATCTTAAAAGTATTGTTTCATAAAAAAACGTAGATTTTGAGCCCAAATGCTGAAGCACCACCACTAGTTATTCTTTATTTTTTTTTCTCTGTTTCTATTTTTCATTTAGAATTTCTGTGCAGAAGTGTTTTAACAATGGGAGAAAAGGAAAATATATATTGATATTTTAATTTCTCTCGGCAAATTTCCTGGTCCTGCCAAAGGCAATGGCAAAACCCTAAAGATCTTGCATGACATTAAGATCTGACTATATTTTTCTTTGATGTAACGGAATGTGTCAGTGTTTCATATGGTGTCTTCCATGAGAAATCCATTCACAGAGATGGTCTAAAGGAAGCCTACACAATCTTCCTCCTGCTCTCAATGCAACAGAGCTTTCCATTACTGTTTGCACTCAGTAATATTTTGTTCCACAATTATTTTAAGTGGTTTTAGCAGCTTTAAATATGTTACTAGAAAACAAGGAGTGATGAAAATATGGAACATTAGATTCACGGTAGAACTCACAAACTTAAAGTGGTCACTGAAATATAGGATTTTTCTGTTTGAGATTTCCTTGGAAATTGTGCCTGGCCTCCATCTGCTACTCCAATGGATCATGAAGCTCTCACAAGTATTCTGTTATATCAGTTAGCTCTATACAGATATATCAGGCATTCAGCATCCTCTCAAGTGTCACTGGATACCTATGTGTGGACAACTGAGTCACAGTACTCAGGCAGGGCTCTGTACCTTTGTGACAAGACACCTTTAAATAGGGATCCAAGCTTTCCTTATCATTAATGCAGCTCCTCAGAGCTTGATTCTATGGCTCACACTGCTCTGGATACTGACTCAGGGCCCTTTAGTGAGCCTCAGGGAATCCAAGGCAGCCACACAAATTTTGGTAGATATGAGATACAACCTGCAAAAGAACAATATCCTTCAAGAGTGATACATAGAGGCAAAGTAGGATGCCCAAGGCCATGTCCATTGGCCCTAGATAATTATGTATGGACTAATTAATTGACTCCTACCTTCACAGTCCTCCCAATTGGAACTTAAACATCTGTAGTGGGATGCAGTTGGCAAACATGAGTATCTGATGTCATGCAACACGTTCGCCTGGTTCTGGTAACTATCACAAGGAACCTACAGAAAACCTTCATTTTCTTGTATCAGCATCTGTAGCCTAAATAGAATATTCAGAAGTGCCTATATGACACTAGGTGCCTATAGTAGGCAGCCAAAATCTTCACTTTTGTTACCTGTGAGACTCACACAAGGAGTATGACAGCTGAAATAAAGATGTCCAGTACTGTTTTAGGTTAACTGTGCTATACTTACTGACAAGTGCTACAGCTGAAGCTGCAGGAGAGCATCTCCTTGTAGTTCCATATGGATTTGGATTGTCTTAGCTGTGATTCTTTTTTTTGTGGAGCCAAATCCTGCCGCTATACATAGAAAACTATTTATAACTACAAAGGTATCACATATTCCTCCCATCACATTTTTGAAAATAGACTTGCTCTACCTAGGACCAACCTTCAGAATAAGGCTATGCAAAGCTGATTTCAGGTTACTTTAGGTACCCGTCACTTCGTTTTGTCTTCCTACTCTATCAGCCAAGGAAGCTCAATGACTGATTTAAATGGACTGATTCTCCACTCATGTGGATATAGATTTTAAGCATTTCCAATTGGTTTTCTCCACCGTGTACAGAGCAAAATGGTTTCCTTACTCAAGTGAATTTTATGTGTTCATGGAGATGTCTAGCCAACTTAAATGACTGAACCATTAAACAGGTGTGTTTGGTTAAGATTAATGACATCTAGGAATATGTGTTTTTTACTATTGACTGTAAAGGGTGCAAGATGAGTAATGCACATGCAGATATTGCAACACAAATGTCTAAGTTAGCTGATGTGCATTCTGCTTTGAGTTCCTTCTGCTCTTCACAGTGAGTTATATTACATATGCACTAGCTTCTGACACTGTTCCTGTTCTTTGATAAAATCGAAAACCTAATTCTTTTCTTCCAAGTTATTTTTATGGAATTTTTAAACTATTTTGCTGCCTAATCACATTCCTAATTTATTTTGTAAATTTTCAAGTTACACAGTGATATTTTATGAAGCAAGACCAGAAACTTTCTAATTAAAATATCTTTGCATGAAAGAGTTCCATCTTTTATAGAGCAGATATTATACTTACTGCTGTCTCTTTGATCAGTCTTACAGTATGTGATGCTCATTCTGAGTTGATCAATAATTTTTGTCTCTTCTAAAGAAGTATTTTATTCATTTGAGGAGTTCTGAGATTTGTATTACACCAAACTATTTTTTCTGGATCTACAAGCTTGATGGAAATTATTTAACTCATACAACTTACACAGACACGGTTGCCTTATTAATATCCAGCACATATTTGAATTATGGGAAAGAGAAATTACTATTTTAAACAATCCAGTTCCACAAGAGAATGGTTTTTCGTGAGTTAGAGGACAGGAAAGAAGGTAAAGGTTGGTTCTGTGGGAAGACTGACTCTGGGTCCCATCCTGAAATAAAACATATCTCCTTTACTTCATAAGCTAGTTGCTTACTCATTTGTCCATATAACATCTCTATATTAGCTCCTGTGCACTGCACTCTTCACTGAGAAGGTGTCAGCCTGTAGTTAGTCTCCTTCAGAAAAGTTCCTGCCATCTGGAAGGTCTGGAGCCAAAGACCCTCTAGAAGAAAACACTGCAATAAACCATAGTTGAAGGCTCTGAAGTTGTTATCATACAACCCCGTTTGCCTGCCTTTTTGACAAAAAAAATTCTTATTTTAGATATTCCATGGATACAAATTAATTTACACAACTTAACAGAGTTCTCGTGTAAATTAGTGGACATATGCTGGCCGAAAACTAGGATGATGCACAAAAATGTTATGACCCTTGTATACGAGGTATCTGTTCTGGTCAAACTCTGGCAGCAATCTGTAATAGAATCTACTAAAATTGTTCCTGGGGCAAAGCAACAAAGCAACAATAATGAACTTCCATCCTCCCCACACCCCCAATAAGCAAACAGGTGCTTTTTTGTTGTTTTTAGTTTGGTTTGCTGATTTTTTGTTTTGCTTTGGTTTTGTTTTTTGTTTGTTTGGTTGTTTTTTGTTTGGTTTTGGTTTTGGTGTGTTTGTTTGTTTGTTTTCTTTTCCCATGTTTATTAATGGAAATTGGAAAATTATGAGAATGCCTCTATTTAGGAAATAAGGGCAAATTGTAAGTTATAGTTCCCTCCAAAAGAAAGTGGTAACCAAAAAGATTATGTTTTGTATACCTCCATGTAACTTGTTATATTTAGTGCAGATAGCTATTTATATTAAATTCAACATTAAGAAAATAAGTATATTTAAATAGTCTTAGGTTACTGATGATATTAGCAACTATCACTTTGACTGTAATTGTTTATTCTCTCTTGACCTTTTAGCTCACACACTAAAACAATATTAGTGTGTCTGATCAGATTTCATGTCTGGGCCTAAAGGATGATCATCAATCCCAAATTATTTGAAAGGGATGTACCATTGTGGTATATTCCCCTAATGGATACTCTATAAAGTTCATAACTGATATAGCATGAGATTGTGGGGATGTTATTCAAGTTAAAAAATTCCATTCTTAGGTGCAATATCTCTGGAGTTTGGCTTATATTTACATGCTACTTACAGGAAAAGCATAGCGATGATCCTAATATCAAGAATACAAATTTAATACTTCCCATTACATAGTGTTTTTTAAAATAACAAGGGAAAAGTGTCTCAAATTAGAAAAGAATTATGTTATGTATGTTTGTGAAAAGAAAACAAGAGGGATGCTTCAAAACTGTACTGGTTGGTTCCGCAGAACTCAGTTACAAGAAACAGGAAGGAATCCTTTATAATCAGATACTAAGAAAACTTAAGGAATCTGAAAAGAGTAATAATTTTTGTCTGTGTCCTTCCTTCCTTCTGGGACAGTGCTAGCAAATTAGAGCAATCAAGAGCTATCTCAACACAGTAAGACAACTTCTATCTAAAGTTAACAGAGGGACACTAGCTCAGAGAAGAAACAATCTATATAAACATAACTAGCTACAACTTTTTGCTTCTTACCTTTTCTCTTTTAATTTTCTTCAATAGGGAAGCACATTATACTATTTATGAATGGCATTATATGTAACCTGTTTCATTCCTACACATAGGGCAGGATCTGTGAAACAAATACTCTGTTTCCTTGTGAATCGTTTCACTGTATCCGAAGGGTCATATTGGGCCCCTATGAAACCTGCAGCAACGGGTTAGAAAAACAGAATTCGGGAAAAAAAAAGGATTTTTTCAGTGTCCACTAGCAGACAGACAGGACTCTTGATATGGAGAAAAGTTGTGAGGATCATACTGGAACATTGCATATTCATGTTATCAGATTCAGAAGTGACTCCCTCTTTATAATAAAGGTAAACTGAGGATATGTCAAAGCTATTCGTGATTTATTTCAAAGTTTCTGCAAAATAATGGAACTGATGCATGACAGACTTTGTCATTTAAAAACAAGAAATCAAACACATTTGATTAATTCCAGAAATATCTTTGAACTGTGCTCCAGATTTTAGATCTATCATGTAGATGAACAAACATTTTTTGTCTTTACATTGCTGTCACAATAACTTGGAGCTGACTGCACACATTCAGCACACAGAATTATCACTGCAGTTTTCATTTATCAAGCTATATGTAGCTGTACTTATCTTTCAGCCTAGAAGTTGCTCCTGGAGAACCTTTCAACTATTCATTGTGTCCATGGAAGAGCAAAGAAGCTGGTGAATGGGCTGGAAGGAATGTACTTTGAGGAGCAGCTGGGGACTTCGGGCTTGTCTAGTTTGGAGAAAAGGAGGCTGAGATGTGACTTCATTGCTGTCTACAGCTTCTTGAGGAGGGGAATTGGAGAGGGAGGTGCTGATCTCTTCTTCCTGGTATCCAGTGACAGGACAGGTGGGAATGGTTCAAAACTGCACCAGGGAAGGTTTTGAATGAGCATTAGGAAGCCTTTCTTTACCAACAGGGTGTTCAAACACTGGAACAGGCTTCCTAGAGAGGTGCTTGAGGCCCCAAGCCTGTCAGTATTTAAGTAGCATTTGAACAATGACCTTAATATTAATAATTTGCTTTAACTTTTGGTCAGCCTTGAAGTGGTCAGGTAGTTGAACTAGATGATCATTGTAGGTTACTTTCCGTTGAAGTACTCAGTTCTATTCTATTCTATTCTATTCTATTCTATTCTATTCTATTCTATTCTATCCATGAAGAAAGAACACACAACATTTGTAGTGGTGACTGATCCCCAAAATAGGCCACATTATAAAAAAGTTTTGCCTTTCTAAACATAGAGCTGGTAAGCACTGTGCCAAAATAATCAAGAAGTGTAAGAAATAGTTATACTATTCATGTTGTGTGTATGACTTCATAACAGTAAACTATTATATATCAAACTACATTGAATTACACCCTACTTGAGTTAAGAGTGTAGGGAGTTTCATGGTGTGCAGTGTCACCATAAGGAAGGTAACAGGGATCAGATTAAACTCAGAGGAAGGTAGGCAACTTACTTTGGGTCCTAAATAAACTGATGTCCCAGTTCCTTTGGAATGTAACTGGCTCAGTGATAAAATCACAAGAGGCTTAATTCTAGACTCTGAGCACAAATGTTCAAATGGGATTACTGTAGGAGATAAAATAAATAAATACTGTGTGTAATTTATTCTCATTTGTTCAGTATTTAACTGGGAGTAGAAGCATCTCATGCATAATTAGCATCAAGCCCTCAGTTCATTCTTCTTTGTGTGTTTAGGCAGTTACCAATGATTATGGTCTTGTTTCATAGCAATAAAGGGCAAAAATCCCCAAAGAAATGTCATATTATGTATGAGTTCCTTTCAAAAACTTGATGTCTGAGTTAGTGCTCACCCAGAGGTTTGAGTGCCACTTACTGAGTCTACAGTATCATTTCTTGTCAACATAGTAGCTTTTTTCTCTTTAAGTTTTCCAAGAATATTCCAATAGTGAGCAATTCTAATGTTAGCTAGCCTGCATATCTGGCTGTAAAGAAACAGGACAGGAGAAGTGTTAAAACTGTGAGCCTTGAGAGCCAAACATTGTTCTGAAACCCAAAACTAAGTCTAAATTCTCATTTAGATACTTTGTTATAAAAACATTTCCCGAATCAAATAGGACGGTGAATTAAAATCTGCAGTGCTTAAGAGTCTAATGTTAAATGACCAAAATAAATGGAAAAACTACTATTGATTTCAAGAGCATTTTTGGACCAGATTCAAGAAGCATAATTTTACGCCTTTTACAGACAAGTCAGTTTTCATGCAGCAGCTTCAGTAGGAGCTCTGAATAAGTGAAGAAAAAAAAAGAAAAAAAAAAGTTATCCTACGTACATTTCTGGATCATGGTCAATTTGTTGTCCATGAGGACCTCCGAGACCAGATATTATATATCAAACCATATTTCAAATGACAGTAAATGTCTCATTTCACACTTCTGGCAGGCACTGATTTTTCATAGAACTCTTCACTGCATTAGGTATCTGAAAAGTTCTTCATTTTCTTTCCAGCTAAAAATTAATACATTTAACCAAGGGGTAGATGTCTTTCAGGCTTTGAGCATTTTCCATGTTGGAAAGCTCAGCAATTTCATATATTTGAATAAGCAATGATATCACCAGGGGTGTAAAAGATCTGTTTTACATCAGAAATATCTGAACCTGTTGTTCTGAATAGTCAATAGGGAGAAGCAGGGAAATTTGGGCACAGCAGGCTCACCTATTAAAAATAACTATGAATTAGAATTGTAGATATGTAAGATCTTTAACAATCTGTCATGGTTGAGAACAAAGTGGCAACCCACAGTGGATATAAACCCTCAGTTTTATTTAAGAACCACGCAGATTAGAGCTTTTGCTCACTCACATGCTCACTCCCATCCACTGTTACATCCACTAGGTCTTGACATCCCTTCCTTGCAGGAACCTCACTGCTGGTCCTGCAAGGCTGGGCAGAAAGTTGTGTTTGTCCTTGCCATATTGCTGCTCACAGTCTCCAGCTCTGTGTATTACCATCCAAAGTCCCTGATCATCCACCAGCATTTGTCTCCACACAACCCTATGATCTTTGGGATCTTGCCCCTACTTCCCAGATCTTTCTTCAGCCAGGATCTTCATCTTCTTCTTTTGGAGACCACTCCTTCCTGAATCTAAATAGCCAGTGTGCAGAAGCACAATACATGATTAGCTGCCTGACTGGTAGTTCTGTCTCATATTGCTGCCAACTGGAAGATTCACAACATGTCACTTGTGTGCAGTCCAAGTTTTACACACATACGCCCAATTACCTGCCATGTTAGCATTCACATTTTAAGCTATTTTTCACATGCGACAGGACCTTACAAGAAATATTAAAGCTATCACAGTTTCACATATTGATACATTATGAAAAGTTGTGAAAGAAATGCTAGTATTCAGAGGTTTTCCTATTTTTGCTTTTTCTCTAAAATGCTGTCTTTGGCAGAATAGATATTATTTTCTAAAAATTGGATTTCACAATAAAAATACTTTTCAAGTGTTCATATTGTTTGCCATCAATTTGCCTATGACAGATGACACATCTATATACTTACAATGAGATTTATCAAACTGAATGTCATTAACTCCTTTCAATATTTAATCACCAAATAAAAAATGACTAAGTGAAGTAGCAGTTAAATAAATAAATAAATAAGAATATAAATATGTTAGTTTCAATATAATGGTTATGTCTGGAATTCAAGACTGAGGGTATAACTTGTACTGAAGTGCTTAACCTTTTAATAAGAGCCCTGCAAGGTACAATTCTAACAATAATCATGGAAGTTTCCAGATACTAAGAGCTATAACTAAACCTGTGTTTCCAGCTTCAGGGTTATATAGGACTAGTTTGTGATAAAACAAATGTCACATTAAAACCTTTTTATAAATTTAAATGTCATCATGACAAATTCACAAAATACTACAAAATATTGCATGACAGAATAGTTGAATTTTTAAAATTCTATGTTACTAAATTTGGACTGTTCTATATTCTGGACAAAAAGCAGTATCATTTAATCTGTCATAATTTCATCATTTTTATTTTGTCACATTCTAGCACCCCAAATGTTCTGGATGCCAAGATCTCTGAAAACACAAGTTATTATATGCCTGATTCATCTAAGGATGAAAAATTTTATCTGCAGAAAACACAGGTACTCCATGAAAGCAATGCTGAAAACAAGAATAAGAGAAAACTGACGGATTGTTAATTTGTTTGATGAGGCTCAGTGGAGGTCAAATAGATTTATGTGTTCAGTGATCATAATTTCTCTGAAGCAGACAAGCATCTCTCTGCCTGTTTTTTAACTACTAGGGAGAGCTGATGGAGAATTTTTATTGTCTAGTTTAGAAAAAAAATGAACTTTCTGTGTCTTGCAATCATCATGTACTGGAAATGAATAGCATGATTTTAGCTGCAAGGTCACTCAAAATACCCAGCCAACATGAGGAAGTTCAAGGAAATTGCTCTGCTTCTATCACAGAATCACAGAATCACAGAATGTTAGGGATTGAAAGGGACCTCAAAAGATCACCTAGTCCAATCCCCCTGCCAGAGCAGGAACACCTAGATGAGGCTACACAGGGATGTGTCCAGGTGGGGCTTGAATGTCTTCAGAGAAGGAGACTCCACAACCTCCCTGGGCAGCCTATTCCATTGTGATCTCTGTCTTGCAGAACCACCAAATTCAGTATTCTTACTTCATTAGTCAGACTTATAGACAAGTGCACAATAAATATTTCTTCTTAAAACTGCCACATCCTTCACCTAACAAAAGAATCACAAATAAATCCTCAACGTAACTGCTAGGTACACAAGTGTCTGTGGTTGAATCCTTCCTCATTTTTGCCAAGAGTTTTGAAAACTTCTGGACTGGCCTTACAAAAATGATGGATTTGTTTTGGCACAGCTGTATAATTTATTCCTTTTATACTGATTCTTATGTTTAGCACTGACAGTGCAGGTGTCTAGTAACCTTCAATGGGTGGAGGAAAGCACATATTGGGTACTAGTAATGTCTCTACTTATAGAGAAGTTTTTATAAACGTTGTGCTGTTGCAGTATTTGTTCGCAATTCAAATTGGAGTCTTCAATGTGTAGTTCACCCAATAAATTTCAACTGAAATTAATTACCACTATAACCAAATTGATTTTGACTTTGCAAACATATGCAACAAATATTTCACACTTTCAAGTGATAGGCATTTTTAGTGGATTATTATAATAGATATTTATTATTACTAGTGTAAACCGGATAAAATTACTTCAGAAATGTTTAATGCATGGCAGTCAGAATTGCTGGTTCCTCTAGTGTTATGTTTTAATCCAGAAGTGTATGATACACATTAGCTCGTGGATACATATGCTGTTAGCATGAATGTGTACAACCCTTTTGCAGAATCCTCTTTTCTTCTTAAAGGACTTTGTTAGCCTACTGAGAAATTGAAGTCTACACTGAGAGCTGATAATGAGATAGAAATACTTAGAAACAGATCTTCGTGTTGGTGTATTCACTTACTCTATTACATAGATGCCATATTCATGTCTCATTCTTGCTGTCAAGAGGTACATTTTACATTACAATTTTCAAGATCTAATTGTTGACAAAAGATTTTAAAATCAATATTTTCTTGAGTGTTCCTCCCTCTCTCCAGTTTTTGTTGGCTTTACTATTGGATTTTGAGAACTAGACAGTGAAATATATCAGATGACACAGGCAACCTTGTCAAATACTTTCAGCTTTGACGGGTGTATGCAACATTGCAGATTTGAACAGATTTCAACTCAAATAATCTTTTAGTAGATAAGTGGATGGGTCAGATCAAAGAAAATAAGAGTCTTATAACTGAGACAAACCAAATCAACAAAAAGATTTAATTTAATTGGGTCATAATTTAATGCAATTTATTTTTTAAGGCTTCCATGTTTTCAAAGTAAATTTGTGTGGCCCTTGTAGGTGAAGCATTCATTTTCATATTCCACTTTCTGCTGAATGGATATTGCATAGAGAACAAAAACACCACAAAGGGAAAAAAACAAAACAAAACAAAACAAATCTGCACAACATAAACAGAGACTTTATTAGCTTAATTTCTGTACAATAACATAGAGTTTGTAAATAACAACAGCAGCAGAAAACATTATGCAGGACATAATATTGACAAAGCTAGTGCATTAAGAGAACCAAGTCAGAAAAGTTCTATATGAAAAACAAAACCAAACCAAACCAAATAAACTGCTTTGCAAAAAGCTTCTTAAAATTAGTAAAACATCAGGGATAAAATAATAGCCCATTTTAGCCATTGATTACTAATAGATTTTTCATTATTTAGATTTCTATGAATTTGTTTAATGGACAGTAAATGTGAACAACTGCAGCTTGTAGCTTGTTTCCCCGAGTTACTCAAAATTTGCTGTATGCGATTAGTCATCACCATCATATGGTATTGTTTCTGCTTCAAGTATAGCTGACTGTAAAGGGAACAGTAGAGAATAGCAAGCTGCAAATAACAAATATGTATGTCCATATGTGAATGCCTTTCTTTTCATATGAGTAAGGATCTACAGAGAAAAAAAAATATATTCCTCCAAGCATCCTTACTAGCAAAAAAAACCCTTGTTCCTGTAAATATTTACAGTTTGCAAATAAAAGCAGTTTTCAAACAGTTAAAGCAAACACCCATTTGGAATTTAAAGAAATATTTTTAAACATTATCATACATTTTTTCCATATCTGTTTGCATATGTATTTTACTCTCTTATACTTTTTAAAATGTAGAGGGAAAACAAAAACAAAAACAAGTAAAAAAACAAACCAAATCCTTACAGACCATGGAGCTTGTAATATTTTGTATTATTTTTTTTTATTTGCCTTATTCAGTCTATAAGATAAAGTTAATGTTTTCTATAAGAAAGCCTTGATTATTTTTTTGTCCATTCATTAATCTTGTGTTTTTAAAACCCATAGCAAGTACATCTCTCTGTGAATGTCATAATTACATTCTCTGATTGTTGTCTTATGTAATATGGAAAGTAATCAACTATCCAATTTTTGTTGAAAATCATAAAAAGACTGTCATATAAGCTATACAAAAGTAATTTCCTGAATTCATTGACCTTTCAATTGGTATCATAACACAGCATAATCACTAAACATTCAAATTGGCCATGTATCTCAACACAGACGGGTACCAGTGAAATCTCAAGGGTTTGTTGCCTGTACAAGACCACAGCACTGTAGCTAAAAGGGTAAATGTGCTTCATGTTTAGGGATGACCTTTAAGCCTCACAGCTGTCTATCATACATCTTGTTAATCAGCCCTGTTGTTGAGTTGTTCTGCTTATTTTATCCTTCTTTTTTTTTTGTGGAAGTTGTTTAGTATTCAGTCAGGTATGACACTTCTGCCATAGGTGCAATACAGATCTGTGTGCTTTATTTTATCTTAACCTAGGCTTACAGTCATCTATTTGCCTGAAGAAAATGTTCATGCACTGAAAAATAATCAAAATATACTCTTAAACCTTTGTCTTGTAAATGAATTGTAAAATATAAGGAGAGTTTCATAGTGCTTTTTTTGACACATATATTTGATTAATAGTAGGATTAATCTGACAGAACTTTAAATTCCTTAAGGTTAACATCTAACCTAATTATTTATAGTCTGAAAAGTCAACAGAGAAGAACTGCCACTCTCAATTTATTTCAGATATTTTAGTACCTAACCAAAGATAAGGCAAGAGAATGTCTACCTAGAGGTGTCTCTCCCTTTTTGAACTGAAGACAGAAAGCAGCAACCTCTCTTTGATGGCGAGGAGAAGAACTCGGAGACAAGCAGGGAGAAGAACTCCAGGACAAGCTTTTAGAAGAGGTCGCTTTAGAGTCAAGAATTCCAGGTTTACAAGATTTTCATTTTTTTACAATGCCTCCTCTATTTGCACTTACAAACTGCCCGTGGAGTTGAAAATGCATCTGCATAAGTTTCTGTCTCTGGACCCACAAAATCAGAGGTTTTCAGTTTGTGTGCCTTTGAAACTATATATATATTTTTTTACTATATATTTATATGTATAGTTATTACATGTGTGTGTGTATATAATATGCACTTGTGGTAGTATCGTGTTTCAGCATTAATTGTTTCCCATGAAAACAGAGGAGAATATTTAACAAAAAACAAAATTGAAACAAAACAAAACAACTGATTGACTTAACCAGTATTTAGGTGTATCGGGTCAGATTCCATAGCCATTGACTGGAAAAAACTTTGGAAGAAGCCTGAAGAGATTTGTTTGATGAAGAACTGGAAAATTTGATTCACTGGTGTCTGAAATGGGTTTGGGATTGCTTTCCAATCCTTAGCAGACAAGTCCCCACACCACGAAAAACCCTTGGCACCAACAAGAGAGATGTTAAGGACTGAATGCAAAAAATAGTTAGACAAACATACTTACCTTATAAATCACCTCCTCTTGGCATTCACAGCTATATTTTTGCTACAGTTGAGTTTCTACTGTTATCCCTGATTTTTAGAGAATGAATTCTGGTATTTCATACTGATTAGCTGAAGATTCCAAGAAATCTGTGATATACGAAAGTAACATCCCACATGAGCTGGCAATACATGACACTTGGTAGCCAGAACAGCATCAGAATGTTCCTCTTTGTAAAGTAACACAGGTTAAGTGACAAAATTTGAGTTTCTTTTCATTTTAATTGGGGAAGCACTACGGTTTTGTGTACACAAATTACTGTGTTCTAATAATCTACTTTTTTTTTTTTCCTTTCTGACATATGAACTTTTCTAAAATAAGCAGTAATTTTCAGGGTTTATAACATTCATTATCCCTTCTGCTTATCTCGTGTAGCAGGCTTGTGCTTTTTAAATGGACATTTTTCTTCTTGTGTTGCTGTTTACTTCTCACACAGTACTTTTACAGAGAAAATGTCACGTTGTGAAGTCTCCAGGTAACATCCACAAGATGTTTTTTTACCACAACTTTATTTCACAAAAGAGCTTTTTAACAGCAAACCCACTTCAAAGCACTGCAGAGTTTGGAAACAAAACAGAAGTTCCACAGTAAAGAAAAATCAATGATCTTTCAAATAAATCAAGATTAAATCAAATCAAGTCAGCTTTAACAGAGGATTTTAAAGCCAGTGACGGCTTACCTGATAGCCAACCACAGGTACAGCAGATCAGATGAATATAAAGCCAGTAGTAAATGGCTGTGCCCTCTCCAACCAGATGTTATAAATGAAGAAAAAGACACTGAGTTCCTGCTACCTTTATTCACCATTGGCAGCCACTTGTTTCACAGGGTGATTTCTGTGAGACTAGACTTAAAATAAGATGCAATTTTACATAAGATGGCAGAAATCAGCTTTCATCATCAGTCAAATAAAACTATGAAGTACTGAAAGTCAATGAACAAATTCAGCATTCCAATTAAATATTAGAATTGCTAAATTAAAATTCAGTAAGCTGTTTCAAAATATGCAGGCCTTAACTACTTCCTTTTGCACAAAACAGATAGTAGATAATTCTTTAGAATAGCATGTCTCATTAAACACTGTATTTATTCATCACTCCTAGAGGGGGGAAAGGTTTATAGCACATAGTCAGCAGGAGGAGGAAAAATATTTGACTTGAACTTGTACATTAGTTCTTATACTGTAAGTGATTTTGGCATTTATAAACTGATTCTTGTTCTGGGCTCTCTAAATCTCAGCTAAAATGCCAAGTTAGCCATTAGCCATCCATTTCCCTTTCATCCAAGTGCTCTGCCCAGTGCAGAACTTGACACATTAGACAGTGTGGTGACATTCTGCATAACTGCACAGTCTCTGTTCTTTTAGTTGCCAGCTAAGCATGGCTAGTTTTGCACAATATGGCACATCAGATTTATCAATTCAGCCGTAAGTTATAAAGCAATCGGCATAGCTAAAAGACATGAAGTTTCTTTTTTAAGCTGTCTGCAACATTGTTAGCAGATAGCTAGCTGATAGCAATGAAATATTAAGTTCCAGCTCTCTGATTATAGTTCATAGTTTACAATCTGTCTTGGGTAGTCTAATGTTTTAAATGATCATGATCGGGGTTTACCTCACAAGGGGGAAAGAAGAGGACCACATTTCACTAACAAAATACTACTCAGATGTTCTCAGTGGATTCAACAGCCTCCCTAAAAGCTGACAAACAATGAAAAATAACTGGATATCTTTAGCCATACAAAAAAATAACACAGAAAGTGGGATTCGTCTGACTTAGTGTTATTAAAATAAAATTTAGGCATTTAACTTTGATCTCAACATCCATTTCTACTGCAAGAAAGAAAGAGGGGTTAAGATTTAGAGATCTGATTTTCGCATATCAAAATTCAGGTAAGAAGGTTCCTGTCCCTCATTGTGCAACATGTTCGTTGCCCAATTTAAAAGAATAAATATTTTCATCTTCTACTGATATCAATAGATTTAGAAGGCATTTACCTCCATCTCACTGGAAGGTCACACCTCCAGTCACATCTCAAAGTGCTAATTTAGATTCTCCTTTCAGTGTCTTATGTGTTTATAGCATAAACACAAGTACTTTGTGTGAGGGAGGGACACTTTTTTTTTTTTTTTTTTTTCCAACAAAGCATTGATTTCTATAAAATAAATGGTGACGTTCATTTTTGACTCATCCATATTCATTCATCTAAGTGACTACTCCTTTTCAATAATTTCATCCAGTTAGCACCTTAAAAACAACAGGACAACATGGATGTCCTTACTGAGTATCAGGCAGGATAGTTCTTGGTTTTGCTGTTCATTTAATATTTTGAATCCTCACAAATCACTGTATGTACTTATTGACTCTTACAGTGGCTTTATGCTTTGTGATTAGAGGTAACTTCAGGAGAACAAAAATCCTAAACTTCTTGCAGAAAATACTGTTAAATGCCAGTATTTTTCCCAAAGCTTCTTCTTACTGGTGGCTTTTTTCAATTCAGTTTTCCAATGCAGATCATCTTCACAACAGCTGCACTAATAGCCAATACTCCATGCCAGGTCTTATTTTCTGTTCCATAGAACACATTAAATCACTTTTATTCACTAGTTTGCCAATTACGTTTTTCCACTGGATGAGTTTTCTTCATCAATTAAAATTATTGGTGATCATCTAAAGTCATTTCCCTAGTTCATTGCCACTATTTCTGTGCCACTATTAAAGCTGGCACATTATGTCTTTGCCAGCTGCCTTTAATCTGTCTATTGGTCTAAACAGACCAATACTGATATTTAAGTTACAAAGTCGGGTCTCAGTCATGAGCTCAGTAACAATTTGAGATCCAGTCAAAATTTACATTCAGTTACCTTTATTTGTTCTGCTCACTGGGTCCTTGTTTTTTCTACACCTTACATCCTGTCCATTTTCTGTCATGTTAACTAAACTGATGTCTTATCCCCTCTTGATTTTCACTGTCATGTGTACTATTTAATACAAGGACAAATCTAAAACTTCTTTCACATAAGTCTTACCTAGCAATATCATGACATGTAAACCAGCTTTACAAGCAAATATAAACAACAAAAAAACCTATTACTTACCCTCACTTTTTTTTAATGAAGCCAGTCATCAAAAAAAAAAAAAAAAGAAAAAAGATAGAGGCATAATCATAATGTTAGTTGAGTATAACTGAAATATATGTGATCAATCATAGAGTAGTCTCTATTAACAAATCACAGAATATGAATACATGGAAAGTGTTGCTCCAGCCCCCTGCTCATGCATGATTATACATTGTGATGGGTTTTTTTGGTCTTAATTTTTTTCTTGAGGCACTTTCAATGTTCTTCCCATTTTAGGTTCTTTGTTGTTTGTTTGTTGGTTGTTTTTTTTTTTTCCCTAAATCTTTTTTAAAGACAGCTGTATTCTCTTGGTGCTTCAGGAATCTGCAAAATCTTATAATCTTATTCAGTACCTGAACTGAAAGGTAAGATGGGAGAAGGAAAGTATTAAGCTATTTAGCACTGAAAAAGCAATCACGCAATGTTGTTCATTACCCACTGCTTCTGAAATCCATGATAAAACTACTCAAGAGTAAAAATTAAATGAGAGTTAAAAACTAACCTGTTCCAAACTTCTTTAAATGAGTAAACAGTGACCACATCAACACTACAGGGCAGTTGTGCTCTACAGTCTCAATACAGTATATGATCTCGACCACCCCAGAGGCACGACAGAAAGACACGTGGGAAAGCATTGTGTGTACAGTGGTACACTAAGATTCCTTTGGAAGGAGACCTTAGCACAGAGCAAAAGAACTACAACATGTTTCAGTCTGGATGATTCAAGAAAAGGTACACAGTAGAGCATATTTGCTCAGCAAAACAGACAGCATTCCGAATCAAGAATGAACAACTTTAACCAAGCCCTCTCCAAAAGTTACAGGGATCTTTCTCTCACCTTGCCTGGGCTTCCAATCTTCTTTCCGAAAGAGAAGACAGTTAGTCTGCCATTGACAAAGACATCTTTTTCTGTCATATTACAAGTTTCCAGTCATGAAAATATTGGGGATGGGTCTTTGGCTTCAGTACATTTTATCATTTCTTTATTCCAGAACAAAAACTGCTCATATTGCTTGCAAAGCATTTATGAGTGAGTTGAAAGTAATTTAATTGACATTAACCTACAAATATTAATGATGCCAACTTTAATTTTCTTTAAAAAAGCATTACTTTTAGTGTAGACTACAAGTTGCTGATACTAGCACTGATCTGATTCAATTTAAAATGTATATAAAAACAGTCATATATGAAAAACCTTATAATAAAATTCTTCAATGAGGTAGTTTACCTTCTCACAAAAATGCTGAAGTTTCTTTTTTCCCTTTTTTTTTTTTTTTAATTTTACATTTTATGGCATTCAATGGCATAGGAAAAATACCATAAAAATCAAGACATTTTCCCCCTTTTCCAATGATGCCACTATTTTTTCTTTTCCTTCTTCAGTATTACAAGTCTTGGAAAGGTACAAAAGCAAAAAGAAAGCATACAAAACAACCTCAACAATGAAAACTTTTCTACCAGGCATATTGTTAGTGACAGAACCAAGAATTTTGAATATTTTTTGAAAATCAATGTATTTTAATCCTATAACTAGAATCCCATTATTTTTAATTAATTTGGCTTTAGAAGTAATTATTTTTTCCAGGACTGTAATCCCAAACTTTTATTACAGATGAGAGATGGAAAGGCTAAACTTTCTACGTGTTTATAGGCCTGCTAATAGTGGTTCATTGTCATATTCTCAGATCTGGAAACTGATGTACGTAGCAGTTTCAATGAAAAATCCTCTAACACAATGTCACAGATCTTCTCCAGTAAGACAGTTTTCTTTATCAGTGTCAAAACAATTTGGCTACCTACAATCATATTCTTTCTGATTTTTTATTCAGAATTCTGTTGATTTCTGGTTCAGCAAGAGAATATTCATCCTGAAATATACTGTATTTAATAAGAAGATTTAGAACAATACATCTACTAAAGTAAAGTAATGTAATTATCTAGGTCAGTTGAAATTTCCTAAAAGAAACCGTATAGTTCAGTTTTTTTATGAACACAACCATAAATTTAAGTTTGACTGTAGTGGCTAAGCAACATTAATTTAGAGCAGAATAATTTTCTACCATGTTTCTAAATAGTCAAATAAATGTTCTTATTTTTTCACTGTAGCTGAACACGAACAAGGTAACATGATGTCATTGGAACTCTTCAGTGTGAACTCTCAGACAGTTGCACAGGTATTGGACCCCCATGCAAAAAAGTATATAAATATTAAGCCACTCAACAATATAATGCTAAAAAAGTTACATGCCTGTTAAGTAATGAACTAGTAAATATTGAATTATGTACTTCCTTTCCATTTATATTGAATGAGATCTGGAATTCACAGCAGCCACTCTGACTGGATAGATCCCTAGCAAGACAGTGGGAAGTGCCCAAGAAATTTGTCAGATTCCTCCCACATCAACTTTCACATCTCACCTAATGATGCTTTATTTTATTCCTCTCAGACAGGAATTTAAAATCTAAAATACCTTCAGGAGCTCAAGCACTTAAGTGATGTTTTTTAGACACCGGCAAATGGATCACTGTTGCTCTTAAATGCAGTTCAGGATATACTCTTACACGGTACTTTTATGTCATATTCTTTGTCATATCCATACTCAGCATGAATTCAGTAAAATGGTTTGTGACCTTATATTCACTTTATGCTGGATCACTATTAGTTTTTTAATATCTTAAATCCTGCTTCTTCCTTCCATTCCCTCATCTTTAGGTTAGAAGTGATGCAAACAATGTAAACAAAAGGAATAAGGTCTCCATCATTGCTCACTTCAATTTTTCAATATGTAATTAGGATAAATCTTTCCCAGTTGACAAAAAATAGCCCAAGATTTTCAGTAATTGTAAAGAAGTAGAAAAGAGAACCAGAACATTTTCACACCATGACAAAGTTATTGCTTATATCTGAGGTATTCTAAGAATACTGAGAACATATTAGGTTGTCTTGTCATGTCACACATTCCCAAAATTTAAGCATCAGCAGCTGTCTGTTTCACTTTCCTGTAAAAATACTACATTTCACTAGTTCATAATGTAGTCTCCAAACATTTTTCAAATACAAACTGGCTTAGAGATGATTCCTTGGAATATATTGTGCAGCTAATCTGGGAAAGAAGAATCTGGTCCTAATGTCACAGATCAATTCAAAACCTGCGTATACTTTTTAATGGCTCACAAACTAAGACAAATATTAACGTCTATCAACTGACAAGCTTTATAAACTCAAAAATTCTACTGTAATAGTAAGTTGTTTAATAGGGGTGTAGTAATTTCTTTCAGCAATGTAATAGTAGAATCCTTAATGATCACAGGCAAAAATGTTATACTATTTGTTGTTACAATTTAAGATGCTTGATTATCTTCTTTCTTATAGTACATACACATTGAAGTAGAATGCTGATTTGGATGCCAATAACTTCAGTGTGAGAAAGGAACTGGTTTTATTAATAAATCTGTTCTTGTAGCTATAGAGCAAGAAACAATAAGACAAGGTGGTTGTTAAGGGGCTTGGGTCACTGCAAATAAGAAACCCTCTATTTACAGAATAGTTATTTTAAATTATTAAAGTATATGTTTCGATAATATTCAATTTGCACAAATAGACACCGATTGTCTATTTGTTTTCTGTGATTGACCAAGCAGCTGATCTGTTATCTAAAATGCAAGCGCCAGGGCCCAGTCTGGGAATACAAGAAAACAAAACAACAAATCTTTATATTTTATATTCTCTCTCTTGACAATGTATTATGATTTGTAATTAGTTTTCAGTCTGATTAGGTAATTTCTTAACTGTAAAAATATCTATCCTTCTATTTCATCCCAGGAACTCTTGAAGTGTAAAGCTAGCTACTTCTGACAGCTGTATTTCCAAAAGATATGAATGATGCTCATGTTTTGATTAATCTAAGTGTGCCCTTGTAGTGGATTGACCATGGTGAGCAGTCAAGCACTCACATAGTCACTCTCTATCTTCCTCTCTGGCCATCACCCTGCCCCGCAGGGTTGGGGAGAAAATATAAAAAGCAAGAGCAAGAGGATCCAAAGATCAAAATAAAGACAAGGAACCCATTATCCAGTTACTTTCATGGTGAAAAATGGACTTGACTTGGGAAAGGTAACTTAATTTAAAAAATTAATTAATTACTAATTTGGGTGTTGAGAAACAAAGACAAACATTTAAACACTTAGGGAAAACACTTTTCTTCCCCCTTTCCTAGGCTCAGCTTCACTCCAAACACCATCATTTTCTTTTAAAACCAGATGCAACTATCATCAGTAAAAAGTCAGAAATCCACGACATGACTGTTCTATAACACTTTGCATCCATCTGTCCTAGACAGTTTAATAAATGTCAGTATGATAAATCCTTTTCCACAAACAAGAACATGGAAGCACAACAAAAGGAAGCACCAACAGTATTTGCCAGGATAAACTGAGAGGTCCAAGTCACATCCCAGAAAACAATCATCATCGATGTCACCAAACCAATTTAGCCACATAATGTCTCTTAACAGTGAATAAAAAAAAAAAAGGAATATTTTTTTTCAGGAGCAGCTGTTCTGAATAATTTGAGTGGCTGTCACATAGTGAGGTGAATTGTGCCCTAGACTCGACTGACTGTATCAACCAGACCTGCATGCAAAGCTTGAATAGACACATATAAACTCTATACTTAGTGGGACAAATCCCACTTAAAGACTTGAAACTCATTATGAAATACATCAAACATGTTTTAGCTTCACTTCTCTTCACTGAAAAAATATTTGAAAGTCATTGTAAGAAGTGTTTTATTTTCTTGAAAGATTTATATTGCTGTTATCCCCCAGGGTTTTTTGTTGGATTTTGCATTGTTTGTTCGGGGTTTTTTTGTTTGCTTGTTGTGGGTTTTTTTATATTTTTCTCCTGGGTTTTTGTTTGGTTTTCTTGGTTTTGTTTTGGTGGTTGTTGTTGTTTGTTTGTTTGGTTTGGTTTTCTTTCATTTTTACAAGGAAATTAATATCCTAAGAAGATAGTGTAGCAAGGCACTTCTTGGTCTTTTGGTAATGAGTTGGTATATTTTTCTCTAGAACCACTCACAAAAATTGTTTTAACTTGCATTATATTTTCTAGATGCTTATAACCACAAATTAATTTGATTATTACTGCTGTTTAATCCTCTTTCTACATGCTACATCCTCCTTGTGGATTTCAATATATCCAAATATCAGCCTATAATTTCTTTCTGTGCCATGAAGCTAATATCTTCTGATGGAATGCAAATTTAATTGAACTTACTTCAAAGTGGAAGTTGAATTGTCATTCCTAGAAAAGTTTCAATAAATCTTGTCTAAATCTTATGTAGTTTCTTAAATAAGTCTTTGCAAGCTCAGAAACCTCTTCGTTAATTTATTGTAGAGAGATACAAAGAGAACTCTTAGCATGAAACATGTTCAAACATCAGTTGTCATGCGAGGGGGAAGAAAAACTCTCAACTAAACTATTATGTTATTAAGTTCAGTGTTCCCAAGAATATTATCATTATAAAGGGTCAGCGGGCATCTGGTACTCAGGTAAGTGGCAAAGGAAAAGGTTTCTATTCCAGAACTAATTACTTAATCTGGTTTTGTAACTCAGCCTCTGCAATCCACGTAAAAAAAAAAAAAAAAAAAAAAAAATCTATATATATATATATATATAATACATATATATATATATATAGGAATCTTCTAGTGAATGTTGACAGAAGCATGGTTTCTTTACTGAAATTCCCATTTCTAACAGTGAGAACCAAAAACTTTCTAGAAGGAGTTTGCATGATTCTGTTTCATAATGGTTTAGGTCCCCTACCCTGGTACTGGGACTGATTTTCTGGCTTTATCATCAAGATATAACTGACTGACAATGCCAACTGTTCATGAGTCTTTGAAAGGTCAACAAGA
Source organism: Columba livia (assembly GCF_036013475.1). Lineage (NCBI taxonomy): Eukaryota > Metazoa > Chordata > Aves > Columbiformes > Columbidae > Columba > Columba livia. The sequence goes on along the minus strand of NC_088602.1, from coordinate 41,367,135 downwards.
TGCATCTAGAATATACACTTGCAACTGAACTTCTGTTTGAAAGGTGAATTAAAATAATACAACTGTAAATAAGGGGGTGCAACAGAGTACAAATGAGAAATAAACTCTGAAAGACTTCTGAGAAGTTTATTTAGTAGGATGGGAAGATGGCTTGTATATAAGGCATTTATATAAGGATTCATTTCCAAATTTTTTCAGACTAAATCAAGCCTCTAAAACATGATGTTTATCTTTCCAACTTTTCTGCTGCAATGACAAAGAAAGGTTTCTCCTGTTCTGCACCTATAATTTCAGATTTTTTTCACATTCAGTGTTATCCCCTAAAATAGAGAAAACTGTAAGAATGAGAGACTTCATTGCCAAACAATAAGAAAGAAATTCTCAGAATACTTAAACTTCATAAATGAAAGGCTGCCATGCTGAAGTTGAAGGCTTCCAGCTTAAAGAGCAGTACTTTGCACAGCATTCAGGGGAGAGGATGATCTGAGAGAGACAGTGGTAGCTTACAGACACTTCCAGGATAAACAGCTGTTTCTGTACTTACAGTGGTCCTCTAGCAAGTAGGTTAGCAAGCAACAAAACTAATACATTTGTGGGTTGTTCAGGTTTCTCCCCAAAGAAACACAATTGTGGTGTTTTAACCTTGGCTGGATGACAGGTGCCCCCCAAACCGTTCTATCACTCCCTCTCTTCATCTGGATCGGGAGGGGAAATTCGACAAAAACCTTATGGGTGGAGATAAGGTCAGGGAGGTCACCTCACAATTACGATCACAGGCAAAACAGACTCAACTCAGGACAACTAATTTAATTCATTGCCAATCAAAAGTCAGAGTAGGTTAATGATATTTAAAACTAAATATTAAAACACCTGTCCCACCTCTCTCCCTTCTTCCTGGACTCAACTTCGCTTTCAATTTCTATACTTCCTCCCCTCAAGCAATTCAGGGGAACTGGGAGTGGAAGTTGGGGTCAGTTCATTACTCCTCCAGTGTGGGGGGTCTCCCATAGGAGACAGTTCCCCACAAACTTCTCCAACATGGGTCCTTCCCACATGCTGCAGTTCTTCACAAGGCACTTCAGTATGGGTCTTTTTCATGGGGTGCAGTCATTTAAGAACAGACTGCTCCAGCATGGGTCCCCCACAGAGTCACAAATCTTGTCTGAAAACCTGCTCCAGAGTGGTCTCCTCTCCACGGGTCACAGACTCCTCCAGTCAGTATGCTCCACATGCTCCAGCGTGGGGTCCTCCACAGGCTGCAGGTGGATATCTGTTCCACCATGGATGTCCATGGAATGAAGGGGGACTACCTGCTGGACCATGGTCTGCACCACAGGCTGCAGGGGAATCTCTGCTTTGGTGTCTGGAACCTCTTCCCTCTCCTTCTTCACTGACCTTGATGTCTGCAAAGTTGTTTCTCTCACATATTCTAACTCCTCTCTGTTGCTGTTGTGCAGCAGCTTTTTCCTTTTCTTAAATATGTTGTCACAGAGGCACTACCACTGTCACTGATGGACTTGGTCTTGGCCAGCAGCAGGACCTTCTTGGAGCCTGCTGGCATTGGCTCTGTTGGACATGGGGGAAGCTTTTAGCAGCTTCTCACAGAATCCACCTCTGTAGCCCACTTCACTGCCAAATCCTTGCCAATCAAACCCAATACATTCCAGCCCTTGCCTCTGTGGATCATATATTTAAGAATTATCACTGAAATACATGTTCATCACACAATGTTCACAATCTTCACAAACTTTACTTACAGCAACAAAAATAATTCCTCACATCAAAATCAAAATAACACGGTCACAACACTGACAAAAGTGAACGGTTTGCAAGTAAATCGAAGTATTTTCCCAGGGGCTTTAGTGAAAAAAAATAATCACTGCAGTCATTCCACTCATTGGTCTCTAGCAATGCTCAGTTCATGTTTTGCTCATTACCTCTCCTGATTACTATCCTTATCTTGAACTCCTCATGCCCCATGTTGGGTGTCAAGAAAGTACTGTGGTGAGTTGCCCTTGGCTGGATGCCAGGTGCCCACCAAGCTGCTCTGTCACTCTTATCCACAGCAGGGTGGGGTGGAGAAAATAAAATGGGAAAGTATTTGAGGGTCAAAATAAAGGCAGTTTAATAAAGAAAAGGCAAAAGCCATATGTGGAAACAAGTTAAAACAGAAGACATTCTCTATTTCCCATCAGCAGGTGATGTCCAGCCACTTCCTGGAAAGCAGGGCCTCAGTACATGTAGCGCTTGTTCTGAAAGACAGCTCATGTAACAACCAATGCTATGCCCCCCTTTAGTTTTTATGGTATGCTATGGAATATCCCTTTGACCTGTTTGGGTCAGCTCTTCTGGCTGTGTCCCTTCCCAAGTTCTTGGCCATTTCCAGCCCACTGGCCTTTGGGAATGAGGGGTGGGGAGGGATGTTGGAGAAGCAGCCTTGATGCTGTGTAAGCTCTTCTCAGCAGTAGTCAGAGAACTGGTATATCAACACCCTTCTAACTAGAAATACAAAGTACAGCACTATGAGGGCTGCCATGTGGAAAATCAACTCCATCTCAGACAGATCCAATACGAGAGTAGAGTTGAGTTAGAAGCAGATGCCTGAGAAAGAGTGAGCAACAGAAAGAGGGAAATAAAAAACAAGCCAGAAAAGTGCATTAGCATCACCATCACATAAAGGTAAGTCTAACATTTTCTAGGCTTCTGAATTACAGTTCTGCAAAAGTACAACTTTCATGCTGACTAGCACAGAATCTGGAGTGTCAAGGGAAGGTGAACAGGACTTCCAATGCCTCCTACGAAAACTGAATAGCAAGCTGTTTATCTTCAGTTCATCTGTGATATGAGTCAGCCCTGACAGGATTTGAATCTGTGACCAAAGCAGGCACATAAACCAAAGTTAGATATATATTATATAATTACATATAATGTATTTATTATTTTATAAAGCATGTTTATTATGTATTATATTTATTTTAGATTATGATATATTGTATGATATTATTTTATGTTATATATTTAGGATATTCAGGATACCTATTATACTTGTTATATTTGTCATATGTATTCTATTATTTGACATCATGTGTGTTTGGATATATAAATCTTTCACATCATATGCAAACTAATATACAGGAAAGGGTTTGCTCCCACCAGTTGCAATATATTCTTGAAATCCCAAATATTTACTTTCTTTCAAGGCTTCAACAACCAAATACTAACATACCTACATTTAATTTTTGCTCGCTTCTCATTAGATGTCTACAATTAAATGCAACTCAAGTCAAATGTGTTTCAGGGGAGCACAGATTTGGACCACTTTAATAAAATCTAGATTTCATATATTGATGTATTTCTCACCAGTACACTAAATATTGATGCTACTTTACACTGACATAAATAGCTAAACTTTCCATGGATATATACACTGCTAACAGTTATATATAGCTACAAAACAGAAGTTTCCTGCTGTGTCTAAACTGCAGTGAATGTATGGGCTATATCCCATGGACCAGGTGCCTTTACTTTTCTGATGATCAGCTCCCTTCTTGTCAGACTCTTTGGCTTTCTTTCCAGTAATTACAGTTCATTGTTAACTTTTTGTGTATTTATAAAATTAAAATTTAAAATTATCATTTAATCAAATTAATTATTTATGAATTTTACCTAAAGTAAAATTACTCTGAGTGCTGCAATATACTCCTATCTCATTAGGCAATGCAGGCCATTTTGTTTTACTTCAATAGACTGCTGAAACTTTGTTTTGAATCCTTGGAAGTTTTTAGCAAGTCCACAATTACCTTTGTCTTCTGCTGATTTCTATCCAGCGTAGTGAATTGTTAGGCATTTTTCTTGACTACTACTTTTCTAGGTTGCCTTCCACTGTTGTATAAATTTCTAGACATATGGTAACTAAAATAGCACAAAATATCAAGTTGAGCACTTGCCAGTCCTGAACATGTTAGTCAGTTATTTCATATATCTTACAGATTATGGTATTCATAGATCACAATATGATATTAGGAGATTTTTATTTTTTTTTGCAATAACATTTTTTTTTTCTATATATATTCAGCTTGTGATCAACAATCCCTGTTTTCCAGGATTAGCTGCTTCACCACCTTTCCAGGCACTGAGGGGTGGCTGACAAGCCTGTAGTTTCCTGGAATGACAATAACAGATTCATGAAAAAGAACAGAATTGAGGGCTAGTATGCAATTCTACTTCCCCAAATTACTCTCCCTTATTCAAACAACTGGTAACTCACAAACTTGCTGAGTAAGAGATGATGTCGCACTACCCAATGTCACACAACTGAATTTTCTGCCATGGATTTTTCTTTCACTTTTTGAAACTGCATAACAGTCACAGACCTTCTAGTACATTCCTGGATTTTGACAATGAATCGTTCTAATTCATACACTGATAGCATTTGGTCAATAACCTTCACACACCTAAAATGTTTCATCTAGAATTTAGACAGAAGACATTGCTTAGAAGGCATTATTTTCCTCCTTGCTTCTGAGAATACTGGAAGAAAAGTAATAACACCATATCTGCATTCCCGCCCACAAGGAATATCAACCTGTTGTTGAAGAAAATGAGACTGAGATACCTTGTTTGTACTGTGTCCATGTAGACTGTTACTCACCTGCTTTTTCTTCTAAGTTATAGAATCACAGAATCATTTCACTTGGAAGACACCCCCAGGATCAACAAGTCCAACCATAACCTAACCTAACTCTTGCACTAAACCATTTCCCCAAGAAATTCATCTAAACACCTTTTAAACACCTCCAGGGATGGTGACTCCACCACTGCCCTGGCCAGCCTGTTTCAATGCCTGACAACCCTTTCCATGAAGAATTCTTTACTAATATCCAATCTAAACCTCCCCTGGCACAACTTGAGGCCATTTCCTTTTGTCTTATTGGTTGCTACTTGGGAGAAGAGGCCAACACCCTCCATGCTACAAACCCCTTTCAGGTAGCTGTAGACAGCAATAAGGTCTCCCCTGAGTCTCCTTTTCTCCAGGCTAAACAGCCCTAGCTCCCTTAACCGCTCCTTATAAGACCTGAGCTCCAGGCCCAAAACTGAGCACAGTATTCAAGGTGCGGCCTCACCAGTGCCAAGGACAGTTCTGCTGGCCACACAATTCCTGATACAAGCCAGGATGCTGCTGGCCTTTTTGGCCACCTGGGCACACTGTTGGCTCATATTCAGCCGACTGTCAATCAACATTCCCAGATCCCTTTCAATCAGGCTACTTTCCAGCCACTCTTCCCCAAGCCTGTAGTGCTCTCTGGGATTGTTATTACCCAAGTGCAGGACCCGGCACTTGGCCTGGTTAAACCTTGTACAATTGGCCTCAGTCCAATGATCTAGCTGGTCCAGATCCCTCTGTATGACCTTCCACCCTCCAGCAGGTCAACACTCCCACCCAGTTTGCTGTCATCTGCAAACTTACTAAGGGTGCACTCAATCCCTTCATCCAGATCACTGATGAAGAGATTAAATAGAACTGGCCCAAATACTGAGCCCTGGGGAACTCAACTCATGACGGGCCACCAACTGTATTTGTCTCTGTTCACCACAACTCTTTGGGCCCGACCCTCCAGCCAGTTCTTTATCCATTGCAGAGTACACCTATCCAGGCCATGAGCTGTCACCTTCTCCAGGAGAATGTTTTGGGATATCATGTCAGAGGCTTGACTGAAGTCTAAGTACACAACATACACAGCTTTTCCCTCATTTACTAAGTGGGTCACCTTGTCATAGAAGGAGATCAGGTTGGTCAAACAGGACCTGCCTTTCATGAATCCATGTTGACTGGGCCTGATCATACGGTTGTCTTGTATGTGCCATGTAATGTTACTTAAGATCATCTGCTCCATGAGCTTCTCCAGCACTGAATGATAGAACTGAATGCAGAACAGAGAGGCAAAAATAAAAAACCTTGGGAGAAATTAAATTTACTGGAACTCAGAAAAATTAAAAAAGCCTCAATAAAAACTCTCATCTTCCCAGGGGTAATTAATGAGATGTTTTGAAACATCTGATAAATAAGTTGATTTAATAACTGATTCAGACAGAAGAAAATTATTAGGGGGAGGAGAAGAACTTTGCATTTTACTGGAAATCCCACACAATTTTCTATCTTTGAAGCCATTGGGATGTGTGGAGTGCTTCTGGGTTTGTAAACAGATAAAGAAGGAAAATAAAGCAACTTCTGAACACATTGCTAAATTACTAAATTAATAGAGAAATATCATCTCAGACTGAGTTTAAATGGTAAACTGGCCACAAAGTGTATTTCATAAAATCAGGCAAAAGTAAGTACAAACTGTGATAGCTTTTACTCTAAAATAGACATAAACATTGTACAGCAGGAAATTAATAGTAATAGGGATGAATTATTTCAGAGAGTAACAGTTGTGCATGACTTGTAAAATGTATAAATGACAGAACAACTAGGAAACACCATTAGGACAATGTGTGCTTTTGTAGGGAAGCAGAGTTGCAGCATATACACATGTGGTTAATGTGTAACATGGACATTTTAATGTCCATGAAATAAAATTTCATTTAAACCAGGAAGACAAATTGTTCTTTGTCTTATACTTGAAATGATCACAGTAACACTTCTACAGAAAGAAAGTAATATGTTAGAATATTTGGCTAAGTGTGATATGTCATAAGTTATCTCTGTGAAGCTTAATGCATTCATACAATGAGAACTACATGAGAGACATTTGAGAATTGTGATGTCATTCCCTACCAACTGCGGTGCAATGCCAGGACTGATAAACAAACAGAGGACATAGCAAAATTAAAAGTCATGGCTCACTGCAAATTAAAAGATTTTTACATTCTTGGGAATAGTAAACAGTTCTGCAGATCTTTTGTTTCATAATTTTATATCAATATCTGATGTTATTTTACAAAAGCTTAGAATATACAGTCTGCTCATACCTTTGTTGACACCAAGAAGGACATAGACAATCTGAAAGCAGGGTATCTTTGAAGAAATTATATATGGAAAAGGAGTTTGTATTCATCACCTATTGGAATCTCCCTTTGGAGACTGCACATCCTGGATAACTATTTCTAAGCCAGAATTATGTGAGGTTTTTCACACTTTGAAAAACAAACAAACTTCTAAAGGGTTCGAGGAATTCTCTTTCCACCTTTATCAAAATCCTTGTTTAGAGTTGCCAGTGTCTATTTTCACACAATGATTGGACTTAACACATCAAGAGCTAGCAGTCTGGATATTTATTATCACCATGTAAAACAGAGTTTATGCTTAGTATTTTTTCATTATCAGCTGAATGCTTCCAGATACTTCCACTTTCCATAGAGTTAGATAAGACTATTTATGGGTACCAAGATGGAAAACTGAGTGATAATTTATGCTATTTTCAGATCTATTTCAAAAATTCTGAAGTTCTTACCAAACTAATAGACAATACTACAGGAATATGTCTGTGAAATGGTTGATTCCTAGCACTAAACAAATACGTGGTGTAGCACAAAACAATAGTGATCTACTATTCCCCTCCATTCTCCATGTTTTTGTGATCTTTTTACAATGATAATTAAACTCTAACTCCTTAATCCTGACTGCAACAGGGCCTAGAAATGAAGCAAGATTTTCTTCCAGAACTAACAATTATGACATAAAGGAAGTGCGAGATTTCAGGTACACTCTTGTCTGCTCAATTAGGACAGGTCATACTGTACTGCTGCAGCTGCTGAAGGAAGCCTTAACACAAAAGATCTGTTTCTTACTCTCAGAAATCAGATGGTTTTGTTGCTGTAACGAAATAATAAAAACTGACTGCCAAGTGCAGCGGTAATCATGAATGTACATCTGGGTCTTACTCAAATCTCAATTATACCTCTGTAAATTAAAAATAACCTGATTGGGGTCATTACATTCACAGCAGTTTAAAACCAATATATGGTTAGAATTAGGCAAATCATTCAAGAAAAAAAAAAAAGAGAGAGAATTAGCAATGTATATCTTGCAAGGCTTTTTTTCTACTCTTTTTGACTCATTTCCTAAATCCTAAAGATATGTTTGTGTAACATTTATTAAATGCTTAATCGTGATAACATCATATCATATCATATCATATCATATCATATCATATCATATCATATCATAATTAATATAGTATAATATAAAATAATAATACAGCATAGATTAAGCTTTTTTATTTGAAATTCTCTAGTCCTAAATCAGTTAGAACACAGTGTTTGGCTGCTTCTTTAAAAAAGAGATTTTGGCATTGTGAAGCTCAAAATTATATAAATTTTAATTTCAGCTCTAGATGAGATCTGCAATCCTAGAATCATGGAATGGTTTTGGTTGGAAGGAACCTTAAAGATAATCTAGTATCAACCCCCCTGCCATGAGCAGGGAGACCATGCACCAGACCAGGTTGCTCAAAGTCCCACACAACCCAACCTTAACACTTCCAGGGTTGGGGCATCCGCAGCCTCTCTGGGCAGCCTGTTCCAGTGTCTCACCGCTCTCATAGTGAACAATTTCTTCCTTACAACTAATGTAAACCTAACTCCCTTTCAGTTTAAAGCCAATCCCCTTTGCCCTACTCCTACATGCCCTTGTAAAAAGTTCCTCTCCACCTATTTTGTAGACCCCCTTTAGGTACTAGAAGGCTGATATAAAGTCTCCTTGGAGTCTTCTCTTCTCCAAGCTGAACAACCTCAACTCTCTCATCATGTCTTCATAGGAGAGGTGCTCCAACCCTTTGATCATCTTCATGTGCCTCCTCTGTACTCACTCACTCCAACAAGTCCATGTTCTTCTTATGTTGAGGGCCCTCAGAGCTGAATGCAGTATTCCAAGTGAAGTCTCACAAGAGCAGAATATAGGGGGAGAATCAACTCCCTCGACCTGCTGGTCTTGTTTTTTTTTTTTTTGATACAACTCAGGGTACAGTTGGCTTTCTGGGCTGGAAGCACACATTGCCTGATCTTGTTGAACATCTCATCAACCAACACCCTCGAGTCCTTCTCCTCAGGGCTGCTCGCAATCCATTCCCTGCCTAGCCTGTATTTGTGCTTGGGATTGACCAAACCCACATGCAGGATCTTGGTAGAGGTCATTGTTAGACATCAGATATAGTAAAATACCTGAGCCAGCAATAAATATAATCATAGAATAATATAATAGAGTAATTTCATTTCACTTAAAAAAGTATGTTTAGAGTACACTGGGCTTTGACCTGTTACTGGAACACTATTCATTCAGTCCAAAAAACTGCCCTTAATGAGTAGCATGTGTTGACAAGTCTAAATCACTTTCAGTAACAATGCAGCCATTATAGTCATATCAGCTTCTAAACTGGAAGAAATTATGCAGTGGTCTATATTTCAAAACATTCTTGCTCTTTGGTAAACAGTTATTTTGTGTAATTATGACTATTTATATTGACCGAGCTCTGTCATAATTGAAGACTCTTCAGTCTCAACAAATCTCTCTGCAAACCTTCAGAGAGAGCACCAAGTATTCTTGTAGTGATCATCCCCAAAATTTTCTGTGTCCTTTCAAGGGATATGTCTTGCCTTAGTCTTTCAACATGTGTACACAGACAATATTAAAATGGAAAATACTTATCTCATCTGTTATCTTTCACTCCTTTGCTTACCCTGAATCAGTCAAACAATTGATTAGTTCATTATTGAAGTGTAACAACAATAGCAGTTGCAGCACATTTGAATCTGAATTGTAGTAAAATACCTTGCAAAGGTAGAGATTCTTTGTATGTATACTACTTCATAAATGATTCAGCATATTGTTTAGTAGTTTAGAAACAGAGAAAGAGTCATATCTTTTAAAAGCATATGGTTAGTTGCTCATTCCAGGAAGACAAATTCTGTTTTACTGATATGAACTGAAGATCAGCAATGTGGCTTTCATTCAAGCTTCACCAATTGATTGTTATATTTTCTGGAGTTAAACTGCTTGCTATAATTAATGCTGCCCCCAGGTAGTTGTAAGTTTTACAAATAGCATTTACTCAGCATGTCATCATAAGTCTCACTGGTCATGATAGCAACATGGGGTCACATTAATACAGATTAAATGATCTTGAAAAAATTCTTCAGTATTAAAATTATGTCTCCAGCTATTTTCTTTTACAAATGTGTCTATTGTAGAAATAAGAAAAAAAAGGGAACCCCATCAAATGCAAACAATATTTGTCATCTTCCAACTGTCTTGGAATACTGAAGTGTTATTCATACCTACTCTTGCTTTATTTTCTACAGATCAGGCCTCATTTTTCAAGTGCTGTAAATTCATAACAAGAGTGTTTCAGTGCAGTATTTAAAGAGCCTACTAGAGTATACCACATTTAAATGGCTGCTTGCACTGCCAAAATACTTTTTCAACTGTCTTCTTGGTTTCAACAGAACGCACTTCACTATTCTTTCCAGACCATCACATTTAATCTCAGCCATAGGGATATAAAATTAATAATACTAACACTTAATTTACTCTTTTTGCCATACCTGAAACACAAAGATGGGATAAGACATGTTGTTTTCATCACAGTTACCAGCTGAAAATTGAAGAGATAGTGGATATGTCTTTGGAGTTTTTGCGGCCTCTTGGAATAATTGTAGACGTTTGCTCAGGCCAAAGAGAACAACACAGTACGTACCTAATATATATGATATATATCTAGACACAGATGATATCTATGAGGACCTGTCACTATTGAAAGATATAATTTAAGCCATGCCTAAATTTTAGTCCAGAGACAGTTGGCTCTCTCAGAACAGAGAAAGCCCAGGAGTAAGCCAGCATGAGTGTATTTTGCGCAGTCAATGGACCAATTCCCTGGACACTCATTTCTTAATCCTTTTCCTTCATGTTGTATCCACTGCCTTGGAGTTTAAGACTATATTTAGGATACCTGCTAAAAATTAGGAGGTAATTGATACACCAAGTCAGTGACTGAATTAGAATAAGAAATCTGGCCGATATTAAGGAGCTTCAGTTATTTTGCCTAATTGGTAAGAAAATTAGTAACTCTTCTGAAGGGTGAAAGGCTGAAGAATCAGCCTTCTTAAAGTACAAGATGTAGATAATATCTCTTGTTTTCTCTAACAGAAATAAACGGAACTGTGGATGTTTTTCTATGTATGTATGTATATAACAAAATATTAGTATTTTTTCTCCTGCTGGGTAGTGAAAGATAAAATACTTATTACTGAAAGATTCAGACAGAAGACATAGGACAAAATCACCTGCATATCACAGACTAGAGAACAAGTTAATACTGCATATTTAATTTCCAGTCCTCAATACAATGTTTATATAACCTCATTTTTCACCCTAACAGTTTTATCACTGTTGTGTGCTCAAGTGTTTTGCAACAAAAACTTCATAATCTTAGTACTGCTAAACACCACTTCTTTTTAAATTAGCAGCTGCACTTATTAAATAGTTATTTACTTTTATGTAAGTGGTATTTTACACTGTTGATAATCATTGTACACCAGCAAAAAACGGAACGTTAAAACCATAGCAGTCATGTATGCATCATTTCAGTAATGACTCATGGCGTTGTTCTGGTGTTCTGACCTCACTGTGCCTCCCTAGATCAAGTCTGGCATTATGACACTGATATCTTTAACACTAACAGCCCTCTTGAGACCAATTGAGGCAGTTTGAGATGATCTCAGAATTCTCAACGTCCAGGTCCTGAATAGCTTCTGATTCATGAGAAGGATACTTATCACAGTCAAGCACTCACCTCCAAAGTGAACTCTAAGTTTCAGAGGTGGTTAAAAAGTTAAAAAGGCAGGTAGAAGTCAGAAAAGCTTGAGCCTTCTTTGTGTGACACTTGCCCTGGTTAATGTTAGTGAATGGGCCAGTAGAGCAGTCACTCACCAATTCACAATGCTCTGATTTTGTGTTCCTTCCATGAGGATAGGACAGCTTTTGCATCTGTGCTAGTTCAACTTTCAAAAAAAGAAAGAAAAAAAAGCACACAAAAAAAGCAAGAAAACCACAGATGCCGTTTAGGGCACGCCCAGGTTATTCATTGCATTGGTGGAGACACAGAAAGTGAGTTTTTCAACCTTCCTTTTCTACAGCTTAAGGCATTGACCAAAATGAAAGCTGCAGTGTACTTACACTAATAATGAAGACATTAAATTGAATTATAGAAGTTAAAGCAAGGTAACATCTAGAGGGTGTTTTGTTGTGGTTTGTTTTGTTTTGTTTTGTTTTGTTTTTTTTCATTTTCTTCGCAAGCAGATAAAAAGATACAAAGTAAATAGCAGAAGGTTGAAAAAGATTTTGTCTCAGAGCCAGATATTCAGCAGTTTTACAAATTTTATGCTAAATGAAGTGAAAATGGGGCATGGGGGAGAATTCATCAGTAGTCTACTGTAGAATATTCTTAGCTCATAGTCTTTAAAAGTGCAAAGTACATGCCTCTCCAATGGTTAGCTCTCTATACCTTTAAATTATCTTACACAATAATAAACTATAACTCAGTTTTAAGTGCTCCTGTGGGAATGGATGCCTGAGAGTATTACTATGGGTTTTGAAGACTGTGACCTCTTGGCCACCCATTTGAAAGTAATTTGCCTAAGTAATAGCCATAAACTGTTACAATCCAATGAATATTTAATAGTATAAATAAAATTACATGTGTATTGTTATTTTTGACTAGTGATCTATGTCTAGGTCTCCTTGATTCTTGGAAAAAAAAAGTTATATATCCATACTACCACTGATATGCAAGTACATTTTAAAATATAGATACAATAAAAGACTGGTTTAGAAGATGTATGAAGGCAAAGAGTGCGATATACTGAAGAGAAATGTAGGTCTTAGTTCCTCTAAACACCAATGTTTCATAAGCGAGTGCTGTGAGTGTTCTGCAACTGAGTAGTACAGTTGTAGTCATGATCTCTTGCCTCTCCTCAAATAACTTGAGATAGTTAACAGATACATACTAGAGAGAAGTCTTATGGCAGAAGGAGAGCAACAAATGAGATGGCTCCTTATAATCTCTTCAATACCTACTCAGCCAACTGAGAACAAATCCCGTGAATATGCTTATCATATAGGCCGTCATTAATTGAAGGTCCAGTCTTGAAGAGATTATCTCTTGAAGATCAAAGAAAATTAGTGTCCTTTTTAAACCATATTGTTGTTTAGATTAGAATGACTAAGCAAACATCTAATCTGTTGATTTATGGTTTTGATTGTGACAATTAACAGAGACCTTCAAAGAACTGCAGTAATTATTGACTTGTCTCTTCTCACTATGAAATTTCAGTATAATTGACTGAGGTAAGGAATAAAATCACATGTCCATAAGGCTTAAAAAGGTACTTCTGGGATCTGGATGGTGCTCCAAAAGATGTTTGTTTAACAAAACAAAGCCGATTAATGTGATTCTCCAAAATCTGGGTAGATCAGTGTTTTCTAGATGCTTCAAATCAGTTGACTCCCAAGATTTCTCCATAGCACTTCTTCAGTATTTGTTTGCATAAACAGAAGAGGCTTGGGATCTGCTCACACTGGTTACAAACAGAAATAAAAGAGTAGTGATCAAATAGTTGAGCAAATTAGCAAAATTACAATCTTTGTAGCAAATTTTGAGAGAGCAGACTAATAGGATTTCAAGTGCTAAAGCATACTAACAGTGAAATGTTGAACAGCAATGAATGAAACATTCTCTTGCACTGGGGTTCACCACACATGCTGCTATACAGTCATATTACCTCTTCTGTTTAAATCTGTAACACAAAAATGAATGCTCATAATCGTGCAGCAGTTTCTACTTAGCTACTACCATTGTGTGGAATTTTAAAGTGGACATAAACACCAACAAGAGTCAGATACACTTCTTCCTGAATTATTAAGTTCTCAAAAATATGAAAATTGCTGATTTTGAAGAAGTGAAATTAAATATATGTATATTTCTATCATATGTACAATTATCTACTACAGAAAAAGTGCTTAAAAATTACTTTTATTTTGTAAAAGGCAATTTTATTACAAAAAAAAAAAAATTGTTGAATTCTGTTATTCTCTATTATGATAAAGTATTTTCATACGTTAATATTTTCTAAGTTTTTCAAATGAGGGAAATTTTAGCTATTTCTTTGATACATAAACCTGGGAATCCTGTTTAGTGATTTCTATTTAGACAGTATACCTTCAAATACTTCCACTGAAGGGCTTTTCTGACAAGAATTTCAAGCTGAGAGGTCTTAGAAAGTGATTTTGTTGTTTTTAATCAAACATAAAAGTCATCTATATTGTTTTCACTTTTTATGTATAAAGCAGAAAGATATTTTCTGTAAGGGCTGTTATTTGAAATATATAGACAGTTCCTGGAACTAAAATAGTCATGACACGGCATTTAAAAAACAAAATTCATTCCTTCTGGTTTTCATTGATTTTCCATTTTACAAATAAAAGAAAAAAAACAGCAGTGCTTTAATACATTTTCTTTAAAAATATCAAAGAATGACTTCTTTTTTTTATTTGACAGACAGTAATGAAACCGATGTTGACAGATATTGCTACTATGACATGCTTTCTATAGCCATCTCAAGTGAGTGCTGGGGCTAATTATTCACATTAATATAGTTCCAACACAAAAAGCTCAGCATGTGGTAGGATGTGGTAAACGACACTCGACTCGGAAGTCAAAGGTCTGAGACATAAAGTAGGAAGTAGATACCTAAAATCCCTCTTCAAGGAGCGAACAGGACATGGAAAGTCTTTTTAAAAAATTGGTTTATTTCTGCAGGCAATCAGGCTCCACAAAATTTATCCAGGAATTTCCATGATAACAGAGTTTTTGCTTACTACTGTACCTTTGGCTATAGTGATAAACACAAACAAGTCTCAGTATTTCTTCTTTTTTTGCCAGTCAGGAGAAAACAGTTTATCACTCACAACCTATGTACCACTTTTTTACTTTCACACAGCTGTTTAAGCACTGACCTACATATACTTTTCTAAGCTTTCTCACACAACCCAGATCTCCTTTTCTCACATGAAAATATGATTTAGAGTCATGAGCTTTTAAAATTCAAGACTGTTCAAATCCCAAATATTTTGAAAAATAAACTTTTGTACACTTCCTAATTATATTTATTTAGCCCAAAAATGGTGAATTATATTATTCAGAAGTAACTAAAAGCTAAGTCTGTCAGCAGAATGCTTCATATACTATATGAGCTTTGATTGTCAGTACTCAACACAAGCCTCTGCGGAACAGAAAATATGGTCCAGCTGACATATGTTGGAACATCTATGTTCTCTCAGAACACGCTTATTAGACATACTCTCATAACCTCTTTTTAGACAGCTCTGGGACTCACAACATGAAAGGAACATCAAACTGTTGGAGCAAGTTCAAAGGAGGGCCATGAAGAATATCAGAGGGCTGAAGTATGTCTCCTATGAAGACAGGATGAGAGAGTTGAGGTTGTTCAGCCAGGAGAGGAGAAGCTCCAGAGAGACCTGATAGCAGCCTTCCAGTACCTTGAAGGGGGTCTACAAGAAAGCTGAAAACTGGAGAGGGATTTTCTACAAGGCCACATAGTGACAGGACAAGGGATAATGGCTTCAAACCGAAAGAGGGCAGATTTAGACTAGACTATAAGGAAGAAATTCTGTACCATGAGGGTGATGAGGCACTGGAACAGGCTGCCCAAAGAAGCTGTGAATGTCCCATTCCTGGAAGTGTTCAAGGTGGGCTGGATGAGGCTTTTAGCAACCTGGTCTAGGGGAAAGTGAACCTGCCCATGGCAGGCAGTTGATACTACATGATCTTTAAGATCCCTTCGAACCCAGACCGTTCTATGATTCTGTTTAACTAGTGATTCACAACACTAACTTCTAAAATATTTTTTCTTTTACAAAACATGTAGTCCATCTGTGACCTAAAATTAGCTGGGAATGTTAAATCGGTTTCTCAAGTACATGACATTGTCACATGTGTCTGAGGACCTTCCTTAATAAAATAAACAAACAAACAAAAAACATACAAAAATCCCCAACTGCTGTTACATATTAGTTCCATTAGTTGACTAGGATTTTATTGTCGAAATGGACAAACAACTGAAAGATCTCCAGATCTCCTTTTCCTGTTGTTGATGTTTTCCAGAGCTGAGACCATTCTCCTCTAGTCTCTCTCCAGTTCATCCCCATCTTTTTCTACTGACTTCCTCTTTACTGTCTTCTTCTTTTCTGCAAATTGGAGAGAAACAGCTGTTTCAGTGTGTTAAACATGAAGCATTTTAGATTTCTTACCATGGGATGAAATGTAATTTGCTTGGAAAATATTTTCTACACTCTTCAACTCAGATGTCCATGGTACGTTGAGGCTATATAAAGTTAGCTGAGATAAATTCCACCTGATGTTCCAGCTGAAGTCATACTAGTATTCTACAGGACCAATGGATGACATTGCAAGCCATACATACCAGTCTTATGTTTACTTAACTCCCTACAAGATCTTGAGTAGCAGGACATTCCTGACTTCAGTTCAACATGAGATACATCAGAAATCTTACTTTCTTTCAGAAACTTCTATTTTTTGTTTGGACTCTATTTGTATAGGTAATGATTTCTGCCTAAGATAATACCTCAACCTGTTCCTAATAAATGTGTTATATTTATTCAGGCAATAAGACATGTAAAGGTGATCCAAGAAAAAATGATGAAAAATATGTAACCATTTGTCTGAAAACTGAGTTAAAAAAAAAAAAAAGATTAAAAATAATATTTGGAGTGGAACCTAAGTGGATTTTTATGCGCCTGTTAACAAAAATAATGAAAAATCATGAAAGCACTGGACAAGGTGTCTTCTAGATGTTTCACAAAGTTTAGGTGGCCATTGATTTTTTCAAAAGTATCTAAATACTGCTTTAGAAATTGGATCTGGAGTTATAGAATCTATCTAATCCTCACATTTCAGGTGGAAATCTATACATTTCTAGTGGAAGATGTTTGCCAATTTGAAATTCAGTAATGAATCCCAGATATTGTCAGTAAGCAGCTTATGGTGAATTTTAGCTATGAATCCCCCTCTACAATTAAGGTAAAGCTTTTTGTACCTAACACTAAGAACAGATTTATCTTCTTTATTTAAATACAATAGAACATAGTTGTTTAAATAATCCATGACATTTAGAACCACCTATGATGAAACATTGTTTTCTAACATTCATGTGTTATTATGCAGAATTTAAGGTACAACTGCAATGCAATCAGGTCATAAAGTGAGGTGTATTGTAAAAAATTCCCAAGCAGCTATCCTGCAAAAATACATTTCTATTTTACAGCAGACACATAACCTTAGTTTTCTCCTTATCACAAAAGTTCTAAAGCACTAAGGTTCAGTAGGCTTTTTGAACAACGCTGTAATGCTATGCAATACTATAAAAAAAATTACATAATTTTAAAAAAAATCACTTATTTTAATTCTTTGTTAGAATTTGTATCTCAGCTTTATCAGACAATTTCGCACAGTTGCACTCTGATGTTACTTATATAGCCATAGAATTCCAGCATTTATTTTTAACATGAAGTATCTTCTCTACTATGGTAGGCATGCTGGGGATCAAAACAGTTTTACCATCATCTTCTCTTACACCTTCACTTCTTCCCAGGTATATTTCCAATGAAAAGAGCTTAATTTTTTTCTGGTTTAGATTTAGTCCAGAAGCTATGGCTTTCTCTAGGACTGCCTGGAGTCTCTGGTCATTCTTTTACTGTCACTTTTCAGACCAAAACATCATCTCTGCAGAAAGTACCTGTCTCTGTGCAATAAAATAGATCATTTGCATTTTCAAGTGATACTCAACAAGTGCTGGATATCATACAGCAGTAAGAGGAAACAGTACTTTACAAAAAACTACACATTGTACATAAACATGAGCTCTAATTTTCTAAGATCATATGCCAGGACCTGGATGCTGAATCAAATTTAAAAATACCTAGCATCAGCCATCTCTCAAAAAATGTTTCTTTTTCTATCTAAATGAAAAAGTTCATTTTCTATGTATTTGCTTCTTTGAGCCTGTCTATAACCTAATTAACTTATGTTCTTCATCTCTTCGTGAGTTTGCATTTTCCTTATGGTTAAATAACAAAAAAATATTATGAAGTATTTATACTTTACCTCTTCAAGCTCTGTATCAAAACAAAACATCCTTTTTAAACTCTACTTCAATGTGTGCCAAATTTTCCAGAATCTTAATCATAGAATCATAAAATTATTTTGGTTGGAAAACACTTTCAGGTTCATTGAGTCTAACGCTGTAGTTCCCCAGATCCTTCTTCGTGCCCTTCTTGTAAATAGGGCTCAATCTAGCCATCTTCCAGTCAACTGGGACCTCCCCAATTAGCCAGGATTGCTGATAGATAATGGAAAGTGGCTTAGCGATCACCTCCACCACCTCCCTCAGCACCCTTTGATGTATGCCATCTGGCCCTATAGACCTGTGGGTGTCCAAGTGATGTAGCAGGTCACTGACCATTTTCCCTTAGATTATTTGGGCTTGATTCTGCTCCCCATCCCTGTCTTCTGGTTCAGGGGGGCTGGGTACCTGGACCACAGCTGATCTGACTATTAAAGTCTGAGGCAAAGAAGGCATTATGTATCTCAAGCCTTTTCCTCATCTTCTGTCACTATGTTTCCCCCCCGGCATCCATCAGGGGATGGAGATTCTCCTTAGCCGTCCTCTTGTTGCTGAGATATGTATAAAAACATTTCTGGTTGTCTTTTAAAGCACTAGCTAGGCTCAGCTCTAGTTGGGCTTTGGCCCTTCTAATTGTCTTCCTTCTTAACTTCATGGCATTTTTGTATTCCTCTTGAGTAGCCTGCCCCTCCTTCCAAAGGTTATAAATTCTCTTTTTATTCCTAAATTCCAGCCGCAGTTGTCTATTCAGCCAGGTCAGCCTTCTTCCCCAACGGCTCACCTTCTGGCACATGGGGACAGGCTGCTCCTGTGTCTCTAAGATTGCCTTCTTGAAGAGAGAACAACCTTCCTGGATTTCTTTGTCCTTCAGGACTACCTCCCAAGGGACTCTGCCAACCAGCCTTCTAAACCGGTCAAAGTCTGCCCTTCGGAAATTCAAAGCAGCAGATCTGCTGACCACCCTTCTAACTTCGCCAAGAACAGGAAACTCAATAATTTCATGATCACTATGCCTTGGGCAACCAACATGTTGCCCATGAGTCCTTCTCTATTTACAAACAACAGATTCAGTGGGGTGCCTTCCTTAATAGGCTCATTAACCAGCGGTGTCAGGAAGTTGTCTTCCATATACTCCAGGAGCCTCCTAGGCTGCTTCCTTCCTGCTGTGTTGTATTTCCAGTAGACATCTGGTAGGTTGAAGTCCCCCATAAGAACAAAGGCTAGCAATCATGAGACTTCTCCCAGCTGCCTGCAAAATATTTCACCTGCCTCTTCCTCCTGATTGGGTGGTCTGTAACAGACCCCCACCAGGATGATTGTCTTGTTGCCCCTCCCCTTGAGTCTCACCCATGGACACTCACCCTTATTATCACTCTCATCAACCTCCAGACAATCAAAACACTCCCTAACATACATGGCTACCCCACTTCCTCTCCTTC
The DNA here is from genome assembly GCF_036013475.1 of Columba livia. NCBI lineage: Eukaryota > Metazoa > Chordata > Aves > Columbiformes > Columbidae > Columba > Columba livia. The sequence goes on along the minus strand of NC_088602.1, from coordinate 41,347,477 downwards.
CTTGCCTATCTCTTCTAAAGAGTTTATCGCCATCCATTGCAGCACTCCAGTTATGAGAGTCATCGCACCATGTTTCTGTGATGGCAACTGTATCATAGCTTTTCCGCCTCACAACGGCTTCCAGCTCCTCCTGTTTATTACCCATGCTGTGTGCATTCATAAAGATGAACTTCAACTTGGCTATTGATCCCATCACCTTTTTCTGGTGAAAAGCCCTAATTCCTTTGTTGCCATTCCCAAGTGCTTCAATGGTTTCTAACACATCAGTAACCCTTGTGTTTCTCCTACCACGTCTCTCCATCTCCTGCCTCCACTGGGATGGGAGACCCAAGGACATTTCTAGCCACTCCCCTCAAATGCTAGTATGTTGTCCTTGGGTATGCTTCCATCACACCTGGTTTCCTTTCCTTCCCCCTTCAAATCTAGTTTAAAGCCTTCTCAATGAGCCCTGCTAACTCCTACCCCAGGATCCTTTTCTCCTTTTGAGACAGGTATGTTGTATTTGTTGCTAGCAGGCCAGGTGCCGTGTAGGCTGACCCATGATCAAAAAACCAAAAATTCTGCCAGTGACACCAGTCCCACAGCCAGGTATTGATCTGGTGGGTCTTCCTGCATGTTTTGTCATCATACCCTGCAACTGTGGGGACAGAAGAGAACACTACTTGTTCTCCTGATCCCTTGAACAGTCATCCTAAGGCCTTGAAGTCTCTCTTAATTGCCTTGAGTTTCCCCTTTTCAGTTTCATCACTGACTACCTGAAAAATTATCAGGGGATAATAGTCTGAGGGCCTAACCAGGACAGGAAGTTTTCTGTTTACGTCTTTAACCCTGGCCCCAGGGAGGCAGCAGACTTCCCTAAGAAGTGGGTCTGACCTGCATATAAGGCCTTCTGTTCCCATTAGAAGGGAATTTCCTATGACTACAAGCCACCTCTTTATCTTTGTGGGAGCTATTTTGATGGGGGGTGCAGGGTGAATTCTCCTCTGCAGCACCTCCAACTTAGTTGAACCACCTTCCTCAATGTTGTTGTTTGGTTCCACTTGCAAGGCCTCATACCTGTTTTGCAAGGGAACCTGGGAAGCTGGGGTGCTCACAGCAGGAGGCCAGAGCTTGATCCTAGAACAATCTGTGCTGTCTGCATATACAGTAGGGGTTTTTTTGTTGTGGTTTTTGTTTTGGTTTGATTTTTTTACATTAAAGTCAAGTGAGAGATCGAGTATAACTTAATTATTTGTGGCATAGTTGCTGGTAGGAATTTAAAAATGCAACTTCCATATATTTGTACATATATTTTTCTGACATATTTATGTTTGTAGACAAAATAATCACTTTAAGACACAAATAATCATCCTGGCTCCTATTTTTTTTTTCCTATTCATCTCCTTAACAGCACTAATGTCTGTATTTCTGGCACTGCAGTGTCTTTTGTATCAATTTAAATTAGTACAGTTTTCAATGCTTTTCAGCCATTACTTCATTGTTATAACATCTTATGGATAATTCTTCTGAACCAATGATACTTAATCCACTTCTTCAATAATGCACTTTCTCTTCTGATACTTACAATTTGTTATACTCATGATCAGTTCCTCTGTCTTTTCCCAAATGTTAAATGTTGGCTTGGTCATCTGTCATGCAGAGTTTTGAATGGACTCCAGCTTTGAATTTCCCATATCTTTGTTTCAATATCATTCAGTGTAGTATATTCTCCAACAGTTAAAGAATCCTGTCCATTCTCCATTACATTCAGTCTTGATTTGGTAATTTCCTTTGCTTAACAAGTTATTTTTATTTTGCCATCTCCAGTTTGTTTTCATCCAGCTTATTTAATGTTTGTTTGTTTGTTTGTTTAATTATTATTATTTTTCTTTTCATCTCTATTTTATAATAGTGAATTCCAGTTCCCCAAATTGCAAGATGAGATCTCATCCATAGATGCATTAAAAATTTCTCTCTTCTTTTATTTTAATAAACTCTATTAAAAGCATCTTTCCATCTGTTTTATATGAAGTGCTGTACTTCTCATTTCTGTAATAGTTATATAGTTAGCCTCCTCTGCTTGAATTAACTGAGCAGTATTAAAATCAGGTAATGCTTCAGAAATAGCTGTTTTAGAAATAAGACTGACTCTAAATGTCTACTTTTCTGTGGTCACCCATTTATTACACATTTCAAGTGAAGTTTTAATCTTTCACATTTCCAAATGCTTTCAAGTCTAATGAATTTTTTCATTATTCCAGTCTTCTTTTGCATTGCTCAATAATCATTGAAAAGTGAAATATCTAAGAATGGTGGGGTCACACCAGATTTCTAACTGATCAGCATTGTAAAGCATGAGCCATTGCATCTTATAACATTCAGTGACAGCTAATTCAAGAAACAAAATTCTTCCATGGCATCCTAGTTTAGGCACATATTTTATCAAATACCTCACCAAAATTTTAGATATTTTGCCTCATGGAGGCAATTAAGTTTATCTAACATAAAGTCCTCTATTGAGTCAAGGGAGAGACTCCTTTAAAGAAGGAATGCAGGAAGACATACACTTTATCCAGATAGAGTGCTTGCCTTTTTTCACTGAATGTATAAGGAAACTTCAAATTAGTTCTTTCAAAAAGAAACTCAGTTAGTTATGTCAAGTATCTAGCTCTTTTTACTAGAGGAAAATCATAGAAAAATAGTATCTAAAGCTTCTTGTAACTCAGTCCATCTAAATCTCTTCACTAAAAGAGTGGAGAAAAGCTCCTTTTGCCTAGTAATCTACTAGTTGGAGCATTCAATCAAAGAGGTTGTTGTGAGGACACTTAGTCATTTCCATCAAGGCAAAGGTGAGTTGCAACCACAATTGTGTGGAGTATTCCTTTTCTTTTCTCTAGTTGGCTTCAGGTCACTGCAAGCACCAGAAGACCAACCAACCAGAGGAGAGAGCCTGATTAATAGCAGATACAGCTGAGTATAAGGAAGACTGATGGTTCATATTTCCCCTCAGAAACCCCTTTTATTTTTTTTTTAAGGGCCATCTAACTGCAGTTTGAAATTGAATTTTACAATTGGACAAAAATTGCCCATCTCAGCAGAAAACACATCTCAAGCATGTGTTGACAAACAACATTAAGCATATAAGGCATTTTCAGAATAATGAAAACTAGATACTCAATTAGATGTCTAATGAATTAAACTACTTACTATATTAAGCAGTCCTCTAAGATAGGTGGACTAGGTTTCTCCTTGTATTTTAAGTGGCTTTTAGGAACATTGGATTCTATGTCTACCACTGTCTGCAGGTAAATACTCCACTTTAATTTCTTTTCTTGGCCTTGAAAATTTCCTATAATGACAAGTTCCACACACCTTATAAGAAAGTATTTCTTTCATCATTTTTGAATATGCTATGTTTAATTTTATTAAATGTCTTCATTGTTTCTGTGTTCCAAGATAGACATCATATTTTTATAACTTTGATATTCATTAATTTAATCTCTCTTTAAATGAGAATTTTTCCATTATTATGATCATTCTTACAGTGTTGCAGTACATTTAATGAATATTGTACTCTCCAGTCTCCACTAATGTGATATACGTTATGAGAGTCACAGCACAGCTTTGATATAAGAGTAGTTTACTATTATTCCTCTGCACACTGTATACAAGTCTATAGCACTAGAATTAACATAAGTAATTTCTTAATCTAAAGCTTTATTTTTTCATAAGATGTCTATATGTCTACATAAAGACATATGGTTACATGTACATAGCTCTACATTGCTGAACAAAAGAGAACCAGAGCCAAAAACTTGGTCCTCGTGCTAAGTGCCACATAGTAATTTGTGTCCACAGTGCTTAAGAATGATACACTTTAGATATTTTTTTTTTTAATAAACTAGTTAAAAAGCCTGAAAACGAAAGTCACAGATGCATGTAACTATAAAGCATCATGGGCAATCAGTGTACAGAGATTTTTTTGCACTCTCTTGTTTACAATGCAATTATATCCAGATCGATCAAAATCCATATCTAAAGAGTGCCACCCATTTTTGAGTAATCCTAACTCAATCCTAGCTGGAGTGAGTCTTGCTGGAACATTGCTTAGAGTGACTCAAACAGAGTACATGATAATGTCACATAAAAACATTTATCTGGCATAGTGGATTCTGCTATTATTTAAAAGCTGGGAGAAGTGTCACAAATCTCCCTTGCTCTGATCTGTCCTGTTCTTATTTTCTCAGAACCAATAGAGGTCAATTTATCCTGAGTAATTTTAATTGGCCCATATTTAGTTTGAAAATAATTTTAAGACTTGTAGGAACATTGCCTTCAAAAAATTGTCCTTTGCTCCAGACACCTGTTTACCAAGTGTCAATAAATTTATATAGAAAATATCTAGTCAAGATAAAATCACACAGTTTCTCACTCAAATATTAATATAGAAACTGATAAGAATTAATAATCTTTTTTTTTCTGCCAACCAACCAATCAACCAACCAACTTAAACATTCTCTTCACTTAGAAAGACCTGGAAATGGTGCAGGGGCTAACTGTATTGTCTCACTTTTATTCAGTAGTGTGACATCTGCTACATTTGAATGTCTGCAAGTCATAACACTTTCTACCACTTCTGCATAATGTTTTTGGAACAATATGAAGCATCATTAGTGTATTTCAGTTTCCAACATTATTGTCTCATGTTGCTTTATTACCATAATAAACTTGTGAATCATAGTAACTAACACAGTAGGGCTCCCATAGTGAATTCATTTTCATAACCTCTTTTGTTATCCTAAATGTGATCCAGAAAACTGTAAAGTCAGCAGTTCTATACAGCTTATTAATAAAGCACATTACAGGGATGCATTAAAACCTTAACAGCTGTATTATAATGAAACATTCTCCTTATAATTACAATTATGCTAACACTTAATAATAATTGGACCTCTGTGTCTGTAGCTCATTTGCTCAATAGGAGATTGGGTCTTGTCAGAAGTAGCCATTCCCTCAGCAGGTGACCTGGTTGCAAACATAACAGGGTTTAAACAGGGCATGAAGTTAGTAATGGCATGAAAAGGGCAGATCTGCAGGTGGGGTTACCATCTGTGAGGAGGAAAATGTGAAATAATGAGATATATGGGCTTCTCTCTTTGTGGAGATCAGCTATCCAAGGGTGAAAAGAGGAGAAACAAAGATAATGGATGCGAGAGGGAACAAGGTAGGCAGGTGAAGAAATACCCTGATGTGCAATGCACAGCTTGCTACCATTAACAATATGTAGGACTACAATGTCAAGAGTAAACAACTAGTTATGTATATCCAAATAATGCTACCAACTTTTCTTCTGAAGTAGAAAATGAATTTGAAAAGACTGGGAGTTTGTTGTTGAACCCCAACTTCCTCTTCAAGGGTGGCAGCAGGGATCTTGGAGGTAGACTATTGTGCATTACAGCTTCTTAGTCTCCAACAAAAAAGACACTGATACACTTTTATCTTAATCAAGAAACAGCAGCAGGAGTCAGTCTGCAGAGCTATTCTTACAACACTGGGCATGTAGCTGTGTAGTCTGGAAACTCTTATGTCCCTATGGTAGTAGCAGGTTCTTCACAAGCAGCCAGCATTTCTCCAGTATGAAAAGAAGTGCTTTTCATCCAAGGATTTAAAAGAGTAGAGACAACTGAAGTTTTTATGCCACATCATTACCACCCCTACCAAATCACCAGAAGCAGAGGTAGCACATTATGAGATGAAGTCACAGTTCCTATTGCTGTACCAGCCATTATGTATATCAAGGGTGCATTTGCTTTTGGACTCATGGTGGAAACATGAAGAAGATTCCTGTTTCCCATAGGAGAATCTTTACATGGGATTATTCTTTCCCCAGTGTTAGAAATAGGCTTATTGTGTCTCTATTGTGAGGCTTATTGTGTTCTTACTGTATAGAAACAGACACATTGTGAACTCTTTTAGCCAATGTGTGGAAATAGTGACTTCACAAGCATATCCTCTTGCACTGTATTCTAAAATGACTGACCATTCAAGGAAGGCCTTTCATATATTGTGGAAGATTGACTGAGAATCACTGGAGCATTATCAACTACTGGTCTCTGGCTAATGGGGGAAAAAAATGTTCCTTCCGTGGTCATTCTCCAAGGTACGGTAAGTGTGGACTGGTGGATTCATATCCTCTCATTGTGAGTATGTGGCATGGGAAGATGAACCTATCTCAAAGCAGAATATATCTTTTGCAGAATCTTTCATTGCAGTTAATGACTTATTGTCAAGAGAAGGTAGAATTCAGTTCAGCCTGAAGCACTGGTGAATCTTTGATTCACGAAAGCAGGGAAAGCTAACAGTTTGCCTATAATTCTCAGTTGCTTTAATAAAAAGTAGAAATAATTAAGAAGACATTTTATGCTCCTAACTTAAAGTTTTTCCTAATGATTTTTCTTGGAAAAATATAAAAGGATGTAACCAGAGTGTTTGTGGGTTGTGAAAGATCTAAAATAGCATGAGGAAGTAACAAAGGAGCTCAGAAGGTTGGAAGCACTTACTTTGAAGCATGCAGAGGCTGGGTCACCAGAACAACATCAAGCATACAACCTGAGTTCATGATTTAGCACCAGAGATGCAGAAACAAGAGTAGTCATCCACTTTGGCTTATCTATCTTTCCTCAGATAGGAAAAAAAGCTGCTTTGGAGGTATTTAGCTGTCTTCTTGGCGAGGTTTATACAACTAGCTTAACCTAATGTTTACCTTTCAAGGAGTATGTGAAATTAATCCCACTCCAGGAAAATTATTGACAGATTATATAAAAATTAATCTATAGAAGAAGGAAAATGCATGAAAAGTGTCCTTCAGATACCAAAAGGAGAGAAATGGAACCATACAGACCCAGCATTGATTCTTATGTCAACCTTCCAATGAGATGCTGAATTAAACAATCTGTATATTCTAATGCCAGTTGGCCCAAAATTGGTGCCATAGTGCTCCAAGTGCATACATTTCTAGTGGAATATTCAGAGCTATGGATATCTAGTGTCTTTATTTAGTGAAGAGACTTAGGCACCTTTAAAAGACAAATCTGTACTCCTACGTGGTGTTCACACCTAGAACTAGAGTTGTGAAGACACAGTTGATGATCCCTCAGAATTACTCTTAGATGCTGTTCAGTTAAGCCCACAGTATGCCTTTCTTAGGATATATGAATATCAAGATTTAAAAAAACATGCTGGTGATGTGTTTCTTTGATGGAACTTTTGAATCCATAAAAAATCACTGTCAAGTATTTTAATTTTTGTGAGAGGTGGAGGTAGCATAAGTGTCACACACCCATGTTGCTTTTGGTAGAAAATATTTCTAAGGACAGATTAGATGTGACAATCAGTATAATGCGAAGATTTGAGTAAATCAGTGTAATTTAGATAGAATGAATGTTCATTGTCCTTTTGTTTGCTTATAGGGAAATAACCTAGAAAAAACATTTTCAACTGTTCTCTGGAAAGAGGTATCTACACTTCCTTAACACAAATGGAATGAGAGCATAAGGTATCTCTTATGGAGAAGTGAATAATGAGGTTTTTTTTCAAAGAAAAAAAATTCAAAATGTGGTGCCTCTAAAAAATATGAATGTAATTGTTTTTTTAATTTCTTATTTCTTATCAATTTGATCTTCATTTTATTATTTACATTCTTAACCCATCAGAGACATTTGTATAAAAACAATAGACTGATTTGAGATATTCCTCTACCATGTAGTATCTGTCTTCACAAATTCTCCCACCTACTTCTGTGAAGTGTGTCATATCATAATTTACTGTTTCACCTGATTTAGGAAGACAGTTAAAACAAAACAAAACAAAACAAAACCCTCCATATTGTATTAGAATAAGATATTATTTTCAAAAGACATCAGAAAGCACAATAACAAATGCACATTAGTAGAGCATACAAATAAGTATATTTTTAAATTTATCAGTAAAATTATTTTTATAACCTGTAGGATAATGTACACATGACATTGTAGAATTATAGAATATCTCCAGTTGGAAAGCACCCATAAGGATCATCAAGTCCAACTCCCTGCTTCTCGCAGGACTACTTAAAACTAAGCCATATGACTAAGATGCTTCTTGAACTCTGACAAGCTTGGTGCAATGATCACTTCTTGGGGGAGGCTGTTCCAGTGACCAGTCACCCTACCAGTGAAGAGCCCTTTCCTAATGTCCAATGTGAACTTCCCCTAATACAGCTTCTTTTCATTTCCTTGTGTCCTGTCAGTGATCTCCACAGAGAGGAGATCAGCACCTCTCCCTCTGCCCTCCTTGAGGAAGTTGTAGATTATGATGAGGTCACCCCTCAGCCTTCTCTTCTCCAAGCTGAACAAGCCAAATGACCTCAGCCACTTCTAATAAATCTTGCTCTCAAGGCCCTTCACCATCTTGGTCACGCTCCTCTGGACACCCACTAATAGTCTGATGTCCTTATATTGAGGTATTCAAGATTGCACACATCACTCAAGGTGTAGCTGCACCAGCACAGTGTAGAGAGGAACAATCACCTCCTTTGACCAGCTGGCAATGCTGTGCTTGATGCACCCCAGGGCACACTGTTGACTCATATTCAACTTACCATTAACTCAGCCCCCCAGATCTCTTTCTGTGGGGCTGTACTCCCGAGCACTACCCTGTCCCAGGTGGAGAATCTGGCGCTTGCTCTTGTTAAATTTCATATACGTGGTGATTGCCCAGTTTTCTCTGTAAGGCCTCACTAACCTCAAGGGAGTCCACAGCACTTCCTGATTTAGTATCACCAGCAAACTTACTCAATATACATTCAATTCCTGCATGCAGATCACTTTTAAAACATTGAAGAACATTGACCCTAAAACTGAACCCTGGGGAACTCCATTGGTGGCTGCCCACCAGCCTGATGTAACCACATTTACCATAACACTTTGAGCTTGACCTGTCAGCCAATTGCTCACCCAACGTATCATGGATTTGCGTAGCTGTCTGCTGGGCATTTTGTCCAGAAGGACATTGTGAGAGACAGTAGATGTGAGACACATTGATTCATACAACATTGAAATATACTATTGGAATATATGTTCCAAATTTTCTTCGTCTTGGGAATTTTCACTAACGAATTAGTGAATTATGGGAATAGATTTGAGTAGGATTACGTGAGATCTTACTTGCTATGATTAAATTTAGTCTAGAGAGGAAATAATGCTGTCATACAAATGCCTTCCATTTGATTGTAGTAATTTATCTTTGGGTTTGAATGATTAAGCCTGATTTACCAAAGCTGTAAGCAAATCATCTTCTTTTGATTTTCAGGTATTAGGGAAAAGTACTTGCAGATTTGTATTATACTATATGGGTTTATTTATGGATTTATGGATATTACAATATCTAAATATATCTCTAAGTTTTTTAGATTTAGACTAGCTTTCTTTATATAAAGCCTTCTCTGAAATGTGCCAGTGTTTAGTTTTAGTTGTTCACTCAGATTTAGCATTCAAGAAAACTTTTTCTTACTAGCTAGATTGCTTCACTTAGGATATTGTAACTCCATAGCAGAACTTTCAATATTACTGCATCATTGTTCATACATTATTATTGATTATACGATTTAAGGTCAGTATATGGCCCTTATGTTTTAAATCTGCAAAATACATTGCCAAACATTTCACCGTTATGATTCATATTTCTGCAGTAGGGTCAACTCTTCTCTAGTACTTGAGTCCATAAAAACTCAATATATTTTTATCCAGAATTGGTAATGGGTCTCCTCCCATTATTATCCCAATAAATAGATTCTAGAATATTTTATAGCTGAAAACATCTGTCACTAAATCCTAGAAGGTTTCCTTCAACATTTAATCATCTCTTCATGACAGATAAATTTATTAAAAAGCAAAAAAAAGTAATACAAGGAAACGAGTTTATACATTCCTCAGCTTAACTTTATTATTGAAAATCAAAACATTCTAGGGAAATCATTTGCCAAATTCTACTGAATTTCAGATTAAACCATCCCACTACTTAAAGCTCTTTGCAAGAACTGATGTGTCCTCAGTGTTCTCACATTGCATAGAAACTTCACCTAGAGTCATCCAAACAACTTCTGTTTATCTTTTGGAATAATACATTACTCAGTACACATAAAGACATGAATCTGTGGCAGGGTAAAGCAGTAGTATTTTGAATGTCTACATCACTAAATATGCTATAAATACTTCTTCTATCTCTTGCTATTTATTTTTTTCTTCCTTTTTTTTTTTTTTTTTCTACAAATTAATTCTTAAAGAATATCTGTGTTCTTTCAATATCACTAGAGATAATGTTGGGTTTTTTTCTTAGCAACTGTTGAAGAGATGGCACTCATTTGTTTCCTCCTTTCAAAGTTTGGAAGGAAAGTTGAGTAATTCACATGAGCTAATTTTGTATATGAATATACATATTTTAAATTCAAGCAGCATATTACAGCTACGTTTCTGGAATACGTACTTTAATATTGGTTTCTTGTACTGTACAGAAACTGTCACCATACAAGACAAAGGAATAAGGAAAATCTGTAAAGCAGTATGTAAAGAGATACAATTTTCTTCCATATATCTTATAAAAGCAAATAAAATGTGATCCATAGAACTAAATTTTGGTCAAAAAGAGACCACCAATGCTGGTGTGGCTCACATGAAAGATGAACTAAAAGTAATCAACATTCTTTGTTAAATAGTTTCTAGTCAGGAATATTTTATTACAGTTTGGAGACATTATAGTGCTTACAAATTACAGACTTTCAATAATAATATCTTTCCTATATGAATTTCTATCACAATTATAGTGAATTTAAATTGAAGATTCATTTGCAATATCAGAAAGTCAAATTTTACAATATAGTTTATCACTGTAATGATTCCTAACTTGCTCATAATTTCTAAATAGTAAAATTACATTATGTTATTATTAGCAATAATATATCAGTATATCAGAATTATTTTAAGAACACTTATGTAATGTTCACTTTCATTAATTCTCTCTTAAAATAGTGTCTTTTACAGGGAACATGACTCTGTAAAAGAAATACTATTTGATTGGTCAAGAGTTCTTTATAAAATATTTCTAACTTTCCAATCTACAAACTGTAACATATTCAAAAGACTTCAACTAAATATATTTAACCATGCAACATTGCAATGATGTTACTTATACACATTTTGCAAAATATTCTGGAAAATATTATAGAAAGTTGAGGTATGAGAAACACATTAAGAACATCCTAGAATGTAAACAAAAAATATTGAGATTTCATAATTATAGATATTATCTCTTTAATTATTCAAGATTTTCTGCACATTGACTGAAAATAGAAACACCAAAATTTGATAGTTTTTTTGATCATTTAACAAAAAAATGCCTATTTTTCAAGCTTCACAAGTTTCTCTTAAAATTCAGTAGAAGCATAGGTAAACTCATAATAGCATTACATGATATGAATATATTATAACTATTATATTAACAGCCACCCTTGATTCAAAATTGAGGTTTTCCACTTCAGTGAGAGTATGAATCCCAATAAAATATGCATACTTAAGCATGTAAGACCTAAAGAGCAATTTAACTTTATTACAACGCAGTTACTTAGTCTCTTACTTTTCTGTGTTATATATGTGTTCAAGAGACTTCAGAAATCAATATTTGAGTGGATTTACTGTTGTAACAGATGATCAGGTTAATAGCAATTTTGTTTGGAATATGCTTTTTAAATTTGCTTGTCTGACTCACGGTACACTGTTCTCACAACTTCTGATTTTTAATATTTTATAGTAAAAAAAGAAACTTGTATCAAAAAGTAAATACATATAGTTTGTTATTTATAGAAGTTTCATATTAATTCTTCAATTTAATCAACGAGTATTAAAACTGGAAGTGGCAAGACAAGTTCACAATTCTTTCTCCTTCCAAAACACAAACAGTAAATCAGAACCACGCATAATTTCTGCTGTTATATATTGTAAAGGTTATGTTTATACTATGAGCTGTGAATTAGATTAATGAGTTTTCTCAGCACCATAAACCTCCACCAAAACAGGAACTAAATTGCAATAAATCACTATTTATGTTTACATATTTATGGGACAGCAAAGATTTAGAGTTCCTCTATAGGGAAAACTACCCCAATAGAAGAAGAAAAAAATTACAGCTTCTGTATTGTAAGGTGCATGAACAGGGGCAAAAGCATGAACATTGTTTTCACTTCACTATAATAATTTCAGTAATTTATTAAAAGCAGTTGCTAAAGCAAATCTTTTTGCCAATGCTTCAGCCAAAATGACAATACATCAACCCAATGTTTTCTCCTGTTGTGCTTCTGAAGATCAAAACTATTAAATTATACATATTTTTAAATTATTCTTCAAATAAATATATGAGGTTTTATCAAAAAACTATTAGTACTGATACAAGCAAGCTGTATTCTTTATATACTGTGTGCATTAAAAAGTCCTTACATAAGCTTGAAAAGTATTATTTACTTCTGGAAATTTACATTGGTGATTTTAGATTACTGTGGCCATAATTTCTAAATGCATTTCTCATAGAAAAGTACTGTATTTTCTGCATTTTCTTTTATCAAACACCCATAAAATTTTCTATTATTTGTCCAAAAGAACAATCTTATTAAGCCCTTTTTAATTTTTGAAGAGTTTTTTTGTCCTGATTTTTTTTTTGATATCTGGTCTTAAGAAAATAAAACCTTATGTATTTTCATGGGAATCTTATGTAAATGCACTTACTTTCTAATGCCTAAAGTAATATTTTCTGTTTATGAAGAAACACCTGAAATTACAATAAGAATGTTTTGTGGAGCTACTATTTATTTCTTCCAACAACTTCAAACAGAGGAGCAGTGCAGTGTTCACTCCCCTGCCCAGGTGTAAATGCTAGTGCCAGCAATTAAAGGTAGCTAACAGACACGACTTTAACATAAACACTTGCAGAAAAGTTTTCAAAACAGCAAAGAAGAGGGACATTATTATCACACCATGCAATGTTAAACTGTAGATTTTTATAGAACCTAGCAGATGGCAAAAACTTATATGAAATACAAAAGTCATCAGATAAGTTCAAAAAAGAATGTATGAATATGAAGCTTTGTTAATGGAAGTGATATTTTGTGCTTCCTACACTGTAGCTTCATGTTCCAACACTCTTCTCTAAAGCATCTATTATTTGCTATCAACAGACATGAAACTGCATGGTCCTTAATTTAAATTGTACAGTTTTTAACCATTAAATGGTTCTTCTGGTTCTTACTTTACATACTCATGCAATTGCAGTCTTGCCTTCATTCACCAACTTGCAGGAACCTGCTGCCACCTCAACTGAGAAACAGTAAAATGGAGGTAGTTACTGAGTATTTTATATAAGAAGGAAAGTGTATGCACCATCTTTCCTAAAAATAAAATTACTCATTTTAAATTGAAGTGATTGGTTAATAAAAAGTAAGGTTCTGAAGGAAAAACTGGTCAGTTTAGTTTTATATGCAGAAGGTGGCAACAAAGATAGAGACCCTGCAAGGAAGGATTTCTTTTTCAAAACTTTGAGAACCACTGTATGCATGGAAACATGTTGCTGTGCTATAGATATTATTTCAGGTTTGTACCTTCTAGGGACCAGCCAAGTCGTTCGAAAAAAATAAATCCCAGACCCTTACACTCTCTACTTTTTAAGAAGAAGATAATTTTGTTGCCTAGTACAATACATTTCTGTTGCTTTTCCTTCTCCCTTGATCCTTCTCGGCAAGTTTACAGATCATACTGTCGTTATTTAAAGACTGGAAAATGTCATTTATAGCCAATGAAGAGAGATAAGGCCTTGCTAGTAAAGTCTATCTGATCTCTGCTGATTGTGTACTTCAGAATGCTATATCCGTGTCCTACAATTGCCTGTTCCTCTTCTCCAATTTTAAGGGGAATATGCACTTACTATCTCAGACATAGCTGTCTTCACTGTGGCGGGTGGTGACTCCCATCTGAGGAACAGTAGCTCTTTAACACAAAATAAAGATGGAGAGGCCTGAAATTGATTATTTCTATTCTAGAAGCAGAATGGTATGCTACGTAGTCTCTCAGTCCAAAATTAACAAAAAAAAGAAAAAAAAAATAAATCCCCCGTTAATCGCCAATCTCAAATGTACTACTCAGCTCACTGACTCAGAGTAGTGTCTAGGACAGGTAAGTTAATGGCTATATAAAGAGTCAGATAAAAGATTCTAATGAGATTTAATTTCTTAGACACATTACAATAAGTCATCTAATTGCAATATTCAGCTACTTAGTTCACTCTTACTGGGAAAAAAAAAAAAAAAGTTACTCCTAAGACCATGCACATCAGAGGAAAGAGAAGTAACAGCAGAATATTTTCTATTCAATAATTAATTATCCTGTTGATGTCATACAACACGATCATTCTAAAGGACTAATACTTCTTATCAGTTTTCAAATGAATTTTCTCCTTGCACGTCATATCTTCCATGCTAAAAAGCCATGTAGACAATTTGAGGTGAGGGACAAATTTATGGATTCCCATTCACACTGAGTAAACCACACTTCTTGAGCAGAAACCATCTTTACATTTAAAATCTATATGATATTGACAAAATGCTGCCACAGATGTCATAATTTGTATTGTACAGCTAGTGTTCCCACGCACAGCAACGTGCATGTTTCAAATTCAATTTTCATCTACACAGCGGACACATTCTGGAAACATCAAGATCTTTAAGGCTTAATTAAGATACTACTTAGTCATCTGGATATGCAATTACTCATCTCTGCATTTTTTCTGTAAAAGAGTTAACCACCCAGAATCTTTGAGTTTTTAGCATATAAAGGCTTGCAAATGTATCCATCTCATTAAAGCAAACTTTCAGGAATATTTATAGACATCAAATTTCCAAGCTGTGCTTTTTTTTTTTATCCCTGGGATGATCAAATGTTTATTGCACTCTCTGTCCCCAGAAGCAGCCCAGAGTAAGTTAGGCTTTTCCAATTTTTTTTCTATTTCTTAAGTGGTGTATTGTGCTGGTTTGACTGAAAGTGAATCAATTTCCTTCATGCATTTAGAAAACTTTTGTTGCTAGTACAGTCGTTGTTGTGTTTTAATTTGAGACCAAGAAGATAACATTCTGGGACAGAGTTCATGTTTTTAATTGTTGTCTGGGAGCCAAGGCCCTTCTGATCTTTCTGACCACAGGTGTGAGGCAGCTAGGAAATGGGGCATAGATCACAGAATCACAGAATCACAGAATCACAGAATCGACTGGGTTGGAAAAGACCTCAGAGATCATCGAGTCCAACCCTTGGTCCAACTCTAGTCCGTTTACTAGATCATGGCACTAAGTGCCATGTCCAATCTCAGTTTAAAAACCTCCAGGGACGGCGAGTCCACCACCTCCCTGGGCAGGCCATTCCAACGCCTGACCACTCTCTCTGTAAAGAATTTCTTTCTAATATCCAGCCTAAATTTCCCCTGGTAGAGTTTAAGCCCATGCCCCCTTGTCCTACTGCTAACTGCCTGGGAGAAGGCAGACCTTGGCTGATATCCACACTGATCAATAAGAATCTTCCATCCCATTAGTATCATGTTTCAAATTTAAGGAGACTCAGGATCTTCCAGGTAGGAGGAATGGGATTGATGGGTATGGGGACAGAGACCTGTTCTGGTTCTGCTCTCTTTCAGTGCAGTTCTGTCTGGGACTATCTTTAGTTTGGCCTTTTGCCATTCTGCCATTTTGCAGAGGACTCTGGGCCTTTCTGCCTTTTTTCTCTCTTTGGGATCAGCTTTTTGGAACCAGGTGCTGCTTCCTGGGACTGCCTGCTCAGTGAGGATTGACTTCACAAGGAATCGCCTTGAATATCTTTTATGTTCTATTTCCATTTTATATATAGTAGTAGTAGCAGTAGTATATTAGTGTTATTTTGTTATTTTATTAAACTGTATTTATATCAATCCATGAGTTTCTCACTTCCCTTTTGATTCTCTCCTGTATTTGTGGACTGGAGTCAGTGGGAGTGAGCAAGCGGCTGTCATGGTTATATTGCTAGCTTGCGTTAAACCATGACATGCACAAATGCTGATCTGATTCCTAATTCTTTGGTTGAATAAAAAAGAAACCTAAAATCCAGTAGCGTTGTTACTACACTGGTTAGTTTTGTGAAAATTTTTTGTCTTTCTCCAACTAAAATAAAAAAATTATTTTCTATTACACTGGATAAGGAAGAAGTTTCTTCAATTATAAAGAAAACAAAGAAAAATATACTAACGACAGGGAAGAAAAAATGTAAAAATCCTTTTTGTTGACTAAAATTCTATTAAGTTACATGAAATCTCTTGGTGTTTTGCTTTACTTTGTTTGCTAATCCTGCTGCTAAGGTTGCTATTAGGTACATTGACTAAAATCATGTTAGACTTGCTCCAGCATAAAAAGTCCTCATTGTACAGAGTTAAGGTCACATGCAGAAGTGTTAAATTTAATTTCCATAGTAACAAGAATAACATTTTTAGGAACAGATACACAGTTATCTGTAGTTGATAAAACTTGTGCTGTTTCAACATAACTTAAGATCATTACAGTATTTTTCCTACTTTTCTGACCTTTAAAAAGCATTATACTCAGAAAACACTCTGCATTCATTTCTCATGAGGAAATAAAGAATTTTACAGGACAAAAGTTTCTTCCCTAATGTATGTTTGCAAATGTATCTCAGTTGCTATCTGGAGAACTAGGTTGTTTCTCGTATAATGGAAAACCACATACAATTTAAATGTCCAGATTGTCTCACCAGATAACTTGGGTATTACACTAAAACTTAGATGTTATGTGACATATTTTATTATGATTTATGGACAATCACTTGTGACTTGCTGTAGTCTGAATTGTAATGTACTGATGTACTGATGGGTAAATAGAAGGAAGGATAAACACAGAATGGCATGGCATATACAGAATAGAAATTTCCATCTAAATGACAGTGGCCATTCTACACCTATGATTTATTAGGCAAAAAAGATAAAGGAACTGTGTAAGGTACTCTTCAGATAACAAGTCATTATGAAATTGTTGATTATTCGTATTTTATTGGATTCCTAAAAATGAAAGTTTTTTGTTTTGTTGTTTTTTTGTTCATTTGTTTTTTACAATTGCATTTGTAGTTATTTACTATTTCATGAATTAGTACTGTTAAGTCATGCATTAGCTTCTTCTTTCTGAAGTAAAAGATGTAAAAATATAAATGAATAGATAATAGTGCAACAATTTGAAGCAGAGCCTGCCAAAATCATAGTCATAGATTGGAGGTTTTAATGATATTAAGTACCCTCAGAAGAAAGAGAACATAGTGTTTACACCATGGTCCTCTTTGTGAATCCTAGAAGAGGAAAATGGTTTACAATGTGCATTAAAAAGCTGATCACAGCTGCCAGAATGCTGCGGTCATCTTTGGCCAAGCAAAGAGCTTTGTAACATTGATTGTCACCAACAATGGCTTTTGTATGGAATCAATCTGCATGATTTTATTTTTTTTTTCCTAATAAAACTTATGGAAACAGCAACATTTAAGGCCTATGTAAAATGTGCTATGAGGGCATTGGATCATCTTTCAGCTTGTACTGATATTCTTATTTTCACACCAGATACAATCACTAGATGAGCACTATTTTGCTATTTTGAACTGAGTCATCTAACTACTTGACAGAAAGATTTTTGACATATTTATGAGTCCTGGAAGCTAGAGGAACTTCTCTTTCAAAATTTCTTCCTAGAATTTAGACACTTCCTAGATAAGTCTTTCTGGATTATCTGTTTTCCCACGGGGCACTCTCTTCAGGTATATGTAGCACTTCTGCTGCTTTACTTTATTTATCATAGATTTCCTCTGGACAATCTTAGACATCAGGCCTGTGGTCAGACTGTAACAAGCATGATTAACTTACTGCAATGATTAACTTACTATAGCCCTCTTAACTTACAATAACTATCTGAAAGATTAGATCTCTCATCTAAACTGTTTTAGGTGTCTTAGTAAGTGGAGATAAATAAACACTTATCCCCTTTTAAAACAGGTCCCTGAGCCAGATAACGCACCATCTAAGTGGCCTATCTTCCCCTGTTAATCAACTGCACTGGAAACCAAGACATATGGCTTAGAGTAAATACTCGGAAGGTTTCTATAGAGTGCTATTTATACACCTCAGCATTCTCTTCCAACAAGGTTTTTGTAAGTGTAAACCTAAAACAAAAGATGAACCTGATCTTGCTTTGAAACACTTTAAGGCTGGATAGAGATATTGCTTTAATTTAATTATGAAGTAACTCACTATTTGTTCTCTGTAGTACAGACAGTGTTGTGTTTTTTTTAACAACATGGTTCTTGAGTGCAACAAACCTAACCCAGTAACACATGTAATCAACACTTCCTAACCTGACAGCTGACAAATTCTTGAAGCTCAACCCACATAAACTAGTAACCTTTCTGGTTCCCTGGAAGATGCAGTGACAATACAGTGAGGATTATAAGACTCTTCCCATTCTATAGCACAATTCTTTTTTTTCTCCCTTGTATTTTCATAAAGACCACAAATGACACAAATAAGACAGATGCTAGATTTGGCATTTCAAGTATTTTGTCCCTGGCTTGTGCTAGCTGTGGGACTCGTGTTGTTTTAAATAAGCAGATGAGGTGACAGAGAAAGCATGAAATAATTGTACTAGCCGTCCAGACTTGAATTACAAATGACACTAAATACACAGAAAATATCTATGTGAAAGGAGAATCTCAGTTGTGAGCTAGTTGGTTTTATTAGAGTTAATTAGGTCAGTGGAGTTGGCCTAATTTTTTAATTAATAAATTAATTCCAAAAGAACACACGGAAATATTGCCAGACTTTCATAAACCAGGCCAGATAATTACATTGTAGAGATTATGAAAAGAGTTTGTAACCACTAATATTTCATTTGAATAACTAGGTTCTTACACAACAGTTTTAAATGATACTGTAGTGGAGCTACAGCATAGGTGGTACTTCTTACAGAGTGTATATAAATGCAAACCAGAAAGTATGCATCTTTTCTCTCCCAAACTCTCTAGTCTGTAAAATTTGAGAAAAGTCTATAAGCATATACTTTTCTTATACCTTTCCTGTATATTTCCAAATAGAAAATACAGATAACTTTAGCAACCAGAAGACATTATCAAAACTATGGGCAATTTCCCCAGAAGTTTTTTTTTTTTCCTAATAATGTCTTACAATTAGTATAGTTATTCTTTATACTCAATTTCTCTTCTTTTATTTTAATTATTTTCATTTTTATTTTACCTTAGAAAGTATTTCTAATAATTAGAGGACACTTTAATTGGTTTTTAATATTACAAATAAATCAGCTAGGTTCTTCCCTGGGAAAAAAAAAAAAAAATGTAGACCTGATTAACTGTTTTATATTCCCAAAGGAAGCCTGAACTCATCTAGGTTAAGTTACCACTAAGATTAAACACATTTTTTGAATATACTTTGCAATTTGAAAATTAGTTGCAAAGAAACTAACATAGGGGAAAAAAGTTTGATAACATGAGTAAGAATGTTCATATTATACTATAACAACAGATCAATTTCTTTAGAGGAAATTTTTAATAAAGAGAATGGATAAGTAACAAAAAATGACCTTTTATTAGCACTAGATACTAAGCCAGTTCATTCCTGGCTTCACTTGGTCCATCTCTGTTCAGTCTAGAAAGGTCCATTTACACAGTACATAAAAGATGATATTTTATTGTGTGGTCTTTCTGCACAAAAGAAGCTACATAACTCTGATTCTTCAATGCCTTATACAGGCTTATCATCCTGGAACTCTCAAGTTCACAAGTTTTTGGGCCTAATCTTTCAAATCCTATCACACAAAACTGTAGAAGTCCAGGAATTTTAAGAAGTAGAGAATCTAATATCTGGATATGTATAAACTATTGCATTTGATATAAACTATTGCATTTGATACTATTTAGAAATGTCACATTTCTCTGCCTCCTAAGATTCATCCTGCACCTTACCTTTTGGAGAGATAACTATCTTCAGAAAGTTATAAGAAACATTGCCTGCAATATTTCTGTAAGACAAATACAGAATCCAAAAATCAAGAACTTTAAATTCACAGGTAAATTAACATGTACTCATAATCTTATTTTGGTACACTAGCTCTGCTGATAACTGAGATATGTAATAAAGTAGGGATTTCTTTGGCTAAATAATTATTTTTAACAGTAAGAAACAATGAATTCCAAGTATATCATGGATATAGTGCTCAAAGCACTGGGTTCTGACTCAGGAGACAACTGCAATGTTACAGGCTGGCTATTATCATACACAAAAGGTTAAGGTCACTTCACCACTCTGTGCCTTTGTTTGCTTGATTATCAACTGGAACTTGTCTGTATAAACCAGACTTAGATTTATTTATTAATTTACTACATTACTTCTAAAATTATTACTATTACTGTTATTATTATCAGTATAAATTCCTGGATATAGGTTCACCAAAAATTAGAATGAATCTATGAATCTATAGTTGTCAAAAGACAATAACAGCAAGTGAACCAAATTAAGATTTAATTGATTTCCTTTATAAAATAATAAAGTGATAATATGGGTTGTGGGAAGTTAACTTCCCCCTCCTGATACTCTGAAATGTCACTGATTCAGCCAAAAGTCAAAATGCCTAGTAATGTGTCAAGATTAGTGTATTGTTTTAGGTGTATGCTACGAATGAAATCTACCCAAAAGAACTACTCAGAGGAAATTAATTTTGAACTGTATCTGCCTGGTTCCAGCTCTTAAGATTTCTCTGTCATCCATTGAGGAAAACAAAGAAGGAATTATAGTGGTCATGGGCAGGCCTATCTGAAAACACAAACCTGGACTACATTGTCCCTGCCCTAATGGCTTAGATCTGCACAGGAAAGATACACAGAAGCACAAATGATCACAGTCTATGGCTTCCTCACAAGGGGAGGAGGAAGGGTAGGTGCTGATCTCTCTGGTGACCACTGACAGAACACAAGTGAATGGCAGGAAGATGTGTTAGGGGAGGTTTAGGTTGGACATTAGGAAAAGGTTCTTCACCCAGAGGGTGGTGGAGCACTGGAACAGGCTCCCCAGGGAGGTTTTCACAGCCTGACAGTGTTAAAGAAGAGACTGGACAACACCCTCAGACACATGGTGTGAACTGTGAGATTGTCATATGCAGGAACAGAAGCTGATCCTTGTGGGTCCCTTCCAACTCAGGACATTCTATGATTCTATGAATGGGTAACAAACTCACTTCCTCGTAACACACTTGAGAAGAGACCACAGTGTGACAGTCACCCATGTAGCACATGCTTTATTGATTTAAGGTACGGGGAAAGTCAAGGAGATGGGCCTGAGACTATATGAGAGGACATTGGGGGCTTATACAAAAGAATAAATAGTTATATCATTAGCTTCTTGGTGGGAAATTCATCCATAGCTGTTCAGCACCATGCAGAAGGCTAAACTGGAGTGGGAACAAATGCATGCAGGGGCCAGGCTGCCAACCATTCCCCAGCCCCATTAAAAAGCATATTGTGGTTTAGCCCCAGTCAGC
Source organism: Columba livia (assembly GCF_036013475.1). Classification (NCBI taxonomy): domain Eukaryota; kingdom Metazoa; phylum Chordata; class Aves; order Columbiformes; family Columbidae; genus Columba; species Columba livia. The sequence goes on along the minus strand of NC_088602.1, from coordinate 41,325,810 downwards.
AACTAGGGTCATGTGGATGCTTGCTCACCATTCTCCTGCCCCTGTTGCGATGAGAAGAAGAATCGGAAAACAAAAAGTAAAACTCGTGTGTTGGGATAAAAACAGTTTAACAGAACATTAAAGGAAGAAGCAATGAGTCCCACCCCTGGAGAGCTCCCCCAGTTTTTTACTGAGCATGACATCATATGGTATCGAATATCCCTTCAGCTAGCTTGGGTCAGCTGTCCTGGCTGTGTCCTCTCACAGCTTCCTGTGAAAATTAACTATCTCAGCTGAACCAGTACAGGTCAAAGAGAGTGTCCTGGTCTCCCAGTTTTATGGTACCAAACACAATTGGATTAGAGGAGCAGGAGCCTTGGCTGGTATGACTTCATTTGTACAGAGTGTATGCTTCTTCCTGAAATCTTAGCATAGAATTTACTATACACCCACTATACCTGTCCTGCTTAGTAAATAAATTTTAGATTTTATGTTCCTGTATGGTGTGGCTTGTTCTTGTACCCACTCCATCCTGTTCCCCTGTGATGGCATGTGTTGGTGTGTACTTTAATACATACTCCTGTACAGAAAGAGACAATACGGAATTAACTCCATATAACTAATCAAAGCTCTGCCTTCATGGACACTCTCTGTAGATGTAGCCCAAGACAATTTAGAGGCACAACAATATTCCCAGTTCCTAAATAAAAGATATTTATCATCATTGGAGCTGAATCCTGGTGTTGCTATCAGGAAATTTGTCAGCACATGTACTGATGACTTAAAAGCCAAGTCCATGGTATAACTCCATTGTGGATGGTAAGACTGCCGGTTCTTCATGTCACTAATTGATAATGTAAAGAAGAACAAGTGTGATGTAGGCTTTTCTTTAGAACCCTACCGATTTCTTTTAATCAGGTTTCTTCAAGATAAGTGTGTCTTTGGGCGAAGCAAAACCATGTGGTGGGATGCTTTCATTCATAAATCTCACTGTGCTTACTAGTATCATTTTTCACCATCCTCACCCTGACTTCTGACTACATTATTCCCCAGTTGCCCTTTTCATGAACTCTAAATTTTATTCATAACTCCTTAGTAACAGAAAACATCCCTAATCAACAACTAAACGTGAAGTGGAGAGAGAATAAAATGCAAAAGGGTATAAAGTAGAAGCAATGCTTCAAAAATCTAGCTGAAGTTTTAAGTTGAGGATTGACAGGCACGTATATTTCAGAGTTCTGGTTCTTCATCAACTCGTAATAGCTGTAACTTCCTAACTATCTACTCCAGCATAATAATGAAACCTTTTAGTCTTTCACTTTTTACTGCAAGAAACAAATGTCAGTATCTCCAATGCTACCATTTTGTTTTACCTCAAGATTCAGAAGAGAAAAAGCTTAGCAATATGTTATCCTTCACTAACTATCCATCCTGCTGCTGTAACATTCTTAAGTGTAATATTTAACAACTTTTTTTTCTTATTTCCCATCCCTTCCTTGCCAATTATCATAGCTTTTCTTAAAAAAATTAATTCTACAATTATTTCTTATACCATAGACTCTCTTACGCTTTGGAGGCAATTAAGTTCTTTCAACATGGTGTATCAGTTCACACTATAAGAAAACTCAGAACATTGTTTGCATAAATCTTGATTAAAACAAGAACTTCATCTTATTTGCCTGCATATATTGAATTAAGCAAATTCGACTATTAGAAAGAAACTGAATAGAGTGTTAGTATGACATGATAAGGTTCTATCATAGAGAATACTAACCAGAAAAAGGAGCAAGAGTTATTACAGGGGTAATAATTGGTAAATTTTCATGGGGAAAACCTTGCAAAGTAGCCAAAGCAGTTCTTCCTGATCATGAATCAAGCCTCTAGAGGCTTGAAGGAAGCAGCTGACCCAATAAGAAGCTTAAGAAGTTGTAGCATGTGTTGGGAAAGAGACATATAGTGCAGAGAGAGAACAATCCTATTTCTAGATGGTTGTGGGGTTAACTGGTACAGGGTAAGTTTAGAAATAATGATAAAAGTAAATACATTGTACCTAATATTCATAAATATTAAGCTTTTTTCCTCTTTTTTTTTTTCCTTTTGTTTATATTTCATGAACCTTAAGTGAACCAATAAACTTGCAGGAGAGAGTTTCTGCCATTCATAATCAACTATTAACATCAGTGTGAAAGATTTCACATATGCCAAACTCTGCTGTGCCTATCACCTGTCATGTCAGTGTGATCAGGAAATATGGGGCTTGGTATAGAGATCCAGCCTACCATTTCTGGAATGGTATAGTGCTATCCAAAGAGGAATGAAGTAACAGGAAACAATTCCCAAAGGATTGAGCTTTAGAGGAACTGAATGACTCTAAAGCTGTATCTATACAGGAACTGGGATATGCTAATGGTAATTTCATTGCTAGTACCACCTCAAATAGTACACTTGTCCCTGCCGTGCTGAATAGCAACTGCTAAAATCAATGCCCCTTTTCAGTCACTGACAAAAAGCTCTGCCTTGAGCCAGTTTTTAGAACAATGGACCAAGGAGGTCAGCAGCAATAATAAGCTTAAAAACAACAGTGCAGAACTGAATTTCTCCTTGTGCCTTTCTGTGACCCTTTTCATGTCTCTCTGACATGATGATCACATTTTAAAAATACACAGATAATTTAGAAATCATGCAAAGACTCCAGCTGACTTGGGTCCCCAAGTACTCTCTCTCACTTGTAAGAACATGAGCCTCCTGATCCACAGAAAAATATGTTATTGTGGTCTAACCAAAATTTTTACTATCCCCAGTGACAAACAATATAAAACACATACAAGTCTACAAAAGAGTTCTAATTGCCATATTCAGGAACAAAAAAAACCCAACAACAACAACAAAAATCCAAAACCACCACTGTTTTTAAAGAGAAACTGTAGCTTTTTGCATTATGCTGTCCTTACTCTGGCATTCCTTTTGTACTTTGCAGAGTAAAAATTATTAAGGATTACCTTATTCATGGAACAATATATATTACAAATGAAACATCAAAAGAATAACCCTCTGTAGCAGATCATATTGTAATACTTGCAAATACGTTGCTACAGCCTAAGATTTTTGTACCTATATCTTCATTTTACAGGCAAGGTTGATAATGACTGTGCATATAATATATTTTATTTGGATTTATAGCAAGCCTTTGATCAAGTTTTACATGACAGGCCTCAGCTTGGAACTACAAGCTTCAGAAATCCAGATTAAGACACAGAAAAGGATAAAGAACTAGTTAAAAAAGAGACTAGTGATAATGTGGTGGTAAAAAATAAATTACTGTGGTTTTATGTGGGTCAATGTTCATGTCTGAAAGTGTTAACCTCTGCAGAATGTATGAGGTAAGTAACAACATCTAACTAACTTTCTATAAATGCAAGGATGTCACAGAGTAAATGGAGAGGTGGATGGTATCTTTCCACAGGGCTGGCAGTGTGAGGGGATCTGGGATACATCCCCCTCAAGAAACACAGCAGCCTTTTCTCAGGGGTAATTTGGGTGGCACAGATTCACTGCTGCACTCAAGGGTGCTAGGAAGTACATCGGGCATCCTCCAGTTCATGACTGGACACCAGATTATCACTGTAAAAAGCTGTTACCTCCGTATTTATTTAAGCTGTTTGCCTTCCTGCTCACATTCTCACGACCTGTGTCATTGACATGGCCACTAGTACTGTCCCATATGCTCTGCTCTGGAGCAAGGAGAGAGATAAGGATACATTATGTCACTGAGTTACCTCTCCTGGGTGAATATCCTTCAATGAGCTGGATACAGTCTGTTAGTTTATAGCACAAGATAAAAACAAACAAATGAACAAACAAACAAAAACAACACAAAACACACACACTCACACACAAAAAAAAAATACCACACCAAACCAAAAAACCCCACTTCATATCTGAGTTTATAAGCCTCTAAAAATGCTTATATTGTTCTACAGAAGTAGAATAGATCTGAATTTCTCACAGTCATTTATGTGCATTGTTTCAATGAAAATTAGCTTTTTCAATTTTTATTGATTTCATCTCTAGTTACCTAGTTATTAGAAAAAAAAAAAATCTAGTGTAATATTTAGGTACTTGAGCACTAATCAAAGTGCTTAAAATAGCAATGTGAGCTTAAAAATTTGGACTGTATCTCACAGGTATACTGTAGTAAAACACTTACGTCACATACCTTTCAACATTTCAGAGATTAAATAATTTCAGGTTATCATTCTGGGGGAAAAAAACACACCTTAAAGGATGTTTGGGTTTGCAACAGGGCCTCAAGGTCTTACAGGAAAGCAGGTCCAAAGCATAAGGAAAAGCTTTTTTCTACATGGAAAATGGAATAGAAATTAGTCAATGTGGTAGCACTGCTGCAGTGACTAGAGAAAGAAGACAGGAAGGTGGCATTTTTTTTACTGGTTTTGAATGGGATAAATCTCTGTCTACCTCTCTATCTTCACACCTCCTTTAGGAATACACAATACTGACCTGAATGATTTGGGCAGAGACAAGAAGGAAGAATGTAGGTGCCCCTACATAATAGGTTTGAGGCCCTGGATCTTGAAGAAGAGGTAGGTGAGGAGATGGTGCCAGACCTGCCTACAAGGTCACTTAGGAAGAGGCAGTTAACTCCACAACTCAGGACTGCCTCCAATAAGAAGGAAAGAAGGGTAATTGTAATAGGAAATTCCCTCCTGAGAGGAACAGAGGACCCAATATGCAGGGTTGACCCCCATTGTAGGGAAGTTTGCAGTCTACCTGGTGACCGGATCAAGGATATCGCTAGAGAGCTCCCCAAACTGGTGCACCAGACAGACTACTACCCGCTGCTGATCTTCCAGACAGATGGGAAGGAAGCTGCTTCCCGTAGTCTGAGGGGAATGAAGAAAGATTTCAAGGCCTTGGGAAGGATGGTGAAGGACTCTGGGGCTCAAATGATCTTCTCTTCACTCCTTCCATCTTTGAATGACAATGTGGATGGAACAGGAAAATTCAGATTGTAAATGATTGGCTCCAAGGCTGGTGCTACAGGCAGGGCTTTGCATTTTTTGGTAATGGCTGGTTTTATAAGACTCCAGCCCGGACAGTGATACTCGGGGAAGGTTTATCTCACACGGGCAAAAGGAGGCTGGGACAGGAATTAGCTGGGCTCATTTGGAGAGCTTTAAACTAGGCTCGAAGGGGGATGGGGTTGTAGCTGGGCTTGTCCCAGTGGGGCAGCATTCTAAAACCGGTGAGGACCAGGTGGCCTCCTGTACCCCTAGGGAGAAATTGGTGTGCTCAGCATGCTCCCTGAAATGCCTGTACACCAATGCGCGCAGCATGGGGAATAAGCAGGAGGAATTAGAATCCTGTGTTCGATCAGAAGGTTACAATCTAGTGGCAATTACAGAAACAAGGTAGGACGGCTCACATGACTGGAATGTGGTCATGGATGGCTATGTCCTTTTCAGGAAAGACAGGCCAGTCAGGCGTGGTGGTGGAGTTGCTCTCTATGTGAGAGAGCAGCTACAATGTACTAAATTCTGCCCAGGAGTGGATGAGGAGCAAGTTGAGAGTGTATGGGTCAGGATCAAGGGGCAGGCTGGCAGGGGTGACACTGTTGTAGGTGTCTATTACAGGCCACCAGATCAGGCTGAAGAAGTTGATGAGGCCTCCTATGGGCAGCTGAGAGCAGCCTCACAGTCTCAGGCCCTGGTTGTTGTGGGGGATTTTAACTTCCCTGATGTTTGCTGTAAGGACCATTCAGCCAGCCAGCCACAGTCCAGGAGGTTCCTCCAGTGCATTGACGATAACTTTCTGATGCAAATGGTGGAGGAGCTGACTAGGAGAGGAGCACTGCCAGATCTCATCCTCACTAACAAGGAGGGTCTGGTTGAAGCACTAACAGTTGAGGGCTGCCTGGGTTGCACTGACCATGAGATCGTGGAGTTCAGCAACTTGTGTGGTAGGACCAGGGCAATAAGTAGAATTGCAACCCTGGACTTTAGCAGGGCTAACTTTGGCCTTTTCAAGCAATTGCTGGGGGAAATCCCATGGGCAAGGCTGCTTGAAGGTAAAGGGGCCCAAGATAGCTGGGTGGCATTCATGGATTGCTTCTTCCAAGCTCAGAATCAGAACATTCCCCCATGCAGGAAGTCAAGGAAGGGAGCCAGGAGGCCTGCGTGGTTAAATAGGGATCTGTTGGGTATGCTCAAGCAGAAGAGGAGAATTTACAGGTCATGGAAGCAGGGGCTGGCCGCTTGGGAGGAATATAAGGCTGCTGTTAGAGGATGTAGGAAGGCAGCTAGGATAGCCAAGGCCTCCTTAGAATTACAGCTGGCGAAAGGGGTCAAGGACAGCAAAAAGAGCTTTTTCAAATACATAGCAGATAAAATTAACTCCAGAGTCAATGTAGGCCCACTGATGAATGGGGTGGGTGCCCTGGTGACAGAAGATACAGAGAAGGCAGAATTACTGAATGCCTTCTTTGTCTCTGTCTACTCTGCCGGAGGCTGTCCTGGGGAGCCCTGTACCCCTGAGACCCTGGATAATGAAGTCAGGTCAATGGAGGAGTTTGCTTTAGTCAATGAGGACTGGGTTAGGGACCAATTAAATAGTCTGGACATACATAAATCCATCGGTCCAGATGAGATGCACCTGCGGGTGCTGAGGGAGCTGGCTGAAGTCATTGCTAGACCGCTCTCCATCATCTTTACCAAGTCTTGGGAAACGGGAGAGGTGCCCGAGGATTGGAGGAAAGCAAATGTCACTCCAGTCTTCAAAAAGGGCAAGAAGGAGGACCCGGGTAATTATAGACCCATCAGCCTCACCTCTGTCCGTGGGAAAGTAATGGAACAGCTTATCCTTGGCAAGGCATATCAAGGATAAGAGGATTATTAGGGGCAGTCAGCATGGCTTTACCAAGGGTAAGTCATGCTTGACCAACCTCATAGCCTTTTATGAGAATGTAACAAGGTGGATGGATGATGGCAGAGTGGTGGATGTGGTCTACCTTGACTTCAGCAAAGCGTTTTACACGGTCTCCCATAGCATCCTAGTTGCTAAGTTGAGGACGTGTGGTCTGGACAACAGAGTAGTGAGGTGGATTGCAAACTGGCTTAAGGAGAGAAGCCAGAGAGTGGTAGTCAATAGTGCGGAGTCTAGTTGGAGGCCAGTATCTAGTGGAGTGCCTCAGGGGTCAGTACTGGGGCCAATATTATTCAATATATTCATTAACTATTTAGATGAGGGAATTGAGTGTACTATCAGCAAGTTTGCTGATGACACTAAGCTGGGAGGAGTGGCTGACACACCAGAAGGTTGTGCTGCCATCCAGCGGGACCTGGACAGGCTGGAGAGTTGGGTGGGGAATAACCTGATGAAATTTAACAAGGGAAAGTGTAGAGTCCTGCATCTGGGCAGAAACAACCCCAGGTTCCAGTATAGGCTGGGGAACGACCTATTAGAAAGCAGTGTAGGGGAAAGGGACCTGGGGGTCCTGGTGGACGACAGGATGACCATGAGCCAGCACTGTGCCCTTGTGGCCAGGAAGGCCAATGGCATCCTGGGGTATATTACAAGGGGGGTGGTTAGTAGATCGAGAGAGGTCCTCCTTCCCCTCTGCTCCGCCCTGGTGAGACCCCATCTGGAGTATTGTGTCCAGTTCTGGGCCCCTCAGTTCAAGGACAGGGAACTGCTGAAGAGAGTCCAGCGTAGGGCAACAAAGATGATTAAGGGAGTGGAGCATCTCCCTTATGAAGAAAGGCGGAGGGAGCTGGGTCTCTTTAGTTTGGAGAAGAGGAGGCTAAGGGGGGACCTTATGAATGTCTGTAAGTATATAGAAGGTGAGTGCCATGAGGATGGAGCCAGGCTCTTCTCGGTGGCAAACAATGATAAGGGTAATGGGATCAAGCTGGAACTCAAGAGGTTCCACTTAAATTTGAGAAGAAACTTCTCATTAAGGGTGATGGACCACTGGAACAGGCTGCCCGGGGGCGTTGTGGAGCCTCCTTCCCTGGAGATGTTCAAAACCCACCTGGACATGTTCTTGTGTGACCTCATCTAGGCATTCCTGCTCTGGCAGGGGAATTGGACTAGATGATCTTCTGAGGTCCCTTCCAATCCCAAACATACTGTGATACTGTGATAAATCTTATGTGCCCTGAAAATTATACACCTTTTGTGGTGGGTAGACCTTGACTGGCTGTCGGATGCCCACCCAGCTGCTATCTCACTCATTGGCAGAGCAGAAGAACAACATAAGATGAAGGAACTCATGGGTCCAGTTAAAGACTCGGAGATCACTTACCAATTACCACCATGGGCAAAATAGACATAACTTGGGAAAAGTAATTTAATATATTGCCAACTAAAATAGAGTTTGGTGGTGAGAAACAAGAACCAAAACAAAGTAAAAAAACCCACCTGTTTCCCAGCCCCTTTTCTTCCCAGGCTCAACTTGACTCCTTCCTTCCCAGCTCCTCTAGCCCCACCCAAAAAGGTGCCAGGTGTTGGGAAATGGGGGTTGTGGTCTATTCATAACACTTTGTTTCTGCTGCTCCTTCCTCTTCATGATGTATCTCCGTTCAAGCGTGGTGTCCCTCCCATAGCATACAGTCCTTCACAAACTTCTCCACTGTGGGTCCTTTCCATGGGCTGCAGTTCTTCAAGAACTGCTCTAGCGTGGGTCCTTTCCATAGGGTGTAGTCTTTCAGTAATAGACTGCTCCAGTGTGCGTCCAGCATGGCCAAGGTTCCTGACAGAAAACCTGGCCCTGTATGGGCTCCTCTTCATGGGCTGCAGCTCCTGCCAGAAGCCTTCTCTTGTGTGACCTCTCCATGGGCTGCAACTTTCTTCATGGGCACATCCACCTGCTCTGTCATGGAGTCCTCCATGGGCTGCAGGTAAATATGTGCATGTGTGATAGAGATGGCTGACATTGCTGAATATTTAATATTCTGAGATGGAGAATTTGTACCAGAATGTGGAATAGAAAAGAGATATCAAATTGTGAAAGAATCAAACTTCCTGTTCAAAGATCTGAGTAGCAGAGCTCTTATTAGTGTATGAATAGTCCAAATTTGGCACAATTAAGTATTCTCTTTCTCTTCTGAATTTTTCTCATTAGAGCACATTCACTTCTTCTTCTTGAACACCAGAGAAAGGGTTCTCCTTATCTCCAGATGCTAACTATTTTGTTCATTTTCTGAAGTGTGAATATTTGAACATTTCAGTTTTTAATGCTAACTGTTATGCATGATTATTCATGTAGTCCTTGTTTTAATCCAAAGGACATAATCTCATCATGAATTTTACTCACCAACTAATGTTTCCTCTGTACCTGGTGAAAATTATCATTTTAATTTCTTTTTATTCTATTGATTTTCAATATTGCTGGTTGCTCATCTGTCCTTGCCTGTGAAAACGGATCATACTTAAGAATTTAGTTTATTTTTTCTTTATTGTTAGTGTATATGTTCTTTTTAATTAATTAGCAGCCAAAACTGTGCTATCCAACCACATTTCTCAAATGCCTCTAGGTAAATTTCTCTCTGCCTTACAATACTTGCATTTCATGTAAGGGATATATTACAATTTGTCTTGGAGAAGTATCCCCAGTTCTACTGAGGTTAATTACTTAGGTAGGTTTTCTTAGAAATTGTTTTAGAATATATTCTTTTGGATTTCTTTTAATCACAGAGCAGATGATTTCACCTCGGAGTTTCCATGTGATCTATGTCCTCGATGCTCTTCAAACCAAAGGAACAGCAACATACAGAAAATGAAAATTAGCTCACTTATGCTCAGAGTCTATGCTTATGTTATTGTACAGAAGCCTGAGACTTTTAAATCATTCATATCATGGTTGACATTGCCCATTCCACCGAAAAAAAAAAAAAGAAAAAAAAAAGAAAAAAAAGAGAAAGAGTGCTGCAGAATGCTTAATAACACCAGCCACAGAAAAATGTTGTTTTTTTACACATACAGTAATTGAAGGAGGACCTTCTTCAAAAAAGATACTGGGAGAACATTGTTAGAGGTTTGATTAAACCTCTCCAACTCAGTAGGACAAATTGCATCTTTTATGAAAATAGCAGAAATTATTAAACTTATTAGGGAAGCCTCCAAATTGAAACCAAATAATTGTAGTCACTTAGCCACTTCAGCTTACTGGACAGAAGACCTCTGGGATATACTATTAAAATTGCAGAGGTCAGAAAGTGTTGAGAAGGATAAAAACACAGAAAACAGACAAAAATGGAGAGAGGAGAATGAAAGAAGTAATCTAACCATCAGATTAAATGTAATTCTGAAAAAAGACTAGAAAGATTTTGAGGCATAATGACTAAAGGATACGTGTTTCAGTAACCCAGAAAATTGTCTCTTGTAATTTCATTTCTCATGTTATTTAGCAAGTCAACATTTTGAGTGGGTTTGTGGAAAGTCAGACATTACCTGAAGAAGATATTGGATCCTCTCAACACACCCTCCTCCTAACTGTAATAACCTACAGCATTGCACACCTTCTAGCATTTCATGTAAAAAGAGGTAATACTACCATTAAAAAAATTGAAATTATCAGGCAATAAAATTTCTTTTGATCCTGCACAGCATTTACATGAGAACACTGTCTTGTAGCCTTCATTTGGATTTTCTTTGGATTCCTTCCTCCCCCCCCATATTTGTTAGTCCAATGAGCCCTAACAAGCAAGGGTCAACATTTATTCAGGTACAGCAAAAAAAAAAAAAAAAAAAAAAAAAAAAGAGTTCTGAAGTACAGACACATATAAATAGCAGAATGCATTTTTATCCCAACAAATTCAGTCATAAGTGAGAGACAACTAACACTTCAAACCAGAGCACAAGAATTCTTCAGAAATTTGCCCAGCAATCTAAGCCTCTGAACTATGGCACCTGCCTCTCTGTCTTGCCCTTAGTCTAGAAACCATTCAGGGGCTCCCCAAGTTACAGCAAGCTCTGCGTCATGTCCTCTGAATCCCTAGGAAAAGTCTTTCTTTCCCTCATTTCGAGGAGCAGCTATGCATCTACTTCCTACTTTTCTGATATACGTATTATTTAGGAGAAGCACAGATTCTTACCTCAGGAGCTATCACCTGGTCTCCTCTTTTGCCTCTGTCACCGTGTCCTGAACTCCAGGCACCTCACCTGAGTGGGCAAATGCTTAGGTGGAGAGGGAGAAAGCAGAAAGCACCATGCTCTCCAGATGTCTCCATCTGACCCATAGTGCAAAAATCTTACTATTTGTGAGCTCGCCCCACACTTTTTGACAAAGCAGTACATGAACAAATCAGATATGCCCTGTTACAACCACATACTTCTATAGTTTTGTGAACATATTCCTGTAACGCATGCTTAAAAATGAAGATATGTGGAAAGATTCAAAGAGTTTCATCCACTGATTTCAGGAGATGCAGTTATGTCACTGTGAGATGGTACAAGAAAGCTATTTTGCACTGACAAAGCAGAGGACAGATAGTTATTTAACAGTACATTACACTGAATCTTCCTCTTTTTTTTTTTTTATGCTTTTGCAATTTCGTTTCACCCAAATTATAAGATCTTGAGGGTAAGGATGGATCTCCTACATGTTAACCCACAGAGAGTCATAGATGATGGGGGGAAAATGCAGAGGCAAGTTACTTTGTTTTTCATACTCAGCCTAATTACAGGCTTATAATGGAGTGGCAGACTCACTGAGTGCCAAGTGTACCTACAGGGAATGGAATAAATTTTCAAAATTTGTCTCAGTTTCATGAAGCTGGGAGCAAAATTACAGAAGTGATAGCTTAAGAATGGAAACAAGACTGGAATGATTTTCCTTTTTAAAAAATTGTTATGATAAGAAATATTTGAAAAATAAAATAACCAAGCCTGATTTTTTTTTAATAATGTATTTGATAAACATAAAAAAGAACAAAAGACTTAATTCTGGTTACATGAATCTCTTACCAATTTGTTGCATTTATGTTACAGAATACTTGAGCTCCCCCCAGTTACACAAAATCTTGTTATGGGCAGAAAGAACACATCATGTATGCAAAGATGAGAATTTTTTGTTAGTCTCACTAAATTCTTAAAAGTGTTATCAAATAACTATTATTCCAGTTACATTAAATTTAACACTTCCAAGTCAAATTATATGTAGGTAGAATGATGTACACACAAACTCTCTAGTATCTATCCTTTTCTCTGGCCTCATGCTCAGTCTTCTACTGCTTCTCTGCCCCCTGCGGTCAATGGCTTCAGGTCTTTGGGGTGGCAAGTCAGCAGTATACCAAGTACTTTGACAGAAGAAATATGATGCTAGTGTTAATGTTTTTTTTTCCTTTTCACTCTAAGATCCTCTTGGGATCATTTTTATACATATCACATTCTACGACCCTCTTTCACCTGCAAGTCCACCATATATCAGAACTTGCTGGTTATGGTATGGCTTACACATCACCCCTATAATTGTTTTTTTTTTCCCAGCTCCCAAGGCCGCATTGCTTCAAAGACAAGTAGCTGCACACTGGTGAGTGGTTAAAGACACTGGAGTCAGTTTTCACCTTGTGCCTGTATCTCCCAGCCCTCTGTGCTCACCCTTTGTCTATATTACCCCTTCTACTCTAGCTCTGCAGCCTGTCACAGGCAACAGCAATAATGTATTTGCTGGGCTACAATACTACAGATTTGCAATACAGGAACTTCTGATCCAATTTCACATTGAGTAAGAAGGTACTTGTTCACAAAAATAATACAGTACTTTGTCTAAAAGGGAAATATTAAATTGCTTTGACAGTGATTAAATAAAATATTGACACTTCCCATTACAACATTATTTTCATCTAGCTGACTCTAGTAGCTCAATATTTTTTTAACTGGAAGTTTTTAAAGATCTTATGTCAATTATATCCCATATAATATCCAAATAAACCTCTCAAAACTGAAAGCTAATTGCATTTCCTGATAACAGTCATCATTTAAGTAATTTTATTTAGTTTCTCACAAGTGTAAATATCCTATGATAAATGTATTTACTTAAAGTTTCTAAGATCTATTGCCCCTGTTGTGCTTCATCTTTCTTAATTAGCTATAATGTCACTTTAATTGTCAATATATAAATAGGTGTGAATTTTAAAATACAAATTTTATTTAGAAAACCTCAAATTCAGCAGATGAACAATAAATACGGTATGTTTTATTCAATACTTTTTTATATCATCTTTATGCTAATGTCCTTTTATCAATTATAGCTACTCTTCAAGAGACAAAAATAATTATTGGATAACTATGATCTTTCCCACTGAATTAATGAAGCTGGTCACACTATCTGCTGTGGTTAAACAATGATATTGAGCACCAGAGTGGCACTGTAAAGTGGTAATTGTTGTGTAAACAGAAGTTAATTTATGAATTTTCAAGATAAAACAAAATAATCCTATTTCAACAGCACTACACTATGCTTGCAAAAATGGATGCACTTTCAGAGAAGCTTTTTTATCGCTTTGCCATGGTGATAAAGAAAATCTTGAAGATTACAATCCTTTGTTCATGATATTACAGAGTCTCTAAAATAAGAAAAACAACGCTTATTAGACAAAGAGGTAAAAGAGAGGAAAAGCAAGAAAATAAAGACAGGGGAAATAGAAGGTTGCTTGTTGAGCCTAGTGACCTTATTTGCTGCTCTTAATATGCTAAAAATTGTGTCAATTAAAGAGAAAAGGAAAAAAAGTCCTTTTAAATTCAATTTTTCAACACAGTGGTTGGATATTGTTGGGTTTTTGCTTCCTGCATCTGTTTTCAGCACTTTTATTTTTTTCCCCTCAGGGCAATACTTTAAAATGCAACTTGGTGTAAGCTAAAATGGAAAAAAACCCTGTGATTATATACCTGTAAGTTATTATTACTGACACGTATGCAAACTGTTAACTAGTGCTGTGTGCCCTTCATTCAGCTTGTATTATTTCCTTGACAAGCAACACCAAAATTAGTTGGGAAGAGTGAAATACAGCCTTGAACTAGTCTCAGAGCTTATTAAATATTTAATAAGTAATAAGAATCCATCAAAGGATGGACTTTACCTTACCTGTGACAGCTGGAGGCAAGAATTGTTTTACAGCTTGGCCTGAAAAGTGATTCTCTTTGAAAATGACATGAGCATAAGAGGCAAGAAAAAGAAAAAACTGTGTGATTGCTAGCATTTAAATATGGAGTAATCTACAAATAGCTGACTTATTGGCTTTTACATTTATTATTATGGAGCCCCAGGAGCTAGGAGCTGTGACTGCAGACATAGTTGTGTGCACGTATCTATGTGTACAAGTATGAGTTGAGTAACATGGAAGGCTCTGATCCAGTTTCAGCTGAAATCTTTCCTCCTTATGCTGCCAACTAGACACTGTACATACATTCACATTGCATGTAATTACCATTATCCTGAAGCAGAAAAGAAACCTGTGTTTCAGAGAATGTGCTAAACGTAGAATTTCCCTCTTGTAATGCCCTATCTTGCATAAATCCAGGCTACTAACTCTAATTTTATCACTTTTTTTAGTGTGAGAAACTGTTCCTTTAAATATTTTTGGTTGGAGGGGTTAAAAAATTAGGAAGAGATTAAAGTTGCAAATGAATTATGAACATCAAAGTAACCTGAAGTAAGGGAATGAGTGGTTAAAAACTGTATCTGTGCTGAAAAATCTCTGAAAATGTATAAGGTACTCAGGTGAAATAGAGCCTCACCCAGGGTCTCTGAGCAGCAAGCACCAGTGCAGAAGAACACAAAGAAAGAAAACTTATGTCATATCATCACAAGGGTCATTTGCATTTCTTGCATTTTTTCCCATCAAATCAGACAAGGACTACTTTAATAAGCAATAAATTTTAGAACTCTGACATTATGCATATAATTAAGAAGGTGAGAGACAGGTTTTCAAACAATGAAATCATAATTTAAAAAAGTGTAATTTTTTTTTTTTTAACGTCATAGCTCTTAAGAGATGGTAGAAGTAATTTATCTCTGATAAGCTATAAGAATTGATCAAGTACTACAAAAGGGTCTGAGGGATTCCTGAATTCAATATAACCCTTAACAAAGTCGCTAGAAATTCAACAAGCAAATTAAGTTATAATAAATTAAATGTATATAAACTACAGAAATACTACAACAAGACTGAAAATTCTAATTTAATCCAAGAAAAGGCACTCAATGTCAACTGAATGTACAGTTCAGAGCTCAGGAACACCAACACTACATCAAAATGAGTACAAATTAAGACAATGTGCATTAAAAAAAAAGCTGTCAACTGGATCCATTTGCAAACAGTTACAGTGAGCACTATGAAGCAAAAAGGGAAAATGCAACACTTCTAGCACAGATAAATTTTTCTTTGAATTGGTGGAAAATCTAATTTGAGTAAGCTATCACAGCAAGGCAACCATAATATTTACTTATTTAAAATGAGACAAAGGTGCACAGTTTGCTGTTATAGTAGAAGCAGAACTAACACTAAAACACAAGTAATGTAAGTGAAATGTAAAATTCCATACTTCCAATGATGTGCTTATTACCACTGAATACATATGAGGAAGATCTATAAGGAAGACAAAAATAAGAAAAGCTTTTATAATCTAGGAAAAAAGGATGTTGTTTGACTAAAAATGCATCTAGCCAGATGCTAGATGGTACTGTAAAGCTTGTATTTTAAACACAAATATTCCAGAATCATGTTCCTTGCGGAAGTGACATATCTCTGTGGAAGTATTAGAGTTATAAAGGCAAGCCAAATGATCTGTTTCGTGAGTCTGGTGGAGATACAGAATAAGACAAATACCGGTGTGTATATCTAATAATGTGAACCTCTCCAGTTGTTAGGCACTCGACTTCAGGATTAAAATAGAAATTCCAGCCTGCTTCTGGTTTAAATCCAGAATCTGGGACAGACCACTGTTCAGAACTAACACAGGATTCAGAAGATGAAATGCAGAAACAAATCATAGCCACTGATATGAGCATTCAATGGAGAAGTTTGGTCTCTGTGCCTACTAACTTTAATTCATTTTCTGAATTAGTCGGCAGCTAAAATAGGTTCTGATGTTGTAAGTTACCTAGAATAATCTTTTCTTGGCTGAAATGTATTAGAGAGAGACCAAAAAAAATAGTTAACTGGAAGATCTGTGGAGGTGACAGTAACTTCCAACAAGGGAGAAAGAGTGGCTTTTTTTGCCATCACAGTTAGAGCTAGAAAAGGTTGTAAACCTTTGGTTTGGGGAAGGACTGAGCACAGCCTAGCCACTTAGGTATACAGCAAAATCTTAGTTAAAAACTCTGTGAGTTCAGTAAATATCGATCACTACTCATGGCTCCCATTGGATTTAAACACACTTTGAGCCTTTCAGGATGCGTAACATTCATTGGTTTACGCACAAACACACACACAAATATATAAGCAGTATGTTGTAGTTTTAGTGTCTAGTAATATAGATAAATTTCTAATGTGAATACTTCACATCTTCAACAGAGGTTTCCAGAAGTCTCTGTGGTATTTATAAAGAAGGAGGAAGATGCAATGTTCTTGTGAACTTTTGCACCTTTCAAGCCAGTAAAGTTAATTTAGATACCTCCAAGGGTAAAAAGGTTTAAGCAGCTCCAGGTAGTGATGAAGAGAACATATACCAGGGATAAGTTCAACTTGTCTTACAAGATCTAGAATGTTCTCAGACAGACATTGTTCATAATTGGTACCATTCTGATTGATAACTAGTTTAACAGGGTACTAAGAGGTCCAAATAAATCAGGAATTTCTTGACAATGTTTAGAGTTTTATCTTAAAAAAATTTAACTGCCAATCTTGAAAAGCTAAGGAAAAACAACTTTCTTGTGCTTTGTCACAGATTATGCCTCATATTGTGTTTCCTTCTGCTAAAAATGCATAAATGTTAGTGTTGTATTAAAAAGCATTGTATATTTCCTATGAAGTGTCTTAGTTTAATATATTTCTTGGTAAATCAGTGAATTTAGTATAGTATCTGTTGTTTATCTACTCAATAGTAAATAGTAAGTTAAATAGAAATTGCTAACAAGTGCAAAGTACTTAGCAGTGTCTCTGCAAGATAAATAAATGTTCCTTCAGCCATTCTGTCACAAATGCAGGACTGATTCACTGAGCATAAGTAATATCTAAGCTATGGAGACTGAGACCTGGATCATTGCTGACATCTAGGCACATGATTTCTATTGATTTTAATACGAGTTACATACCTGAGCATTTCTTGGGATTGGGTCTGCTCAGCACACTCATAATTACATTAAAAAAAAAAAAAAAAAAAGCACAGTGCCAAATGGATGTTTCACATCTAAAACTTGTTTCCTAATAACTGAACTTGACCTCAAAATCAATTTTATATTCTTGAAAACTAAATTAACCATTTATATTTACACCATTTTCTGCTGGATAACCCAATATGTAAGGCATTGCAACAGAACTGTCCATTGCAGCTTTCCTTCTATAACAGGAGAATTACATACAGTTGACTACCTTACTGCAAGAAAAAAGAAGCGACCATGATAAAGGTTGAACAGGAATTGTTTTATTTGATTGCTTCTTCACTATGTCCCCCTGATGAAGGTGTTTGCAAAGACAGCTGATAACATAAAGCTATATCCACACAATTCTGGCAATAATATTTAAGGGGAGAAAAAAAAAACAATAACACGGTGTTTAGTTTCTATTTCTTTTACCAAATATGGCAAAAATATATATTCCATTTTGTATAAAATGTGGATTTTATTGCACTAAAAAAGATTCCATTAAACTCAACATTTTATTTATGTATTTCTGAAAACATACATGCAAGCAGTAAGAAAAGCAGTACTGTCCTCTTCTGTTGTTATTTTTACTTTTACAAAATAGCATTTTTCAATGCCAAGAATTAAGATGTTGTTGGTTTGTTGTTTTCTCCTTGTTTTAACCATGTACCAATGACAATCTTTGTTAGAGAAGCAGGTGTGGAATAAAGAATAACTTATGAATCCAGGAGGAAGGATTCATTGTGTAATTTCAGTAAAAGGAACCTTCTTATTCAGTCTTTCAGGACCTGATCCACGTTTCATTGAAGTCAGTTGGATTCTTTACTTTGATTATTCAATATAGAATCAGCAGAGACAAAGGAAACAAGACACGTCCTAATAAGTTCCATAGGTGTTACAATCTTGCCTAAGGAAATCAATATAACTTCCATACCTGGTTGTCCCTCATTCTAGTCATTGTGAAACAAGTACCTTATACCCTCTGGATTTAGACACTGAGAGCACTGATTTTATCTAGTCATCGCTGTACCATTTCTCAAAATCTCTATCTGCTGACAAGTCCCAAATACAGCTGAACTTCTTAACCTGCAGCCTTCCAGCATCTGTATCTTTAGATTTCTGTCTGAGTTTCTTAGCTCACAGAAAATGCAGAACTTCAACTGATGCAGAAACATAAGCCTGATATATGTCAGTATCCAATTCCTTGGGATACGGCCCATAAGACTTACTGCTTTGCATTCCCCATTTATATTGTGCTTGGCAACATAATCTAAACCATTGAGTAAATGTGGTGGATTGACCCTAGCCAGCAACCAAGCCCCCACCCAGTCATTCACTCAATCAACCCTCAGTGCCATAGGGGAGAGAACTAGTATAACCAGTATGACAAAAGCAGAGAAAAACTCATGGGTTCAGAATAAAGCCACTTTGATAAGTGAAAAGGGGGAGGGCAGGGAGAGAAAGAAAGAAAAAGGAGAAAAAAAAAAAAAATAAAAAGGAAAGAGGAAAGGTGAGAACAATGCTCAGACACTCTCTGACTAACGGCTACTTCGCAAAGACTACACTCTGATTTTATTCTGAGCACATCATATAGTATGGAATGTCTTTTTAGTCAGTTCATGTCAGCTGTCCCAGCTGTGTCCCATCCCAGCCTCTCGCCCATACCTATTCCACATGCTGTGGGGGCAGAGTGAGAAACTGAGAAGTCCTTGATGCTGTGCAAGTACTGCTTGGCAATAGCTGAAAAACTGATGTGTTATCAACCACATGTTGATAACATAATGGTGTTTTATGCTTGAGAAAATATAAAACATATACCTGAGAAAACTATATCGTTTGATATTTAGGGATTTACCTAGGAGAGAAGAGTCCTATTTCCCATTCACAGGGCTCTTTCTGTATTTTAACTAATAGAACAGACTGAAACAATCTTATACTTCCCCTTTTCTTTCTTGTTAAGTGAATCTTGAATTCTATGTGCAAAACAGCACGGCTTTAGGCACTGCTTCTACCTGCAGAACTCCTCTGTCTGTTGTTTTAAGAACGTGGTCATGGAAGATGCATGTTGATATTCAGATTGCAAACAAAGTGTTTGATTCTAACAGAAGAATCAAGAAAATTTGCCCCTGAAAAGGCGAATGGCTCAGAGTTTACCTACACAAACTACATTTGGAAAATATATCTTACTTTTAATTTATTGCTATATTTCAAGGTAAATCAACTGCAGAGAATCACCTTTTTTAGTAATACCATAACTGGTAAAAAAAATTGGTCATGAAGGCATAAGGGTCTTATCCTGAACTGAACCATTGCTCAGAAGCAGTGGAATTACAGGCGTTGTTAATTTTTTTTTTCTTTCCCTTTGAGCACATGTGAAAGATCCAGGGACGGTCTAACTCTTAATTCTTGTCTAGGTAATTACCTCCTAAATAAGTTAATCAGCTTTCTTACCTACTAAAAGGATGCATAAGTAAAAGGCAATTTTTGACACTAACACCTTGACATGAGCAATAATTTAAAGTGACTGATGGAACAACATATATAGCAATAATCCATTAAGAAGATTCACTTTCTAGTTCTTGCAAATATGATTTTAGATCATTTGCAGTTTCATTTCTTCAGCTACACTTTTTTGGCAGTACAAAAACTTCTGAAGTACAATTTCTACATCCTTGACAGCTAGTAATGTGATATGCTGTCTTTTGCTGCTAATTATCCAGCATCATTTTCCTGGTATTTTAAGACTATATACAACTTCCTATTGAATCCCTGTTTCCAGCTACTTTTTTTTTTTCATTATTTTTTGCATGCTGCATAGCAGTAAAAACATTTAAAATGTTTACATACAGCAAACTTTATGGATGGTTATGTGAAAGACTGTGTTCCCATCACAAAAGAGCCAATTGCTGCTGTGCTATACCTTGATGTACCTTGGCTTTACACTGAGGGCCACCACTAAGCTGCAGCTGGCTCAGCTGGCAGCAGCACACCTGCGAAGCAGAGCAGGCTAATGAGGACACCTCACAACAGCATGCTTTTCTTTATGGTGGATAATATTGCTCCTCAGCAGAGGAAAAGTCCTTGTCCTTATCTGCAGAGTCCAAACTCCATGTGGGTCTG
This sequence comes from Columba livia, assembly GCF_036013475.1. Taxonomy (NCBI): domain Eukaryota; kingdom Metazoa; phylum Chordata; class Aves; order Columbiformes; family Columbidae; genus Columba; species Columba livia. The sequence goes on along the minus strand of NC_088602.1, from coordinate 41,305,391 downwards.
TCACAAGCCTGTTCACTGCTTGCCCTGAAATGACAGCTGCAGTTAGCATGCAGCATTATATAGTAAAACCCTGTATTTATTTGCCTTTCAGGCACTCTTTTCTCTGTCCTTTGTATGCCCTTTTATAGAGTTTGAAAATACAGGTGTACACACCAAAGCCAAAACTTTATGTCTCTTGCTACTTCAACTTCATATGTACAAAATGTTATGAATATTCCCCTTAGGTAGCAAGTATACAGCTGGTCACCATGAACTATGAAAATGGTCAGTCAATATTTGTTCACTTTCATATGACGACCAGCAGAAAGTTTAAAACTTAGATGACTCCAGAAGGCTTTCCTATGTCAGTTGTTGATCAGCTCTGAAGAGTTTACATTGGCAAAGTCATATTGTGTAAAGTGTCAAAGCATTTGGAGAAACTGTGTTTTTATAAAGAACCTGTATATTATGTATTGATATATTTTACAAAACACTTTATGAAATATGTATTGAATAAAATGTGTACAGATTTTTCATTTTCTAAAAAAATAACTACCGGTAGCATTTTATTCTCATAAGAAAAGAGACCATGAATCTCTAAGATTTTGTTTCACAAATGCTTAGAGGGTGTGATTATGTGATAAAAACATTTTCCAATTATTTTTTCACACTAGGACACCCTAGTATTATTTACGCACATAAGTTTTGTGCATGTTCCTTATTGTATATAATGATTTCTTACCACTAGTCCTGAATCTAGACTATTATTAACTAACAAACCCTTCTCATATTGTCACTGAGAATTAACTAGCAGAACAAATTATAATCTGTATGGAAAATGAGACAACATTAATACTTACGTGTAGAAACTTTGAACTCTAGCTCCAGCAAAAGAATAAATATAATGATTGTGTAAATAGAACTATACAACATTTCCTTTTACATGATCCATCCTAATTAAATGGGCTTTCAGTGTTAATTGCCTGATATTTCACTTGCAGATGGATTAGGACACTGTTTTGATGAACAATCTGGAATTTTGCCTGTATCGGCTTCAAATTTTTGTCTTTCTTTTATATTTTTTCAAATTTAGAAATGTCTGAAGAGATGAAAATGGCCTGCTATTGACAGAAGCCAGAGTTTCATAACCTCTAGACTGCATTTTTTCCCAGATATTCTATAAAGAGGTAGGGAAAAGTACAGATTTTTGAAGTTATTACCACACATTAGCTGACAAATATTAATTTCAGAATGTCATTCTCTAAAGTGATATGATGAAATAACTTTGATGCCTTTCAACTTCTTAAATTGTTTAAAATTTGTACAAGCGATATAAAGCTGATTATTAGTTATTCAGTAAATTAGATATTTATTTGAAAATAATACTTTTCTTCCCACAGATCGTTGAACTCTAGCAATACATATTCTAAATTAAAAAAAAATAAAAATAAAAAGGCTTTTACTCTACAATATACTTTCAGTTTTAGTATTGAAAAAGGAGCTACAAATTGCATGACTTGTAAATAGTTACTCAAAATTTTTCTCTGTCTCATGTATGTTGGAGTTCATTGAGTTCTCTGTTGCCTCAGACATTTTTCTCCTTAACCCTTTAAAAAAATTAAATACTAATAGGTTTGTATCATCTTTCAGGCTATTTCTTGTGAAGGTAAGAATCTAGATTGAAGAAAACATAGTTCTTGTATGTTTAGTGTTCCTTAAGTTGTTTTGAAACATTGGGAAAAGATCACTGTAGCTGGAATGTTACTGTTACTACATTTACTCATACTTAGTAAACTTTAGGACCTGCCACCACCAACATGCAGATTGCACATCACTGAATTTGACTGAAGAGAATGACTAGCACAGCATTTTTTGTCTCCTTGAAAAACTACGGAAAAAAACTGCCATGCAGCAATGATGGTGTAATTTGATAACCAGACAATGCTTAGATCAAAGATCTAGGTTGGATGCAGGTTTCTGAAGTTACTGAGTTAGATCAGTTGTTGCAGTTACTTAATCATTTCACTTCAACTGCTTGAGTATGCTTCAACCAAAGTTTTTACACGTCTTCAATAAATGGCACAGAATTGTCATTCCGTGCCAAAGCTCCCTGCCATATATCAAGTTTATTAGTTTTTTTTTGAACAGTGTTAATGGCTGTCTTATGTGAGGGACATGGAAAAACCCCTCTGAACCAACACCTCATTGCACATACCCAGAGGTGGTCAAGATTTTACAAATTCCTCTGTTCTTCATTCTCCTCTTTCTCGTTCTGTAGGTTACATCAGAGGAGGCTTGGGCACATAGAGTGAACAAAGTAGCCTTGATCAGTTCCAGCTAGACAGAGAAGAACTTTAGGACATGCCTCACATCGCACCAGTACCTCACATGTATTCAGTCACCATAATATAGTCAAAAACAAAGCAGAGAAAAAGTCATAACACAGTGATTCCTATATCATCAAAAATATGAAATTAGGAACGGAAACCTGCCAGCACTTTGAGAATACCCAAAGGCTTCCACTAAAGTTAAATATTTGTAGAGATGCTTTCCAAACTAGAAACAAACCTTGATCCTGAAGGCTTTGTTGAAATACGTGAAGTTTTGTTTGTAATTCAAGTTTCCTACCTCTCTGTGAGACAGTCCAAAAGGTTTGTTCATACCTGAAATGGGACTTTTAAAATATATCTATGCTATGGTTAATTGAAACTAAAAATAAATATCTATTTCTTTGTAAATAAGAGTTGGCCTTGCCCTGGGTGAACCAAAGTTTATTGAAAATGAAAATGAGTAATTAACAATGTCTTCTGCCGTATCCCATTATAGAAAACCTTTTATTTCCTAAAGAGAAGAACATAAGCTTCTTTAAAGAAAACAGAGCGTAGCTGTAGTAATTTAAATCATAGGCTATGCACAATTGAAGCTGGATCTAGTTCCACTCACATTCATTCTCTAAGTGTGTGATGCAAGCTCAGAAAACAAGAGGTTTTGAAGTCCTGTGCCCAAGGGTTGCAAGGGAATAATAACAAAGCCACAATAAGGTTGTTGAAGATACTGCTTCACAATACATGATACAAAAAACGTACATGAGCAGAAATGCTTAGTGTTTTAAAAGCCGAGGACACCACAAGGTGTGGAGCTTTCAGTAGCTGTTTTGGAGAGGCAAAGTTCCATTGGGAATGAACACGCCTGTCACAGTGTGGCAGTAACTCCTGATTTCTCCTGTTCATGAGTTTTAAAGCACACAGAAAGCATTGTTGAATAGTGAATGTCAGTGGGAGAAAATGAAAATCTAAACATTATTTTACTGCATCTTAGCGCATTCAGTAGGAGCACATAAAGCATCTGTGTCTCTGTTTCTTGCTGCTTTAACTGTACTTGAGGCTACTTCCCCCTCACCTGTACTCTCTTGGTGGCACGGCAGCAGCTCTGCTTCCTCTGCCAATGACAGCACAAATCTCTTCTGCCATGCAGGAGCCTCCAAGCACAGGTACTTAGCAAATGGTGTCAGGAAAAGTCTTGGCTCTATGGAAATCAATGACAAAGCTTTTCATTGATTATAATGAAGCTGGGTTTCACCTTGCAAACCAGAATTCTTACACTTTAGCTTATTGAAATTCTTTTCATCGGTATTCGGGAGGTGAAAGGATTGATCTCATGACACCTTTTATTTTTAATTTACTTATGATGGAAAATTCTTTAATTAAAAGCCCTTGTTTGGCAAAGAAAGAATTGTGGGAACTTATTTATGAAATGAAATCTCCATGTGTACTAGTGTATACATCCTGGCTTACTGGAAAAGCAGTTAGGACTTTTCTGAATATATTAATATATGTTTAATAAATTTCAAATCAGGCTGAGGACATGCAGCTACAAATACTCTCTTGGTCTTGCTTGCTGTGGAAGGGATATATGAGAAACATATAAAATTACAACCACCACTAAAATATGTATCTACCTCTTATTTAGTATCCTAAATAATGGTTAATGCTTAGTGTTGAAAACACCATTACATTTTTAAGAGTAAAAGTAACAAATTTTCATATTTATTATTTAAATGATGGTATTAATTTCAACATAAAAAAAAGAATTATATTTAAATGCATTTTAAATAAGTAATATGAAGTGTTTGACAAAGAAATAGTAGAATACTACTGGAAAACTAGTATTTATAACTGTTTAAAAACCAGTTTGTTTGTTTCTTGGCATATTCTAGTATTTCATTGAAGATAAAAGAAGTAATTCTGAATTTAAATATAAACAAACCTTTGAAATTAACTGTGAAGAGTCCAAATACATTCACTACAGATCATCAAAATAGTGTGTTTCAAGTAATTTGACTTTTTTTACTTCAATGTTATTATTTTATGCATTTGTTAATGTACATACCAATAAATACTCAATGTAAAAAATTACATTAACATACAATGTGCTCTGAAATAATTATTTTTACTCCTTTATTTCTAGTTATAAGCCGTTATGAAATATTTTGTATTCATAAATGCTTTTAAACTTAAGACAGTTCAATTCAAAATACTTGAGCCAGATCTTTTTGAAAATTATTAGATGATTGAACAACGAAAGGAGGGGCCTGATCCAAGATCACTATATTTTAACTGATTCAGTGGCAGGTGCCATCACACACTGGGATGTCTTCTCAACTGATTCTGTCACCTACAACTTCGATACCTGTTTTCAGTTGGCTACTCCAAACTGCATTTGCAGTCAACAAAAAGAAAAACTAAAATTTTAGGGTGTGATTCATATTACCATAAGTGATGTGATTTCTGCCTAAGCACTCAAACTGTACCTTCATTCGCCTAGAGTCCACTGATATTTCAGACGTAGATGTGCAGGTGTTAAAGATGACCTCTGTTGGGTGAGATGAATCCTAGCCTCAGTACACCTTCCTTAATGCAAGGTATCAAAATGAATAATGTTGTAAAAATGCCATTGGCCTTCATTGACTCACTAGAAATGGCAAAACCTTCACAACAATGACCCACACATGAAGGCATATGGAGGGATGCAGCATAGCAATGAATATCTTGCAGCGAATACAGTGAAGCTTTGAAGACAGACAGATTTCTTTTTTCTAAAATAAGTAAGTGAGGATCAACTCCCAGGTTCTTAGAGCACTGGCTACAGACACATCCTGTACTGAAGTGCAGAGCTGTAACTGCTGCAGAAAGCATGGCCTTTATACCGAGCTTCCCTCTGTTTCAAGGTGCACCAGCATAGAAAAGTCAGGCTCATAGAGCACCATAGAATGAAAATAGATCCTCAAAGGAGGAGACCCTATTTGTGAACAGCTTGGCTCATGTTTAAGGAAATTTCTAGCTCTCTGCTAGAAAACCAGTGAAGGGCTAGGGAACATTTATTTAGATTTTGTTGTTCTTGTTGTTGTTTGTTGTTATTGTTTTCTTTTTTTTTCTGAAGGGGGATCCATAGTACTTAGACCTGGGTTGAAAAGATTATTTACAATGCACTAATAAACTAGGAAATTTGAAGGGACAGTAAAATTTCAAAGACTGACACACATTTCCAGCCAAACAGGTGCAAAGATCTTAAAGGCATCTTCTATTCTAACCAAAGATTTAATTTTAGCTTTCTACATTTACAGTAACAGGCACCTTTCACTCAAAGCCTAAGTAATCTTAGACCTTAATAGCTTTTCACTGCAACATGAATCATACTTTCCTTTACTCATCCCCAGTAATGGAAATGTGAATTTGAATTATTGGAATAAGAAAATTGTAGGTAATTTATGTTTGTTGTAGTCTTGTTTCTATGATTTTGAGAGAAGATGACCATAATTTGTAGCCCTGGTAACAGGAACTGCACATTCATTTGTTCAGCTGACCCAACAAACCACTTGTCCCTCTGGATTTTAGTTGCAGAGAGAGAAAGAGAGAGAAAGAGAGAGAAAGAGAGAGAAAGAGAGAGAAAGAGAGAGAAAGAGAGAGAAAGAGAGAGAAAGAGAGAGAAAGAGAGAGAAAGAGAGAGAAAGAGAGAGAAAGAGAGAGAAAGAGAGAGAAAGAGAGAGAAAGAGAGAGAAAGAGAGAGAAAGAGAGAGAAAGAGAGAGAAAGAGATCAGCTTGTCATTTGGGAATTTTCTTCTTGTTGTTATTGTTTAATTATTCAAGTAGAATTAGATAATGAAATATTATAAAAGGATTTCATCAATAACTCTTTCTGATGGTGATATTTTTAGTTGTCTCTATCTTAAAAAAAAAATCTTTTAAATAATGTTTCTGGAATATCCAGATTGTAACATCAAAAAAAACACCATCCATTTAAGAACACCCTTGATTTCACCATATGCCTAAGATCACCTATTCAGACTGTTAGCTTAGAGCTGGTTAAACATTTAGTAATAGTTGTGGCAAAGACCAAAGAGTGAGACAAACTGCATATGACCTGGAAAAAAAAAAAAAAAATCCTACAAATATCCAAATCTTTTGTCAAATATGTGTATCATAACTCTCTCTTCCTTCTGCAGTAAAAAGAAATCAAAGTTCTTTAAAGCTTACAAGAGGTGCTTAGTAACCTCTACCATCTTGTCCTTGATTAGCATCAGTTTACAGCTGAAACATTGGTCTGTTAATTTAAATTGATTTGATGTGATGGAGCAGACTGTGTTCTAAATGCTTTTTCCTAAATCACAGTCAATTAAATAAAAAGCTTGTGATGTGTTGCCGTGATATCAGTGCCCACAAGCTGTAGGGTTTGTCTGTATTATACAACTACTTCTTTCTAAAAATGAAGTGTCAATCTCCGTATTTCTCTATGATCTATCTTTTGAATACCACTGCTGGAAACATATCTATCCCCTGAAACATTCCCATTCTAATGGCCACATTCCATTATCCACCTTTTTTCTCAAGCTTGTTGATCTGTCTGTGAATCTAGTGTACCTTTTACCCATTACTTCCCTGCACACATCAAATTTCTCAGTCATTTTGCAAAAAGTAATGAATTTTATCTTCAGAGTCCATTTACCCATATTTCTCCAGCTCTTAAATAAAACATTCAGTTACCTAAGCAACTGTCACACCACTGAATTTTGCTAGCCAGAAGAAAACACATGCACCTATGCACAACCCCCTATACATTTATTTACTTATTCATTCCCAGGCAAACAGACAAAACCAAACCTCTCTACTGATACATAAATTTGTTAAAACTATTTTCTTGCACTCTGTGACAGGTCTGGATTGAATCACTGGATCCCATATGTTTCTGCATCTCCTAATCCTAGTTAACAGCCAATCAAAAAATTCTAGAAAACTATCTTGGACAAACTTCTTTAGTGCAAAATCAAGTTAGATCCTCTTTCTAACATAATGGACCGCCATATGGTGCTGCTGCTAACACTGTAAAACCTGTTTGTCAGACGCCTTGAAACACAGCTGTCTACAAAAATTTGACTTTGAAATTTTTGACAAAAGTTTCTGTGCTGTAGCGTAGTCTGATTTCATGGTAGCAACATTCTGGGACAATGCACAAAATAAGGAAGAGTTATTAGCTCAGTTATGCAGTTTCTCAGATATGTATACACACTTTCATATTTAAAAATAAACCACAAATTGATCTAAAACTGAACACCCCAGAGAGCATTTACAGTCCCTGTTCATTTAACAACAGAGTGGATTCAGGAGTTAGACCACGCCTTTGAGACAAACAATCCTCTGGCCTTGTTGAACTGCTTACCCGACTATTGAAGAATAAACTTCCTTGTTTGCAGAGAGAACTTTCCCCTTTTGAAACAGCCCGTGACTCTTTTCACCCCCCTGCGCTTATGCTGCAAAAATTTTCCAGCTCTGAGACGAACATGCACCCTTTCAGCTTCTGGGCAGAGCTGTTCAAAGTCAATGGCCCTGCTGCTAGCAAGCCCATTGATCCACTGGTGTAGAGCCATTAAGCGCTGATGGCCCTTGATTGCTCTATCAAAGCTTCCCAGCTTTAGTCTCTTCACTATGTGTCAACCTTCTGCTTTAAAATGAATGCTCGAAGCTGCGCTTAATGTTACCTTCAAAATGAAATGTAAAACGCAACAGGGTATTCACAAAACACAAATGAGAATTACACATTGACAGCGACATAACCCCAAAACCTTTACCACTTTTCTTGCGAATTAAAAGAACGTCAATTAGTTTTTTCGTCAATTAAAAGACTTCAAAATCTTACAAAGAAAAAGCGAAGAGCAGAGTTTGAAAGACTACCGCAAGTGCGAGAATGGAGCAGAGAAGCGCATCCCTGGGTAAATGGATGGATAATAGCGCTCTGACTTCATAGCAAAAAAAAAAAAAAAAAGAAAATCTGTTACGAAGGCTGAGGTAAATGACGAGCTATAAGAATCTTAAGTACTGTCAATGATGTGACTGAACTATCCTAAAGTGTCGAGTTTTATATAAGACTTTTAAATGAGCTCAGCTCTACTCACTCTTTGGCACAGTGCATATGGTTACTGATGATTTTCACACTAAATCGATGAGTAAATTCTCATAATAAATTATTGATTTATATATCTATCTATCCCATTTCACCCAGTCAGGCATATAATTACTCACAGTTCTGCAAAAACACGCACTTGTTAAAAATCCAAATGTGTATGTAATCACCAGTGCTTCTCAGATTAGTTTTAATCTGTTAACTAATAACATGCAGATTGATATTCCAACTCAAACAACCCTCTCTTCATTGAAAGTACAGACGTATATTGAAACAGCAAATGGATTTTATATTTTATCCTCTAAGTAGATGCCAGATGCTCAGCTGTTGTCACCTGGCATAGCTCTATTAAAGGTAATGTCAATTTATACCAGCTGGACCATGTGACTGCATGTCTAGGTGAAAATGAAATTCTGTTATTTGTATACACAGTTCTTTGTTTCATTTACTTGATTCTTTTTAATGATAGAAAATTAGAGTCAGCTGCATATGTTGTTTTATTTAAAAATAAAATGTACAGCTTACTGATGCCTTTAGATTTGTCAAAAAAGCTGCATTTCCAAGCAATATCCAGAAAGGGGCGGTTATTCCCCCATGAGAAGGAGAACCAGTTTTCAACTGAGTTTTAAAAACAAAAGAAGCTGGAGAGGAGAGCACAGGAAACTCTAGAAGGACTAAAGCTCAAGAGTAGAAAAAATGCAAAAAGAGCTTTAGCAACAAGCAATTGCAGTTACAATGAGCTGCAATCTCAGATGTTTCCACACGCTCCTTTTATTGTCTGTGTTTTCAAGAATAACATGAATATATACAATAGACCACTTTATCCCAGTCCTATGTATGAATTTTGGTAGGTAGCTTCTTGTTGCTGTTTTGCAGTTGTTGTTTTCAAGCGGCTTTTATGTCTCGTTTTGATGTGCAAGCAACAGAGGCTCAAATGTTAAATCACCTACCAAATAACCCGACAATCTTATTTCATTCTACCTCTAAAACAATCTTTCTTTTTTTTCCTGGTTTTGCTTTATAAAGGAAAAAAAAGCTCTTTCTTGCAGATGAGAAACAGAGCTCCAAACTAGGCAATGTAAACTAATGGGATGATTCTGAGATTAAACCAAGTCAAGGATTTAAGCCTTTTTTTTTTTTTTCAATATTTTGATAAACACCAAGGTTTTCACAAAGGCATAATTATAGATAGAAAATATATACACATATACACAATGGTGTGAGCTAAACAGTGTAGGATTGCATTGAGATCAAGCCTTCCTCAGAGTTTAAAAGAGCTAAATCCCCTCAGTAGAATTTTTCTCCCTCTTGTTTTTAAGATATTATTTACATATACATGCAGAGATTTATGATAATACATTTGCAAGTGTTGTGGCCAGCTAGGAAGAGTAAAGTAAACGCATCTGTTACCTACTCATAAGAAAAAAATGCTATGGGAGTGAATTCCTGTTAAGCAGAGAATCCCTATCCACAGTGGAAGAAACTACCCTTGAACTAACAACTGAGTGCAAGCAAAAAAGCTTTCACAGCACCGTATCAGCTGAAGTGCTGCTGGGAGAACATTTTGAAAAACACACTCAATATCACTTTCAATTAATAGTTCTGTCAGTGCAGGTAACAGAAGTCAGCAAGAACTGGTCACACAGTCACAGACCAATATGCCTGTAACTGTATATATTCCCAATATACATATATACTTATATACACATATATATCTATACATATATTATATATATTCCTGTGACTATATGTATTACACATAGGAAATTCCACAACAGTATATGGTGAAAAGTAGTCTTTCCACAGCTGTTCTAAATTGTCCTTTCTCTTTTAAATGAGCACTGGACAACAAATTCTGCCCAAAAGAACTTCTATTTCAGTAACTAGGCAACAGAGGCAGACTAGTTATCAATTATGTCACAATTTGCCAGTAATCAGCACCAAGGACATCAAGGTTTCCTTCTTGTCCTTGAGCAGTTCACATATCACAGCATGCTAATAACTGGCATATACCAAGGGCTTTCCTTTATAAATAGGTGAATAACTGCAGTGGCTCAAACAAAGACAGAAGCAATATTAAACAGAAAATAATTAGTCATGGTAGAACAATATTTACATAAATCAAAACAAGCAAGGTCCAGCCATGTCTGATAAGGATCCTGGGACATACGTGAAAGCCCTCAGCAAACCAGCTGTCTGGACAGAATAGGAAGACTAATACTTTATTCAGTTAAAATTAGCAGATGAAATTCAGAGGCAGAAAGCATTTACTTGATTTGGAATCTGGCTCTGCCACCCTCCAGTTATGTGACAGCGGTATAGATCTTCTGTGGCCACAAACAGGCAAACTTAGTCTTACGATTCACAGATCTGTACTGGGATTACGGTATCTGCTTATAATTTTTGTGGGTACTTTATAGACTATTTCAATGCTGAAATTGCAAAGGAACTCGAAGATCAGTGCATTAAAATTTTATGAAAGTGGATCAAAAAGATTATTTTAAAAGTTCTTCTGGGAAATGTTTATTTGTATATTCCATATTACAATATAAATTACTGTAAGTGAGTTAAAGATTCTAAACAAAGAGCATACAAAATGCTCAAAAATAATTCATTTTCCTATATCATCACCTGTTCAAGATGCATCACTCCCTTGAGTTTTTCAAGTGTAGTTGACAACTAGTGAAATATTGTATAACACAGACCCACTTGTGCTCTTCTGTCAAAAATAATAACTGACTTCGACTGTGCTCACCCAATTTAGGTCTGCAGCATCCAGAGTAGAAATTTGACCTCAATTTGTTAGAACTATTAAAAAAAAAATAGTATTTATTGGCAATTGTAACTCAGAAGATTTGCAGACTTCTCAGTAGAGGAACTAAAAAAGAAAAATCAGCTGCTAGATCACAACTCTGACAAGTATATACAAGATGTTTTCCTGTTACTGTGCTATTATGTCTACCATGCATTGTACAATATAATGTAGTCTGTCATGCCTGTAGCTTTCCTCATTGCAGTTTACAATGTTCTCGGTGGTACTCATTATGTAGCCTGCAGTCACTAACAGTTGCTGAACATGGTTTTGAAGTTCAGTATTTGAGCCTTTCTTGCTCTCTGACAGAAATTGAAAATGCTGTCCATGGAGTAAGCTCATTTAGTTAGACGAAGATGTAGATATACATAGTGGTACATACGTAGATATTCTTGAGGTTTTCTTAGAAACAGCTTATCTCTATTTCAGGAGAAATTATATGCACTTCTCAGCTGGAGGGACAGTGTGGATCAACCTTAGGGGATAATGTTGGCAGAGGAGAGGCAGAGCGATTTGTTTTACAGAGAGTTTGTTTTACAAAGTTTCACCGAGGGAAGTATCTAACCTGACATTGTAAAATTTTGAAATGGGAGCGTGTAATTAGGAAAATGATTCTGTGATTCTATGAAATGTAATTAGATCTGTCTGATGTGAAAACTGGATGAGTCATTTTATGTAAGCAAATAATTAGTGCATGAATATTTTAAATATAAAATCTAAGGAGTGCATATGCTATATGCAATATATATTAATGACTATAATCTTCTAAATGAGTGTCCAGATACTACTGAGAGAGTAAATAAAACTGTAACAGGGAGTTCTCATTTTTCACAGCATTCTAGTTAGGGAGTACAAATGTAGTATGATGACTGAGGAGCTGTCATTCATGGGAGTGTTTTTAAAATGTTGTACTGTACTAGGAAGCTTTTATTTTCTACTGCTTCACTAGAGTGAGGTGAAAAATTATATATAGCTTTAAGGGATGGAGGCTATTTGTAACTGAGTGTACAAACAATAAGGAAATCAGAATATAAATAAAACACTTAATGATGTATTTGTATGAGAGCAGTTAACCTGCACAACAATATTTTTGCTAGCATTAATAGGTCAACATTAATGATATATCCTCTGCTGTGGGAATATATATTCCTCCCTGATAATGTGGGTTTTTTTTCTTCCTTGAATATAGATTGTGTTCTTTGTCCAATGCATGGTAAATGGCTTTTGCCACTATAAATATTATATGTCTGCTTCAAGACATGCATAATAATGAGTTTTATAACTGTATATATATTTTTAAAGAGGCATATAATAAAAATAATGACCACTAATCATGTCTCTAGATGCTGAAATCAATACAAGGGTAATTAATTTTTCAGCTCCCATTCATTTGCAAAATATTTTGTCTCTTTCTTAAGCTTCATTTCAGGAAAATTAGAATAAGTTTATTGGTAGAATTGTGGCTTTTCAGTTATGAATGGCAACATTTATTCTGAAGATTTCATATCTGAATGAACTATTCTATAGGTATCCTTTTGATGTAACTGCATGGGATTAAGCTTTTGGATATACACTCTACTTATATAGAAATATTTGTAAATCTATTGAGAAATTCTGAATCTCTGAAAGCAAAGAGATGAGAAAATAAATGACCTACAAGTACCAGCCACTCAGCTGGTAATCAAATCTATAGCATCATGTCTTGAAAGAGAATCACGGGGCTGCATATTAAATACTTGACATTATTTTCTTTGCTCCCAGAGAGAATATGACTTTCCTGTGAAAAATATTCAGGCTGTAGTTTGTGTCCTGTGCTCTCAGCCCTTCAAATTGTTTAAGACTTTAAAATTTAATCAAGGGATTTCTTAATGGAGGCGATGGAAGAGTAACATCAGAAATACATTTGACAAAAGGGTAACAAATTTCTACTTAATTATTTACAATGGCCTTATACTGCTACTTAGAGACAAAAAGCAGTCAGACTCCTGAGCATCAGAACCAACAGTCTGGAAGGACAAGGGCATCAATTCGTCCTCGCATCTTGCAAACAGTTTCCAAGATTGCATCTTGTTGATCTGGATGAAATTACAAGTCTAGGATCTGATGCAGCACGCCAGTAATTTATGATCACGGGTCACTCCAAGCTGAATGTTTTCAGGGCACATCAAGCCCACTTGTCATTTGCATGCAACTCATTTTATCACTGAAAAGATGTTTTTCGTCAGGCCACTGGGCAGACATTTGCAGTTCTGGAAGGCCTGCATTTTTTTTTTTTTTTAATGACCTCTTTTTATACATCACAACATTAAAACAAACATCAAAGCAAAATGTAATATTAAAGCAATTAACCTATTATCTTCAGGTCAGGTGTTTGTTATTTTGCCATTTACAGAATGACAAACTCTCCCACTTGGCTGCTGATGTTTGGACTGGGCCAGCTGTCTGTTCTTTCTAAATGCTGCTTCAGTTGATTATGTGACTATGAAGTGCCCTTCTTCCTGCCATTTGGGATTACTCCTAGTTAACTCCATAGCCGAGCAATTTTTCCTGTATTGCCTGCTCAAGGAAAAAAAAACAAAACAAAACAAAACATAAACAAGGCAGATTCTGCTGCTATTATGTTATATTCTTCTCATCCTGCAACCTTTTGGACAGGTTTTCTTTTCCAGAGGATTCAGTCTCAATCCTAATGTACTAGGTGGAAAAAAAAAAAAAAAAAAGTTCTTTGATATTGTTATTTCTAATGTCATACCACTCTCAGGGATCACAGTGTTCCTATAAGAATAATAACAATTTGGAAAAGGTGGGCAACATTTTTCAACACATTTCAAAATTAAAGGCTAAATGATAGGAGTATGCCAAGCTCCATACAGACCTCATGGAGAAGACTTTGCAACAGGAACAGAAATTATTTGCACCAGCTTAGGCATCTTCAGTCTATGTGCTAGTCATCCTAGGTTACTTTGCAAACTGCTCCAAAAGGGAATTCATCCCACCTAATGACAGGCATCTAAGATAAATCACAAAAAAAGCTTCCTGAGTGTCCCCGTTTCTGTCTAATGACTATAGGGGGAGACAAAACTATTAATTCACATTTAGATATAGAAATGATATTTCTCTGATGCTATGCAGGATGAAACCTGCATCAGGCATATTTCTACTCTAGTTGCAGATTACCAAATGATTCAAATCTTTGCTGTGACAGAATTAGTGCACAGGTTCTGTATATCAAAATGCACTCTAGCTAGCTACCATGCTGCATATGTCTTGCCTCTATTCTTAGGAATAACAATGGAAATGTTTACATGGTCATATAAAACATTGTAGCACAAGTAAAAAAGGATTATGCCTATACTGCCCTGACAGTGGTTTAAACCAGATTATGTTCAAAGCATCTAAATTGAAACTGTCTCTACTAATGATACCCAGAATACGCTGTTGCAGGCTATCCTGCTTCCTTGATCCATTTAGAGACTATATGATACCAGCCCAGTACAATTTTGACCTCAGTAGTCGATCTGAAGATCAAACCTAAGCGAGGTACAACACCAAATTGATTTGAACCACTGTTGTGTTTGTACTAGGCATATTTATAGTCTCTGATCTCATTCTCCCCCAGACCCTGAAAGGGAATAGTCCAAAAATGCATGTGAAAACATGTTTACTGAACAATGCATCCAGTTCTGAAGCTCACAGTACCAGAAAGACACAGATCTGTTGGAAAGGGTCCACAGAGGGGCTCAAAAATGATCAGAGGGCTGGAACACCTCTGCTATGAGAAAAGACTGAGAGAGTTATGGTTGTTCAGTCTGGAGAAGTGAAGACTCCAGGGAGACTTTATTGTGGCTTTTCAGTACTTAAAAGGGGCTGATAAGAAAGATGGGGACAGACTTTCTGGCAGATCCTGTTGCAATAGGACAAGGGGTAATGGCTTTGAATGAAAAGAAGGTAGATTCAGACTAGGAATGAGGAAGATATTTTTTACAATGAGGGTGGTGAAACACTGGAACAGGTTGCCCAGAGAGGTCATAGTTGCCCCATCCCTATAAACATTCAAGGCCAGGCTGGATGGGGCTCTGAGCAACCTGGTCTAGTTGAGGATGTCCTTACTCATTGCAGTGGTGTTGAACTAGATGACCTTTTAAGGTAGGTCCCTTCCAATCCAAACTATTCTATGGTTCTATGATCTCTGTAAAGCATCAACTCAACCCTCTTAGGACCCATTTATGTACATTTTTATGCAGTTTTTCGGGTAATTTGGTGTTGTGCATAGCTTGGACTTTAAAGTAAGTGATATGCATGTATCATTTTAAAATCACCTCTTTTTCCTTCTTTGCTGGTATACCCTGTCATACTTTGCACAGCCTGTTGCCCTTATGCTTTGTCTGCTTTACGTCATCAGCTTTCATGTTTCAGTTGCTATAATTAGACAAATATTGCTCTCTCTCCACTCTTTGCTGTTCCAGATAATAAGACAAACAACTCAACCAAACTTTCTGTCATGTCATCCTGTCATCAATTCAAATACAACAGAGGAAAAAAATCACCTCTCCTTCTCTACTTCTACCAAAACTGTCATACAGACTTATAACCTGCACCATATAATTTCCTCCAGAACATTTTCTGCAACATTCATGGGAGATGAAAGTGCAAAGAGCATCCAAGGGTGCATTGTCACCTGTAGGAGGAATCCGAATTAGTCTTTCAAAAGTGTAAGATTTGTTTCTAATTCGTAACTCTTTCAGAGTGAAAGACCCAATACGCTTGGACAAAGAAATTACTTCTAACCTGCAGCAAATGCAAATAGATATTACAAGAAAAATAAAACATTTTCTCTGTGTTCTGCTTTCCTAAAATATATACCTATCAAGCTCTGAGCAACAGTATCAATTAAACTAACTATAAAAGCTTGACATTTAATGTTGAAACAGATAATAAGGGAGCACAAGTTAAACCTTTCAGGGGACTAAGGAAACAGAAGGTGAGTCATAGCACCTGGAAACATCCGTTGATTCTGTATGAGACTTAAAGGACAAACTGCATATAGATTATAAAAATATAATTTTATAATGGATACAGCAACTTGGGTGCTGCAGTGCCATACATCTGTTTTATAGACTGCTGAATAATTTAGCAATGAATTTTAAAATTAGAATACGTTACGAAGGGTCATTAATATTGCATGAAGCATTGTTGAATTACATGGTATCAAAATTACATCTGTTATAGGGTGTTTCTTCCAGTAATGGTCAACTATGTCTATACATAGTCACTGGTTTTCTTAATTGTAAGTATTTTAGTGATGTTCTGGAGAGTGAAATCAACAGATGTTATATAGTATATAGCTCTTCCAGATGGTGAACACTCCTGCTTTAATAGCTTGAATCAGGCTTTTATTTATCATCAATACCAAAAGCACCACTACAAAACTTTATTTCTTGCAACTATTAAGTTGGAAAAAACTTGTCATAAATTTTTCAGGGTCTGCTCAGAAAGTTGACAAACACTGAAGCTGTAAACTTCTACTTTCTTGTGGTATACGTGTGGTTCTTCCTGAAGTTCCACAGGAAAACATTTGGAAATTGTGAGAACTATTGCTGTTGAAGAGAAATAGGCTCTATTTCTTTCTATATCTGTCCACATATTTACCTTTTAAACTGCCATGCTTCTATGCTCTCATCAGAGAAAAACACAAGGCTTTCTGAAATAGAGAGTGGAGAATAAAACTTCCTCTTAGTTGTGAGAATATAGAAGAAGGATGTCTTGTACAGTACATTGCTTTCTACTAACATGACGTATAGTACTATTCTGTATAAGAATGATGTTGGCCAGTCTTTATTGCTATTACTTATATTGATTAAAAAATCTTTTCTCATATTTTTTTAGTGAATACCATCTTCATATTATGACATAATTACTGAAATAGTATTTCGAGATGCTGATAGACTCTTTAATTAGCATTTCAAAAGTAACAAAAGTGATTGCATCTGACCCTTTTGGTTCAGAAAGGCACAACCCTTGGCACAGCACTTTGCAAACAGCTACCACTAACTACTTTCCTTACTGAAGCCTAATTACAGAGATTTAAGTATCTGTCTTCCCAAATACGAACCTATATTCATTTTGCTGCAATATTACTGTCAATCTCAGCACAACTGTGAAATAGAACAGCCCAGTTTGCTGTACGAATGAAGCAGAGAGTTCTATGTTTAAAAAAATATGGTAAAAATTATATTCAAACCTGGATTTTTTGCTTAATTTCTGGGTTTTGTTTTGTTTGTTTGTTTGTTTGTTTTTGTTTTTTTTTTCCTTAACTTCTATGTTTACTCACCAGGTAACTACTTGGACCACCTCCTGTTGCTCCAAAGCTCACTGAGTCAACTTGACTTTGCAGACTTCCAGCTGGGCACTTAGCATGGACACACACTGTTTTTTTTCCCCACTCCTACCTCAAAACTCAAGGTCATATCTCCACTCTTCCATCCCTTGATGGGTACTCTCCAGCTGAAATCTCTTATGTAGCTATCTATTTATTAACTACAAACATTCTCCAAAATGCATCTGTAAAAGCATCTAAATATTTTTAGAGATATTGCACTTTAGAAAAACAATTTCCATTTTCTGCACCCCAGTTTTGACAGTGAGTACCCTCTACTTTGTCTATTTTGACCTTCCTTATTGAGCAAACATTGATCTTTTCCTTTGCACTTCTTGAGTGAACAGTAAATGTTCCTCTGTTTCATATATTGTGTCTGTGCCCTGAAGTCCTTGCTGATAGAATTATTATGGTAATGTATCTAAGACTTTCTAAAAGCTGGTTTCTTTTGTTGTGTTCTGTTTGTTTGTTTGTTTGTTTGTTTGTTTTCATCCTGTTTGTGTCTGAATGCATACTGAGTATAAATTGTTAAAGTATTGCAGTGCTAACAGGGGTCCAAATTTTGCAAAATGAACTGTCATCTTTAGGATATTGCAAACGTTCTTTCCTTATATGAGGGGTAGAAGCTAAAAAACAGAATCACTTTTCTTTCTTTGTGATAGTAAAATTTCCAAGATTGAATCTGTCACCATTATTAAAATTATAAGAGCTCCTTAGTCCATCTGTTCTTAGTCTGATATGCGCGTGTGTGTGTGTGTGTGTGTGTGTGTGTGTGTGTGTGTATAAATATATACTCACACAGAGAACAAGTGATTGCAGGCAACAAACACAGAGTATATGTTCAGAGTTCAAATTTTTGGGCAAGTTCCCTCAGGTGTTACTGCCCGTCATTCTCCACTTCACAGTATGTTGGTTCACAGGTGTCGCTCAGTTACTGTCTTTTTCTGGAAGTAGATATATACACTATACATTTTGGTTACTGTCTTTTTCTGGAAGTAGATATATACACTATACATTTTGGCAGTGGCAAGAGTTGGAGGAAGTAAAATGGTGGTCTTTTAGAGCGAGGGAGTGGAATCTTTCCAGCGATTATTCTGGTGCACACACAAGTTTTAGCAGTAATTTGCAAGACCGTCTGTAAAATCTAGATGAAGACGGGAATAGTATTATCACAGCTCATTTCCTATCAAGTATATTGTTTCTTTTTGTTTATTTTTTAAACACATCATTAAGAGTCACTGCATTGCACCACAACCTGAAAGTCTCAAACTTTAAGCCAGTGAGAGGAGGACTAACTTGAAAAATATTATAACCAGGTGTCTGGTTGATAGAGAGAAATAAGCATATGTTATAAGACAGGTGTTTAAGATCAGCAGTATTGCTAACTTCAGGGGTCAGACCATAAAAATAGCTGACTGTGGAAGAGTTAAATAGACAACGAGCTATAGTGAATACACCATGAGCCATATTTATAGCTAGTACAGCAAACTAATTACCATGACAGGTAAATTACTGACAATCCCATGTCTTACATAAGTGTGTCAGAGTGCAGGTAAATTATCTGAATAGGCTATTGAGCTATTCTATGAGTCATTCTAGTTAAGCCCTGTTGAAGGAAACAGAAGGTGGATGGTGAATGCTACAGATACTGACAAAATCTCTTCTTATGTCCTTCCTTATTCGGGATGCTTGTAGCTAATCCACAGCCCAGTGATATCCTGAGTGTGAATACCTCCTATACTGCAGCTCAAACGATCATGTAGTCATATAAGCATATCATGTAGCCATGTATGGTATAGATTATACAATAATAATTATGTTGCATTAAAAGCACCACAATCTCAATACAAATGATCAAGAATTTGATATTTTTGCAACCCATACCAATATTCAGTGGTTCTAAATTGTAAACCTCAGGAAAAAAAATACATTTTTCGAACAGATTATTCCATAGCCATGGCCTGACATTCTCAAAGGCACCACTTGTGGAAAGGGGTCTATGTAGCATAGAATATGACTGAAATAAAATATTGGAGAGAACCAGGGAGAAATAAAGATGTGTTAAAATGTCTCTAGGCACAAATATATTTTATATGCAAAAAAACACAGTAAAGCTCCAACGAACACCGCATAGAATGGCCTTAACTTTAACTCTTTTATGTTAAATTCTAAATGGAAAAAAAACATTACTAATGTGTGTACGACTGTTTATTTAGGACAGGTCCATAGCCTTCATTACATTTCAAAGCATTATTTGATGCTTTCTAGATTTGACTTAGTCTCTCAATCTTCCTCCAACAGAAATCTACCAGCTGTGACCATCAGTAATTCCTCTTTTTTGTAATAACAAAACATGTAATGCCATATCCAGAGATAAATTAGTCTGGTGGGTTCAGAGATGGGAGTCAGCAAAATTAAAGACGGAATGAATTGCATAAGAGCCGAACTACAAGGCTGAGAACAGACCCACGCTGAGAGTGCCGTTGCATAGAGAGATGTACAATGTAATCAGCATAACAAAAATAAATGCTGTACTTCCAGCTGAAGAGACTCCAAAATTTCCATCCAAACAATATAAGTCAAAACTGCTTCTTCTTAACATTTCTGGACTTCTTCTATTTTCTGACAAGTTAAAGTACCAGTTATTATTAAAAATTATCTTAAATTCTAGCAGACAGTTCATTCTTTTTGTTTCTATTAGTCATGATAGATATATGCTTTTTACCCCTACAAGAAGAGAGATCCAGTTATAAGAAATAAATGTGCTATGTTTAAAAGAAAACACGTTTTACTCATCTGATTTGTCACCACCTCAAATTCAATTCATTTTCAGATAGGATGTTTTTACGGACAGAACTTACCTCAAAATTATTTCCATGACATACAGATCTGTACTAACTTACGGTAACTGGGAATCTATTGTATTTTTTAATGGAACGATCCCCTTTAGCATTGAAGAGAAGGATCTGTAACTTTGTAGACAGAAGGCTGATGTATTGATACCACTGAGAAGGAGAAAATAAGATGAAGAATCTTATAAGTGAAGATAAAGACAGGGAAATCCCTTACCAATTACTGCCACAGGCAAAATAGACTCGACTTGGGGAAAATTAATTTAATTTATCACCAACTAATCCAGAACTGGATGGTGAGAAACAAAGATCAAAAAAAATTAAAGCAACATCTTTTTTTTTTTTTTCCCAGGCTCAACTTCTCTCCTTTGTTCCTGATCTGTGGATATACCTGCTCTGGTGTGGTCTTCTCCAGGGGCTACAGGTGAGTCTCTGCTCTGGCACCTAGAGCACCTATGTCCCTCCTTCTCCTATCACCTTTGTGTCTGCAGGTCTGTTTCATATTTTTCCCTCAGTCTTCACACACCATTTTTTACCCTTTCTTAAGTACATTTTCCCCAAGTAGCCAGCACCTTGGCTGAAGGGCTCAGCTGTGCCCTGTCGTGGGTGGGTTGGAGCCGCCTGGACCCAGCTGTGTCTGGCACAGGGCAACCCCGGCCCCTGCTGCCTCTGCTGCCAGCACCTGGGCACTTGCACCCAGGACTCAGACATAGGCTGCAAACAAGAAAAAAAAGGATTTTCACCATCTGAACGATACCAGGTGTGCATCACTGACACTTTGTTGTCAGACACACAAAAAAAATAGTTCTGCTAAAGGAGACAAAGTAATGGGTTAGTTAATAACCGAGGCTCAGCAAACCAGCATTCAGTACATTTGCGCAGTTGGGGCCTCATAGAAAAACAGCCTTTCAGAATGGTGCTTGTTGAATCTGTGTCAAACATTACACTCAGCCTCTGACAACGACTCTGCAGTGCAGTGCACACATATTACCTGCAAAGAAACAGGGAGAGAGCAAAAGTCTCACAGGACTTCAGAATCACATGTTGTTCCTCAGTAAAGATGTGATCCCACCTCAACCACTTTTGCAGCTCTAAAGAATAGATATCTACACCTTAGCTGAACATATTTGTCACCCTTTACAGCTGATGAAAGAAACAGATGCCTCTTCAATGCACAATTCATCTTCATTGAATAGACCAGTTGGCTGGTATTATATTACCACGAGAAACATTCTGTTTACCTATAACTAATTTGGATTTAGCCTAAAAAAATTTTAAAAAATAAAGCACTAAAATATAAACTAGAAAATATATTAAATCCAAAGAGCACAAAATCCTTCTACTACTCTGTTACGGGAACAACGCAGTGCCTGAATTAAATTGAGTAGCAACCCACCTGAAAGTCTAATTTTGTTCAGTTGTTCACAAACTACAAGCAGTACACTTAACCCCCTAGAAATATTCAGATACAACAGAGAGACTATCACAGTCGCCATTGTGTAGGTATTTAAACAATAAAACACACATCCTCTGTCATATGCAACCCAGAAGTTCCTAAACTTCCACAGGCTTCATCTTTCCACAGTCCCATTTGCCTTTAAAATAAGGAAAACAACACAACACTTTAAAACAATGCACAAAAAAACATATTAAAGATTCCATCTAAAACTGAGCAAGGAGTAATATGTCCATAGGTCAATAACTCTGAAAGATACTGTGAGAAGCTTCGACATACCTACCCATGCTCCTCAACTCGTTCAGTAGGATAGTAAATTTCTGTTGGTCTAATCCAGCAGCAAATGGCAATTCCCTTTACAAAACAGAGCTGTTTTGAACATGGCATTGACATCGGCTTTTGCTCCTATTCATGCCTCACCTGACTCGGGAGGACTAGGCACACTGCCTAACATTTGTCCCAGCTAGTTTTAGGTACGTGTTCCCGTCAGCTTCTCAAATAGCAGAGATCTGAATCACCTATGCCAGGTTTGGTCATAATTTAGCCACTTAAGTTAGGTGTCTAAATGTAAGTGAAACGAATGCAGGCCTGATTCCTTCCATAAAAATGGTCTCCCAAGGCCAAACTTCAGGCATGAAAGTGTAGGAGGGAAGCTGTTTACTCCCACAGGCAAAGTTTCATCCAAGACATTCAGATGTGTTGCAAAACAAATGTGTGTCCCTGTGTATAAATTGGGAGTTAGCCCAGCTAAGAAAAGTGGTGGTGCTTAACTGAAAGCTGAAAAATGTCTGTTTTATTAAGTGAATTAAGGACACATTCTCATCATATTTTGTCACAGGTTGTGTAATAGAAAACACAGAATATCTCAGCTGGCTTTAGTAAATGCAGTCCCCGATATACTTGGCTGTCATAGATTTTCAACACAAAAGTGGGCAATTTTAGTCAAAATAATAGTGTTTTTTTTCTTGATATCCAATAAATGGTAATATCAGCATAGTGATAAACATAGACCTGTCTTGGCTAGTATTTTTGCTCTGTCAGGCAGTCTGTCTAAAGCTTTCTGAGACAGACGACATGATGGAACTATGGTAGTCATTCCATGGTTAAGGTTGTAAGTACCTTCCATTATAAGCTCAATTAGACCCTTCCATCTAATTTTAACATCAGACTGTTCTATTAGGAATTTCTCTTGTGTGGTGTTCTGAAAGAAGATGATTTTTTTTTTTTTTTTCCCCTAGAAACTTTGAGGGTAATTGGACAAGGCATTTGTGAGATTTGAGAGGCTGTAAAATCAGTGGTAATTTGCATTTGTTACATTATCCTAATGCATTTCAGAACAGTATATCCCCAAAACAGCATGTTGTAGAAACAGCAAATGTGGTTTATTCTCCTGTCTTCACTGAGGAGTGAGGAGTTTATGAGCTTTACAGGACTAGACAGAACTACCGGGGCTAGGTAAGAAGCAGAGCTTAAAAGGTTCTCAGGAGCCAGGCTGCTGTCAGGGCTTTTGTTTAGCAGGCACTCAACAAAAACAGGCCTTTGGAGAATCTTTCTACCTGGGGATACTTTAAAAGACAGAATTAAGAAAAAATGGAAACTTTAGATTAAGTTTTCTCTTGCTAAAAATAAACAAATTCCCTTAAAAATCTAAAACTTTTGTATTTCTATGTAAAGTATCAACACCTCACTTATTTCTCTCTCCTACTCTTCATCATAATCATGTAGCTTTCTGGTATAGTTCAAATGCCATGTATTGACCTAGACTTTTAGGTCACAATCATCTACTAACTAGTAGAACACAACTGCAACAACATAATGTTAAAATATAGGTACCATAAAGTATTGAAAAATATTACAAATTTAAGCAGAAAAAGAAAAAAATCGCACTTTTATCTTGTTCTATGTCCCTTTCCTAGTTTATTAAGTGTTCTCTGTAAATTTCTTAGAACATAAATATATATAAATTGCATAGGTTTATCCTTATTATCACAGGTAATCAATATATTTTTAACGTAAATCTCATGCTTTCCTTTTTCATGCTTTACTTTGAGGTAGCTAAGAACCATAGATTTAGTGAAATGCCATATTATAAGCTTGTAAACTGGGCAACAAAACATAGTCATTACAAGCTGAAGACCAAAATTGCCCTCCAATGGGCATACAGATCAACCGTTATATTATCCGCACTCTTCTTTTTACTAAAATTTTATATAACTTACAATAGGTTTTACTGTATTTCATATACTTTTCAAGGTTATTCATATATTTATATTACAGTGCAGAGAATGCTTATGAATTCAGCTAGTATCAAAGTCACAGAAAATAAATAATTTCACCTGACTTCAGTCACCTAAAATTTAGTCACCATGTCCACCAAACTAGTTGCCCTAAACTCTATTTATCCCATAAAAAAAAAAAAAAAAAAAAAAAAAAAGAACACCTCCAGAAAGAGTCAAAGATGCAGTTCAGTAGGAATTCTGCTCTGTTTCAAGCATTCTAGGATATGTGAGACATCATAATGGGTTTGGTAAACATGACAAAAAGAGACCTCTTCGGAGATCCCTTCAGTTATTGCTGAAAGCAACACAAGGCATACCAACATATTTAAAATGTCACTAGATTAAATGTTTTGAGAACTTAATTCCACCCAGCTGTTAAGCTTAAACTAAATACACAACTTTCTTGGTGACTTAAATTAGGTAAGAGTATTGCCACCCACACTCACAGACATAAACATAAACTTAATGGGTGGTTTTGCTATTCATGTGACTTTTTTAATTTTTTTTTTTTTTTTTTTAATTGCATTTCCTGGAGAACAGTTAGTACAGGTCTGCCAATCTATGTTGTAGCTGCAGTGTTGTCATGGAGAAATAATAAAAGTATAATGAGTGACTTTTACACCAAGAAGCACAAGCATAGACAGTTCTCTGGGTCCTTAAATTGTGAAAATATCGCTATTTAGAAAAAACAAAACAAAAGAAACCCAAAACACATTCTAAAACAAAGTTTTTCAGTTTCATTGACCTTAAGTATATGCTTAAACATACCAATTGCCAAGCTTTTTCTGAATGAGAGTTTTAAAGATGAAGGATAAACACAAGGGAGATTAAAAAAAAAAAGAAATTGAAGATAAGAAAA
The DNA here is from genome assembly GCF_036013475.1 of Columba livia. NCBI lineage: Eukaryota > Metazoa > Chordata > Aves > Columbiformes > Columbidae > Columba > Columba livia. The sequence goes on along the minus strand of NC_088602.1, from coordinate 41,280,324 downwards.
CTAAAAATATTTTATTCTCTCTAGAGTAATACATTTTCTTAGAAATGCATAATGATCTAACTACAGTGATGCTCCTCTTACAATGAAAATTTATTCTTAAATGATTTAACAATGTAGTGTCTGATGAATAAATTATACATGAAGATTGAGTAAGGCAGCACTAGAGTGTCAACTGTAACTTTTTTTTTAAAACAGAATTAAATCAAGGATACGTTAATGAAGTTCTAACATTTGAAAAAGCTGTGAAAAATATAATAGCTCTAATGCACGAATCAGTTTTACACAGATAATTTCTTAGTTCTTCCTGTGTTCATAGTTGTGTTCTAACCAGAACTGATATTATTTTATGCATCGTATGGAAGGAGTCCTTTAAAGAATTTAAGATGTTATTTTTCTTGTGAAGATACAAATCTTGAGGTCTAGAGAGGCTCCTGTAACCAAAGAATTTTGGAAAGTCTGAGGTTCTTTGGGCAAATTTTACCAACATACTCTTCCTTTTCATGTGCAAATGATGCCATATCAATACTAGAATATAGTTATAGGTGCCTACACTTATTGGACTACTGGAATATTCAGTACTACTCAGCTGATTTAGTCCACAAGTTCCTTGTACTACGAAAGGACTTTGTGCACAGATTTGAAGCCATGTTTACAATTACCCTTCTCATTCAATAAACCATTCGGCTCTTGTAGCTTAGTCATTCAAAGACCAAGTGAGTAATAGATAAGCTTCATTGGTAATCAGCTGATGGCAATAATATTTGCAGTTAAGGGGATGCCCTGTATGCAAATGTGAAAAACAGGGAAAAAAATTGCTTCTGTATTCTTTAATGGTTTCCTAAATCAATATGGCATATTTTGTTCCATAGTATTGCTCATCTTTCTTCAAACAATTCTAATTACTATCTCCTATTGAATGACTAAGAAAGAGAACCCATCTCAGATCAATTTTTAATGACAGATCCTTTTAATGATTGCTATCCACAGCACGCAGATTTTATTTGTTAAACTGACACAGAAAATTAGCTTTGCTATTCCTTTAAAATTCTCTCCTGCAAACAAATCTACTGGCACTGAATATCAGATAGAAGAGTAAAGATAGCCTGAGAAATTGGTATTCTTTAAAATAACATATATTTGATAGACATTAAACAGATTATTAAATCTCTCTCGTTTTGCTATTTTGCATGAGCAGCCTAGCACATTCCATTTTAGTCTACAGGGTTTTTTTGTCTGTACATTAAATGAAGCTGTAGAACTGCAGGACAGACAACTCACTCATTCAGAGAACTAATCATCTCACTAAGCCATGAGCCCTGCCTTAAATGAGTTATTGTTTTTCTCTTTTCTTACTCCAAATAGCAAGCCACTTCAATGAAAGTATTAGTATAAGCTGAGGATCTTGTGCAATCAAAGTGTTACATGCAGGTTACATGTGGATAAAAGCCCATGGTGGAAATTCTGCCTCTCAAATTTCTTCTGACTGCAGGAATCCTGAACATGGATAGAGATCCTGCTTTCTTTCTGAAGTACGGTATGGTTGAGAGTTTTGATTTTCACTTTGTAACAGGATGCTAGAAGGTGCTATGTGGTCTGTGATATACAGGGTGGTAAAAAGTAGGTGTTCTGTAGACCCTGTACAGGACACTTACCTACAATTCATAAGGTTTGGGACGGATTATTTCTCTGTCTTTTCCATCCTAGGACCCTGCTACTTGACCTCCAGATGACAGTGTGTAAGATCAGTTTTAAAGGTTATATATTTCATCTCTAATACACAGAAAATAGCTTTGTCCAAATTTTCAGTCCTACCCTTGCACCTGCACCACACTTCTGAAGAAAACTGTTAGTTCAAAGGTTTGAAGCTTTGATTAAGTGCTTGAAATAGGGATGAATCTGAGGAACGAATCTGGCACTGAAACTGAGGAATGTGAAATTCCATGTCTGAAGAAGGATGAGGAGATAGCTGCCTATCAGTGTTGATGAAAAAGCATTTTTACAATCAGATCCAGAACTGTGCTGCTCTACATTTCATTGCTGAAGTCTGAACATGCATCGTTAAATAAAAATAACTTTCTTACTTATTTCAGTGACTGTTGGACTAACCTTCTGAGAGGACACTTGTCACACTCCTTAAATACAAGGCAAACTTTCTCAGCGGCACACACTTCCACTTATAGTTTTCAGAAGACATTATATCTTACAGAAATTACAAATGAAAGTTGTTTCTAGTTTGCCATCTCCTGATACAGTTTAGTCTCAGAAGTTATAATTGAGCCATATATAGCAGAGAGTGGGTAAAAAGGAAGTGCCACAGCAAGAATACAAAGGCTACCTGATATGTGATACCTTTATCTCTGTCAAGGCACTTCTTGTGAAACACTGACTGGTACCTGAAGGAAATTAGCCTGAATTATAGTCAGGGGGAGCAGAGAGAAAGAAAGATGATAAAATTGTCTTTCTCACTTTAAAGGTTATTTCTAATTTTTCATTTAATCTCCTTAATGAGATACCTGTTGTTACCCTAGATGTACTTGCCTACTTGAACAGATGACAGATTGAACCCCAAACTTCAAATATTAGAGCCTAATAGCTAGTTACAGGGTTTTTTTTAATAAGAATCATAAAGAAAAAAAAAACATCTACAAGTGTTCAGAGAATTTAAAATGTTCAGAAGTGAGTGACCCATTCCTGAGTTTTAAATGTTAATTTTATACATCTGATTTTCAAAGCAAAAGCATATATGCTCCGACAAAAAAACATTACATGCATATCAAGTAGCTTTACCAATGAATATATGAGGCTGTTAAGAAGTTGGTCTGTTTACAGTTTATGAACTATGTGGTTCATATTCAGTGTTAGTACATAGTGCTTGTACTGTCAGGTTGCAAACATTGCTTTGAACCTGGGCCTTGCATGTCTTTTCTGCTGACTTTCAGCTCAGCATTGAGCTAAATCCCACAGGTGGTGTTATAAGAAATTCTTGCTTTTATCACACAGCAGACAACAACAGTCATTAAACTTTGATGACTTAAATGGGATAATGTTCAACAAAGTGATGCATGCAACCCAGAATATTTTTCTTTTAAGTTTGAATGTGAAAGATATCATTACTTGGTAAAAGATTACCCTGTAAAGGCTTTGGTAACTTGTCTGAGAATTATCTGAAAAAGTCAGTTGAAAATGATAACAGAAAGTTTTGCTGAGGCTTTTCTCTCCAGGATGGGTGCACTCCATAATAAACTTCATAGTCCTTGTCCACCAATTATCCATAGGAGAGGACCTGAAGAATAAATCATAAAATTGTTTTTGTTGAAAAAGATGACCATCAAGTCCAACCGCTAACCTACCATTGTCAAGTCCACCTCTAAACCATGTCCCAAAGAACCTCATCTACTCATCTTTTAACCACCTCCAGGGATGGTGTCTCAACCACTTCCTTAGCTATCAGATTAACTTTCATCCACAACAACCAATGCATCAGTGATACAAGAGAATGCAGGTTTCTTTCCATTATGTACATGAGAATCTCTCCCAGGTTAGTCAGTTCACATAGTCTTGTATGACTGGAGTGAGAGAGACTGAACAGAGAAAGTCAGCTGCAGACATGCAATTGCATGGACCATAGGAAATATTGTATGCCAGAAGAAATGCAAAGAAGGGTCTTGGGTTTTTAATCAAGTTTTTTGGTTGGTTGGTTGTTTTTGTTTGTTTGTTTGTTTGTTTATTTTGTTTGTTTGTTTGTTTTTGTTTTTGTTTTTTCCCAAAACATAAGGATGGTCACCAGTTATGACAAAACTGAGACAAAGAATCGTGTGCAGCTATTCATTTTTTCACATGATCTGGTCTTCCATTAGTAGAGCATGACATGTGTATACAAGTCTCTGAAGACTGACCGTAAACCTAGAATGTACTGTTAAGTTTTTTGTGGGAAAAAGTGTTTAAGGTGCCAGCAGAGGCTGGCAGTGGAGCAGTGACACCAAGCAAAGTTGCATCCTGCTTATGAGAAGCGGTAACAGACGGAAAGGGACCTGTGCCCTGAAAGGATGCCAGAAGTTATATCCTCACTACTAAATGCACTCACCCCAGGGAGTTCTGCTTCTTGCCTACAAACCAAGAAGCAGAGAATCGTGCTCCACACTGCTGAGCACTAGTTCACTGAAGTAGACTGGCTACATCCACGATACATAGAAATCAATGCTGTAAGTTTTCTTAGACCCATGTAGGCAAGGTGTAATGATCTTTTTTCTTCTTTTTGTTCTCCCCAGGTGAATATTGTGAGGGGAGAGCTGTAGCTCACCAAACTGATCTTCTTACAGCATGAAAGTGAGGCCATGCCCAGGGGTGTGCCGTTAGGGCATGAATAAGGTAGGGATAATACTGAAGGGAGGAAACAAACCTGCTTCGTTCTGGTCTACCACACCCTTTAAAATAATTTTCTGGATATGTTTGGAGGTTACCTTCTTGATGCATTGTGAGCTTCAGCGTGAATTACCATTCATGCAAGCTGGAGCAGCAGGGGATCTGAACACCAGAGGGAATTTGGAACCAGAACTGATTAACATCAGACATGTACTCACAGTGGGCAGTGTGGAAACATATTCAAGCTAAAAGACATTTAGGAGTACATATTCCCCTGTATATCTCAGGAAAATTACCTAGGATAGGTAATAGCTAATTATTCTTTCAACATCTATCCTCTTCTTTTGAATTCAGTCTTTCTTAATACTAAGTGATTTCTTTTCCATGAAGATATGAGACAAACTTTAATCCTGACAGAGCAAGTACTGAGCTTTAAAGGGGAATAAGAATTCAAGGAAATGGTGATTATTATCACTTACAATGTTTTATACCAATGTGCAAGAGCTTTCTGGATTTTTTTCTTTTTATTGTTTTGTTTTGGTTTGTTTTTTTTTTTTTCCTGTAAAGTTTCATGACATACTAACTACATTTTCTCTTCCTGTCTTACTGCCATATATTCAAACCTTCTCCATCCATCCATCCATCCATCCATCCATCCATCCATCCATCCATCCATCCACACATCCATTAAGCATCTAGGTAGAAGTTGACCTTCATAAATAAAAAAGTTTTTTCTTATGAAGTACAGTCCTCTACATATTAGTGCTAAATAGAGATAACCTCTACCTATTGACAGTGCCCAGAGCAATACAAAATTCTTGTTTGTCAGTAGACATCCCTGCTATTTCTATGTTTATGACTAATAATAATAATAATAATAATAATAATAACAACTTTATTCTTTAAAGATGACACGCTTCTCTGGCCCTATACCCTCTGTTGGCACCATATGATCAAAATAAGAGTGACTTGAGAGAGTGTAGAAGAGCAAATGATTCACAGTGAATAATTTAATAACATTTAGCCTCTTCTGTGTGACAGGTGCTCACAAGTAGATTAATAATTTCTCAAGTATGTTCATTACCTGCAACTATTCACCATATATTTTCTCTCAGTAACAGAGATGTTAAATTGTTCATTTGAACTATTTATTCAAACACAATATTATTTTTCTTGACATACAACTTTTTTTCAATGAATAGAAAAATGCAAATGAAGTCAGGTATCTGGTGGAAATATCTTAGATTAAAAATTTATAATTTACTCTCTCAAATATTTGCTATGTGACCAGTAAACATATTTCTAGTAGCGAGTTTTCATTAGAATGCCTGCAAAAATTATGAGTACTACTAGGAGACATTTAATAGCTATATATTTTTTCTTTAAGGCAGTCCCCTAGGATGGGAAATCATACCAACAAAAAAAATGAACCCAGTTCTCCCTCTACCCCCCAAAAATATCCCAGAGCAAAATCATACCAATAAAAGAAACAGGTCTGATACTAATTTCTCTCTTAAACCAGTTTCTTCTGGATAGCCTTTAAGGTTTTGGGATAAGTCCTGTTGTGTCTTTATTTTCCTTCTCTTTCTCTAAAGCACTCAAATATACACTGAGCAACCTTATCTGTGAAAAGCTATCTATAGCAGCATAGAGGTCAGCCTCACCCCTTGGCCAGGAGTCCTTGAAACAGTAGTTTTAGAAGTGTAATCTGACCTTTTTTTTTTTTTCTTTTACTAGCAAATGTGACAGCCCTTTGGCAGTGCTCTTCAAAAGCTCTCTCCCCTCTCATTTCAAAGTGCTTTACTACATGTTGCATATATTTTCTCTAAAAGCTAGTTCAGCAGGAATGATCAAAACAAATACAAAAGCCATTTACCTGTTCTGTGCTCCTTGCAATATTTCATGATGGTAATGAGGCTTTCCATGGAAGGCTATTGAGATGTTCCATGTTTACTAGTACCTACGGCTTTTAATAGCTATTACTCTTTTGCAGCACGCTGAACCCATTGATCACTCATTCGTATTATGCATGGACTCATTCAAGCATTCAAAAGGCTGAATTCCTCCAGCTGTTGTAACTGTTCTTGACCATAAAGGAGAAACAGCTCATGCATGACCCCCTTCTTTTAACTCTGAAGCCTGCAGCATTATATTTCTTTAATATCATCTGTAAAGAGGACCCAAAGTTTATTTTACACAAAATGTTAAATTCATTGTAAAGCTAGATATGGATTTCTGCAACCGATGGATGCAAGGTTACTTAAAGGGCGAGGGATTGAGACAGGTCATGTATTGAAAGCCATAGTACAGACAGAAGGCAACTACTGCTGCCGCACCTGATAACACTGACAAAGGCTCTAACTGTTGCACAGTTTCCTTTTTGTAGCTATATTCACAACCTTTAAGTTGCTGAGACTCGGTTCCCCTTTCCTTTTATGTCTTTTATCTTATCGTTATCAGTTCAATATCTTTTCTTGAGAGACTTGCAGGCAAGTTATCACTGCAGCAGAATTCTCAACATTTTTTTGTTCTTATCATACCTACACTCTCCAAAATTGAAAATGCCTGTTTTCATACCAGCAGAAAAAGTCTGGTGGTGATAACCAGATTCAGCCAAGAATCCAGATTCCCATACAAGTCTGTAGGGATGGGGAACATCCAGTGTCAAGCTAGGAACTCACAGAATCACAGAATGTTAGGGATTGGAAGGGACCTCGAAAGATCATCTAGTCGAACCCCCTCATTGGAGCAGGAACACCTAGGTGAGTTTACACAGGAAGGCGTCCAGGTGGGTTTTGAATGTCTCCAGAGGAGACTCCACAACCTCCCTGGGCAGCCTGTTCCAGTGCTCTGTCACCCTCACTGAGAAGAAGTTTCCTCTCATATTTGCGTGGAAACTCTTGTGTTTCAGTTTGTACCCATTGCCCCTTGTCCTATCATTGGTTGTCACCAAGGAGAGCCTGGCTCCATCCTCGTGACACTCACCCATTACATATTTATAAACATGAATGAGGTCACCCCTCAATCTCCTCTTCTCCAAGCTAAAGAGACCCAGCTCCATCAGCCTTTCCTCATAAGGGAGATACTTCACTCTCTTAATCATCTTTGTGGCTCTGCGCCAGACTTTCTCAAGCAGTTCCCTGTCCTTCTGAACTGAGGGGTCCAGAATTGGACACAATATTCCAGATGCAGTCTCACCAGGGCAGAGTAGACGGGGGAGGAGAATCTCTCTCAACCTAAATTCATCAACAAGCCAGGGTCAGGATCAGGTCTGGAGACAGCAAGCAGGGTCAGACATAGGCCAGCAATTTCTGGGCAGGTCGTCAGTGATAAGGCAGGTCTGAGACCAAGCCAGAAAGTCAGTTCTGCAGTATGCTGTATTTACATTTGTTTCACTAAACCTCTTGTTCATTTGAGATTAACTCAAATTACAGTCATAAGCATGTATTCTAATCAAGTGGGAAATCCAGACAAATACTTTGACCTGACCATCTCTTTATTTCTTATCATATCTCTAGCCATATCCTGTGGTAGCTACAATGAGAAAGAAAATTGGGAACTTTCTAAAGAACACATCTTTTCGTAACATATTCTTATTCACAAGACGAACACTGCAGGTCTGTTTCCCTGTTAGCAGCATGGTATTGCATTTGTTTTGAGTCTGTGTTTTGCCTGATTCATAGCCATATTCTGTACTCTTTTCCCTAAGTATCTTCAGTAATATCCTGTTGAATATCTATTCTGAAGCAAGGTCCCACCTTCCACTGTTTCTGTAGTGAGAGGATATTACTCTGCTTCTCATGCTGTCCCCAATGTCATTCTCTATTGCAGTTACCATGTTTTATAAACAGCAGATGCTCCATGCCCCTTGTCCATCTTAAACAATTGCTGTCAAGATGTAGCCTCAGAAAGAGCCACCTTGGCAACAAACATTAAATCCCCCATTCCAAAGTCTAGTCATGCTTTTCAGTGCTAACTGCTCTGGCTTAAAATGTGAACATGTTTCCAGCTTTTTTGCTCTGGGTTTAAAGAAACAGAGTTCCCAGAACACCTGCAATTCTGGAAAAATAAGTTGTTTAATGAATTATGCTCCAACTAAACACAGTAATACAAGTAGTCAGAAAGTAAGACTGATATCCATACCAATGCAAAAGAACAGCAGAAAACAAAATATACCCTTTTACCATTGAGATAATTTTCCTCTTTTCATTCATCCTAAAACTCTTTTGGCCGTGAACTGAAAAACAGAAAAAAACAATCCTGCATAAGAGTAGCTGTTTTCCATCTCTCACCAGAGAAATTCAAGAGGTTGTATTTGATAATTATAGGTCAAGATTGAAAAAGGCAAATGAAGATTCATCAAATTCTATTACATCTAGTCACACTGACTTGTCTTTAGGTTCTGCTGGTACTGTGGAAATCAGTACTGTTTTAATTATTATTTTTTCCCAGGCTTTATGTGTAATGCTTTATCTTCTCAGTGGAAATTATAAAATGTAATTCTATACTTATCTCTTAAAGTCTGTGTTCCAGTTATGTACTTTTCAGCACACAGTTTACAGACACTCGCAAACTCAGGAAAGCTACCTAAGGGAAGAAAGATGTATTGTCACAGACTATAATTCAGGACTTTGCATTTTCATTGTCAAAGCATGCAAGGGGCTGAAAATCATAAAAAAAAAAGACTGTCAATTTGTTCTTTTGGTTACATCTATTACAGCTGACTGAAAAAGTAGTTCAGAGCCCCATGGCCTGTGTTCAGCCTGGCAAGATGATTAGGATGATATTTTCTGGCCTTAGAAGGTATGAACCTATTAAATTACTTATACGTGATATGTTGGAAAGTTATGCCAGTTCAAGTCTTGTGCCAACAAACTGAGCTTATTTTATATATGAGCATTTTTTTATATGGACACACGGTTGTGGATTTCCTCTAAAGCAAAAAGGAGAAAGTTAATTTGCATGAGTTTGCATGCCAAAGACCCTGAAGACAATACAGGTCAAATAGGCTCCCAACTGACTTTAACTTACACCTTCTTCTTGCCTCCTGGCGTAATGATTGCACCAATTTACAGTCCTTTATATATCAGCAGAATGAAAGCAAGGTAAAAAGATTCCAAGTGAGTTTAATAGGAAGGGCTCTAATTTAGACAATGTTATGAATAATTTTTGGACTTTCCCCATAGAAATTGATGGTGTGGAATGTCTATTAATTCACCTTTTCCATCCCCTACAGAACAATAAATCTACCCTGGCCTTACATGGGTCTGTATTAGACAAGAAAGTAATGAGAAATTGTCTTAAAAAACAGCTACTTGACCAAAGATTTGAGAAAAATTTCTGACCACGTAGGAAGGGAAATATATAATTTAGACATATGACTCAAAAGCAATTTGCCATTCAGGAATAAAATATACATAGCAATAGAGACCCTTGTAATGTGTCTAATCTTGCTATGCAATTCATAATAGAGATTACACGCAAAATTCAGTGATTTCTACCCATTTCTAATTTTCTAACAACCAAGCGCCACAGTGATCTCTCAGAATATTACTAAGTTCTTTTGCCTTTTACAATATTTTAGAACTGTTATTTTATAAAGCAAGAAGTGGTCACCATGATCATCTGTCCTCTGAAATGTGGACACTAGGAAGAGACTGCACTGTACTAGCTACTCCACCACTGTTGAACATAGAGTTCAGTCCCAACAACAACTTAGCATTATCCTGCTTGTATATGCAATATTCACATCAGTTCTTTTGGTTCAAGTGTCTTAATGGGAGTTTACATACAGTTGATGAACCCTCTCATAACTGAATTTATTTTTCCTCAGTCACATAGCCCTGGAATATAATTTCTTATCTTCCAATTTATTCAGTGTGTGACCACACATTTGGACATCATACTAAAACATAAGTTTCCTTGTTTCTAGCTTAGAAGAATCCATATAACTTTCTAGTAACCTATCATTCTTTCTATTATTTAGTATTTGCCAGTCTTTATCATTCATGTTTTGTTCCACATTGTAATGATAATGTGAAATATATGTGTGCAAAACTCCAAGCCCATGTCTAAACGTAAGGCGGGCAAGGGCAGATCTCTGTTCCCCAAGCCAAGTTTTATGGACTGACTAATGCCAAGATTGTTTAAATGTAGACCTTTGTACAGCAAATTGACTACATTCACAGTCTGTGGTATTCATCTGACACCAAATGTCCTGTTTTTGGCTGGGATAGAGTTAATTTTCTTAGTATACCTAGTAACTGGTATAGTGCTATGTTTTAGATTTTGGATGAGAATAATGTTGATAATACACTGATGTTTTAGTTGTGGCCGAGCAGTACTTACACAGTCAAGGACTTTTCAGCTTTCCATGCTCCATTCCTTCTCCAGTGAGAAGGCTGAGACTGCACGAGAAGCTGGGAAGGAACACAGCTGGGACAGCTGAACCTAACTAACCAAGGGGATATTCCATATCATTTGACATCATGCTTGGCGTATAAACTAGGGGTAAACCTAGTTGAGGGCCGCTGCCTGTGTATAGCTTCGGCATAAGTCAGGAGGTAGTGAGCAATCGCTTTGTGCATCACTTGTTTTGGATTTTCTTTTATTTTTGTTATTACTATTATTGTTGTTATTATTATTTTATCTACTTTTTCTGTCCTATTAAACTGTCCATATCTCAACCCACGAGTTTTACTATTTTTCCAATTATCTCCTTCATCATACTGTGGGAAGAGTGAGAGAATGGTTGTGTTTTGTTTAGCTGCCTGCCAGGTTAAACCACAACACCAAGGCATAACCACCACCACTACCTAGAGAAAAAAAAAAAATCAGTTCAAGTATTTGAAGTAATGTGAGGACTGTTTTGTAGCCAGTGAGAATGGTGATTTTATACCATGAAACATTTTGTATTTTGTGCTGAATGCCCCAAGAGGCATCTTTCTCACCATCCCAAGACACTGTCTTGGAGAAAACTATTTCAAGTGGTCTAAAACAAAATCAGCGGTTGATGAGTACTAGTAACGCTGTGTCTTGATGACAGTGATTCATTACTTAAGATCATTAATTAAAATCACTTTCTAAGTCCTAACAGTTGGTATGGAATATCCCTTTGGTCAGTTGGGGTCAGCTGTCCTGGCTGTGACCCCTCCCAACTTCTTGTGCACCCCCAGCCTACTTGACAGCAGTGTGGTGAGAAACAAAAGACCTTGACACTGTGAAAGCACCAGTCAGCAATATTTGAAACATTCCTGTGCTACCAACACTGTTTTGGTCAAAAATCTCAAATACAGCACCATATGGGCTCCTATGAAGAAAATTAACTCCATCACAACCAAACCCGGTACAATTACCTTTTCTAATCTCTTCACTAAAAAGCCCTGTGTGCTAACAAGACAAATACTTCACAAAAAAAAAAAAAAAAAGTAAACAAATTATGTAACACTCTTACTTTTACTCTTTCCTTACATCCAGAAACACGAAACACAGGTAACAGGCTTGACAGACTCTTTTAACTCTAAATCTATGCTGATTTGTGTTAATGATATCACTCTACTTAAGATGGCTGGTGGTTTTGTTTCAACTTGGGTTTTTTTTTGGTTTTGTTTGTTTGGTTGGTTTTAATATTTGCATCTCATCTCAGTAGTTAAGCAATTATTTTTCTCAGAATAAATGTCAGACCAGCAGACCTATAGTTTTGTAGGTCATCATGGTTTTTATAATAAACATTGGCACTGTGTCTGCTAGTGCTCTTTGAAGTATTACCATGAATAATTAAAACTAAGCTACAACTGTCAAATATAAAATCACAGTTTATTCATGATGTCTTATTTTTGCCAACATTTTATTTTGTGTCTTTGTTTACTTCAGGCAAAATTCCACTTTATTTATTAATTTATCACTTAGCAAAATTCTTGTTTACTTATGTGTCTGTGTTTAAAGAAAAAGTATAAAAAATATTCTGATGCTCCTATTAATAATTTCATTGGTATTGTCACCATATGATCAGGTTAAACCACTCATGAGATTTGTGCACAAATTTCCCTTAGTTTCAGCTTTCAGTGACAAGTGATTTCCCTGCTTTCCTTTGAAACAAGAGGTGTGGTCCAATTCCCAAAATAAAATGAGCATTTACTTAAGACATTTCTGAAAGTTGCATGGAATTGAGGCACAGATGTTTTGGATATTTTCTTATTTTCATTAATTGCACGTAGTAGCTTGTGGTTTTATACATTTCAGACCTTAAACAGCTCAAAAGTTTGAGCATTCTTATGTCTCATGGTGCATCAAGTAGATTGTTGGTGTACCCTTCTGGACTAAAGGAACATTTCACAGTCGCCTGAGAAGGGCAATGCCTTCATCAACAGCCATATACAGGCTGGTACTCTCTGTCCTTCTAAACATACTAGTAACTATTGAACAATGTACTTTATTAATATATTGTGAAAAAATAAGCAAAATCTGCATTAGTTATGGTACATCATCCAAGAAAAATATGTCTATTTGCTGTGTAAGTAGCCTGGCACCTTCTTTTCAAAGAATAACTATTAAAATAAAGATTATCATTACATACATTTTTGATTGCAGTGCAATCAGCAACTATATCCATATGTTACTTCCAGTTCCAGTCTACAGCTACTGCTTATTAGCAAGGAGATTTAAAAAACATTGACAATGTCTTTCAATGCTAAAAATTTACTGGAAGCTTTTAAAACTGTCGGATTCTTTGCAGCAAATGAAGTGTACTGCTTAGAGAAAAGCAAACGAAGCTAAGCATGTACTTGATATTGATTCGGTCTGCACAACAGATGGCAACATGGATGCAAATAAAGTACTTGTCCTTTTATTATTATTAGTTAATATTTACATCACTGAAATGCCCAGAGGCCTCAGTCAGGAGCAGAGGCCCATTATGCTAGACACTATAGAAATATGCACCAGAACATTTTGTTCCAGTATCATCTTTCTCCCGCTGCACACTGAACTCATTGATGACTCATTTGTATTGCCCAGAGAGTCATTCAAGCATACAGAGGGCTGATTTTCTCCAGCTGTTCTGAAAAGTTTATAACCTAAACAGCAAAGGAAGTAAGGAAGGAAAGGAAGAAAGCAAGCTTCTGAAATGTAAAATTTTACTTTGAAGGTTTTGCCTTGCATTTCTTATAGCACAAATGTGTTGGAAAACTCCTTCACTTTTTTGTTTCCCAGGTTCCCCTCTCAGTTCTCCCTTGCTCCATCATTCCTCTCATTGTCTTAATCCTGTCTCCTTCCCTCTGCTGCAATCTCCTTACTTTTCTCTACCATTTTCATGGCTTATGCTTTTACAAGAACATCACCCCACATCTTCCAAGTCTGGTAAGACGCTAGGACCTATACAGGATTTACAGAGCATACAGTATTCATTGGTGGCAAAGACATCTGTAATTATTAACTAAACCAGTGTATTAAATTTTCAGATTCTAAACATTCTACTTTTTTTTCATCCAGAGTGTGAAGCATTTTAATTATGCTAATAGGTTGCTATATTGTATATAATGAGTTCTACAGTACAACAGATTATTGTTGTCCACAGAAAACGTTCTTTGACAGTAAGTTTTTGTGCGATGACCATTTCTACCAGGTAACATGAGCAAGCCCCTAAAAATTCATCCTTGCTCTCAGCAGGTGCAACATTGTGTCTCTCACAATTAAGACCTAGTGGAGTTTGAAAATAGATTTCAATCAGCTGCTCTCTGATCCTGTGAATGGCTCTCAACTACATTGGTATACAAAGTTTTTTCTCTCCTCTTTTCCTGCTTTCTCACCTCTTAGAAGGAAAAAAATGAAAGACTATTTTTTTTTAGAAGTCTGCTAAGTGTTTTGATGTTTAGGCTTGAAACAGGAACCTGCCATTTAGCTCATTTCAAATACGGTAGAAATCCAACTGCCTAAAAATAATATTTTTTTAATTATTTTGTAATTCAAGAGACAGAAAATTCAGGCTTTGTATGGAAATTTTGTTGCAGTATAAACAAAAAAGTACTGTAGTATTAGTCTTACAAAAAAAATAAAATCTTAAATTAAAAAGGAAGTATTCCTTTGCAAAACAAAAGCCTTTTAAAAATGCAATTAATATTAAAGACATATTATCTATGTCATTATGATGTCTTATAAGAAAATTTTGTAAATGCAGGAAAAAAAGAAGTATTGCTTAAACTTAGTACTAAGAATCTGTACTTCCCAAAATAATGAAGTGTTCCTGATAAAATGGAAAGGAACAACATCCGTTATATTTGTAGTCAGCTGTCATTAGAGTTCAAAGTTAATACCCATATTGCTAGCTTATACTTCTTCAAAAAATGTCACAGATAGTGATTTGTGCATACACTGTCACACAGCATTTATTTGATGAAATGTTAAATAGTTTTATTGCTAGTAGTAACTTTATTCATTAACTCATGGGGCTAAAAGAAATATATCTGCACAAATTGCTGACCAGTACGGCTTACTCTAAACTTACACTCCAACATTCATGGAAATCAGTTAATAAGTATATTCACACTAAGTTTCTTTGGGAACTATTGGCTAACATCAGGAAGCACTGAGGTCTACTAACAGTCATTACTGAGGTGATCCTTTGATTTGTATTTCTATAGAGAGGAGAGAAACATGTTAGTAATATAAAAAAATAAGGATAATTGATTATGTACTGTCTCTATGGAGCTACTCCTATGCAAGACTGGTAATACTGTTCCAGTCACTACTACTGTGCTGCACAGGAAATGAAAAGTACTACAATATTCTCCCAAAGAAAGCAAGAATATACTGTTACATATGAATACTTCCCTTTTACTGACACTAGCTTTTGTCAGGGACTGTTGCTTTTTAAATAGTTCCGATAGGATTATTTAGTTAGCTTTAATTAGTGTAAATAAAAAAGAAACACTAGGTCAAGCTCTCACCTGGAAAATGGGGGAAAAAAATCGTATTAACTGCCTATGTTTGATGAGTAATTATTCCTGATTCTTTAGTAATAATTTTGGCTTTAAAAAGAACAGGTAATAGTGAATGCAAAAATTAACCTAGAAATTAAGATAATAGGAGGGGAAGATTGATCCATAATGGAGTGGCAAATAAAATAACAATGTTATTTGTGAAAGTTCCTACCTCAGAATGTTTTGACAACAGATACTATCTCATGATCATGAAGAGTTGTTGCTATTCAGCCTTCATCCATCAACTATCTTTCCTTGTATCTACCACAACTTATTGTCCGGTATTGATAATCCACATTTTGGGCAAGACCACTTCTTGTCCTTCCAACACATGCGGTTCCAGCGGATCAAGCAAAATGATTTCTATTTGGCAAGGTTGCCTATGAAGAGTTTTCTGACTTCAAATGAAACAGTTCCAACCTATTTGACTATTACCTTATAATACTGCTATCTTACTCAGGTCTAAAGTCATTACTATAATATCAAGTGGAAGGTTGTAAGTAGACACACATAAGCCATACACACTCCTAATTAATGAGATGAACATTTATCATTCCTTCTGGAATAATGCTTTGGATTAAATCCCATCAAGTAGGTCTAGTGGTATCAGCTACATGATTATTCTATTGCCCAGCTCTTTGATTTATCTTTGTTTGATGCAAGCAACAATTCTGGAATTCATATCCAAGCCTTGATTTTTGTAATTAGATATGAATGTGGTGGCCTGACTGCACCAAAAAATGCCTTAGAACATGTGCTGTGGACTGCACGTTCTACATAAGTTCCTAACACTAAAGCATTTTGCTAGCACAATATGTTATAGAAATCACAACTCTGCAGTCAGGAGCCTATTATCTGTTTCAGAGCAGTAATCTGAACTCTGTTCAGTTGGCATTTTTGGCAGTAGCACACATCTAATCAGAAGTTTTTGCTTCCCAGCTCATGCCAACTATGGTAATGCCATAACCCTTCGCTGACAGCCTTGATGACCTTCCTTTACAGGCAGTCCAATTGCACAAGGTAAAGAACAGGAATGACAAGAACATTGTGTAAGGTCACAAATTCAGACACTAGCAGTAAATCATTGGCTTCAAAATGCCAATAAAGCTAGAAATAATGAATGCCACTTACAGCAGCCCTCAATATGAAAAAGTTATTTTTAATGTTTTTTTTTAAAACAACGTAAGTATGGCTTTAGAAAGTCACACAAGCCTATTTTGGTGATGCAGTTAGTAGCAACCTCTGCAGTAAGGAGATCAGATTCTATTCTGCTTTATGTCAAGGACTCAGAACACTATTCCAGGTTGACACTGGGGACAAGGAAAGAAGAATCTGACCCTTAAAAGCTTGCATTAAAGACAGGACAATCAGTTTCTTGTTAAAGACACTTGATTTCAATTTGTGTGTAGTTTAGCGTATATTCTTATAGTTCCAAATGGTAGACATAAAAATATAACTTTTTTGACCTCTGCTATGACTTACTTTATCTTTGACACAAACCATGTGTAATTAATGGCTTTTAGTTGGTTGGCTGGTTGGGTTTGGGTTTTTTGTTTGTTTTTTTTTTTTTCAGTATGGAGAAAGAGGACCAGATGGATT
The DNA here is from genome assembly GCF_036013475.1 of Columba livia. Lineage (NCBI taxonomy): Eukaryota > Metazoa > Chordata > Aves > Columbiformes > Columbidae > Columba > Columba livia. The sequence goes on along the minus strand of NC_088602.1, from coordinate 41,263,387 downwards.
TTTGTTCTATGTGTTCTGTATTCGCCTTGATCTCTATCTCTGTTTGCTTATTGACACAATTCAACCATATACTGATGAGTCACTCCTACTTTAGCCTGGCATATATGAAAGATGAAAGGTTCAAACAATATGAAAAAGCAAATGTAATGCAGACTTATGTTGCTAGTATGGGTTAGAGGAATTTTCTTAACTATTTTGGCACTTAAAAGAAAAAATAAAAAAAAGTTTTAATATGTTTTGCTGCTGAAAAAAGGAAGACGGGCTATAGATTGTTTCCTGTTCCAGTACTTTATGAGCCACATAATTTGCCATGTGTCACATTTGTCAAATAATGCTTATTAATAAAGTTAATCTTGAGCTATTGGCTAATTAATCTGAAAATTCTTTTGCACTCACACATGATATAACCTTTTTGTAAATGTGAGTAATTCACTTAAACTAAGGAAATGTTTATGACAGTGTAAAACACTAATTAGTTATCAGTTTGAGAAGATTCCAGGAATGAATGTTCAAACTCCTTGTATTTTAACAGATGACAAAGAGATTAAGTCAAATAATTAACCTTCATATGACAAAAAATGTCATAGAGAAGAACAAGTCTTTAGTGTATGTTAAACACAGAGAAAGAGCATGCAAAAGCAAGCAAAAACCTAATCAGCAAAAAGAGATGCAGCTATTTCTGTACAGAAATATATTTTACTTTGGATGTCATTCAGGGTACTTGTAGCCTTCAGTCTATGATTCACATTGCTTGGGCAGCATGTGCCAGTAGCCCTGCAAATCCATTCCTTAGATTATAGTCTGAAATAAAACAAATTTAAAATTATGATCGTAGTTTACTAACCCATATTAAATAATATGAGGTAGTGACTCTGCATTGCTTTCCATTTTGGGGACAGGCTTGTCCTTGGTTAAATAATGCCCTTATAAAATTGTAAGGCAAAGACAAACTGTTTTCCTCTTAACTAAACAGAGATAGCCCTGTGATGTGAAATTACTGAAAAGATGTGATTTGGGGAAATTACAGTTCCTTGCTTAGTATGTATCGTGCATGCCCTACAGCTTTCCCTAACCAGTAGCTCCCAATTTCATTTAAATTGTAATGATTTCCTTTAAGGACAATTACGTTGCCTAAGAGCAATGCATGCATAATAATGCTGCTTTGGCATGGTTCAGTATAGAAGGAGAGTAATAACTGTTTATTAATATGATAATTAACTGTTAATGCTTAGCAACCTAATTATATCTGTTAAATAACTTACATTTTTGAGCCAAATTCTGGCAAAAAGAATTCTATCAAAAATGCTATGAGTATCATAGTAAAGGCACAGTTACACTTTAAAGTGCTGGATTTTGACTTCACTTACTTGAAATAGATTCTGGATTTCTGCATATTGTGAACAAAAGTGGCTGTAAGGCCTTGCTTGTTCTAATAGCAAATCACTCTATGTTAGAATTTGGGGTTTATTTCAGGGAATGTATGAATGAACTATGAATACCATAAACTATGAAGAAAATAATAAAACTATGTGTACTGAATAAGGTTATTAGAAAGAGTTTAGAAAGAACTCTTTTAGCAAGAGTTGCACAAGTTAGTGCTTTTCCTTTCTTTGTTCTAGCAACAACAACCGCCTCGAAATTGAACATGGGTAAATACAGCCCTGGCAAGGTCTTATCTAGGAGCAACGAGATTTCAATGCCATATCTCAAAAAGGTGGACTAATTGGTGATAGTCTGAAAGAGAAAAATAAGAATGATTAAATACCAAAGTGGTATAATCTATGACAGAAATGCTTTTGTTTAGCCTAGAGAAGAAAAAAACTGAAGAGGAACGTGACAGTCTTCAAGTCAGAAGTAGAAGTGAGAAAGAATTTAATTCAGTAGTCAGTGAAATGAATACAAAGAGTGATCTTTAACTGGTTAAAGCAATGTTGAGGCGAGTCACTAGAATGTATTTTTAATGATAAACGTAGGAAATCCATGGAACAGTTTTTCTGGGAATACCGTGAGGTTTCCATCGTTGGAGGCCTTGAAGCTAGTTAAGCAGCTGTCAGGAATTAGAAGTTGAACTTCCTCTGAAACAACAAGATGGCTCAGTCAACTCCTGGAGACTCTCCTGGCCCTGGTACTCTGGTAGGTTTTTTCTCCAGAGCAGCCTCATAGGACTGACTATTACTTCAAATATTCAAAATGTTAAGTAAGTGCCCTATGAATGGGATTGTTTGCATTAATTTGGCCAACTGTTCTCTGAAGTACTATCACTGTGCTTAAGATATCTGTGCCATTCGGTTATCTCTCTTACTATTTACTGGACCTACAACCTTCGCAGCAAAAGCTGCATTTTCACTTCTGTGGCTGCTTTTTATTGTGTTCTTCCCATTTCTTTACCTTACAATGCTTTAAAACATTGTGATTGAAATTTCCATTGTCCTGTTCTATATAACTTTGGAAAAAAGTTCAGGAAATAATTCACCTCAGAATATCTAGAAGCACAGATATTAATCAATTTAGGTATCCTGAAGACAATGTCATATCTTGGGATTCTCTTAGAAACATGGAATTGTTTAGGTTAAAAAAGACCTTTAAGATCATTGATTCCAGTCATTAAACTAGGATTGCCAAGCACTGTTCTTTAGATAACACTTCTGGAAACTATTTGCTTAAGATGGAAGTGGAAATTTTCCACCTTGTTTCCTACAGCATCTTCTTTTGACATATAACTTTGAGGACTATTATTTTTTGCATTTGGTCTCACACTAAGCCTCAGTTCAGAATTTTATATTGTAATAAACGCTCTTTTTGAAGCCCAGACAATCTCTAATCAAAGCCAGTAAGAATCTTCTGGATTTTCCTTCCTCCAGCCCTTTCCTCTGCTCATCACTATTAAGATTAAAAAAAAAAAAAAAAAAAAGTAACGTAGAATAATTTTACATGATTCTTTTGACCTCTTTTGGATAGTACTTTTGTAACTCTGAAGCTGGTTTTATACCTTTCCTCCCATCAGCCTCATCATCTTAATCTATAATTCAATTCTTCAGTATTAAGGATACAACTGGATTCACTAGCTCAAATAAATTCTCCCTGTGGCATCCAAACATAAGTCATTGAAGGTTTTAATAATCAACAACAAGCATTTGAATTTAATTAGGTTCCAGAATTAAGATCAACTGACATTTGAAGAATACAGTGTCATACTAGACAGTGTCACTTAGTTGGCTGATAGACACTTATTGAACTAGTATACTTTTTCCTTAGGAATTCATTGGCATGCCAAGGTCACAATACAAGGGGCATGTTGAAGAAGATTGAGGATGGTAGGTAATACAGACATTGATTCAGAATCCACTGTAGTGATGCAGAAGTTTTATATTAACTCACTAGACATGAGATCGGATGTTATAATATAGACGTTACAAATGCCAAAAAATAAAATATATCTTAATAATGGTCATTTGAAACACAAAGATAATGGTAGGAGAACTGCTTGACAAAAAGTGTACTCTCAGACGTCTTATTATCCCTACCCCAGAGAGTTTCATTTGTAAGCACTGAAAGAAGCAAAAAAGGAACAATGAAATTTGTGGCCTTTCATCACAACTGCAATAAATCAACTCTAAAATAAAAGGGCATAACACTAGCACTCTGCATTTTCCACACTGAGGAACCTTCTCTGTCTCTTAGAAGAGAAATGGATTCTTGGCAAACTGAGCTGGCTGACAGTGTTCTGACTTGTTTGAGCCAGCTATTTCAGGGTGATTCATTAAGATCTATTAAAAAAAATTTAAGATCCCTGACTTTTCACTTTTTATTTCAGAATTAGAAATTCTGCTGTGGAGAGGTCAATTAAACCCTGTATTATTACCAAGCTGATAAAGTAAAAGAAGACTTTTATTATCCTTTAACTCATTTAGGGATGTTGTAGACAGATTATGCTGAGTACTAGAACTGTACTGCAATCAAAATCAGGAGATTCAGGAATCACTGGAATTCTGTCCATAGCTCTATGAAACATACATATACATATATATATACATATATATATGTACATTAAAGAATTATGATGAGCAGGAATCACAGTATGATTTGAGTGTTTACTCCCTCCAGGAGACTTGCACTTGTATTCTTTTCAGTTCTCTGTGGCACAAAGAGAAAAAATATGGTTTCTTAGAGGAATCTAAAGCACTTACCAATGCAGTGCCAGTTAGTACCTATACAAGATAATGACCTGACCCTACTGGTATCACCTTATCCCAGATACAGACATTCAGCCCTAACAGAGTGGCTCACAGATCCTGGCTTAAGCATCTTCATGGACTGTTTTGCACTGACTAGATGTGGCCTGAGAAATATGATCTAGAAAACTGTTTTGCATTTGTTAAGGAGCTACGTAAAGCTGGTCAAAAGAAAACACTCCATACATATTTCTGGATGCAAACATCCCTTCGCAGAGACAAAAACTCTCTATCTAGGATCAGAGGCTAACCCCATTCATGCAAGTTTGAAGGCTTAACTGAGCAGGTTGATATTCATTAAAGATTAGATGTTAGCGATCCTCTGTGACTGGATTCACTACCCTGGTGGCTAAGTGCATTTGCCCAAACTGTGAGGGACCAGTGCTGAGTTTGCAACTCATCCTATTTTAGTCTGGGTGAGTGTAATGTTTGGCTTTTAAGTGTAGCCAGGTGACTATATGAAAAGCAATACAAGAATTGTGGCAGGTAGATAACAGGAAAGAAAGATGACTTTGCAGTCAGGTGTTGAGAATCCACTTCTTGGATGTGGAGGAAATTGGGTTGTGGTCAAGATGAGTCAACTTCTGATTTTCTGATCTTGCATAAACAGTTCAGGACACAAGGATTTGAATGCAAGTCTCTTTTTATCAACTGTGTGCACCATCCACTCATCTGCAAAACCTAGTTTCCTAAATTGTCTGCATCTGGTCCCAGGATTCTCTCATCTATTTGTACACTGGTGTTGGTGCAACATTGGAAAACATCCATGAAAAGGCAAACTGCTGTGGCTCTTCCCTCACCTGAAAACTGGAGAAGTCTCTCAGAAAGAAGGCATGTGTTTAAATACTAAGCAGTGAAAACAAAAACCAAACCAAACCAACAAACCAAACTGAACAACAACAACAACAACAACAACAACAACAAAAAGCACAAACCCCCCAGAAAAATGGGAAAACCAAAACCAAAACCAAAACAAACAAAAACCGGCACTAGGTTTCTCATTTCCTCCCTAAACTGCAAGTTGTTTGAACTGGGAGCTACTTGGCTGAGTATTGCTGAAGGGACACCTTTCCTCTGGCCCTGCATTTCAGAGGAAATGTCCACAGCTGCCACTCTGCAGAGAAGGCCCATACCCTGTGTGTGCTTCAGGAATGCTGTGAGCATGGCCATGGGGGCGCAGCCTTGCCCCATGTGCCCATCTACCACCAGCCCAGCGCATGATGGAGCACAGGTGAGTGCTGGTCACCTCACTCTCTGGGGGCCAGTTGACCTGTGCATATGTGAGAACCTGTGAAACTTTACAACTCGAAATTAAGGCATCGGACTAGAGTAAACAAGTAACAAATTGTGTGCTTTTGGAATACATTTCCATATGATGGTGGGATTTTTTTTTTTTGGTGCTTAGTCTTCCTGCTTTTCACTATATCAGTGTTTTTTTAATCTCTAGGCATAAAGAAAATAATAAGTCAAAATGGATAAAACATGGTTCTCCCATGCTTTAATATAATTCTACCCAGTGGCTTAATGCTCTTCCCAGCAAAAATAAGAAGATATTTGATTGTATTATCCACAGACCACTGGTCATGTAATATTTGTAACTTGTCTCTAAAGCACCAGTGAAGCAATATAAATAATAAGGAGAAAGTAAAAATTAAAATCATTCAGTGGTTGATACAATCCTCTCCATGTTGCTTTGTATCTTTGAAAATCTTTTATTGTCTTGTGGCATTTATTTTGCTAAAATTTAGTGAGATGGAGAAAGGTTGGGCTGTTATATGCTAGTCTTTCTAACAGACTCTTAGTGAATGATGTTGGACCTCACAAGTGATCCCAGACCATTCTCTCTAGGTGTCACTTTATTGTTATTTATTGTGTTGCTAGAGCTTGTATGCAGCAATTTGTAGAGTACGAAAGGCAAGGCTGCTTGGCACTACTCAGCTTAGTAAAAAAACTATAATATTATATTCATAAATTAATACTCAAAACCAAAAAATATGCATAATTCCCAGTATAAAAAGGAAAAATAAAATAACTGCTTTATTTACTATTTGTTTTTCTCGTAATACTTTCCTGTCTTGCAGAGTTTTCTTAGCACATATATAAATACAGACATGATTAAAACACTTGATGATTAAAAAAGTGTAGGAATAAAGGCATTGTGAAGGAAAAGACTATAAAATTACCTGAAAAGACTGGACAATTGATTGTGGGAAACGTATACAGAAGTAGAAGGAAAGATATCTGGAAATACAAGGTAAAATTACTTATAGGCTTACAACACAATATCCTTGCAAGAGACAAAACAAACCAACTTTTTTTTTTTTTTTAAATAAATATACCTACATATCTGCATGAAATCCATGTAAAAAACAACAATTAATACTGTGCCAATGTTCTTTTCAATTTCAGACTGATGAAGGATTCCAGAACAATAAAAGCAATATTTCCTCAAATTTAGGAAGAATGTAATGTAACAATCCAGACAGAATAAGGAGAAACAGCTTTAACAGATTAAGTATTTCCAATATGCAAAATGGCAGAGCAGACTGTAAAAAATGTAAAAATCAGTTTATAAATTAAAGTATTCATGATGATGTGTGACTATATTAAAAATCTTGAGATGTTAACAAGATTTTCTCAGCATCTCGTTGTTAATTTTCTACTATCATTGTAAATTAGTTCTAAGCTCTTTAAAAAAAATATCAGAGGTAACAGTGTGCAGAATTATTGTTTCTACACAGCTGAAATTGACTTTATCATCAATCAATGTCACGTTTGAGCCATAAATATTTGTACGAAGTCACAGCTGTTAAATGATGTCACAGTAGCACATTAGCATTATGCAACACTGCAGAGCTGAGGGTCACCAAACAGTTTTGAGACTTTACATTTACAGCACAACCTTTTGGCCACTTGGAGCCATTTCATACTATTTTCTCCTCCTGATTCATCCATGAATAACACAGAAGTGCATTTAGTATCTGCACCTGAGCTAATCACATTCACTAGTCTTGCTTTAAAATCAGCGGAGAAAAACAGAAACTTTAGGGTCATCGTTCATCTAATTTTAAAGTAAGTGTCTAAAATAGGTCAGAAGTATCGCACCTTGAAAGGTCTTTTTTCTGTCACTTGATTAGAAAAGGAGTCTACATGGGCTACATCATATGTAGATGTTTCTGCTGTAGATCTCTAAACTAAAGTGAGATTAATTCCACTGATACATTTTAAATCTTTATTTTTCTGTATAAAATCCTGGTTACATGTGTCCAAAAGTACAGGTAATGCTCTTGTGAGCATCAGCGCTCACTCTGCTTGCTTCATCAAATCTCCCAAGATTCTGCCAGAGCAGCATATAATATTCCAAATATATGTACACTGGATTGTATTTAACATTTTGGGTCTCAGTCAAAACACTATTGTCTTCAAGGTAATATTTTCTGAAGGGAATTAATTATTCATATCCTCAGAAAACATTATGATAAGGAAGAACAGCTTATGTCACTTAACTTCAGACATCTAAAAGTTACAGATATAAGACTAAGCCAGTCACCCTAAGTTCCCTTGATAGTCACTGGAAAGAAATTTGCTTCTCCAAAGAGCAATCCATCTGACCTATCCTAGATACCGATCTTAGGATGAGATGAATCATTCCCTTGAGATGACCATTTCTCTTTGTTGACTATAAAGGAAGAATAGGGTAAGTTAGACAGATCCTTTTTTTTTTTTTTTTAATGCCTAAACTAGGGCAGATTAATCTTACCCTAGGAGGAAAAACATTAGGCTACTTTGTACTGAAAGCTCATAAGAATACAATAGGGGCCAAATTTATGTCTGTTCAAAACAAGGTAACAGCACAGATTTTGGTGAATTTCTTAGTGTGTACTAGGCTGAAAATATATTCAGTATAATTGGCCACTCAAGAAAATTCAGGAAAACTGTAAACAAAAAAGGACTTTCTGATCTTATACAGAAAAGAAGTATCTGTTCTGAAGCAACCACATACTAACTCTTCTGAGATTGATGTTGTATTCATAGGAAGGACTAAAGTCAACACTCTCCCTATATGTAGGAGACTTTCAATAAGGAGGCACACACAGGCTTAAAGCCAAATGCAAAACCTGACCTACAGTGAATGCGTGTTTGGAAGATAGTCAGGGTAGGGTGGAGAAAAGGGTAGGTTTGGAATAAACTGACTGGAATATAAGAAGAATGACAATTTCTCACTCATTTATTTACAAGAAGTATCCTATATTAATTAAATTATTTAAAATTTGTAATTGGAATTTTTCCTAAAATATGGGAATTGCTGGTAAAGTAGGGAAATTTATCTTGTCTTATCTTGAATTTCCATTACTTTAACTTGCCAAATTGGGCATGAAATGACTCAAAGCTTTTTGTCAGGGTTTTGTGGTTGTTTTTTTTTTTTTATAATACCAGCTTAAAATATAAACATCACACCTTCATACACAGTGCAAATGAAACAAAAGAATTCTAAACCTCTTTTTTTTTTTAACCATGAAAAAACACAAAAAAATTCTCATATGATAATATTTTAAAATCTATAATAAATGATAATGTATGGAGGAAAAAGGAGGATTCCCTACATTCTTCAGCTAGATATTATATAAGGCCAGGCTGGATGGGCCTCTGAGCAACCTGATATAGTTAAAGATGCCCCTGCACACTGCAGGGGGATTGCACTAGGTGACCATTAGAGGATGCTTCCAACTCAAATTATTCTATGATTCTACGATTCTGTAAGTTAATATTTTCAGAAATGTGCATGACTTGCTATAGAGCAAACACATAGAACAGCTGTCCTGAAGTCACTAAGAACATATGGGCTGCCCAGAGAGGTTGTGGAGTCTCCTTCTCTGGAGACATTCAAAACCCACTTGAATGCATTCCTGTGTGATCTACTTTATGTATACCTGCTTTAACAGGTGGGTTGGACTAGATAATCTCCAGAGGTCCCTTCCAACCCCAACCTTTCTGTGATTCTGTGATTTCAAACAAAATTTATTAAGGTCAGGCTTGCAAATGGCTCTTGGTGTATTAAGCCTGCGTTTTCTACCCAGGCTATTGCACTATAAGTGCTCTCTTGCCTTGCTCATTCTGTTCATTACAATGAATCTTATTTGCACAAAGTAAATGTGCGATTTTACCAAAAGAGACAGAACTTGCTTTGGTCGGGCATGAGGTATGATGCAGGCAAGAAGGGACACATGCATGAGCACTAGAGAGTGGGAGTGCATCAGGGTAAAGACAAAGACAGACCAGGCTGTGCAACTGAACTACAAGACTAGTATCAAGAACACCTTAACATCTGAAAAACTTCAATACAATTTGATTCTAAAGTGTATAAATGCAGTATCAACAACCTACACTGAAAAAAAATATTTTTTTAATCTGTTTGATTTTACAAACAAATTTATCTAATGGAAAGATAATACTCTAAGAAGTTCTTGGAAATCTCATTAAATCACTTTTAAAAATTGTATTAGATAGGAACAACAACAACATCTACTTTTTTTTTTTTTTTTTCCCAGCAAAGTTAAGTTATCCAAGGATTTGTTTTTAAATCCTGGTGAATATAACTATGCTTGCAAAAAGTTACCTGATGCACTGACAAAAGACAGAAGGAAAAGACTTTATCAAAACCTTGAATATATAGACTAAAGGAAAGACAACATTATATAATGATTCTGTGTTGGGGAGCAACGCAGGGACACTGGAACTATATACAAGATGAAAGAGATTTTTTTCCTCTGGAATTTATCAAAAATTATATCAACGCTAACTAAATGAGACTAGGAGTAAAATTTTCCATAGTGATAATCTTATTTCATAATGGTTCTTTTTAAGTGTCCATGGGGGACACTAGAAGCAGAATGCCAGGTCAGTTAAGCCACAAGTCAGATACTGTATGGTTATTTAGTTGTGCAATAAGGAAGACAGAGATATGATCCAAAAGGTAGGAACTGAGCATAGAATTCCACCAGTCCAGACTGGTGCAGGAGCTGAACAGAGTAAAATGGAGAAACCTGAAGTGAAAGAGGGATAAAGGATATATTTGAAAAATATATCAACATTAGATAGCTTAGCACTTGACTTTTAATACTGCAAAGATCAAGGCAAGCCCAGTCAGGAATATTTACCTGAAAGCATGTACTTGTATGTAAAATGTGCTTTTTTCTTACACCAGCATTTCCATTTTACAGATATCATGGCTTTCATGATTCTTTCTTTTACTTTCTACCTACGTACTCTATTCAACTGAATGATCCATGGTCTTTCATAGTGGATAAACACACAAAGGTCACAGACTCTGGCTCCACACCTGGCTGAACTGATCAGCAGAAATGCAGCTGGACTGTGGAAACCAATTCTGTTAAATTCAGCAGGTGTCCCCCAAAGTAAGTAGATGGGAACTACATATTTCACTCTGACCAGTTTCTTTAATTTCATCCTTCCCGTGCACCACTGATTCCAACAGGCCTCACAAACAACTTCCTATAATGGAGAAGACTTAATGAGAAAATGAAGCCAATGTTCTGGATTAATGCCTTCCAAAGTCACAGGCTGTTAAATAGGTGCCCAGAACAATTTTCAGACATGTTCTCTAATCATCAAAAGGTCCTTAGTATCTAAGCAATTACCTCAAGCATGATTTTATTAATGCTTATCAGTAATGTACTGCTACTGCATTCAGTTTTTGAACAGAAAGTTGCTGCCAATCAGCCTTAAAAAAGGCTTAAAAAATCTTCCTACTTGTATGAATGTCAGTTAAACTGCCTATAATATTTTGAGGGCAGATTTTTACTATGAAATTGGAAAAACATTGGATGATGATGTACTAGTAAGCACAGGACACAATTACAATAACCATTTTTGTTGCCATAAATGCTGGGGTGTACTATCAAACACAAAAATTCAGGGTGAGAGCATAAGAAGGAAAGATTTAAAATATATTATTTTCTTAAATAGTATACTTTCTTAAATGTAACACACATTTCTTATGATCACTGTAGAGGAAGTTATTCTCTAAAGGAATTTGAATACGTAAGAGCTGGTGGTTAAAGACTTGCTGACACTCGAGAAAATCTGAATATGAGGACTGGGTGGAAAAAGAGTAAGGAGAACAGTGCAAGAAGGGAATGAATCAGGTATGAAGGTTAGAGCAGAAAACTGGGGGCAATTAGTCTGGAACACTGCAGAGAGGCCATTGTTCCTGGCTGGGATGTTTGCTGAGACTGCAAATCACATATTTATTTATTTCTGCTGAACTAGCCTTCTAAGTAATAAAGTGCTGCAAGGGCACAGACCAAGAACAGTAACATAATTCATTTGAAATTAAGTCACAGCAACCAGCTTACAGATAAATGGATAAAGAGCTACATATTCTCTTGGCATAAATTGGCTGTAACGTCATTGGAGTCGATGGAATTGTGTCATTTTACATCAGGACATAATTTGTTCTACAACACAGGCAATAGTTTTGGCAGCAACGTCCCATTTGCAGTAACACCAAAGCTACAGAAAAATCCCATTTGCAGTTTCTTGTTGATCCGTCTAGTAGTTCTGTCTAATGGCTGGAAGGGTCCCCCAAGAATTAAAAAATAAATCCATTTCTCTGCTAGTGACATCTGAAGACAAAAGTATGGAATGCAATTCTTACACTATTTACACGTGGAAGTTTCACTGAGCTCGACAGCACCATTTTATGACTGACAAATTTGGTATTTTGTTTCCTATAGTTCTTTGCCATTTAAATGTCTGAATATTTTTGTAGCAATAAATACGATATCTACATAAATGTAGTTTTTTTGACGCCTTCAACACTGACATTTCCTCTATATAGCTGGATGAATAAAGGAATGAGCTGAGACAACTTGTGCAGATCGAACATTTGAACAGTTTTATTCCTTAATGAAATTTCCATATTGTTTTTTCTTTAGGCATTTAGAAAATATGTTGCAACTTACAGCAATGATAATTCTTTATTTCATAAATTGCAGTTGTACAGGGGTCCCAAAACACTTCAAAATTTAATTGGAATACTTGTCTCTGCAGAGACATTCCAATTCTTTCTTGCTCATATTTTGTTATGTATTTTTCTTTCTTGTTATAATTTTTTGTTGTTGTTCATTCTGATATTTTTCAGGTGAAGAATGAAACTAAGTCTCTTTGAGAAGACAGATGGATCTAAGAGCAGCCTTGCTAAGAATATGCCTTTTATTCTAAAATATTTCTATATTTTTAATTCATGTTTCTGACAGCTCATGGAATCCAGTAGGAAAACAGAAACGGCTTTTACCAAAAGGAAAAGCTTTGTTTTAGAAGGTATTAGTCATTTCCTAAATATTGCTACATATTTCTTCAAGATCTTTCAACAAGCTACGTGGACTTCTGAGAGTCTCGTACACTGTTTAAATTTCTTCTTCAGTCTGCTTAAATGCAGATAAAATAAGAAGAGAATAAGAAATCATTATTGTCAGTGCTACTTGGATCATAGTCAGCTACTTACAGTTACGACAAGCACCTTTTCATCTTTTTAGTAAACAAGGAGTCTTAAACTGAGACTCTCCATACCCTGATGTGTAACGTTAATGACAGGACAACAGCTTGCACTGAAGGCTGGTGGAATCTGCAAACTCGAAGAAAAAATGTAGCCTGCAGTGCTAAAGAGTTCGCAACAAATGTAGACTGTATGCTAGTGATCTGCCATAAACATATTTTAGTGCTGGAAGTACTGTGACCGTGTTATTGTCATACTAGGCTACATCTACAAAAGGACTTGCACACTGAGAACGGACACTGTAGCTTTGCTATCTTTCTCTTAAGCCTTGCTGGAATGCCACCTACATCTACAGGCAACTGAAGACCCTTTATTCCCTGTCCAATAATCTTCATAACAGAGGTCCTGATGTTACTACACTGCTTTGTGCCTATGCTGTCGTAAGGCTGTTAAATGGCTGGTCTCACCAGGGACTCCAGGTGTGGTCAACTCTCTTCTATGTGTTTGAACAGCAGCTAACAAAACACTTTTATCCAGTATCTTAGTAGTCTCCTAGGACAGAGAACTGAATCCTCACCTCTAACCTTGGCCTCCTTTGAGATGAGTACTCTATTACTATATTGAGAGTGGCTGGGACTTTTCTGTAGGCTTTCTTGTTGTTCAGTTTTTATTTGTCAGGTTTTGGGTAGCAGTGTGTAAAAGAGGTGTCTCAGGCTCTTTCCTATATAAGAGAATTCTCGCGTCAAAGAAATAGTCATGTCTTCCTGAAGAAGGGATTGAGGTCCTACCCTTCTCTGTACTCAGTATTTTCAAAGAGCTTGGCTATTTCATGTGAATCCCTGTTCAGCTTGCAAGTTTCTGTGACACTTCACTTTCACCACGCATTGAAAAAGGAGAAAATATAGTTTGTCTGCAGAACTCCCCTAAGTTACATATTGCAGTACTTAAATTTTTCTCTGGATCCCTTTCAATCTCCCTGATGACCTGGGAAAGAAGGAAATAGTGTTGCATTTATATCCAGCACAGTATCTGAATTTCAACACATTACTATACTATAATTACAATTAGGTACATAGGGATGCAGATTCAAGGTATCTGTTTCTGTCAGCCTCACATGCACATGGAGAGGTGAAATGTCACAGGTGTGCAGAATATGCTTCCTCTTTATCACTAACCAATATACAGGATTCATAAATATTTAAACATTTTATTTCCAGTCCTTCTCTAGTTAATAATGGTTTTCAAAACATTAGACTAAATTCTCTATCTTCAAATGTGACAAAACCAGTGGAGTTTCTCCAGGAATGTATTTGATTTGTTGGTAACAACAGCAACTTTTATCTATATTTCAATAATATCAAAGAATCCAAGCTCCTTTATAAACAAAGGAAAGAGTTCAGAAACTAATGAAATGCAATCACCCATAGGTGAAATGCAGCAGATTTCCTCTTAAAAAACAAACAAACAAACAACACAACAAAACACCACAACAACAACAACAACAACAAACTTTTACCCTGTTAGCACTGGTTAGTGGAGAAGAATATCTGAGAAATGGTCTGCAACCGATTTTTCTTTTTTACTCCTCTGAACACAGAAAAAAGAACAAAAAACAAAACCAAAACATTGTGAGGTTTCAGAGTGAACTACAGCCACAGTTTTAGAAAAGAAGAAGGCTAAATTAAGCCCTTAAGGCATAAACAAACGTATCAGAAAAATTACTTACAAAACCACTGATCACTAACTGTCTCAGCTAGGTTGAGAGCTGCTTGATGAGCCACTTATTTGGGTAGGGACATGTGACTTATTAACAGAGGTATATGCAAGGGAAGAAAAGACTCTCACAGTGAAAGGGCTTAAGATGTCAATAAAGCACATGTTTACGGCAGTAACGTTAAGCAGTTAACTGTGATTCACAGTTTTAAAAGCAGAAGCCATTTAGCTTGCTAATTACAATAACAGCTGCAAAATGGAAGAATTCTTCAACTATTTATGAGGTATGAAGGCAAAGTATGGAGATAAAGCATTAGAACATTTGAGATCTGAACGTTAAGGGTTTCCAATTAAAACAGTCTCATCTGAATCCAGCAGAGTCCCACCAAAGGGATTTCAGAAGCGTCTTCAGTCTTTCCTGCTCAGTCCCTCTCTTGTATTATAGTTTTCAATGCTGCTGGTCCTTCAGTTGATTGTTTTAGCACATTGCCCAGGTGTTCGGCATGTGAGAGGCCTCGCCTGGATATTGTGAATTGAATTCTTAGACGCTTGCAGAAAGTTTGATTCATTGAAATAGCAAGTCTTTTCACCAGATGACCAGGTCACAAACCACAGATGTCTAAAACAATTCATCTAAGTTGTGGTTTCTGATCCCTTCTTCTCTGTGGATACCACAACCATGAGAAAGTGGGCTGTGACCTATGTGACAATTCCTGATGGTCCAGACCAAGGTCTATTTCCTCCTACTTTCTCTTCTGAAATTCACTGTTTCTCTTCCATTTCCTCTACAGATGTGAATCTGTTTTAAATCAGAATATATTATACTACATAACCCAGTAGATAAACAGACAGTTCTGAGGCGAGATATACACATTTGGTCATGTCCCTTACAGATCACAGTATCACAGTTTGGTATTGGAAGGGACCTCACACAAGGGATCATCTGCATGCAGTTTATGCTTAACAGGCCTTTGAAAAAAATCCATGTAACTTTTGGCAGCAAGTGTGTTAGATTTTTT
Source organism: Columba livia (assembly GCF_036013475.1). Classification (NCBI taxonomy): domain Eukaryota; kingdom Metazoa; phylum Chordata; class Aves; order Columbiformes; family Columbidae; genus Columba; species Columba livia. Next base: position 41,247,905 of record NC_088602.1, on the reverse strand, counting down.
TCTGAGGAAACTGTAAAAGGGTCATTACTCTGTTTTTTGAGGCACAACCAGATAGCATAATCTAGGAAAGTTACCCTCTGCATAAGGAAGCTACAGTTAAATACATAGTGGAAGAACTCGAAGGCACTTTTACATAAAGGTGATCTGAGTTCACCTCACAGGATTACAAGTCATATTAAAAAGCAGTGCAGGGAAGTGAAAGTCAAGGCACAACGCCCATCAAAGTAGTGTAGCAAAGTATATAAACAGCCCTGCAACAGCACTGGCACTAAATACAATAAAAACCTGTGGTGGTCATCCACTGTCATATATTCAGCAATGTCCTTTTAAGTGGTACTGTTTATGCTGTGCTATCCTTAGGAGAATGCAATTAACTCTCTGGAGCCTTTTTCTTATTATTTCTGCCATGAAAAGGATTTCCAGGTGGAGCACATGATAGAAGCTCCTCCTAGAGCTGTTTGGACAATACCTGGGAGTTGTGCTTCCATGGAATAAGGGAAAACAAAGAAGTAGCTGGCAGATGCTCCTTCTGTGCCTGGGCAAGAGCACCGGGAAATCAGCTTTCACTCAATATATCACCTATTGCCTATCTGCCATCTTAGCATGTTTTTCTTGACAGCAATGAACTCTTGCACCTCAAGAATAAAGACTATCATGAAATCCACTACAGAAAACAGCCTTTGTTCATTCATTTTAAATCCTCACTAGGCTAAATTTCTTGAATAGGAAGGGGCCCTTTGTTGGACTTCCTTTTCTGTCCTCTGGCCATCTCTTTTTTTGCCCACCTGCCAGCCGATCTACATGAATAAAATCCACATTAAATATGCAATGCTTAGCAGAGATGTGCTGGAGAACTTGCCACTAAATGATGTCATTTAGCTAATTAAGTTAGACTGCTAATAAAGCTAATGATAGAAACAATAGTTTTGGCAACAAGAGCCGGGAACTGAAGAGGAGAATGTGATTGCTGCTTGGATCATATTCACCTTTTAAAGTGCCATTTTGACGTTCATAAAGCAAGCACTCCTTGGTAGAAAAAGAGAGAACTTTCAGAGCTGCATAGATCAGTAATAACTACAGAATCAGGGGATAAAAAAGGCTGTTTAAGATTCTGGGTGTCTCTCATGCCAAACTCTGCCTTCTCCAGAGAGTTCAAAAGCTCACAGCTGGCATCTTCTAGAATTGTGTCACCTTTGGTTACTATTGATCAGTAGCTACCTACTGTTGTGCTGGAGATTCAGCTCACCAGCAACGAAGTACTGTTGGCAACAAGGGTGTCGTGCAACAGTGCACAGAGCTTTTTGATGACTAAAGTATAGAAAGAGTTATCTTTGAATAAGGTTAGAAATTACTTAGTGATAACATGTTTTCATGTTATCTGTGAAAGAATCACCATGGTTCAGTTGACAGAGGTGAGAGATTTCTCTAAAACACTGAGAAGCAATCACACAGATCACAAAGGCTATCCTTTTCTTATTTTTTTTAATACTGTCCTGGTTTTGTTAAAAACAAGGCAGGTTTCTCTTTTAGTGAATTTTCCTTCCAGCTACAGTCTTCTTAGTAACTGCACTTTTCTAAAGTAGGAGACATGTTTTGGTAGACATAGCAATGGAATGCAGTGTCGCTGATAAGGATGCACATCCCGTAAGTGAGAGGGGCAAGGAGGAGTGAACTGAACAGGTGACCAAACTGACCAACTAAGTATTCCATCCCATTCACACGATACTTCATATAAAAGTGGGAGATCACGAGGATCTCGTCCCTTTTTTCCTCTTCTTCAACTATGGTCGACATCTGGGAAGGACCCTGCCTGTCGTTCCTGTGAACTGAGGCCTAGTGACAGACTGAATCCAGCTCCAGTTTGCCGGAGAGTCCAGCCCAGGACTTCTGGGTGTCTGCTGCTGCTAGAGCAGTGCTGATCTTTGCCAGGGTATTCAAGATGGGTTTTGTACATTTTGTATTATTTTCTCTACTTTATTAGTAGCATTAGTAAAACATTCTTAATTTTTTCCAACTCTCTCTCTCTTTGTCCTTCTTTGCCTTCCTATCATCTGTACGCGGGGGGGGGGGGGAGGCGGGGCGGGCATGAAGGGGGCTGTGGGGGAAGAGGGGGTTAACAAAGCATTTGCCACGGTTTTTTGTCTCCCTGCAATCAAACCTTGACACGTACTGAACAAATTCTTTCTCTAGTTTTCATTTTCATTTTTATGAAACTGAACTTGCACTATTTTACTTGAGTTTTATGTAACAATACTTTGTGAAAAGTGATTTATTTTTAATGTATCAGCAAAATATTGCCAAAAGGTGGTCTTCTTAAACTGTAAAAAATGGAAGTGTGTAATACTTTCTATTAAAAAAATAAAAACATCTGAGATAACTATACATTAAAAAAGCTAAACCCAGGCAAAAAAGAACTAAAGTTACAACAAATGGGATGCATACAAGTCACCACAGTTCATACAAACACTTCAGTTTGCAGTCTAGTCAACCTATGGTCTTTCTGCCTAACTCCTTTCCTGGAAACCTGTAGGCTATAAGACTTTGCAGTACATTCCCTCTTGAATTCAAGGTCCAAAACTTTGCTACAAGAGACTATTATTTCTGGTATACACAGTGGAGGGAAAACCTGTGCAGGCTGCACTATGGAAACTGATGGAGATTGCTGAACAGTGCTATTATAGATGAAGCCTGTTCACAATTCTTTGCCAGTCACTTAGGAAGCTGAGCCTGCCACCTACCTGTTCTTCTCTCCAGCCCCCAAGATCATGGTAAGGGCCTATTCAGTCCTTTGGCAGATAGTAGAAAAGTCCTTTTGAAACCATTGCCTATCATGCTCAAGCGGAATAAATCCTTCATGCTTTGAGTAATCATCTGAATTGTCTCCTTGAGGAATCCCTTACAAACCAACACATCTCCACAAAAAGAGTGGTAAAGAGGGGCCTCTACAACACAAAAATATTGGAGTCAGGAGAGAAAACACCATTATTACATACACACAATAAGATGATGCATATATACTCTGTCTCAGGACTGAATTGCAATGGAATATATTATCTTATCCATCTATTGTTGACTTTTCAGAAGGCTGTATCACCATGGATCTGATTCTCTTTTGTCTGAGTTTCTGCAGTTTTTTTCCCATGTGGTTTCCTCCAACATTTAGAAAAAAACACATTCAAATTAGAATAATGTTAGCATAATCATTAGCTAACTGGTTATACTTAAATTTGAGAGGGGCAAAGTTACTGAAAAGAAGTAATTTTCTTTCCTATGCCTCATTTTTGTGACCAGTGACTGACTGACTTCCTTTTGCTTTTACAAGGGTATTTGCACGTTTATTCATGTTTCTAACTCTCCAACAGCAATTAGGAATGCTTGGGTAAAATTTACATCAGTGTCAGGCTATTAGTATATAATTAGTAAGGGCATTTGTGCTTGAGAGCATGCAACTGTGGGAAACTAGAGAATGGGGGGTAAGGTTCTTAAAGTCTAAGGGCCAGTCTTAAGCATATGTTATATATTTACTGTAATGGCTGAAAAACTGAGTTATTTACAAAAGCTGGAAAGTTCTGCAGCTTGCTATTACAGGAGGCAATGTTCAGCAGGCTTAATAAAAAGATGTGCCCTTCAGACTGCTCTCAGTTTGTCCTATCATGTCTTTTTCCATCTTCTGCCTTGTAACATTTTCTATGCCTTGTAAACTGATAGGAATTCATTCCTCAATGGTCATACGCAGAGGTTAATAAGCTCCCAGCAGCAGCTGACTTGGCACTAGAGAAAAAATACTGTCCCCTATGCCCAGCTCAGAACTGTTACCTTCATGTTCCCTTCCCTATTTTGGGAAACTGCACCGACATTATGTTTTTCCAGCTCAGTTCTTCTGGATGTAGACTGGCACTGCAGTAAGTTTTCCCTCTTGTTCTGTAGCTGTTCATTGTGCAAATTGCTGGTCAGTGTGATGTGACACTGACTCAGCCAGAGATGCGAAGTAGGTGTACTGACATTATTCCTTACATCAAACCATAAAACAAGGCTTTGAATGTTAAAAATAACCATTCACTAGGTCACATGGTAGGACTAGGTAACTATTACAATAGAGAAAAAGAAGATTTTGTGGGTGAAACAGCTTAAACCATTCGAAAACAAATCTCTCCCCTATCCACCGTGTCCATCCTTCCTTCTGACCTTGTCCTCCATCCAGCGGTTTTCACCCTGTGTTGCAGCAGACTCCCCTACTGTCTCAGAAAGTGTCCGTCACCTCTGTGTCTGTGCTCACTGCTTTCTCACTGACTCGCATGCCAGCTGCAGGCTCCCTGCCTCCTCCATCCTGCACTTGCCAAAGGTTTTCCAGCAAAGGCTCTCAGCTTGCTGTGGGAGAAAACATCATCTCTTTCTCCCTTCAGAGGGTGCAACATCCAGGACAAAACAAAGCAGTAGCTTTTGACCTTGCTGTCCGGCACAGCCTTTCAACAAAACACGCTGTGCAGGGAAACTGTGAACAAACAAATAACTCAGGCTGTTTAACATGTCACAGTGACAGGGTGGTGAACGGTAGGAAAAGCTAAAAGAATTTAAGAGAGTATTGGAGGACAAGCAGCTAATCCTATGTGTATTTCTCCCACATTTCTTACATTGTAAAATGTCATTCACTTGTGCAGCCATGAAGCAGAGGACTTGCTTGTTTAAGAAGAACAGATCAGGAAGGTACCGAGGATTTTTATTACTCAGAAGGATTCCTTCTAAGGTGATAAAAGAACATAGTTATCTATACTGGCACAAACAGCAAGGTGTCTCTGCCTTGTAATATTAGAGCAAAAATATGACACTTTCTGTGCTTCAAAATCCATTTTTTTTTATCCTTAGAAGACGTGTACAAATTCCAGTATAAAATAATTGAGTTTTGCACCGAGTGTTGAAAATGTTAGAGGTTAAACATATTCTCTACCTCCCACCTCCTCTGTGCCCTGCCACCTCTATATATTTTCATACATATGCAAGTTTATGCTGTAAAATATTCCTAGCAAGAGTTTGCTGTTAAAAATGCTATGCATTATACCTGATAAAATGCTGAGATAAAATGGAATTACAAAAAGCTGTGATATACACCTCAGACAGTGCACGATGACACAGTAAGAAATGCACCTCACAGGAAACTACAAAACCTGTAACCTAAAGCATGGCACCAATCAATCTATGAGGAAAACTAACATGTACGATGACTGGGTTTCATGAACTCAGTGAGCATATTCACATGATAAGGCTTTTTATCATTTGAATGTCCTGCACCAGAACGGAAAGTATAAAAAATACACTGTCATCAATTTGGAGTGAGAGGTGTAGCAATCTGCCGTAAAGGAAGTGGACCATAAATGGGAGAGAGATGTCTAAATAGGCAAGGCTTTTTACAATAAAAACCCTGGAAGAATGAAGACAATTGATATATATTTCTTTTTTTTTTTTTTCTACAGAATTTTTCAATTATAATCCTCAAAATGTTTGCAGATGGTAATTAATACAAATATTGAAATGTCCTCAATTTACCCGCTTTTTATTTTCTTGTTCCTTGCAATTTAATACAAAAATATGAGCAATGTTGAAGGATTTTTTCCACCTTTTCCATTCTTCCAGACCATCAGTTCCTTAAACAATCACAAAAGCACCAAAATAAATGTTAAGCTCTGTAATTTTTCTAGTCTGCCACTCTTCCAACACTCATTTTTGCAAAGTTACAGATTTCATAGGTGCAAAATTACAAATATAAAGAAAAATCCTAACAGAACTATCACTCAGTGCATTGAATTAAATGGCAAAAATAAGGTAGGAAGAGAAAGGATGAGTAAGCAAAATAAAAACAAAACAAAAAACATAAACAACCACAACAAACTTTTCCAAATTAACCTCTTTGAAAAATACATGTGTACATGTATTTTTTGCTTGTGTCTTCTAGTTTGATCATTGCAGTACTGAAAAAAAACTGCAATATACTATTTGTTTGTGGTTTTGGCTTTGCACAAACGTTTCTCTGCTTTTCAGTAAACTCTACTCATAACATGTAAATATCTGTGGAAAAAAACGTCCCCCTGGAGTGACAAAGGATGCATCACTAAGCAACATTTTTGAGTTTGCTTTGGTTTTGTCCTTTAGTTCTCTCTTGGAGTTCTTTTTGTCATTTGCTTTCTTACCGTACGAATGCAGAGGGAAGTTACACAAGGGCCTCTTTCTGCAAATAAAATGCATACAGCTAGGTAAAGACTTCAGATTTCAGATAACCCATGACATTTATTAAATAACTTTGAATCTGATGTTCAGAAGCAGAATCCCCCTGGAATGTTGGAATACAAATCCAAAGTATTTCCAGTCTAGATTAACATTACTCTCTGGGTGCATGGGTCTGCCGCAGAAAGTGATGAACTTTTCCACTTTTTTTTTTTTTCATTTTCCTTAAAAAAACAAAAACAAAACAGGTACAAGCTTCTTCTGAAGCTGCTGCTTGAGAGTATGAAGATTTTCAGCTCCTCAAATCATAACGTGTCTTCCTGCCTTGTTCTTCTGTTAAGACCTGCATTTTTGTTGATGCCAGTGTTAGCTGTGACAGGGCAGCAGTTTCAAATGAGTTTACAACTGACCAGTTTCAGTTAGAAATGTTAAGTTTCCAGGTATTTATAACAAAATGCATCTCTATAGACAAGGAAATCTTACATTGGTATGATACTGGCAGCTCCAAGGCAACCTTGACATAAATTTTCAGCAAACATATTCCTGCCATTGCTGGCTGTGCTACCCTATCAATTCAGTGATTACCTAGTCCAATAGCAGAAATCCACATTTAATAGATGGTTCCAGCAACAATCCTCTGACACCATCAGGTAAAGCTTGTTCTCACTGTCTTCTTTACCCTCATCTTTATTGCTGTCTGCAAGAGAGCTTCCCAGTTTCATAAACTGGTATGTAAGGGCAGGTATTTGCTTTATAAACTCCTGCTGTTTCTCAACTGTTTGTCAGTGCAATGGAGGATTTTCAATACGGCATGTAATTAACTATTACTGAGTAAGTAAAAACAGAAGCAAGAAGTGTTTGTTGTTGAAGTGTAGCAGAGAAAAATATCATTTGTCAGGGTTGTTCCTTCCTGCAGTTTTTAAATTGCACCGTGTCTCTCCCAAAAACGAATTCATGAAAGACTATAGTATTTTTACAAGTAATCTCTACTTTGTAAATGGAAATGCCTGGCTGTGGTCCAAAAGAATAAACCCTTTATGAACAGAAACAGCGTTCTAACATCGCCTATAACAGGGTAGCACTACATATGGTTATAAGACGCTTAGGCATGGCAATGCATGGATAATTCATGGACAGTCCTACCCATTTTGATACAAATATTCATTTGTAATAAGCCAACAAAAGTAATTTTGGTCAAAAGTTACATTTTGGGAAGTAGCTACATCAAGAATTTTACTTTGAGGTTTCACAATGGGGCAATTGTATTTGTGTGATCTTTTCCACAGAGAACAGAAACCATTTTTGCACATTTTAACACTGAACTGTATCATACTCTAAGGACACCAGAGGTCAAGGCATTAGGTCACTGACAACTGGACAACTGTACAAGATCACTGTGATACTATAAAATCTCAGCAGGTATTTAATGTAAATATTCATATGGAACTATCAATTAAATTGAAAGTATGGTTGTGTAACCACCTATCAAAATCTTGTTTTAATTATACCCAACTTAAATAGATGCTGCTCTCTTTTTGCTTCCTAATTTATACCCTCTGTTTTGGTGCTTTGTTTCTACTTCATTCTTGGCCTTTCTGACTTCAGGCCTTTCTTGACAGAATACTCCCACATCTTTTGCTACCTAGGGCTTCCTAAATGTCTATAATCTCTACAGTTACATTGCATTAAGCATTACTTTGCTGAAAAAAAAAAAAAAAATCTATTGCGAGGGATCACATTTTCCTATCTGATGCTCCTATGGACTGTTTCCATTTCCCCAGCTCTCTCGAGACAGGAAGCCCAGCTGTTTGCTTTTTTCACTTCTTTCATTAGAGTTCACACTTTACCTCCAGATACCCTGCCAGAGCAACTGTCTTCCTCCACCAAAACCCTCTAGAGATGTAGAAACATTAGTGATCATGTTAGAAGTACTAATGTGCAGAAACTTACCCTGCCTATGCTGCCTCTTGAGTTCTGCACAGGGCGTAGTCAGTCTCACAGTGCTCCTCTGTCTGCAAATAAAAGAGAGTGGATGAAATAAGAAAGGTTCTGCAACTGCGGGAACATGTTTGTTTTCTCCTTATAAATGCATTTACCAGGCCAACATCCAAATCCAGAGGAGTTTTGCCTGATGAAGGACCTGTCCCAGCGGCACCATGGTTGCTGTCCCTTCAGAAGAAACTGTGGATGCTGTGAGCTTCCCCCATCTCCTCCACCTCTGGGTGCACTATGGGCTATGTGGTCTCTCCCTTATCTGAGAAAGCAAATGGGTTTGAAATAGCATTTTTTATTATTTTAATTAACATTACTACTGTTACTTGGTCACAAAGAAGATTATGGTCCTACCATCCTTGTCACAAAACTTTATGAGAGTCCCTAGAATAGGAAAAGCATCACCTGTCAGGCATCCTCTTTCCTTTACCTTCATTTCCTAAGTGTTTGCAGCTTTCCTTTTCAGGCAATAATATGCTTGATGCAGTCATATTTTTAATTATCTCAGTTACCATTCTGATACTATCATTACTCGCGTTATATGTACTCATATAAATGTAAGCTTATTGTCGAATGGAACTGATGTCAACTTTCAAAATGGATGGTCACTGTAATTATAACAGAAGTATAAACGGAAAATTGCTTTTTAGCCAGCATTATCCTGTCAAAGATTTTATCTCTAACTAGTTAACTTGACAGCTTTACCGAAACTTTGTTATAATTAAATTCTTGTATCACGTAACTGTCTTGTTTGATTTTATTTCATACTACAGTTTTTAATTCATTTAATTAACATTATAGCCTCATTAAGCAATGGTATATTTTTAATGCAGCTCATTTGTAAAACAGATATTAAGCAACATCCTAATGAACCCATTGCATTCAAGTTCTATACAGACTGCACTGTTGCCAGACCCACGACTGAAATTAGACACAGCTTTAGATATTAAAATTCTTGCAAAATAATCTGAAACTGTGACAAGCAGAAGTGGGATAACACATGAAATGTGTAAGTCCTTTGGCAAAGCAGAGATAGCGGAGAGTTGCAGATTGTGATGATGTTTGTGGTCTAGAGAGAGAAAAAAAAAGTAACTTCAGTTAAGACAAACTAACAACTTTCCTAGAAATTTGTTATTTACATATTAGTGTTTTGGTTGGTTGCTTAGTTCTTGTTTGCTTGTTTGGTTTGGGTTTGAGGTTTTTTTAGTCGGTTGGTTGGGTTTTTTTGGTGGTGGTGGTTTTGGTTTGGTTTGGTTTTGTTTTGTGGTTTTGTTTTTGCTTTTGTTTTTTAATTTTTGTTAATAAAAAAGATCTTATAAATATTTTAGCCCAGAAAATGGCAGAACTGAACTATAAAAAAGGTGGCTGAAGACCTGCATAACACATCCTCTGTTGATGTAATGAAGGCTGGAAATAGAAGCCGCTGAGTAATGCGAAGGTGTTAATGTAAGATGACATTCAAAACATGTTTCTCTTTTAACTCCTTTTGAAGAGAGAATTTCCTACCATACATCCCATGGTATTGTTTCATGAATTAACACTTATTATTTGCTGGTTTGAGTTAGGTTTTAAAAATATTTTTTATAAATTGCTTAGTGCAATTTGAATTACATTATATTAAACACAAATAACTAAAGGTAATTATTTAAATATGCACTGGTCAAAGCTCTATGATATTACAAATTATTCCCTTATTTTCTACTGTGGTAATTTTATAGAATATTTTGTCACCTTAATTGAACTCAACCAAAGATTCACAGTAATAGTGAATGTTAGATTCGTTTTTTTAAATGCCTGTGATTAAATGAACTTGCCTTAAGACATCCAAGTATTTTGTTGTGACAGTGTATTAGGCTTTCTCATGTCCCAAAAGTAGAGTGTATTCAATGTTTTGTTTTGATTTGTTTTCATTTTACGTACACACACACATGATAATTACTATAGCAACTGCGTAGATTCTTGCTTTCACTTTGCTCCTCAAACTCTTTGTGAAGAGAAGTTGGTTTGTAACTGACATGCAATACTTAAAAATATCCTCTAGATGACACTGTTTACTGCATTTAGAAGATGTGCAGGCGTTTATAAGAAAAAGCTGTAAATCGAACAAAATACATTTGGCAAGTATTGTTTGAGCCTAAGCCTGCTCTCTTGATGTCAGTGGCCAAGATTTCAGCAGTTTCAGTGAAAACAAGAAGAGCTTCTATATTTATCTATAAAACTAAACAAAAATCTTGAACTTTTCTTTCAACAAAAAGGACCACTCTTTAAAATACAATTGAAATAGCTTTAATTGCATCGTAAGCTATAAAAAGGACTGTGGGAATGCTTTCTAATTGCTGAAACCTGTTCTTACATACACACACATACTTAATTATTCTGTATGGCTTTGTTCAAAAATGACACTGTATAAATATTAATATTTTTTTTTCAACTATTCTTTGTTCCATTATCTACATTCATTTTAGCACACTAAATTTGAGTAATTAGATCAGTTACTGCTATTTAGATGTAAATGTGTTCAAGGAGGGTTAATTACTCTGTAATTCTGATTTTTTAAAAATTAGGATAATGAAGACATTTTCTGACATTTCTCTGACAAAACAAAACAAAACAAAACAACAAAAAAAAACAAACAACAAAACAAAACAAAGCAAAACCAAAACCAAACAAACAAAAACAAAACCAGAAACTCCTCTTATGCCCCTATATAACAGTTCGCAGAAGATATAATTTTGGAAAGTGTCTAGGTAATTTTTACACGACTTGAGCTAGTAAATTAGGTTAGGTTTAGCTCCTGGAAGCCATTTAGTGGTTGAAAAGTCCATGGTCAAGTTGTCTGTCCTCCCTCAAGGGCACCTTGGTTGCCTCTAGAACTTATGAGAAGAGTGAAAAATTCCAGACTGCTCTCTTTCAAAAGAGAATGAGAGGCCATTCTTTCCTTTCAATCTGTCAGAGAAGAAGGAACTGTGACTACCATGGTGATTTACCCATATACGTATGTAGACCATGTAGCTGTACATGTTGCAGCAATATTTTGAACAACTTTTCAATTTGTGCCTTCCTACAAATTCTCTTAAAGAATGAGAGACCCCTGTTTAGGAAATTGAAAGTAACTGCTAGCAGAAATGCTTTCAAATTGCTGGTTACAGACCTCTTAGAAGTGGTAAATGAACCACCAAGAGCACTTGAATCACAGGTTGGAAATCCCTGACAGTTCTCCAAGGAAACAGGAGAGCCAAGATGTTTTTTTTTCCTCTCTGTCCTGTGTGATTTGAGCCTGTCCCAGTAGGGCTTTAACCATAATATCAAAGTAAACAGCATCATCAGGAGATACAGTTAAAACGTTCTTGAGTGTATAAAGACAAAAACTGAGCTATGCCTCCGGGCTAAAGGAATATTAAAACCATTTAAACATAAATTTCAAGGTTGTGTTTAAAAATAAGGTAAAACAATATGCACTGTGTTTTACACAAAGCTCACAAAGCTTGATTTTGTAAGTATTCATTGCTGTGAGGAAAAGCATCTCATTTGTAGATTCTGATGGGACTTGAGGTATGAGTTGCTGACCCAGACCAAGACTAAGATGCTTTTGAGCAGCTACAAAACTACAAGTTCAACATCTCAGAAACTTTAAGTATGTAAACTGAAGCAAGATGTGGAGAAATTTCCTCCAGTTTGACAGAATTTCAGTTCAGACTTTCAGGATTGCATCCTGAGTTAGATGCCTATATTCTGTCCATAAGTTACTTCAAAAAACTAAGATCTTTTTAGATCTGTTTTTGAAATTTTGTTTTTTTAACCTCATATCCTCTCAGTGGTCTTACAGTAGATCTAAGTCATATCAGATCAAACAATATCCCTGTTAATAAAAACAGAATTTGTGACACTATACTTAAAATCAGAGCTGCCTTAGGCTATGTGAGAACACTGACATAATCATTTGTAATCCCAACTTCATACAATTAAAAAAAAAAAAAATTAAAATGAGCCTCATGTCTATTTTGTGGGGACAATCTGGGTTTTCAACATTATTTTTTCTTAATATTGCTAAGATGTGCAGGTCCTGATCCTGAAATGAGTTCTAAGTGTCTTAAAGCCCATGTTCAGGCAGAGCACATTTCTGATCCAAGATCAATTTACTTTTTTCACATGTTCTTAGGAACATTGAAACAGATGATCTTCTGAAAAGGAACCAATTAAACTCAACTTCTGTAGCCTGACTGGAAGTTTATATCCATTTAATTACCAAAAAAAAAAACCAACAAAAGAGACCTTACTCTTCAGCCATTAATGTGTCACTGCCAAAGAACGCCAAGCCTTGTCAGAAGCTTTGACTTTTACCTTACAGCATTTTTACATTAAATGTTTCCAAGTGACAGATGAGGCCAGCTCAACAACCCAGGTAGTTGTTCCATATAGAAAGTACAGGGCACTGACCCATCACAGACCAAACTGGGGTAGCAAACAATTTTTACAATGAAACGGTCATTTTCATTCCTGTTCAAAGACTCAGATTTGAGGACAAACACTTAATAAGGAAGAAAATCGAAGGTTCAAAACTTCACTGGTTCTCTCCCAGTGGTATAGGTATGTGTATAGAGAAAGATGCCCGCTATACCATCTGTGAAAATTATGTATCTCTAGGGCTAGCAGAGACAGTCTTTTCATCCACTTAAATGTAATCATGTTAATAAGAATTTCATGGTTTACGGATTAAAAAAATTCTTATTTCTGTCAGTAATGAACAGCATATTATTGTGCTGAATACAAGTGGCTACTCTCTTATATCCTGAAGTCCTCTAGCACTCACACTCTAAGAAAAAAATCCTGTTCAATGAGATTTCCTACATTTATCAGTCATGAATCAGCTGAACAGTAATCTAAGCCAAGCAATAGCTGAAGTTCACCTTTCAAATGACTGGTGTTTGGTATATGAAGTTTACTAAATTGCGCAGATGTTTTGGGGGATTGACAGCAGTGCAGCAGTGGGAAAAAAAAAAAAAAGGCTTTGTAATTATTACTCCTCACTAGTATGATAATAGCATAGGCAGGGTGGATCTAATTTTACAGTGACTGATATAGTTTGCAAGGTCTGGAAGTAAAAGTCCCCCCAGTTGCAGAAATGAGATAAACTTATCATTTTTGTATTAGGCCTTCATGTGTCTTCTCCTAGTATCACATGCATTTCATATGAGCTTTCAGTCCAAGAAAATCTGTAGGTTTCTTTTTTTATTGCACAAATTTACTGTCTGCAGTGACAAACAGTTACATAGGTATACACTACATGGAAAAATAATGTCTAAATAGGACTCTGAATAAATTTGAGTTACTGTTTTCCAAAATGTCATATCTTGGAAACAAGTATCCTCTCCTCATCACAGGCCTGAGGTTTGCAAGCACAGATATAAGCCAATCAGCCAGAAGGTCTTCAGTCTATCCAAGCTTTAGAAAGATAAAGGGGAAATACAGAGATATGAAAGGGAATCTAAGCACTGATCCCTGTAAACACATCTGAAAATAACTTTCTGGTATATGTCAGAACAAACTTTGCCAGAAAAAAACTATGACACATTCAAGCAATTCCTAATATTGCACTTTTTTTTTTTTTTTTCTTCTGATTCTAAGGTGTCCTTCCCAGGAGGGGTGATTTTTCTTGCTCATGCAACCCCAGTCTACCCAAGCCCGGTTTCTGGGAAGAGGGAGGTGAGTGCCCTGTTAGATTTTGCTGTGGACCACTGCAGCACCCTCCTGTCTCTGTTAGGACGAAAAGCAATCTAATCTACCTGTCTAGACAAGGCTTTGCTCTGGTCTGATCCCTCTCTTTGGTGTTGCTTGTGACATCCAGAAATTTGACAAGGAAAACAATTATTGATCAGTCTGAGGTGTGTTTTGCTGTGATAATTGTCTAAGCATGACTGAGTGATGCCCCTATAGATAGGTGCTTACTTATTTCCTGAGGCCTGTCGTCCTCAGAGCGACAGAAACATTGATAAGGAAGAGGACGAAATGACTAACTTTGATGGAGTTTGTGTTGAAACATCTGCTACTTGTCAACATGGGAGGCAGAGGAAGTGATTTATTAATAGTAAAAAAGAGACACCAATGAAACTCTCTGTCTTATTCTTCCTCTGTTTTCTGATTATGAATGCCCAGTAAATTCCCATTAAGAGAAAGTACCTCACTATCCATATTTTTTACTTATATTACAACTTAACAAATACATGATAACACATTATACTTTAATACAGAAACTCTCTGTCTTATTCTTCCTCTGTTTTCTGATTATGAATGCCCAGTAAATTCCCATTAAGAGAAAGTACCTCACTATCCATATTTTTTACTTATATTACAACTTAACAAATACATGATAACACATTATACTTTAAGACTTCAAGTAACTTCTTACTATTAGGCAACCTGGCCCATAAGTCACTGAATGGAACTGGGAAAATCTATGGAGAAGTCTAACCGTGGTTTTAGGGTCTCTTAGATTTCTTTTCTCTTGCCCAGAATCTAAATATTTTTAGGATATTGAACAGAGCATAAATGAATGCAAATGTGTTTGGTGACATTTCCTATTCCTTGAATGCATACTAAACACAAACCTGTAATTTCCCTCCATTGTTTTAATGAGAGGTTTTTCATTTGGATTAATCCTTTCTTTTGGGCCCAGTTCTGCGTGGGCACTCTGCAGAATTCTGGCTTCCACATCAAGAGGAGCTCCAGGAGGAATTAACCTACAGAAAGCCAAAATTACATCAAAGTACTTCTCCAGAATATGATGGCATGTACAAAGTTGGGGCACTGCTGCCCACAGGAGGAAGACATATACCTTCTCTTTCTCAGCTCTCGAGCCCTGAAGAATAAAAGGTTCTTTGAGTCACAGTGATGCCACTGGGGTGCAGAAAAGGGATGCGGTTCAGGAATCTGCACTCCTCCCTACAGTGCATTTGCATGGTAAATAGATGGGCATAATTTGCTCGATGAAAGGATGTAGCTGCTGTAATATTTCTGCCATCATATTGCAAAATGGACCACTCCCAAACTATAAAACCCTGAAACCTCAGATTCCTTGGTTTAACCAGAATGTTAAAAAAGCTAAAGTGTTAGAAATAAGAAGCAATTGTAACAGCACAATGCTTTTAAACATAAATTAGTAATCTGTCTGCCTGACTATCTGTAATTTAAAGAATGAAGATATGTCTATGTCAAATGAGTATTTTTTTTCCCCAGAGGACACAGAGTTTAATCAAGCTTCACTACCGTAGTAACCTTTTGTAAATGGTGAGGCATAACTGACATCAGCCATAGGACTGAAAAAGAGAAGATATTTAGGTTCAAATATGGATGTAAAGATGTCAATCTCACTAATGCACGTTACTGTGAGTATATATATTGATTTAAATTGAGCATTTTCTATTTTCTGTGCAAGCAAGGAGCAGGTCAGAAGTTGAAAGCAGAAAAACAAAGTAAATGCCTGAAGGAGGTCTCATTCCATGCTTTGGGTCTAATTCTGATCCTGTCAACATTGCATCAGCATAACTCCATCAATCAGATTTACGTTACCATTTTGATGGAAATGAAAATGCTTCAGTAAAGCTTTCATCAGATATTGTTTTGTCTGAAAACCTTTAAGACTGCCTTTCTTTTCCTGTCTTTTTCCTTCTCCCATTTTTAAACAATAAAGCATCAATAAGACAGGTTATTTGCGTGTCTTGGAATATTTTCACCCTACGCAAAAACATAGTGGTTGGAATCTGCTTCGGTATTCTGATTCATCAGCTACTTCCATTATAATAAATAACAAGAGGGTAGCAAAGATTTTTTTTTCTTTTTGTGCCACATGCAATCACATTTCTATTAAGTGGTCCAATAACTGCATTTTAAATGGTACTTGTTTATTATTCTCTTTTTGCCATAACCAAATTGATTTTTATTGTTTTACTATATAGTTACTAAAGCTCTGTGAGGGAGAAAAAACATCAACACTTTCAAGCAAACAATTCAAGTCTGTACATTAATCTGTACCTTTAAATAACCAGCAGTAATTAATGGGAGTTCGGCACCTTGCTGTATTGTACAGTGACACGGATTAAACACTGGCACTGCAAAATGCCAGTTTTCAGCTTGTGCATTTGTAGACCCTTCAGAGCCATGAACTGACATTTGCAATCTTTGTCAGTCAAAAAAAAAATGGCAAATTCAGTTAAATTTAGTTCTGCCATTCAAATGGAATAAAGGTCGTCACCTGTCCCTTTTGTGATTTGATTATCCAGGGACCGAGTTTATTTTCCTGAAGAAATACACATTAAAAGGGCCCGATCCTGCAACTATCGTCCTAGCCGAGCAGCTCGATTGGCTTGAATAATTCATCGTTAACTGACTTAGCTATTGCTGTTTATTTAAGAGCATAGATTAATATATAGTACTGAATTGTTTGCTTTTTTCCTACCTAGAGCTCTCACAACCAGTTTGAAAAATGATTAAATATATTTTGAAATTATAAAAATGAGCATATTAAATAAATAAAATTTATAATTCAATTACCTGGGGTTTTGAAATGCTGTAGTTACGTATGGTTTACATTTTGTAAAATATTTTTATTGACTTCATTTGAACTATTCATGTAAATAAAGACTCACGGTTCAATCCCTGCACACAAGTAGAGATGAAACTCTGAAGCTAGCTCCTGAAATCCAAACCAGCAGGTGTATAAAGTCCGGACAAAAGCAGCATGCTTGTAAGGAGAAATATGCTTGTAAAGATAAGCAGAAAACATGGGCTCCACAATCCTCTCCTTATGCTGCTCCTGCCTTTGTGGGATTCTTCTCATGTCTTCAGATATTCCCTGAAGTTCTAGGGGGTTAGAGAGATAAGCATCCCTTTTTGGCACCAGTACTTCTTATAAGAACTGGATTTCCCAAGGTTACCCTGAGACCTAATTGTGGCAGAAGCCCATGTCAAGGACAGGGCAATGCCGATGCTAGTTTGAGCAGAGCAAATGTCTGGGAAAGATCCCAGCAGAACTGGTGCCTTGGCCTTGAATGTTTCTTATTGGAGATGGGACCAAGGCTGTATTTGCTGATGATTTAAGCAACATTTAAGAAACAGGGCCTCCAGGGGTAATATTAAGGATTGCTAAATAGCTAACACATAAACTATTTGAACACACAAGTGCATGTTTATCACACATCTATTCAGTATGCTGGGCTGAAGGGGACATGCGATAGGGGCAGCATAAGCCAGTTTCTAGTGTTGCAATAAGATGGCATGAAGCAAAAGAGCTCGTTCATTAGCATATGAATCAGCTCTCCATAGAAAGTGGTAAAACTGCAGGAGAGGAAAAGCCATTTTGCTTTAATAATAACAGCCTGTAAGAGGCAATCCCAGGTACAAAATGATCAAGTGACCAGAGCCAGCTGAGTGAAGAATGATAGCATTTTATGCTCAACACTTCAAGATTAAAGTCTTTAGTTAGCTAAGCATAATGTGAATCAGTTTCATGTATAATGTATTGTGTAAGCCTGTAGCCAGTATGATACAATGTAAGCAATTCCATTTAGTGCAATTTGACTATAGCTAGTACAGAATAATTGGAGTCAGTTTCTAGCATGCTAGAATTCGAGTCAAATATGATATGGAAAAGAATTTGATACATAATAATATGGAGGAAAAGATAACGAGCAATGATGTGCATGAATAGTTAATATGCTATAATACAGAAGTCATTTTAATAGGTTATGATGTGATTAGGAGTCCAGTGTTCTTATACGCAGACAAAAGCCTAATACATCATGGTAAAGAAAGACTATTAAGGAACAGTATAAATAATAATACATAGTCACATTTGAGGAGAGTATAACGTCAAATGCTGTAGTTTTCTCAAAGATAAAAGCGAGCGAATAAACATTTACTGGAGGATAAAACATGGCTACTCAAGTGAACATGGGAAATGTTTCAGAGCAGTTCCTCCCATTTCAGAGGCAGCGAGACGCCGCACTGGGTGATTCTGACTTCTGCTCAGCCATTTCTATTCATTTTCTCCCATTATCAGACACAGTTGTGACAGTTTTAGCCCCTTTGGTACTCTGGGCCTCAATTTTACAATCTGTTGTGCAAACACAACAGTCTGAAGACCTGCCTCTTCCATGAGGTTAATAACGTGTGATTAGTTAAAGAACTATAGCATTTCAAAGTGAGAACATAAACATTAGCATGACAGAACCACACGTAAACATCTTCAGCTTTTGAAAATAGCTTCACAAAACCGAAAAAATATACTATTGTTGTGACTTGTGCCCATGTTGAGTTTAATCCCAAGTGTTACTAGTTCATTGAAATTTTTTTTTCTTCTTCCTAACTTTGCATGAGGCTAACGCTGTGTACATGAGAGGAGCTCATTTATGAACATGTGCTAATCAAGTTAAAGTCATCCCTGAGCAAACAGAAAACTATTCGGCTTAGCAATAAAGTTAAATAATTATTACCAGGCTATGTGATGTGACTACAATGTGACATTGAAATGACTATGGTGTGATTAGAATAAGAATGTTATACGTCTGTGATGTTACTAGAATGAGGCTATAAAACGTCTGTGATGCCATACTGCTGTGATATGACTAGTGTCAGGAAAAATGTGTGCATTATTAACGCATATATAAATACGCCGTATTTCAGAAGCAGACTGCATCACACAGAATGCTAGCAGTTCTAATTATCTTCTTTATTAATGGCTGTTCTGCTTTGTATTTTAAAAGAGGAGAAAACTGCATACTTAATTCATTCACAGAATTCTTTTTCTAAGTGGTTTGGCAGTAAGGTTGCTCCTTCATGTCACTTTCCTGACTTTCAATGCCAGGGCTCTAGCCATCCTTCCTGGGTTACATAATGATCATTTTTCTTAAACTATTATTAGATTCAGTTCCGTTTGCTACCATTACTTGATGTCATCAAAACCAGGATCAATTTTCTTCTGTGTGTGTCTGTAACAGGAGCCTTTTGGACACAAAGCGCAGCAAAACTAAAGAGTGTTTAATCTTGACACATCATGGGATTACAGGACATGCAATGTTCACATACACAGTGTCTGCATCCTTATGACTAGCAAGGAATTGTACATTTATCAGTATGTACCACAGAAAACCAAGGCATGCAGATTACTGACCTCTGACAGATACAAGCATCTTCCACCATTAGCTTACAGAGCATTGTATGTGCACATGCATACAGGAGTCTAAAGGTAGGAGCCTGCATCTGAAAACGTGAAATCTTCAAGGCAGGAACTCGGATCTTTAGCTGGTCACCACTATCAACTGAAAATGTCTAAATTATCTAGGTATAGTACCATGTACAGAAACAGTCAAATGCTGATGCTATCTTTGTTTCTTGTGTGCATATGTATTTGAAAGGTTTAACCAGAAACAGCAGCCAGTGTGGCCACGTACCTGGGCATACTAAATTGGATAGGTACTGTGTCATACAGCTTGCAAGTTCAAGCTGAGAAAAGCTAGCAATAAAATCACAGTCAAATGAAGGTTCATTCATGCTTTAGAAAACGTTGAAAAAGGCACTATATATAATGCACTATAATCACCTTCTTGTGACACTTTTGAGGTCACTCATATCGTAATACATTGGCATTTTATTACATTGTCTTCCAGGCATGTGATGCTTCTTTGTGGCTAGCTGGATAATTTACCTGTGTCATTTATGGGGAAGGAGAAATAATCACTTTTATTATTTATCAGACCACAGAGGGGAATGTTTTCCAGTTCAATGTTTAAGCATACAAAACACAAACCAGTAGAACTGCTCTCTCCTTCCTTTGGCAAGTATCTCGGCTGACCCTTCGGGAAGGGGAAGGAGAAAGGTGTGCAGGCGTAAATGGGAGCCGAGACAGGACTGGAGTCAGAGCTGCGTGAATTATAGATGAAAAGACATGTATAAAATATAAAGTCGAACCGTGCGGAGGAGGGCCGAGCCAGGGTGTTTCCTCCGGCGCTGCGCGGCGGTCCCGCCGCAGGCCGCGGAGGCTGCGCGGACATCAGCGCTCCGCGCCGGATCCGCCACCGCACCGCGGGCGGTGGCGCTTCCCGCTCCCCCGCGCAAGCCGGACGAGCGCGTTATGAGGCACACCGCCCCCCGCCCCCCCCCCCCCAAAAAAAAAACACCACAAACCCAACCCCACATCAAATCCTTCTCTTTCCGAATAACCCCAGAGCTACTCGCAACTCCGATGATCCTTCCTGCCCCTTTCTCCGCGCCCACCACAGCGTCCCCGACCCCTGCTGCGGCCGTCCCCGATCCTCCACTCCGGGGCGCTGCGCCCCCGCCCGCGGAGCGCGTGCCTGCCGGGGCCCCGCGACCCTCGCACCGCGCCTGCCCCCTTGCGCGCCTGTTCCCGTCCTGCCCCCCCCACGCCGTGGCTCCGCGCATCCCGCCTGACCCTTCCGCGCGGCGCGGAACCGCTGCGCCGCCCGGCCACCCCCGCCGCCCGGCCGGCCCGGGGAGCGACATGCCCGGCGGCCAATGCCAGGCCCGCGCTCCGCCATCCACCGCCCCCGCCGGCGCGGGCCAATGGGGTGCGGCGGGAGGGGGGGCTTAGCGTCGCTCACACCCTCCCTCTGGGCTTATTGAGAGTTATATCAAGAATTTCAGTTCAGAGAGAGAGAGAAAGAAGGAGAGAGCCTGTGTGAGGGAGAGAGGCTGAGAGGGAGGAGGGAGAGCGCCGTCGCTTCCTCCCGTCGCTAAAGCAATAACCTATTAGGATTTTTTTTAATTTTTTTTTTTTCTATCGCTAACTATCACCCCAGAGATAAAGAGGGAGAGAGAAGCACCGCCAGACCAACTCTTGTCATTTCCAGTCAGAAGTTGCAGACTTCATGTAGCTGGCTGTGCTCTGCTGAGAGAGGGATGGAAATTGTGTGCACTGCAGAGTGGAAAATACTCCCGATCTAAAGAAGTGCACCGGATTTTTGCTTGCTGTTTGTTTGGGTTGTTGCGTGCACGTTAAACGCCCGAAGGATCGCCGCTTAATAGAAATGAAACGCGGAGAGGATGACTAACGACAGAACTGTGAATTTGTTCCCTGGAGTTGCTAATTTGCCACCCCGAAGCAACACATATCTCAAGGAGGAAGCGTTTGCCTGCTGCTGATTTCTCCAAAACTGGTGATTTACCAGATGCATTGTGCTGTATCTGCTGGAACAGATCATTGCTTAGCTGCAGCAGATCGTCAAAGGTATACAACCAACGTAAGTGCAAAGTTACCCATACACTGTCATGCATTTCATTTAAAGAAAAAAAAAAAAGACAACATGCAGTATATTTATCTAGAGAAAGAAACAGTGTTTCGGATTCAATTGATGTTGGTGGCAAAGGCTCACCTACTCGCTGTCTCTGCATCCCTACCTGCATCACTCTGCTGGAAGTAATCACGGGCATCAGCTACCGTGCAGCTTAATGCAGATAAGATTAGTGCTTAGGGGCTGCCCGGTTCTGCCAAACTGTAGGTGCTTGGCAGCCTTGCACATGGATAATTCGCGGCTAGCAAAGCATGCAAACAGAAGCCTGTCTCTCTTTTTTTTTTTTTTTTTTTTTTCACCTGCATTATTGGTCTGCAGTATTTATGTGTGGCAGCTGCTAATAACATCCTGAAGGGAGATCAGTGTCAATGGGGATAGGCTGCACCTTTTTTTCTCCTCCCGGCATCAGAAAATATACTTCTCCCCCCCCATCTGTAAACATGCTGTCTGCTCCTAAGTTGCATTTGGAATTTCCAGATTCCTGGTTAAGACTGTGTTTAAAAACAAACAAATAAAGTTTAAGGTTATTAAGCAGAAGGAGAGATATCCAACATCTGGAGGGGAAACATTGAGTTGAGAGTGTAAGAAACTGTTAAGTCCTGTTATTGTCTCATCAGTTAACAGGGATGTGAAGTAGCCAGTGACGACTGCTGCAGCAGCAGCATGTCCGGGTGGTTATTTCCCAGTACGGTAGCTGTAGAGGGGAATGCAAGGCACAAGGAGCAGAGAAAAATCTGGTTAGCAAGAGCTAAAAAATATCTATGGAAGCAAACAACAAATTATATTTGGCAGCTGACATAGCAGTTAGAATCCAGAAGTAGTGCAGGAAGATTTTTTTGCTTGCACCAAATGACTGGGTGGAGGAGGGTAGAAGGGGAATGCACGTTACGGATTACACGGTGTACCAAGAATTTATTCAGAAAGTACGTGTCGAAACTGTGGCTACCCTTAATCCTGCAAGTAGTTATTTCCATTCTTGCTCTATGCAAATACAGCCAATGGGATATTGGTGCATTTGTCTGGAGGGATTGCTTGTAAAAGAGAGCAGTAGGAAAATGTACTGCTGCAAGTATGCATTGCAAAAACAAGTAGTAGTTGGAGATTGTGGATTTGTCATGCCTAAAAAACCAATAATGCTGTTCTGTGTGGTTGTGTTGACAGTGCTGTCTCCAAATAAGAAATGAGATGTAATGCATCCTGCAGTCCATGCATGCCTCCTCTTGCAAATTGTGCACCATTCCGTGGAAACCTTTAAGTCTTAAAATCTGGGAAAAAAGAATAAAAACATTATAATGGACCTGAGGGATTTTTGCCTGTTGACCGCTTTGATTGCCTGTTTAAGGCTGGATTCTGCTATAGCTCAAGAACTTATTTACACTATTAGAGAGGAGCTGCCTGAAAACGTACCCATAGGGAACATACCAAAGGACCTGAACATTTCTCACATCAATGCTGCCACAGGGACCAGTGCCAGCCTTGTCTACAGACTGGTATCTAAAGCAGGGGATGCCCCTCTGGTCAAAGTGTCCAGTACCACTGGGGAAATCTTTACGACATCTAACCGAATAGACAGAGAAAAACTCTGTGCTGGAGCTTCCTATGCAGACGAAAATGAGTGTTTCTTTGAACTTGAAGTTGTGATTCTCCCCAATGA